>NC_139004.1:11963959-12563959 GCF_964374135.1 Grampus griseus
TACTCTTCATCTTTTGGGGCAATGTTTCTCTACCTTTTTTTTCCCTTTTTGTTTTCTTTCATTCTTGCCCCCCTGAGGGGGGAAATTAATTATTTAAAGTTTAAAATTATATCAAATATCTCCCTGACAAAAGAAATTAAATACTAAGGAATAAGATGTCAGATAGGTTGAGCTTTGGAGGATCCCAAAGCATTATCAAATCTAAGGTTTTTAAAAGCCTGTTCCTCTGCCCTCCCCCAAGAATTAAATTTTGCCCTTTTGGGGGTGATATCACCCCTTTTGGGAATACATGCTTTGGAGTATAGAACATAGGAGAACCTTGCCCCATAGTGGGTTATTTCAGATATTCAGAAAAGGAAGTAGTACCTAAGGTTCTGGAGCAAAATGAAGATTCACAAGCACTGATAGGTTTGAGATATCCCCTTACAGACCCAACAAAAAGACACACAGTCTGGTGTTTGCTATTAGTTCTGGGGGCGATCGAATGTAGACCTGAGACAGTTCAATAGAAGTCATATATCTAGGAGAAGGGACAGGAAGGAGAACTGCCTGTCAAGAAGGAAGGCAACTATGCTGGTCGTGGGCATGTCTGCCTTTGGATCCAACCCTTGCTTTTCCCCAGCTTTAATCTATACAGCAAGAGGCCGGCTCTCACACTGCACTTCTCAGGCTGTCATGTCAGCAGTCCTCCAGCTGGATTTGTCCAGTGGGAGGCACTGGCAGGAGACTGGAAGATAGGAAGAATGAAAAAGCCAAGGTATTTTTCTTCTCCTCTCTCTCTGCCATGGCTGTGTATTTTCTGTGGCTCCAACTCCTGCTGAATGCTGATGCACTATGGTTCCAACTTCGAGTGGACTATCCCAGCCTCCGGGTTCTAGTAACATGACCTCCTGCCTTTGTTCCTCCAGCCAACCCAGGGTTAAGGGTTTCCATCTCTAATCTCTCAGTTGCTTCACTATTCCCTATTGTCTTCTCAGCTCTTCCATCATCTGTGTGACCAATTCCGTGCATTAAATATCCTCTGTTTTTAGATACTTAGACCCTAATGAATGATCAATGGAAAACCCCGAAATTTAGCACGGATGCATAGTGGAAGGCATTTATGAGAAATGAAAGAAAAGAGAAAAGCGATATAATTGTAGAAGTCTATTTCAGACTTCTACAGAGGGAATAGAGGGAGTATACAGACTACAGTTTATACTTAGGAATCAAAAACAAGCATATCCACAATAATTTGTTTATACCTTGGTACTATATTGTAATGTATATTATCAGTTTATACACTGGATTCTCTTAGTGGGCACTGAGGGTAGGCACATAGTCTTATTCAAATCTTGCATACCCAGTTCTCAGCACAATGCCTAGCATATACTAGGTGCTCAATAAATGTGTATAGAACAAATGGAAGGTAATGCACAGGCAAAGGTATTAAATTATTTTTAGGAGTCAGTTTACTTCTGTGAGTCCCCAGCTTGGAATCCACAGACTACCATGGGGTCTATGGGGAGATTTCAGGGGGCCCACAAACTAGAGTGCAAAAAAATTACATCTTTATTTTCACTAACCTCTAAGGAAAATTTTAGCATTCTCTTCAGTTCTGAGTGTAGGACACAATCCCCAGTAGTTTCTGGAGCACCTATCCCTAACAGAAATCAGAGACATTTTTATATCACATTATGGTTGTTGCAGCTATGGTACCATTATCACGGGAAAAGAGACCAGGGAAAAGATGGAATTAAATAATAAAGAAGATGGAACTGACTTTCTAAAAAGGATTTAAAACAGCTGAGAGGAACATACACAGCATGTTAAAAGATGAAGCAAATACTTAAATAATGAAGGAAGGTCAAAAAAGCAACAATAAAGGTATAAAGGGGGAGCCAGAGGTAAGGGGTCAAAACATTGAGCTACATTTTTACGAAATAGTTCTGAGAACAAGTATGCTGATGTATCCTTATATGTAGCTTGTTGGTTAATACTAGAAGACAGTAGTAGCATAGAGACAGAATATCCTGTCTATTCAATGGATTTTACAGGATTCAACCGGATTAGACTTCCACATTATACAGAGAGGTTCATTTAAGTACTTTAATTAGATACTGTCCTAAACCATGAAATAAACTTATACTAGTACAGTAGAATATAGCTTTATTTGACAGCAATATCTTTCTTAGGCAAGGCTCAGTTTTCAAAATTTACACTTTTAAGGCATTATCTGAGTTAACTATAAGGTGAGAACAGCAGCATTTTCGCTGGGCAGCAAATGAGTAGGAGGGGCTGAAGGAGGGACACTCCAGGCAAGGATGAGAATTCAGGTGTGTGCAGTCAGACAGACTGGAGTTTTAGATCCAGTTTGGCCTTGTAATATTTTCAAGTTATTTCACATCTCCAAGTACATTTCCTTATTCACAAAATGAGGATAACGTCTACTTCACAGAATTCTTGTGAGGGTTAAATAAAATAATAGAAATGAAATGCCTGGTAATTTAACGTCATTGACACGATTGTTAATGGACTTAAAAACTACAGCTTTTCCTCCTTCATAATTATCTTATTCTTAGTCCAGTTTCATCTCAGTGTTATTTCAGCAGAGTCTAGCTAGAACTGTAGCTAGTTGTAACAGACTAACATCTGATGATGACAAAGAAGACAAAATTCCGTGGGGATGTGCTTTCCTCTGTGCAGATAGTAACATCACTCTCTGTCCCAGATTGGGCTCCCCAGAGTTTAGTGTGTAGGATGTATCTTAGGAGCTGCCCTTGGATCAGTATCTGTGGAAGGAAGCAGGTGTGGGCTGAGGGAGAAGCTGACTGTGATGCAGGCCTCACAGCAGCCTCAGCTTACTGGGAGTCCTGGAGCTAGAAGGCCCTTCAGAATCATCCCAAGTTGGGCTGAGACGGCCTGGCCTTGACACTCCCACATCAATCAGTCAAGGCACGTGGGAAGGGAAGTGGCCTTAGTCAAGGGGTTCTCCGCAGCTGAGGAATCCCTGACCTCCTCCGTGGAAGGGGGTCTGGGCCGGGTACCACTGTCTATGCACCACATCCTATGAAGATGAGCTCTTTCTCTGGTGGCTTTCCTCCCTTTCCAGACACAGAGAATGTTACATTATCAAGTTCCTTCTAATTCTTTTATTAGCAGTTCCTAGGGAAGATTGAGAGATTTGTAAGGAAGGTATACAATGATTTCTAAGGGAGAAGGAGGTATCTTGTTCCCGACTGAAAAGCATCTCCCACCTCTGAGTAAACGAATCAGGGGAGAAGGACAGAATGCAGACAAGCTCCCTACAACACTGTCAAAAGAACCTGAGCAAAGGCTGAGGGTGACCGATAGAGGAAAATGTATGAAAAGCACAAGCTCTGAGAGATCTGAGGTCTATCAAGTTCCACAGGCATGACCATATCCCAAGATCTTTAAGATTATGAGAGCAAATGAGGGTATAGGTGGTGCATTCTAACTTAGGAATTCAGGGTGCAGCTTCAAATAGAGAAATTAAGTACCTAAGTGGCAGAATGCAAACGGAAGCACCTTCTTGCGAGAGAAAAGCTTAGAAAAGTGGGGGGAAGGGGGTTAAAGGTTCTTTCTCCCCTAGTAAAGAAACTTAGAACATTTTAGTCCCCAGAGATATTACTAATGAAATGTACCTATTCTCTTTGTCTTAAACGAACTGAGGAGGCCAAGAGTTGTCCAAATAACCATTCTTCCATGACATTCATCTCCTTACATTAAAAGAAAGAAAGAAACAGAATTCTCCTCAGGGTATTATAGCTGAGGAGTGAGTGTTAATGGTTCTCCAGAGAGGCTAGTAAATAACACTTCAGTGAAGCCCAGGGAGCTATTAGAGAAAGGATGCTGCTTCCCTTCCAGTATAATGGACAGTCATCAAATCTTCTTTGCCAAGTACTTATTTGAATCTCCATTTCAAGGCTAAGGAATCAATAATTCACCAGAGGAAAGAAAAAGAATTAAATAAAGTAAATTTTAACCACGTTGTAAAACACCATGAAATAGCTTGTACAAGAATGGCTGGAGTCTTTTCTAGAACTTGTTAATTTTGTCTTTTAGATGATCACTTCTGGCCAACGCCAGCTTGGTATCTGTATCTGGTAGAGGAAATTCAAAGAGAGCTGAAGAGAAAAACAGTCAAGTGAGTCCTGCCAACTAAATAAAATGGCACCTGTCAAAACATCAATTTGTGTGAAATGGCAAAAGAACATCTAATATACAGAGCCTGTCAGAGAACGTCTAAATAACAGTGCTTTTCTCAGCAACTTCTGTGCTTAGGTTTATACTTAAAATACATATGTCTAGGAACTCAGAAGAGATGAGGGTTGAGTTAGAGTTCTCTCATTTGAGCTCCAGTTCACGACACACTAATAGTACACTCATCACAAGTGCTGCCTTTGTGTCATCCCAAACAGTGAGGACAGAAAAGCGAGGCGTACCTCCTGCTTCGGAGACTGCCTATAGTTATGAGTTTGCATCAAAAGCAAAGAAAGGTTATGCCGTTGATCTCATTTAGAAGCACAACAGTCTCAAAGGCTTTGAGAATGAAAAGCATGCCACATTGTGGGAGAGGATTTCTGTACAGAAAATTATCAAAGGCATTATTGTAATGTCTCTATTACCAGATACATGAGTCCCTCTGAAAAAAGAACACCATCTAGCCTGACCTTCAGGAAAGTTGGTGATATCTGTGCCACCACAGACTTCACTTAGCCGAACGGACGCTAAAGTGTAGAAGACCAGCCCAGTGCTGGAAAGCAGTGTCCCCCTCAGGCCAGATGCGGGACCAGCTGTATCAAACTGAAAGATGATACAGGGAGTCAGCACAGCTTCCCTCTCAGAGAAGTTGCTGTGGGAAGTGAAGCAAATCCTGGAAATCTCACTGACTGACATTCCAGGTTTGCAGGGCTGAGGGTTAGAGGCATGTGCAGGTTTAGGCAAACATCACATACCCCTTCCCCTTCTCCTCCCACCCTCTCCACATAAAGCCCTGTTCAAATGAAATGCCCGGGGACGGTTCTCTCTCAGGTGTGCACCATTCTCTATGATGGCCCTTCCAGCTCTTTCCCTTTGAGAAACTTATTAAGCTAAATCACACTGCAGTGATCAAGAGATTTTCCTGCTGATATCTTCACATATCTTTCCTTCATTTATATTCTCTTACATTCCCTTTAGTTTCCTTAGAACATTCCAAATAATCCTCCCCCCGTGCTTAGGGTAGAGGTTTGATAACATGGTAAAATCATCATTGAACCACTTGAATTATCACTGAGAGAATGAAGGTAGACAAGTCTGTAACCACCACCCCTCCCAACACACACACACACACACACACACACACACACACACACACACACACACACACACACACACACTGGTTCCCTGCCATATCCAAGTGGCGGCTTTTATCTGTTGGGTCTGCCAGGACTGTCAACACCCTACATCGTTTCAACTGTCGAATGCAGCAAAAACTCCCTCACATGTTTTCAGGGGAGGCTCCCAAACTCTTGTATTATTGTGTCACTTCCAGCTCCTGTGCTGTGTGCAATCCTGAACACGACAGCCTCTTTCTCCACAGAATAAACACACAGGCAGTGAAAGGTCTAAGACAAGCTTTACCAGTGGGAGACTGCACTCCGAGATGAATTGCCTCTTACAGAGGCATTTCCGGGACAGTAACACCACCACCCTTTGCTGCTAAATAAGCTCAGAGAACTAAAGTGGGACCAACAGGCTGACTGGCTGAACTTGGCACTTCTGAGCTAGGCTCTTCTTACTAGAACCGCTATTTCATGCTTCAGTCTTGGTGAAACGCAAAGGCGCAGAAGAGGTTCCTGCTAAAACTGAAACCACCCAAACAGTGAGTCCAGAAGCAGAAGCAGTGAGTTGCTCCCTGGAGAGGGATGACACCTCCTCGCTCCAGCCCGCTGGACCCACTGAATGGTTTCTTTTTGAAAAAGCACACCATTTCTACCTACACATTTCTATCTACACCAACCACTAGAGTTGCCCTTAAATCTCAACTCTTCCAGTTGTTAACAGTGGGAGCATTTCTCAAAACAAATCAGTGGGATGTCACTAGAAAAGCAGACAGACCTGTTCTGGTTGAAGTGGGGAACAGCTGCCCCAGACTCCCCGCCGGAGCCTCACCGAGGCTCTAAGGCACTCTGGCGGACGTCACTGCAAAACTCCTGACCTTGTTCAGGGTCTCAGGCTGGTGGTTTTCCAGCCACGGCTCTCGCTCACAGAGCTGTTTTTTGTCTGGTTCTTCCAGTGCTTTAAGCATTGTTGTATTCATTTCCAACACTTAGAATCCAAACACAAAAATCAGTAGATTTTTTCATAAAGGCATGAAATGTCAGGCTCCTCTTCAAAACTCAGAAACTGGGAAGAGACGGCACAGGCAATCCCTCACGGCTGCGGCGCACAGAGGCCAAGCAGCTGCTCCCTGCGGCCCCTCACCAGCTCTGGGCACTCACTCATTTGGTCACCTGCCCACCCATTTGGGCTGATGGCCTCTGTGAGCGCAGATCTGGCTGATCTCATCTTCCAGTTTAGTCAACATTGACCTGGCTGGGTAGTAGTGATGGCAGGAGAACCTGGGTTTCCTAAGTGCAGGTTCAGCGGTGCTTTCTAGTACACATCGGCATCTCTCAAACTGGGGGTCCACGGAACTGGTCTTCATGATCCATGAGAATACTGTTCCTTTAGAACATGTCCTACTTACTGACATTCAAGGAATCCCATGCTACGCCCAGCTACCAGCGGACTGTCTGAAGTTTCACAGCCATAAATGTGTTGTCTCTGCCTTGTTGTCTGTCTTAGAAAAGGAGGACTCTGTTACAGCACCCTCACTAGCATTCAATTCAGGATATACTGTTAGTCAGATATATCCCCTGAAACATCACAGGGAGAAACAGAAAAGACTTTTTTTTTTTTTTTGCGGTACGCGGGGCTCTCACTGTTGTGGCCTCTCCCGTTGCGGAGCACAGGCTCCGGACGCGCAGGCTCAGCGGCCATGGCTCACGGGCCCAGCCGCTCCGCGGCATGTGGGATCTTCCCGGACCAGGGCACGAACCCGTGTCCCCTGCATCGGCAGGCGGACTCTCAACCACTGCGCCACCAGGGAAGCCACAGAAAAGACTTTTTAAGCAGCGAGTAGTTTTGATTCCTCCAACTCAGCCTCACGAGGGGACCTACAGTGAAGGGTTCAAAAGGAAAGACTCACAGTAGTGCCCATGGCAACGGCACTGCCTTCTACCCCAGTGAGGCCAGGACAGAAGCATCTTTAGCCTCACTTTCTAACAATGATTTTAATACAGTAACGAAACTGAGAAGTAACTCAGCCCTGTGGCAAAAAAGTAGGCTTGGCTGCCAGATGGCCTGGGTTCAAATCCCAAGGCCACCATTTACTACCAGTATGATGCTTGGGAAGCTACTGAAGTACTGTGCCTCAGTATAGTCATCTGTAAAATGGTAATAATATTTATCCTGTGAAGTTATTGTGAGAATTCAATGAGACAAGCATGTAAAACTCAGTGCCTAGCACATAAACAACACTGAGAAATGTTTGCTATTATTAGCACAGCAGGTTTATAGTTTATAAGCCATTCTCATTTCCTTCCATTTCTTCCATATAACCAAGCTGTGAGATAAGCAGGAGGAACTGTGTCCACTTCAACAGACAGGGAATCTGAAGAGCTTAAGTGAGTCGCCCACAGTCATGCAGGTAGTGAGGGAAAAAGCTAGTGCATAAACCAGGTTTTCTGCCTCAAGATCCTGTGTTGATTCTACTACCCACAACGCCTCTGGGATCCTCTAAGCAGGAGGAATAGTTTTCAAGGACTATTCTGAGGGTTAGATGTCAACACGTGTTCATATATGGTGGGAGCAAATCACTTAAAATTTAGGGCTTCCAAGAGAAGCAGCAGAAGCAGGAAGAAAAACAGAATTTATATACAGAAAGGAAAACCTGCGGCACAGTAAGGAAATTTTTTTTTAATGAATTTATTTATTTTTGGCTGCGTTGGGTCTTTGTTGCTGCACGAGGGCTTTCTTTAGTTGCGTCAAGTGGGGGCTACTCTTTGTTGCGGTGCGTGGGCTTCTCACTGCGATGGCTTCTCTTGTTGCGGAGCATGGGCTCTAGGTGTGCGGGCTTCAGTAGTTGTGGCTCATGGGCTCTAGAGCACAGGCTCAGTAGTTGTGGTACGTGGGCTTCAGTAGTTGTGGTGTTCAGGCTCAGTAGTTGTGGCACGCAGGCTTCAGTCGTAGTGGTGTGCAGGCTCAGTAGTTGTGGCACACGGGCTCAGTAGTTGTGGCACACGGGCTTCAGCAGTTGTGGCTCGCAGGCTCTAGAGTGCAGGCTCTGTAGTTGTGGCACACGGGCTTAGTTGCTTCGTGGCACGTGGGATCTTCCTGTGCCAGGGCTCGAATCCGTGTCCCCTGCCTTGACAGGCAGATTCTTAACCACTGCACCACCAGGGAAGCCCCAGGAAATTTTTAATTTGAAATGAAAAATAGCCTGGTAGGAGATAGTTCCCAAATGATGGGCAGCTCTCAGGTGGTAGCAGCAACTTCCATGTGGTAACTAAAGGGGCCTTCAAGGGCACCCTAGTGAATTTCTACGTTTGTCATGTGCCTCTCATCCAGGGTGGATGGAGTACAGTGGAGCTGGACAGGGGACCAGTGATGGGAGAGGGGAAGAGACCCTTCCTGGCCAGAGCATAGACACTCCATGCATTACTGGTGTGAGAGTTTAAGTAAGGCAGCAGCCAACATTTCCCATGCAAAGTAAACCTGTCAGATTACGGGATTTTCACTGGTTAAAGCCTCAAGGTGCGTTTTATGGTGCTTCCTAAATTACTGCTTTGGATTCCAGAAATTTTATACTGGAACTAGGCACTGCAGCAAGCTCACTGGAAATAGATCTTGAGTAGTCTGCTTAGGACTACAGCTTGGTCCCAGAGGCAGTAACAGAAAACTGGCACTGGCCCCGACGGGCATATATTTCAAGTTTTACTTCAAATGGGCCCACGGTTTTATTCGTTTTAAGGCCAACGAGGGAGGTGGAGGTGGGCGTAGGAGGAGTAGGGGTGCCGGGGGGTAGAGACACGTCTCTTTACCTTGCTTTTGATTCTGAGGGCATTTGCTTCTCCCCTTGCACTCTCAGGCCCCCACGCTTAACCCTGGCCCACATCCATTCCCCCCCATCTTACCCTTTCATACCCCTCCCCCAACATTAGGTTTGGTTGAGGTGGGTCAGGCCAAGGTAACAGCTGCATTAAACACCTTCTGAAATAGCTTAATGGGTGCCCTTTCCCTGCAGCCTCTTTCTCTCCTAGGGAAATCTTCCCTCTAGCAGAACATGGTAAGAATGGTGGAAAAATAATTTTTGCGTCTTCTTACTGCAAGACATCCTGCCATCTCCCTTCCCATGACACAGGACCCCAGGTGCAGTACACTAAGCTACACTTCTCCCTATGTGTCATTTTCCTGTCGGGTTGCCAGATAAAATATAGGAAGCCCAGTTAAATTTGAATTTCAGAGAAAAAATATAATATTTTAATAGAAGCATATTCCAAATACTGTATGGGACATATTAATACTAAAAAATACTATTCACTGTATTAATATATCTGAAATTCAAATTTAATTATGTATCCTATATTAATTTTTGCTAAATTTGACGACCTTATTTCCCTTGGAAAGTGCCTACTTAAGCCTACTGAGTAGAAAAGAGAAGAATCCTGGTAATTTATGTTTTTTTAAAAAAATTGAACAATAAAATAAAGATATTAAAGACAGTTCTTCATGGAAAAAAAATCAGTGCATAATACTGACCATTTCAAACACACACACACAATTTTCATTTCTGCATACTCTCTTCAAGTTTTTGTCCCTGCACATTTCAATTTTTTTATGGAAAAGTACATGAAACTGGAATAAGGTTTATTGTTTAATTAGTAATATTGTACTCAGGGACTTCCCTGGCCATCCAGTGGTTAAGACTCCACACTTTCACTGCAGGGGGCGCGGGTTCGATCCCTGGTCGGGGAACTAAGATCCTTCATACCATGCAGTGCGGCCAAAAAATAAAAAGCAAACAAACAAACAGAAAAGGCCTTTTCACAGTTGTTACCTGCTCACTTCTGCTCCATGAGACAATGAATCTTTGCCTTAGTGGTCCGGATGCCTAGCACAATGGCTCGCACACCCAGGAAATGCTCTTGTTGGTTTATCGTACTCGTTTGTTCATTAGATGACAATGTACTATGTTAAGTTACTTGACGTGGTTAATGAATGCTTTTTTGGTGGAGAAATGACAAACCATCTTCTTTCAAGCTGGCCTAAGTCGGTGTGGGACTCCTAAGCTGGGCTTCTTGGGCTGTAGCCACAGGACATTGAGAGCTCTGATTTTGTTCTCCTAATCAGATCCAACTCCATTAGTAATTTTACACCTGTAAGCAATGCCAGTTAGCATTTATTATATGTCTACTCAGAAAACAGGAAATTCACATTTGTTCCTGTAGGTGTATTTTTAGACACTGCCTTATAAAGGGTGGATTTACAGAAAACCCATTTTCTAAATGTCAAGGCTTCCAAGCGCAGCAGAGTTGTGATCCCCTAAAAGGCAGCTGGGTACAACACCCATCCCTTAGTCACCTGGACTATACCCTGATTGCTCTCCCATCTCTGGTCTTCCGTTGTCTAATTCCTGGTTCCTACTTTTTTTAAGTCACATAACTTCTCTGTCTCAGTTCCCTCACCTGGGAAGATGGAGATGATGATACCACAAAGCAGGGTTGTGGTGTGGATTAGATAAAATAATGTATAAATAACCATGACATAAACACACACAGAAGTACTTAATAAATGCTCGTGTCCTTGTTTCCTTCAGTTTCCTGTGGGCCACAGAGCCTTCTTAACCCATTAACAACAGATACCAGGGCTTCACACTAAATAATACTTGTATAACCCCAAGGCTACAAACTAGATGTTCAACCCAAATGGTACATTTCCAAGATCTATTTTAAAAAATAGTAAGATTATATAAAGTACCCTAGTGAACTGTAAACTCTGTAAAAACATTTTTTAAATCCAGTATTATAACTAATCAATAGGAAGTATGCTGATGGCAATAAGAATCAATTAAGTATTTCCTGGGCAGCTTTAGTTATCTTTTATAGAAAGGTTCTAAAGAGACAGTCTGCACAATTCAGGTCTCTTAGAAAACTGTCAGAGCATATCTAGGAGGATGACCTCTTTTCTTATGGATCAGTTATGCTGTAGCTGGTCAGTGACATTTTATTATTGGATCATGATAAATAAGGAGATGACAATGGTATTTCATACTGATAAACTCAGTTTAAAAGGATTAACTATATGTTTTACTCTCCTTAACTTCTTCAGTCTTCTTGCTTAAAACTATAATAATAGTGGTAGTATCAGTAGCAAAGCTATATTGACTGCTCACTACATGTTATTCGAAGTCCTTTACATGCATTAACTCATTTAATTCTCCCAAAACGCTATTATAATGTCAATGGTTCCATAGCATTTACTAGGGGCCAGAAAGTGTTTAAGCACTGTATATGTATTAATTTATTTACGTCTCACAGCAGATCTGTGATGAAGGTACACTTGTTAACCCCTTTACAGGGAGGAGAAGGAAAGTGAGCTTGAGAGAAGTTAAACTTGCTTAAGATTACAAAGCTCAGCATCACGCAGAATCAAGGTACCAGGAAACAGCAAATGTCCTTCTATCACTTTTCTTTATTCTTGGCTGTCACAGGTCCTACCTGATTCTGTGGTCTACTAACAAAAGAACACTTTATGTTGCGTTAAAAACTCTAATAATAAACACACCACACCATTCAAAGAGCTTTGAAATCACCATCAGAGAACTGCTAAAATGATCACAATGGCTGAAGCCTTGTTTCTTTTTTCAATCTGAACATGTTGAATAGTCTCTGATTTGTGTCTGCATATCTGTGTGTATTGGTGTGTGTGTCTGAGAGAGACAGATTATGAGAGCCCAAGGGAGACACACAACTGAATGCGCTGCAGTCATCTATCTTGCGCCAAGAGGGGAGGCAGCCAAAACACTGGGGATGGCAGAGGGGAAAGAATCTGGGGTTTTGATGACACAGTTGAGCAGCTGAGCTCAACCAGTCCTGGAATCACCACACCTCTCTTACATAAGCAAGAGTCTTATTGTGTAGGCAACTTCCACTTTGGGTTTCTATACTTGGAGCTGAAAATATCTTAACAGATACAGATACATTAACTATACTCGTATTTCCCCATATACTTCTATTTCAACTTTCTTGTCTTGGGGTACTCTTCAGAGATATACACATGCCGAACACACACACACACGCACACACACACACACTGGAGGTCTCACTATGAATCAGTGCAATACCAAACACTGCCCCCAATCTCAGTGGCTTAAAACATCACACATTTACTTCTTGCTCATGCCTCTTGCCCGCATCCATTGTGAAGTGGCTCTTTGTCATAATTCCTTTGAGACCAAAGCTGAAGGGGAACAGTAACCAAAAAGCAGCATGTCACTGCGGCAGGAAGAAAAGAGAGAAGTCCAGAGGACCTTATACTGGCGATGGAATGCCCTGGCCCCAAAGTGACATGCATCATGTCCGCTTACAACTCACTGGCCAGAACTAGTCACACAGTCCTGTCCAACCATAAGAGGGCTGGGAAATGCCAGAAGGGCAATGGGACCAGGTGCCCGGAAGGAGGTGTGGAACAGCAGTAATGACCGCAAAGCCTACAAGGTACTGGGGCTCCTAAATAGGGCTACTCACCTGAGGAGGGTAAGTGACGTATAGGAAATAAGTGTGGGAAAGGGATTTTTTTTTTTTTTTTTTTTTTACTGTATGCAACTTTGATAGCATTTGGATTGTCTTAAACGTTTAAAGACTGAAGTATAACAGAGATAAGCACACAAAACATAAAAGTACAGCTCAATGAATACAGAACAAGAAATAACACATTGTCTGCACCCAGACGCCCACCTTGTGACCCCTCCAATTTCTACCTCCATCCTTCCTCCCAAAGTTAGACTGATTCTTAATCCCACGGATTAAAAATTAAAAAGAAATAAATATTTACAGACTTACCATGAGCGAAGTAGAAGATAACATCCCCTTGGGGTTTTTCTAAACCCAGGGGGAATAAAGAGGCTGTTATTTTGAATAATTGACACTTACAGGAGGTAAAGAGCGGGTAGAGAAGTAGCTGGACCCAGGAAGAACTGGGTTCTCTGAGACTCAGAGGACGGAAGTGGAGGAGATGGTACCTGCCCCGTGCACCCCTCAAGGCGTCAGGATCTCCGATGATGCAGTACATGGCTCCTTGGAACTCATCACTGGACTTCTTGGCTTTGGAGCCTCGTCACCCACGCTGAGGCGGACTGGAATGTCAGAGGCTTCTCCCTGGCAGCTATGCTCCACAGATGACAGAAGACCAGTCTCAACACTGGCACTGGGAAATCAGGAAGAGAAGGACTAGCAACCGCCCTGGTGTAAGGGCTAGACCCCACCCCATTTCTGAGAGCCCCAGGATTCCTGTTCTATACAGTAGGGAAGTAGTGGTGGTAGTAGGTGTCCCAATAACAACTGTTTTTGGCTGGTTTCCCAGGCGGGGAGGTGGGGCCACAAAGCCTGGGTATAATTTAAAAAACAAAACCAAATCATCCATCTTCCACCTCTGCCAGGTGGGCTGTGAATGCACACCTGTTTGCATGACGCAGTTTCATCTTCATGTTGTAGAGGTCCAGCTCTGACCTAAAGCAGCAGAGGGCTGGCATTGCGAGCTCTTCGGAGCCAGCGCCTACCCTAGTTCCTACTCTGAACCCCTGCCAGGAAGGAAACCGGGGAGAGGGCACGTAATCAGTGCATCACTCAGGGTTTAACCATGAAGAATATTTACATGTATATATGACAGAAAAAATATGAATTATTAGGCATTGGCTTACACAATTATGGCAGTCTCCACGAGGCTGTCTTCTTGACAAGTGTTGGAGCCCAAAGTCGAGAAGCAGACGGAAGGGAAGCTCGTGTGAGCAGGGGCTGGAACCCCGCGTGGGCAGGCGGAAACCCACATCCTTTTTTGTTCCCTCTGGCCTTCCTGGTGCGGGTATTCTGCAGAAGCTGAGGCCCTGTGTCATGTTGCTGAACACGTATACACCTGGCCCAGGGTGCAGGGAAACTGAAGGAAGATTTGGGGGATGGATGGTAATGGCAGGCCCAGAGCTGTTTCATCTCAACGGAGCGACTCAGCAGACCAGCAGCGAGTTTTTGCCACACTACAAACTGGAGGCCGCTACTATGCCTCCTTCCAACTCTCGTGAGAGAATATTCCTTGGAGTCTGTCCTAACCTGAAACACGTGAGAAAAAGGAATTCTGGGAAATGTAGTTCAGCCTGGCCAAGTAGGCACATTACAAAGCCATCACTATAAGCTTTGAGTGAAGCCTCACTGAGGCCTCACGGCCCGCATCTCAGGAAGTGAGTCTGGTCTTTAAATCAATACCATGCTCCCCCTCCTCTCCTCCCCTCAGCTGTTTTCTGCTTCTCTTAGCGGATCCCGGCTTTTGATACTCCAAGTCCTCTGAGAAGCAGACACCCAGATTGGTTAAAGGTGCAAGAAATTTATTAGGGGAAAAAACTGTGAAAGAAAATGTGGAGAAAGCCAATAGGGGCTTGAAAAGACAGTGATGCAAGTCTGACCCCAGAGAAGGAAGAAATGAAGAGTGGGTAGAAGTGACTTAGACTGCAATCTAATTCTACGGAAAGTTCGGCAAAGCTTCCTGTCTGAAGAGTCCCGCATTTCCCACAGGCAGACCGGCCTTAGTATCCCTGCTGTACCTAGCCACCCCAGAGCAGCCTTGGGAAGTGCAGCCTGCAGGGAACCCTGGAGATGGATTTCGGAGCACAACCACCCAGCCCTCGGTTAACTGCACTCCCCGCGGTAGAAGATTTGAAGGCCTACTCTCATGGCTGCTACACTGCCTCATTCTCATTTGTTGCTCAGATCAGGGCTCAGACTCAGCCCATCTTCCTCTTTTGGAGTGTGAAAAATAACTAAGGCCAGGAGCCTTCTTGAGGTACCTCTTCTGTCCAGTGACTGGTTTCTGTTCAGTCAGGACAAGCTTTATCAGGAGTAGATGGTGGGGATGCTTGGAGGTGAAGGCTGTTCCGGGGTGTCTACAGGCAAGCAGGTGGAGTTGCTGTTTGCCCAGGCAATTAGACTAACCTTAGGGCACTTCATGAAAAGTGTTTGGCTAAGTTTAAACAGTCCTGATTCCTGGAATTTATTACACATTTCTTAAGAATAAAACAAAATAAAATGAATGAAGCATTTGGCTGTGAAGGGGGAAGTGTGGGATTTGCTAAAGATAGGGATTCAGAAAATACAGGTCGAAGCATTTTCTTCAGTCTTTTATTCCTATTCTCTTGAGAAATCAAATGTAAGCTTCTGTAATAGATGAATGTAATGAATGGAAATAATTTTTGCCTAGGCAATGAAAAGTTGAGGACTGTTAAATTGTTAACTCCTGGAAGGCAAGGGTTGTTCTTCTGAAGCTGTGTGACATTTAGTGGGTGTGGTACAGAGCAGGACTTGGTTGCTCTTTGGTGGTGAGTCCATTGAGATTTGAGCTTTTTTTCCATGGCTGCTTAACAGCAAAAATAAATAAATTCACATTGATCATGTTGGGGCTGGGGTGGGCGGAACGAGGCATGGCCTTACCACATCCTGTTATTGCTAATCTCATGTTTATAGCAAGCCAACTCAACTTTTGCAGTAAGTGTAAACTGCACTTATGCTATTTTTTTTCTGTGATGCTCACCAGAGGAGTTTCTGATCAAGCACAGAGTCCTCATCCTGATTAGTCATCTATCTATGCAAAGTACTCATCTATGCAAAGAATGGAGTCTAAGAAGGTCTGCTGAACTTAGTTCTCAATTTCCTAGCCTTTGGGTCAAATTATGCACTTTTAATGAGCATTCATATCATTTTCTCATTGAAAATACCAGAAGTGGATTTGCTAGATCACTGAACCTTGTACTGATGTCTAATAAATATCAGAAAAAGATCATCAAGAAATAATCTCAGGCTTCCCTGGTGGCGCAGTGGTTGGGAGCCCGCCTGCCAATGCAGGGGACACGGGTTCGTGCCCCGGTCCGGGAGGATCCCACATACCATGGAGCGGCTGCGCCCGTGAGCCATGGCCACTGAGCCTGCGCATCCGGAGCCTGTGCTCTGCAACGGGAGAGGCCACAACAGTGAGAGGCCCGCGTACCGCAAAAAAAAAAAAAAAAAAAAGGGAGGCAGAGGGAGATCTGACGGATGATACATAGAGGAGGAGGCGATGTGAAGACAACAGAGAGAGATTTGAAGATGCTGGCCTTCACATTTGGAATGACATAACCACAAGCCAAAGCATGCTGGAGGCACCAGTAGCTGAAAGAGGCAAGGAACGATCCTCCCCTAAAGCCTCAGGGGGGAGTGTGGCCCTGCTGATACCTTGATCTCCGACTCCCAACCTCCAGAACTCTGAGACAGTACCTTAGTGTCCTTCTTAGCCACCCAGTTTGTGGTCATTTGTTCCAGCAGCTCCAGGAAACGAATCGCACCACCTCTCACCCTCATCACATCAGCCTCACAACTGACTTCTTGGAGTCTAGCTCTTGCCTCTCGAGTCCACCCTGCACACTTAATTTTCCTTAACTCCTCTGCGTGGGTTTCAAAACTTTCTATAATCTGGTCCTCTCTCCAACCAGCGCAGCTTTAGTTTCCATTAGTAATAATAACAGTAATGATAACAACCACTCGAGTGCTTTGTTTTGCTGAGCACTTTATAGGGAGTATTACACTCCACCCTTGCAACAGCTGCACTGAGGTGGGCATTATTATCCTTACTTTACGGATGGGGAAACTGAGGCCCAAAGAAGTTAAAGAGCTGCCTGTCTGAGCAGCATGTCCTTGCTCCCAGCCACAGGCTTTAGTGCTCAGTGTGTGTCCGCCGGCTACGACACTAGCAGGCCTGTCTGAGAGCCTTGTTTTGTCATCTGCTTGTGTAAAACTCACCATCCTTCCAGACTCCACGTGTGTACCACCTTCTCCACGAGCCTCTCTTGCATACCCATCTGTCACCTGCCTCTGAACGCCTTGTAAATTGTAGGCAGAATCTGTTTCACAAACTGTAGAAATTAGATTCTGCTTTGTATTTTTAAAAATTCAAAACATTATTGGAAAAGAATATACCATGTAGAGGAAGATTAAAAAAAACAAAAACAAATCCCAAGTACCCTACTCAGTGATTCCTGATTCTGAGGAAGCACTGATTCTTGTTACTGGGATTTCTCCCTAATTTGAAATAGAATTAACTCACCTTTTTTTGGTAATGTGTCCAGTTACAAATTCTCTGGGCTGTGTAGGCACACTGATGGCATTATCCAGAAAATCTGATTTCCACGTAGCCTCTACGTAGGATTTCTATCCATCGACAGCAGCACTATCTGTCTAGTGGAAACGCACTCTGAGCAACAAATGCAAGCCACTCATGTAATTTTAAAATTTTCTAAAGTGACTGTATTTAAAAAGTAAAGAGAAACAAGTGGAATTAATTTTATTTTATTTAACCCAATAGTGTATTTTGCTTAACTCAATATATCCAAAATATTATCATTTCAACATGTAATCAATATAAAAATTATTGAGACATCTTTTTTTTGTACTGTCTTCAAAATATGGAGTGTAATTTATACTCACACCACCTGGAAACGTGGGCTAGCTGAATTTCAGGTGTCCAACAGCCTCATATCTGATAATGCAGGTCTGGAATCACAACCTTTTAGAAGGCCACATTTCCAAGTTCTGGTCTTTGGTGAAATATCTAATTTAAACTCAACAAAACAAGATGTCTTTTCCTGATGTCTAAAGTATTTTCTATTCCCTGTAAAAAATTTGGAAAATGCAGAAAATTACAGAGAAGAAAATAAAACTCCCCAGTATTCCAACATTCCAGGTTTTTTTCCTAAGCATAACTAAAAATATATAGATTTTAAAAATTAGAAGCATTCTGTTATACTATTTTGCAATGTTCTAGCTCAGAAACCTAGCCATCCCCTGAAGTTATCAGGTTGTCCCATGTATGTTGGTTTCCTCTCTAAGTAGATTTTAAATCCAGAAGACAAAGGTCATGTTTCACACCATTTCTATGTACCCCAGAGAATACAATTGAGAACATGAAACTCAATCAATAATCAGTTGACTTGACTGGAAAAATGTTAATTAATCAACAAATATTGAGTGGGAGTGGCTTCTCTGACCTCGTAGTTAGCAATAAACTGGATTTGAGAGTTGGACAAACCCGACAGTACACCTCACTTTGGTCTGGAATCATCCTCTGAACTTGGAGGCAAGATCTTGCTACTTGCTAGTAGCTAAATATGGGGTGATCCATTAATGCTCCCTCAGCCTTGTTTTTTCTAATGGTATAGATGAGAAACATGTGCTTACTGACCTTATTCTCTCAACTTTCCCAGGGTCATGTGAGACCCAAATGAGATCATGTTCGAATGGCATCGTACATACAACAGCACTCTACAAAATAAGGAGGTGTGTTGTCATTCCTCTCTCTAACCTTGCTGCGCTGTGTGAACTGTGCTCTGAATATGCTTAAAATTTGTCCCCAGCCATTGACTGCATCCACTTCTTGGTAATAGTATCTAAGATTATAGACTTCGAATGACTAGTATATGTATTAGTTTTAAATCATTACTTTTTAATAATATGTAGCTTCTCCTAGAATTTTAACCATATTTATACCAATTGTAAAATTTTTAGTAATTGGTGCTCACTGCTAGTCATTAGCCCCCTTTAATCGTGACTTTCTTATTCAAATTTTTAAATTCTTTACATTGTGAATATCCCAAGCAACTGTTTTAGAAAATACAGGGCGTGCTAAGTCTTCTAGCTCGTTGATGTCTGAAATGTCTGAAGTATAAATGTTTTTTATATTGGGGTTGACAGATAAAATACAGGACACTCAGTTAAATTTGCATTTCAGATAAACACTAAACATGTTTTAGTATGTGTGTCCCTAATACTGCATAGAACATATTTATACTAAAAACATATTGTTTATCTGAAATTCAAATTTAATTTGAGTGTCCTGTGTTTTTATTTGTTAAATCTGGCAACCCTACTGCTTTGTTTTTGTTGTTGTTGTTGTTGTTTTTTGGACTGAGTATAGAATTCTTGGGCTATAGCTTTTCCTGTCAAAATTCTGAGAATGATGCACCATTATCTTCTGTTACTGTGGAGTCTGATTTCTGTTCTTCTTTGGGCAAGCTTTCCTTTTTCTTCCCCCCCTTCTGAATGCCTATAGGGAATTTTCTTTATTTTCATAATATAAAGTATTTTTGAGGACATGTAGGAATTTGGGGGCATTAATTAAGGCTCTTATATGGTTTCTGAGACTCCTGAAATTATGTTGCATATCTGGTAGATAACCTTTCTGATTTATCTTAAACTTTCCTACCCCCCACCCTCTCTGTACGAATCTGAACTTTTTGAGGGTGTCAGCTGTGTATCTGTAGCACTGAATCTGTAATCCGCAGAACAGCGAGGGGGAGTTGAAGGAATGTTGGCTAAAAGATCAAATGAACGAATAGGGGCTGAACTTTAGGACCAGCCACACATTTTTCAAAGTCTCATGCACAGTGCAGCTAAGTCAATGCACAGTAGTTATTGAGCAATATGAAGTGAACTGACGACAGTTCTCTGACATAAGGAACACCCTCAAGAATGAAGGAATGGAGAGATTAAAATAGGTCTCAATTCCTGGTAGGGGGAATATGATGCAGAAAAAAATTTAATTAAGAATTGTACGCTAATAAGCTTTTATTTATTCAGAAGCAGAGTGAAACTCATCTTTCATTTTGTCACCCTTGCTGAGAGGCCCAGAAGCATGAGAAAATAATTTTTCCCACTTTCCAGCAAATGACAATAAGTTGCCCCCTGCTGTTGAGAAGCGCAACATTCCAGCATTTGATGGAGGCAAGAGGCCAGTGAGAGCCCTGGGATTCAGTCCAGACAGACTGCCCCCAAAAAGGAGGGGGAAGGGTGACTGACTTATGAGCCCATCAGTATACTGGGGAGGGAACGAAATTCCCTTTGATGTAAGGGCTGCAACCCTGAGTTGGAGACCTGATTCTTACCTAGTCTCAAACCTTCTCTAAAACCAAATCATAGCTGGACTTGGCTGTGGAGCTCAGCTCTGAGGTCCTCGTCTTCCAAAGGGTGAAGAGCTCAGCATCCTTCACTCCATTGCCATCTCTCCCTGCATTTCCCTGATGGAAGCAAATAATTCACATATGTCAAGCAGCGCTGTAGGTGCTGTGAATAAGATTTTCCTTGACTGCCTGTACTTCAGCACAACTCCATTTCCTTTAAGGCAATAAAAGTAAATATTCTTTAAATTATCAAGTCCTAGCTGTTAACCTCAGTCAGATTTAAGGCGACTCTAATTTCATTCCCAATTGCCTTACATTCCTTCATCTGCTTATCATTTTTCAGTCGTGTGAGTCCCCCATGGTATCTGGTTTCCCATGAGATGCTATTCTTTATGAATTAAGCTCCCAGTTTCCTAGAATTCTACCCTGGAGTCATTTTCTTAACCTGAGCTTGAACTCAGGACCATGTTGGATGCAACCCCATAGGTAGTGGTTGCTACCCCAAGAAGGTCCCAAGTCTCTCTCCTATTTAAAAAGGTTGAGTGACTCCAAGGGCCCAGATGGAAGGTTCTCTCATTCCTAGAGCTATATCACTGCTCTACCTGATAAAATATGATAAGATCAGGTCCTTAAACAGCACCATTCCCAGTTAGTGAATTAGAGTATGGGAATGTCACATTAGAGGTTTTCAATAGGCGTACACGTGTACGTAAGCCAATATATAGGCATGTAATATAACATTCATACCTATGAGTTACAAATCATGGAAATGAGCTGTACAACTAGAGAAACTGGATCAGACCCAGTATGGTATCTTCTCTTGCCTCTAGAGATTTGCCTTGATCAGAACCAAAGTCTTGGCATTTTTAACCATTTATTGATACTCTCTGGCTGTTTTCTTGAATTAAGAGATTTGATTCCTGTGAGATGCAGGAGGGGACAAAGAATGCACTGGTGTCTGCCAGCTTGAAGATGTTCTGCAATGTTTAGGAGAACTTCTTTCGTAGTGCTGGAGGGCAAAGAGGCTATTTCTGACTCATAGGACTAAGTCTTGCTTGTGTGCAACATCATTTAAAGCGTGGTATTTTACCATGCAATTCCAGGTCATGGAGGACCCATTATTCTATGCCTGCTATCTTGAAGGGCATGGCCCAGCTGTTAATGACACCATGAATATGCATCAAGGTCAAGGAGATGGCTCTGACATTGAGATAAAAGTCATCTTTAATGGATTTGACTGTGGTTACTGTAAGCAGGCACCCCAAAGTAACATAAATACACAGGACAAAATACGTATAGACGAGTTTTATAATTCCCTTACCATATGAAGTGGAATAAGTAATTTGCCACCCGATTACAAGTGGGAGAAAATGTGCCCCAGACCACTTTAGCATTGACTGTTACCTCTCTTCCCATTCCGTTCCCCGTGACTGATCCTGTTGAATACAAAAATACTTGAGGAACAGAAAACTAATGAATTTGGGGGAAATGTCATATGGGTTTTTTATTCTAAGAATCATTGCATATGGTACTGAAGAATCTTTTTGAAGAGGAGAAGGTGGATGATTCTAATAAGGTTAATTCTTAAAACCAGGGCTTGAACAGAAGACTGGACAGGCTAAGAGAAGGAAGCTGGGCCTGGGGTGGTCCAGAAAAGGTTATCACTTATTGGAAAGTCACAATATACCACACTGATGGAAGAGAAGCCTGGCTAAAGGGAGATGCCATGCAATATCTGATGTCAGACTGTGCAAGAGGGCTCATATGCAGAGCAAGCTCTGGATATGCAGGTCAGGTTTGAAGGACTGAAATATGATGGGGCACCAGGGGAAACCAAACTGTCTGGACTTGCCTCTGTAGCAGAGGATATGCCCTGACGTGAGGGGACGATTTGGTGGCAGAAAGCAAGGACCTGCAAGGGAACTAAGGACATCAGGGTAGAATCCAGGCATGCAATGTGCATTTTAGGAATCCACACAATAAATGATTGGGTAGGAGAGAGACAGAGTCAGATAGAAAATGCTTGAGCTCCAGGAATAGTGCCCAGACACAGGTACCTAGGCAGAGAGACAAAACCTTATTACATAAAAACTGGGAAGGACCAGCAGCAGTATGATAATAGTACCAATGGCAACAAGCTTAATCAACATGAATAACCATCGCTAACATGTACTGAGTAATTACCATGTAATGGACTAAGTGCTTGACCCTGCCGTGTTTTCTATCCTTACTTAACAGAGGAGAAAATAGAGAGATGAAGTACATGTTCAAGGTGATGCAGTGCTAAGTGTCAGAGCTGGGATTTGAACCCAGATCTGTCTTATTCCCAAGCTCATGAGCTTCCCCCTCTTCAGGGTGGCTCCTGATAAAAGTTCCCTCCCTGAGGTTCTGGGGGAGGCCTGGGCCCATAGCAGAGATAGCTCAGCTGGACATCAAAAGCAGATCAGTGCTCTTCCCAAAATTAACATAAATAAATATCAATCTTGGTTATGTAAAGAAGACTAACCTAAAAAAAAACCCCTGAAAAGTGATCACTCCACCATGCTCAACACTGGTGAAGATCTTTATGGAAATCTATTTCTGTTTTGAGGATATACATAATACAATTAAAATGTGAAGTGATATTGCTGGGGACCACAGGATGGGATGGGAACACTCATATACCATTTGTTGTGGGTTGAATTGTGTCCTCTCAAAAGGCATGTTGAGGTCCTGATACCCAAGAACCTGTGAATGGGGTCAGATTTGGAAATAGAGTCTTTGCAGACGCAATCACGTTAAGATGAGGTTATACTGAATTAGGGTGGAAGACAAAAGACTGGTGTCCTTACAAGGAAAGAGACATTTGGAGACACACAGATACATAGGGAAGAAAGCCATGTGAAGATGGAGGCTGAGATTGGAATTACGCTGCCATTAACCAAGGAACACCAAGAATTGCTGACCATCATCAGAAGCTAGAAGAGGCAAGGCAGTATTCTTCCCTGGAGCCTTCACAGGGAAAAGGCAGTGCCAAAACCTTGATTTTGGACTCTGACTTCCAGAACTAGGAGAGAATAAATTTCTGTTGTTTTAAGCCGCCCAACTTGTGGTAGTTTGTCACTGCATCCCTGCTGGGCAAAGGTGAATTGATAAAATCTTCTTGAAAATAATTCAACAAATGTATCAAAACTTTAAAAATTCCTCTTCTCATGAGTCCTATTTCTACTAAACTATCCTAAAATACTGTTTATAGATTGAGATACATGAAAGATTTATTCACAATTAATTGTTGCATTATGTATAATATTTTTCAAAAGGAAACAACCTAATAGCTCATAAGAAGGAATTATTAAATAGACTATGGTATATCCATAGGATAAAATGTTATACAACCATTAAGACATTTTAATGATTTTTAGTAACATGGAAAAATATCTAAGTTATAACGTTAAATGAAAAAAATCAGGGAAGAGAATATTCAAATCAATATGATGATAACTCACTAAAATATGCATGGCAAAAAACTGGAAGGAAATATATCAAAAGATTAATGGTGATTATCTTTGGGTTTTGGGACTATGAGTGATATTTTTTTCTATATGTCTTTTGGTATTTAAAATTGTCTAGGACTTCCCTGGTGGCGCAGTGGTTAAGAATCCGCCTGCCAATGCAGAGGATACAGGTTTCAGCCCTGGTCTGGGAAGATCCCACATGCCACAGAGCAACTAAGCCTGGGTGCCACAACCACTGAGCCTGCATGCCACAACTGCTGACACCCACACACCTAGAGCCTGTGCTCTGCAACAAGAGAAGCCACTGCAATGAGAAGCCCGTGCACCACAACGAAGAGAAGCCCCTGCTCACCACAACTAGAGAAAGCCCCCGTGCAGCAACGAAGACCCAATGCAGCCAAAAATAAAATATAAATAAATAAATAAATTTATTTAAAAAACGGTCTATAATGAGCATATATTACTTTGTCTAATGAGAAAAAAGAGCTTATAAAAAAAGTTACAGGAACTTTTATTAGAGGGTTTGCAAACGAAGCAACTGACAAAGGATTAATTTCCAAAATATTCAAGCAGCTCATGCAGCTCAGTATCAAAAAAACAAACAACCCAATCCAAAAATGGGCAGAAGATCTAAATAGACATTTCTCCAAAGAAGATATACAGATTGCCAACAAACACACGAAAGGATGCTCAACATCACTAATCATTAGAGAAATGCAAATCAAAACTACAATGAGGTATCACCTCACACGGGTCAGAATGGCCATCATCCAAAAATCTAGAAACAATAAATGCTGGAGAGGGTGTGGAGAAAAGGGAACCCTCTTGCATTGTTGGTGGGAATGTACATTGATACAGCCACTGTGGAGAACAGTATGGAGGTTCCTTAAAAAACTAAAAATAGAACTACCATACGACCCAGCAATCCCACTACTGGGCATATACCCTGAGAAAACCCTAATTCAAAAAGAGTCATGGATCACAATATTCACTGCAGCTCTATTTACAACAGCCAGGACATGGAAGCAACCTAAGTGTCCATTGACAGATGAATGGATATGGAAGATGAGGCACATATATACAATGGAATATTACTCAGCCATAAAAAGAAATGAAATTGAGTTATTTGTAGTGAGGTGGATGGACCTAGAGTCTGTCATACAGGTTGAAGTAAGTCAGAAAGAGAAAAACAAATACCGTATGCGAACACATATATATGAAATCTAAAAAAAAAAAAACGGTTCTGATGAACCTAAGGGCAGGACAGGAATAAAGACACAGACATGGAGAATGGGCCTGAGGACACGGGGAGGGGGAAGGGCAAGCTGGGACAAAGTGAGAGAGTGGCATTGACATAAATACACTACCAAATGTAAAATAGCTAGTGGGAAACAGCTACATAGCACAGGGAGATCAGCTCCATGCTTTGTGAGCACCTAGAGGGTTGGGATAGGGAGGGTGGGAGGGAGATGCAAGAGGGAGGCGATATGGGGATGTATGTATACATATAGCTGATTCACTTTGTTATACAGCAGAAACTAACACAACACTAAAGCAACTATACCCCAATAAAGATGTTAAAAAAAGAAAAAGAAAAGGAGATGTCAATTGAAAAGTCATGTACAAAGACTGGAAATCTGTTATTATTATTTACACTGATGCTATACAATGGGGTAGATACTTTTTAATGTCACCAATGTTAATGATGCTTATATTCACACAGAGGTTGATAGCACATTCCAGGGCTTACAATTTGCAAAACATTCTCATCTGACATCTGTTATCTCATTTGATTCTTAAAGTTTGCAAAACGTTTTCATTCCACATGTACTATCTCATTTGATAAGTTAAAACAAGTCTGTAAAGAGTAGGCACTGTTACGCTTATTTTGTGGAGGGTGCTGAATCCTGAGATGCTGGTAGAACTGAGATAGAATACAATGAACTGAGAACTACCGAACGGGCAGGCTCTCCTGCACCAGGGGAAGAGAGCAGGACCAGGGAGGCCCCAGGTGGCCTGAGTGTGACCTGGGCTCTGCCTCTCACTGATGCCAGCTTCCACCCAGTAGGCCCCAGCTCCCTCACCTACGGAATAATCAGATGCCCGGAAGAGCTCTTCTGGCTCTAAAATCCTAGGATCCTAAAACCCTTGAGGTTTGGAGAGATGGAGATTCGCATTGCAGTCTTTAACTTTTTGATCCCCCTGATTTCTTCCTAGAGATGAGATAATGGTATAAATTTAAAATATGCCCTCTCTCACTCTCTCTCCATTTCTGCCCCAAGCAGAAATCCCTAGGCTATCCTCTTTATCTCTTTGTGAATGATAAATAAGAGAACTCCATGGCTGTGGACTTCGTACTTCTCCAGCTGACCCCTCTTATGCACAGAGGCTATGGAAACATCGACACATTCACAGCCAATGGTTTATTTATTAGTGTCTCAGTGACGGGGTGCAGGGCCATGATGAAATAGACTCCCAGCCTCTCTCTCTACTCCCTCGGACCTGACATCTTCTCATCAGACAGCGCTTCCCCAGTGTGGCTGTCTCTTCTCTCCTGTCTCCTGTTACCCAAATAACATAATCATAAAATTGAGAGACTGGAGAACAGCTCGGTAAGTCAGCTCATCTAGCTCTTGGGCTGGGGTAAGGATCGCTCCTAAATCACCCCAGCTTTCTGCCCTTACTGAAGCTCTCTTCATTTAATAACCGATTCGAGGGCCAGAGGAAAAGGTATCAGAATATAAAGCAGAGGTTCAACTTTCCACATCCCATTTGTGTTTGAGTATAAATTATAAAGGGCACTTTAATTCTGCGTCCCAGTTTTCAGCAGTACAGGGACTCTAATGGATTCATCTGAAATTACATTAGCTCCAGCCCCATCATTCTTGCTCTGTTTCACAAGCTTGCCTGGAGGAGGCTGATAAATTGAGTCCTGCCAATCACATCACTCGATTGCCTCAGGGGAAACTTGGAGGGCTTCTCTCAAACCTTAGTATTCATTCATAAACATTTATTAAGTGCTTACTAAGTGCAAGGTGAAATCAAGGCCTTTATTCTTCCTTCCTCCTTTCTCCCTTCCCTTCCTTCTTTCTTTAGAAAAATGTCGTTTGAGCCCCTACTTAGAGTGTGACAGATGCCGCGGAGATACAGTGACGAATTACAGACCGTCACTGCCAAGGAGGAGTTCACGGTAGTTGGGGGCATCATTAGCCGTGAGATCTTATGATAGGACATGTCACTTCTCTGAGTTATTTTCTTACTTGTATAGATAATTATTCCCTTCTTAAAGGGTGGACATGAAGATTAAAGATTATCGTGCATGGAAAGCATCTAACAAAAAATCTGGGTCATACTAGTTATCAGTAAATCTTGGTTTCCTTCTGTCTCTGATAATTACAATATAACATGGCAAGTGTTAGGATAATCAGAATTGTATATTCCTGGAGCAAGAGAGAGGACCTGGGCTCTGAGCCTCCACCTACCCAGGGGCACAGTGAGCGTGGTGGTGGGGTAGGCAAGACATGGGGCACTGATGTCATGGGTTATGGGAGCTTGTTAAGTTTCCTGGGCCATAGGGTGCTAATGTCATGGGTTATGGGAATTTGATAAGCTTCCTGGGCCATAGGGTGCTAATGTCATGGGTTATGGGAATTTGATAAGCTTCCTGGGCCATAGGGTGCTGATGTCATGGGTTATGGGGGTTCGATGCGCCTCCTGGGACAGACAATAACTCCATGGAGAAACTGGCTGAGGCTCTGGTCTCATGCTAAGGTTTATAAGCAATTTACTCCCTGGTGTTGCCCTTGAAAAAGAAGGAACTCACCCTGAGGAGAGAGTTGAAACGTACAATGTGGTTTGGGATACTGGCAAGGAAGAATGCTTTTGAGGGTGGTGGTCAAACTGTCTTCTGGTCTCACCTCCTGAGTTTGTCAGGTGCCTTGTGAATGGGTGAGCTGTCAGGAAGCAAACAAGCAAATTAAAGGAAAAGACTTGAATCACAAGAGGTGCCACTAGAAACTCCCTTTTTTGGTCTAACAGGTTTTGGCATGAGTTGGAGGAGGACAGTTGTGCTCTGACACAAGCATGGTTGCAGATCAAACTAATACCAGTGAGGCCGGAGAAGGCAGGGACCACAGGACACCATCTGTGTAAGGGAAGAGACACCTATCTTTGCATAGACCAAGGAGCCAGAGATGGAGCCTCTGGGTAACAGGGAAAGAGAAATGTGGACGCAGAAGACCATCATGGGTGTTCGGGAATACACGTGGACACATTAGGGATTTCTGAAACACAAGGAGGGTACTTGAACTTGACAAGCCATTGTAGTACTTGTCACGGCTCCAGTCACTTCTGAGTGCTCTGTGCTTGCAACCCCTATGATTCTAACTGTGTGCCTGACCCAAGGGGAGCATTTTTAAGGGTTTCCAGGGGCCTCTGACGTCAGAGTCTCAGTTGTTGAGTATGAATGTGAGATAGAGAGATATCTGGCAACCGGTAGAGCAGCAGATATGGATGGATCCAGAGAGAGGTAGACAGAAAAAGTAGAATGAGCTTCATGAACTCTAGCTATTGTGGGACAAAAAGACGACTCAGCTCCCTTCGGTTCCTGAACGAACTCTCAACTCCAGTCTCTGTACGACCTCGCTGTGCTCTTTTCAGTTCTCCATGGGTTTGCTTCTTCAGCCTGGAAAGCTGTTAAGAATCATTGTGATAGGTATCATTGGCCTTAAAAACACTCGCCTACAGAGTGTTCGTCCCAGCTGCAAATGCCTAACTTTCATTGGTAGGAAACATTCACTGAGTCTACCCATATTCTTCCCTTGTTCCTCCAGGCTGCCAAGGCCCAGGGAGATCTGGGTTACATATAAAAGTTCTAGGTACCAAAGAGATCTGCCTGCTTGAGGGGTCCATTAGGAAGGCTCTCAAAGAAGGTTTCATTTTCGACAAGCCTGATAAGGGATGCTATTTTGGATAGGGGTGAAGAGAGATGGGACACGCTCCCAGTAAAGGCAAGGCTCTGGCACGTGCAAAGGCACGGAGGTATCAAAGGTCATGTCATGGGGAGAAAGATTTGTTCTGTGTGTCCTGGGGGCACAGTGGGAGTGAGGTGGGTTGGACCAGACTGTGAAAGGCCCTGAACACACGGGCTTTATTCTGAAGGTAGTGTGACACCACTGGTGGCTTTTAGCCAGAGAAGTCACGTGACTAGTTTTCCTTTTGACAAGGTAGACTTGGCAGCAGCGAGGAGGACCAGTTGGTGGTGGTGGTGGCCCCACGTAGATGGCAGGAAGACACCCGGAGGCTAATGAAACAATTCAGGTGGAACAGGATGAGCACCTGAAATGAGCGGTGTCAGCAGAGGGCGAACAGGATGAAGCCTGGGGGAGATTTAGAAAGTAGTGATGACAGGACTTCATGAATGACTGCACGCTGCGGGCCTGGGTAGGGCAGCAGAAAGCAGATGGAGGCCACTAGGGAAGGATGACTCCAGGCTACTCTGTAGGGCAGCAGGAGCACAGTGGTGCTGTAGATGGAAGTAAACATTGCAGGGAAATGCAATGAGGGAAAGGTTGGTCTCAGTTTGGGACACACTGAGTTGGAGATGCTTCTAGGATACCACAATAGAGATGCCGACAGCAGTAGGAAATACCATCCTAGGATTCAGGAGAAAGCTGGAAGCGCGAGATGTGGATTCGGGAGCCATCAGTCTGTGTGTGGTTTAAGTTACGGGAAAACACGAGATCATCAGGGAAGAGTACTGTGATGGTGATTGGACAAGAGGTTCTAGGCTAAAATTGATCGAGAGGAGTATAAGAGGTGGTGGCCTGAATCTATAAGACCCACTGAGTTGAAGAAGAGTAAAGGATAAAGGCAAGTTGAACTATTTCAGCCTGGAATTCAGGAGGTTGAGCCCTCAGCCCTGCAGGTTTAGAAACCTGAGCTTATTAGTTCACCCAAGGGGTGAGCTGATCAAGATCTTAGGGTGTAATTCATGTAACCAACCTCAAAACAATCTGCTTTCCAAACTAGAACGGGGTTCTATTAATTCACAAGGGAAAATGCAAAGCAGCACAGAAGTTGTCAGGTGCTGATTAAACGATACACATCTCCAACTCTTGTTTTTTGCGCCGTCTTGCTGCAAGGTGGAGATCATTCTATTATAAAACGAATACTTACTGTCTTCAACAGTATTCTCCAAAGGGTGTCCTATAGAATAATAGTGTGACCGGAAGCTCCCTAAAATAAGTGTGGCAAAATTTAATAAGTAAGTCAAATAAGTTTGGTAAACCTTAAATCCTTCCCTTGGATGTTCATAAAGTATGTTTGTGTTAAAAGCTGTAAGGAGCCCGAGAGTAAAGCAACCCGTTATCCCTAGCCCAGCATCCCTAAGTCCTTTGCCATGGAGCTCTCCCACCCACGATACCCGCTCTCACTTCTGGCCTGGCCTCGTCTATCTGTGTAATTGATAGCTCCTCTTGAGTGTGTAACAGACATCTCAAACTTAACATGCTCAGAAACAGACTCTTGGCACCTGCCTCTCCGAGCCTACTTCAAATCTTCCCCACCTTAGTCAATGGTAACTTCACTCTCCAGCTTCTTGGTCCCCAAATCTTGGAGGCACCTCTCTTTTTCTAATACTTTGCGTGCAAAAATCAGCAAATCCTATTAGCTCCATGAAAACATATCCCACATCTGACCACGTGTCACCAGTTCCACGTGAACCATCCTTGTCCAAAATCCCACCATCTTCTTCCTGGATTGTTGCGTTAGCCACTTGCCCCCCTGCTTCCACCCTCGCTCCCCATAATCTACCCTCCACATTGCAGCTTCTAAAACCTCAAGTCAAGTCACACCGTTCCTTGGCTCAAAATCTTCCAATGTCTTCCCATCTCAGTCCCAGTAAAAGCGGAAGAGCTTGAGATAAAAGAGGGAAAGGAAGTACCGTGTTACCATATGCTGAGATCCCTGATGGGGCCTGGCGCTGTGCTAGGTGCACTGCAAAGGTCCTATCATTTAATGCCCCCAGCAGCCCTGTGTGCTTCTATGACCAGCCCACTCTACAGGCAAGGAAACTGAGGCTCAGAGAGTTTCTGTGACTCTCCAAGATTACTCAACTACAAATAGTGGTGGTAGAATTTGAACCCACATTTTTCTGCTTCCAAAGAGGAATCCTTTCCGCTCTACCAGCTGCTTATTCTCTCGATATTTGATTCTACACGTCAGAGAGTGTAGAATGACAATTACAGTGGCCTGTGAGACGCTACCTAATCCGGCCCTCCATTACTTCTCTGACCTAATCTCTGACCACTTATCCCTTCTGTCACTGTGTTCCAGTCACGTGGACCTCCTGTCTTACGGCCTTTGTACCTGCCTCTGCCTGAAATGCTCTTCCTCAGACATCAGCATGGCTCACTCCCTCACTTCTTTAGGGTCTCAGCTCAAATGACCACTCACTAGGCCATCTTATTTAAAATATATTTGCTTTGCGTTTTTCCATAGCACTGTGAACGTGTGTGTAAGTATTTCCTTTCTGTCTGCCCTCTTCACCTCCCCAACCAGCACAGAAGCTCCATGAGAAGAGAGGGATTTTGACTTATTTACTGCTGTAACCTCAACATCAGTATTTAGGAGACTACGTGGCATGCAATAAATGTTTTGTTGAAGAACTGAATAAATAAATAACTCTCATTCTTAGATCTGCAGGACACCCCTTAGGAAGCTGGTTTAGACTTTTGGTGTCTGCTTCTGGGCAGTGATATAGAAGCTGAAAAGGCCTTAGGAAGATGGCAGCTCTAAATGCAGGTTTGCAGACATGAGCCTTTTCCAGTTAAAATATACTGCACTTAAAATTTGGTGATGGTTGGGGGGTAAAATAAGGAGTCAAAAGGACCAGAGTCAGTTGACCTGGAAGTTAACCAGCACTTAGGTTTGGCTTTGGGTGAATGCCTATATGCCTCTCAAGGAGAGAGCATAACTTTGTCTTATACTTGTTTGTTTATCGTCTGTTCTTCCAGCTAGAATGACAGTGCCATGAGGGAAGAGACTGTTTCATTCACTGCATTCCCAGTGCCTAAAAAGTGCCTGACATGTAGTAGGTGCTGATTAAATACTGATCACTTATTGGTTCTTTTTCCATGCTGCCTAATAAAGACTATTTTTGCTTCATGACTTACTCATTTGATACTTCTTACTTATGATGCTCAAAAATGTACATTTAAACATATTCATTCAGCAGTCAGTATTTACTGAGTACCTACTATGTGCTGGGAGCAAAGATACAGGAATATGTGAAGCTACTATTCTGTCCCATAATGAGCCACTTAATCTCCAGGGATAGCTCGTATTTAAAAGCAGGAAATGACTGCATAAATTTTTTCCTGAAGAAAGACAAAATTAGGTCAAAATTCTGTTCTATGCAATGCTTTCTTTACTCTTGTGGAAGAGAGCAATAGAATGTACCAAATAAGTGGAAGAAATGGGGAAAAAAAAAAAGGGAGTATTGACTTAAGTAAAAGGTCACACACTAAAGGATTTGTAAAACAAGCCAAGGAACTTGGACTTCTCACATGAAAGATGCTGGTTCTGCCTGCCCTCCCCCAGTGATGATTCGAAAGCCCATTAACCTCATTTGAACTGAGATGTAAGATAATCACCCCAAACTCGAGTCTTAATACTATCACAGGTACCACAGCTTCCCTGCTGCTGCTCAAATTTCTAAATCACCTTTAATCCATTTTACATTCAATTTGATACTTTGTTCATGACGTGCTCTGATCTTCCAGTTGTACAACACCCTTAGGAAAAAGGGATATTGTTTTTTTATGAGAAACCTAATTTTCAATGATCAGAATTAAGAAGAAAATCTCATAAACTTCTCTTCCTGAACGCACACCTATACCCTTGAGAGGACTTTAGCTCATTGTGTACTCATGAAAAGAATACAATATCCTGAATGAGTCAAACCTGGAGATGCCAAATGGTGATATATGGGCTTTTTAAAGAACAGAGAACTGAGCCAAAGTTTTACTTTTGTCCGTAAAGTATTGGAGGTTACCAGCATTGCAAGTGTTGCAAGAGGGGTGATGGAGTCAACAGATGTCTTCATTATGCTTGTTTACTGGATTTGGGGTGGCTGTGAGGGTGAGGATGGGAAGTCCCCCACTGGTAACAACGTCAAGTGCATTGGTATTTGCGGCTCCCTGGCACCGTCAGTGTTGACATGCAAGAGTATAAAGGCAAACACTTTTAAAAAAGTGGTTTCTCTTCTGATTTTTCCATAGTACTCATGGCACATTTTTGGGGATTACGAGCAGAATGACTTAATAGGACTTCAATGTCCTGAGAAACTCTTCCTTCCACCCTTGACTGCCTTTGTTTTAGTAAAGATTGTTATTAGAAAAATACCAAGAGAAGGGGCTTTTCTAACTTCTCTGTATCAAAGCTAAAAAAGTAATGGTTTAAAATAAAATAAAAAACATATGTATATACACACACATACACATATATATATGCATATATATGTTTAAGACTTTACTTTTTAGAGAAGTTTTAGGTTTACAACAAAATTGAGAGGAAGGAAATCTATATTTATTAATAATAGTAGCACCTTGTAGTAGGTTCCTGTGGCTACTGTAACAAGGCACCACAAATTTGGTGACTTAAAACAACAGAAATTTTGTCTCTCACTTCTAGTTTGGAGGCTAGAAGCTCTAAGTCCAGCAGGACAAACTCCCTCTGGGAACTCTAGGGGAGAATCTATTCTCTCCCTCTTCCAGTGTCTGGTGACTGTCAGCGTTCCTTGACTTGTGGCCACGAGACTCCAGTCTCTGCCTCAATGGTCACATCGCCTCCTCTTCTTCTGTATGTGTTCTCTCCCTAAGTCTTACTTATATAGGGACACTTACCACGGCATCTAGGGCCCCCCTGGATAATCCGGGATGATCTCATCTCAAGATCCTTAACTTCACTGCATCTTTTTTCCCCAATAAGGTCACATTCACAGGTTCCTGGGATAAGGGCAAACACATATCTTTGTGGAGGGCCACCATTCAACCCACTACACATCAAATATTTATTGCTCTCTGTGTGTGCCTTAAGTCATACTTGCTAGCAGCTACAAAGATTTTAAAATTAGCATTCTGTCCTGAAACTTCATAAATCATAACTCCTCTGGGGACAGCTGCCAAAGACAAGACTAGATTAAAATTCTGAAAAGGAGAATGGTTTATAGAGGGAGTTAGAAACTCATAATCAATAGTTAGATCAGAGAAAGAAAATTAACGTTGGCTAAAATATCTTCTGCCATTTGCTTTGAAACATGGTCTCATTCAATTCTCATTACACATCTACTTTAAACTTTGCTTCTGTAAGTGGGGAAATAGAGGTTCAAGAAGCTGGGTAACATTCCCAAGTCCCACCAAATACTAAGAGCTGAGCCAAGATTCAAGGCCAAACTCTGGCTCTTGTCTCACCAAGAGTGCTGCTTCGCTAGCAGGACAGGGGATCTCTGGTACATCTGGTGCCTCTGAGCCAGCACATGCTTGTGTCCTCCCTCTGCTGGGGTCCCCTGGGGAGAAGAGGGTATAGAACTCTTAGGGATTTGGCAAAAGCTGGGTCCTTGGTCTAGGCTAATAGACCTGGATTTTATATATGGACAGGAGAAGAAAGAAATACTTTTGAACAGTGGTCCTCTCTGTCGCCCACCTTTATGCATCACTATCATTGTATCTCCATAACTAGAGAACTGAACAGGCAGGACAGGCTTGAAAAATCCAAATGTGATTTTCCAGGGCAGGGGATTGAGCAAGGATGTATGAAGGTATCAGCATAACAATTTTGTAATCAGTTTTTGCTTCAATAAATAAAAAAAAACAAAAACAAAAAAAACAAACCAAAACAAAAAACCCCGAAGCCCAAAAGACAGTACGTTTTTTGTGAAAACTAATTACGACACTTTAGATTTTAAAATAAGTAAATATACTTTGGGGGGGGAAATAAGCAAATACAATACACTGGAAGATAAAACAATTTTGATTTTCACAAAATTAACATCTAGGTATGAATCTTAAATCCTTCGTTGTTGAGTAAGGAAATTTTTTCATTTGAACTACAGAGAAGTGGAGAGGGAATGTCTTCTGTGGTCCTATGCACTGACCTCATTTCCCCTCTTGTCTCCTCGCCTTGAAGGTAATTGAGTAACATCTGAAGATAGTGTCCTTAACAGGAGGACAGTTCAACCCACCTGAGAGGGACCTGCATGTACTGAGAAAGCTCCTGGTGGCCCAGCCCCTGGTAAAAACTGCATTTCCCACTAGATGGAGGGTAAATGTTTAGAATTACTGAGGAGTTATCTCCTTTGCAACAATCATTAAGCAGAGTAGCCCATTTTTAATTAGACTTAAATGTGCGAATCACTAATGGTTTAATGACAAACGTAATTTAATAACCAGGCCCTTCAGTGAAGGCAAATAAAGACTGTGGGAATTATGCATCTCAGAAGCTTTTCTGTATAGTCTTGTAGACAAAGGCACAAACAGCTAATTCAATTAATGGATGTCTCTTTAAGGGCAAGACAGGTTGTTAGCGCCTCAAGGGCCTTGGAGACCCACCAGGACAGAGACTCTTAGGTTGGCTGCACTGCCTGCTCCCTCACCCTCCTGGGTCCAGTCCTAGACGTATTTTACCTTTCATGTGGATGCTTGCAGAAGGTGTCAACTGATTAGGCAATCAGGGTGGGTTCTGCTAAAATCTTGGAACCCTCCAGGTGTATTTAAATCCTATTAGTGGCTTCTTCAGGAGAAAGGGCCTTTGAGAGCTAGAGATGAAGCTATAATGGTGGAATGACAGATGTGGAGTTCATACTTTCTGGCAGGAGAGCCTGCCTGGGGAGTCTCATGTCTCTCCAATGAAAGCAGGAGCCTCCTGCCTAACCGGAAGCTGACCAACCTGGCTGTTCTGAAAACAGTAGCTGTGGCCACGACAGCAATGACAGTTTCACACCTGCTCCATGTGAAAAGGACTCTGATCATTTCAGTCACCTTCACACAACGTGGAATCATCAGTGTGTGCAAATCGCAAAGGGAAAAAGTACTTGATACAATTGACTCTCCATTCCTTGTGGTTTAAGACACTCTAGAACCATCACTCACAGGGCTGGGGCAAGCTCAGTGTTCTAGAATTTACAGCTGTCAGCTAGGACGATGGTGTCTTCCCTAGCTGGAAAAATGTCTCAAGACTTTTACACTTTTTACAAAATATTGTGTTAAAATTGTGTAAAAAAAATTGTGTAGGCAAGTATTGTCATTGAGAGGCTATTTACTTTTAAGATAGCAGGTTCAGGACTTCCCTGGTGGCCCAGTAGTCAAGATTCTGTGCTTCCAACACAGGGGGCGTGGGTTCGATCCCTGGTCGGGGAACTAAGGTCCTACATAATGCGCCACACAGCCAAAAAATTAAAAAAAAAAAAAAAAGATAGCAGGTTCATTTAGTAATAATAATAGGTAACATTTACAGAGGAGTTATCTGGTGTTAATTTTTTCCCTCCAACAGCCCTGTGTGTGAGGTATTATCTCATTTTACAGACAAGGAAACCAAGACACAGGGAGTTTAGTAACTTACCACACAGCTGGTAAGTAGTAGGGTTGGTTCCAAAGCCCACATTCTTATCCATACACAATGTTAAAAATTCACATATGTAACCTATGTGCTTCTTATCTTTAGTTGCATAATTGATTTTGCCGCGTGGACAAAGGCCATAAACAAGGGCAATGTGGACAGCAGGGAGGTACTAAAGCATAGCAGTCCGAAGCATGGCCTCCCAGTTAGATAGAAATGAACTAATACCTCATGTCCAACACATACATCTGTGGGAGGCTGGACAAATTAGCGATGTCTTGGGACCTCAGTTTGCTCATGTACAAAATGGGAACGATAAAGATACATAACTTATAGGATTGTAATGGTTAAATGTGATGACTGTAACAATACCTAACATTTATTGTATGCTTATTTTTGTGTCAACTATAAGATGCATGAAAGTGACTGGTTTCTCCCTTGACACGAGAAAAGCATTTACATAAGTTATTACTATTGATATTATTATTATTTTCTCACTCCGTGTCAAGCCCATTTTGACAAACTTCAAGAAATCGTTAACTTCTTTTGGTTTAATGAAATTCTGACCCACTGAATACAGTTCTTAATAACTGGGTCAGGGACAGAGCTCAGAAATCTTCTTTGTTATGTGCAATTTCACCTATAATTTATTTTCCATTTTAATCTAATGCATAATTGAACACACTTTTTAGAATATCACATTCTATATTGCTTCTATTATTCTTGGAAAGACGTTATCTTTGTCATAGGGCATGACTAAATCTAGCTGAATCTCCAACTTCCCAAGGACCTGATAAACAGGCGTATTTCTCTTCACAGATTAGTAAGGAGGTGGGAATTAAGTCTGAATCCTAGTTCTTATCTACAGTGTAGGACAAAATAATCTACAGTTAAAGTAACTTGAAATCATAGTCGTAGTTCCCTCTTGGGCAGAGTGGTGGGGTTACACTGCAGCCCTCAAGGCTACCTGTGAGCTGCAAAGGGGTGAATGCCAAACAGCCTTCATTTTCTAATCCATTTCACAATCCATTCTTGGCAAGAAGCACTTTCTACCTTTCCAACCGTCAGATTCTTAGGCTGGGCAAATTGGGGACAGCTTTTCGATTATGCATTCCATTCCTTCCCAGCTTACAAAGTGATTTCCCATCACCAGCACGAGTTATCAAGGGGAGAGCCGTCTTAAGACACAAGCCTAAATTACAGAGGCAGCCCCGAGGTGTACGCAGAAGCACTGCAGAATCACAGATATAATGAAACGGGGTGAGCCTGCTACTACCTGTGCCCTAGATACAAAAGAGGCTCGTCTGATAGCCTGGGAAAGCGGGCGCCAGCACCCCATTTTATGAGGGGGCTGCTGCTTCCACTTTTCCACATCAGGGAGTCCTATGTCTTAGTAATTGTCACAGGAGCTAGAATTGGACCCCTTAAAAAAAGTAGCCACGTTTGGGTCACTATCATCAAGCAGTCAGGCAGTCTCTTGATTGGGGTCACCTGGACGTAGACTAGTTGGGTAAAGTTTGCTTTCTTCTTTCTAGTCAGTGTTTCTTCTAAACCCTGTCTTCTTGTCCCTCCCCCACTGGCCTTCCCACTTTCTTCTAGTAAAACCAGCTTTTGCCCCCTTTATTCATCAGTAAAGTGCTAGTATCTTCTTAAGGCTTTTATTCTTGTTCTCCCAACTCTTTCCATTACCAGAGACCAAATCCTTGAGGAAAGGGATTAGGAGACAGTGTGATGGAGGGGCCACTGAATCCGAAGATTAGAAGTTAGAGGGCTGGATTCTAGATCTGCTATGTAGCAGGTGTTGTCACCCACCCGTCCACTCTGGACCTCAGTTTACCTGTTGGATGGCTAAATTGGAGAATCTGGATTTTTATAACTCATAGGCTCATGGATCATTAATGATACTCATTTTGGAGAAGAGGAGAGAAGAACATTGAAAATTTTTTTTCCAACTCAATGTTCTGCAATTCTAACAGTGAGTGTTAGAATCTAAACTGGAGGAACATTTGGAGGCTGTCATCACACCATCCCTAAATATATGTCTCATCAAGGGCACGGAGATGGAGAGAGAAACGGGCATGAGTTCAGTGCCTTTGTTAGTGAGTGCTTGGTACCTGCAGGATTCTCGCCATTGCTCTTCTTTTATTTAAGATTTAAAAAATTTTTTAAATTTATTTTTGGCTGTGTTGGGTCTTTGTTGCTTTGTGCAGGCTTTCTCTAATTGTGGCGAGCGGGGGCTACTACTCGTTGTGGTGTGCAGGCTTCTCCTTGCAGTGGCCTCTTCTGTTGGGGAGCACGGGCTCTAGGCACGTGGGCTCAGTAGCTGTGGTGCATGGCTTAGTTGCTCCGCAGCATGTGGGATATTCCTGGACCAGGGCTCGAACCCGTGTCCCTTGCATTGGCAGGCGGATTCTTAACCACTGCGCCATCAGGGAAGTCCTTCACCATTGCTCTTTGAAGGAGATGTTGTCATCACCAAAGTGCAGGTGAGGAAATTCACATTTAGAGAGGACTTGCCCAAGCCACACTGCTAGTAAATGGGAGAGTCTGTCAACTTCCCCATTCTCTGTCTGCCGTAAGACTGGCCCTGGAGCATGTCTGACTGAAAGATAATTCTGAGCGAATTCCCAGGATTCCAGAAGTGGGAAGTCCCAGCTGCTCTGTTTGCTATTCTCCAACAATTTTTAGAATTCAAAGAGTGAGGATTCCTCTAGACCCTGGAGTCCAGCACAAAGGTGCAGTTGTACCAGAGACTGACAAGGAGCACGCCTTACCTGGGTCACTTGACCCATAGGTGGGGGTGGAAGACCAGCTGATGAGAACTTCACCTACTTCCAGGTGTTGAAAGAGGATGGAAAGGTCTTCTATTGTGCCCATCCCTTCCCTGCTAGGGAGGTCAACTTGTCCCAATTTGCCTGGGATATTGTCAGTTTTAAACCTGGAACTCCCAGGTTCAGCAAACACCACTGTCCCAGGCAAACTGGGATGGCTGGTCACACTACAGTTTCCTGAGCTCTGAATTTCTGTATCTGGGCAGACAAGCCTTCCATTCCATCTACAATATAAATAAAATTACATCTCTGCCTGTTGAGATGTTACCTCATCGAATTTGGAGGTTGTGTTTAAGATTGTTGGCTGCAAAATAGAGATGTCTGCGGAGTATCCAAAATTCATTTTGGGGCTTTGGGGCAGGAGGACGCTCAAATGAGCGAGAAGCCTTGTGATTATTGGTTGGAAAAGCAATGCCACAGATACAACCTCACGAACAAAAGCAATAACCAATGGGCTCAGACAAGCTCCTGACTGACGCTCCAAACTGCAGTAGATTTGCAATCAAACTACTTCCCACCTGGGTAACTACTGGGTGAGAATCGTAGAGAGCTGCTTATTTAACTGGGAGCTACAGTTAATGCTTCTCCTCGGCCAACATGGGAAAATCAGGTAGTTAATTGTAAAATGCAAAAGTTAAAAACTTAACTTTTAACTTAAAAAGCTAAAAACTTGCAAAAAGGTAAAAAACTTAAATGTACACACACACAGAAAGATATGCCACACCCTTGTTCTAATAGAAAGAAGGAACAGAGATTCCCAGAATTCACGTGACAGAAATGGACACCTTCTAGGAAAAGGAAAAGAGAATTGCCATTTGTTGAAAACCATGCCAGGCATTTAACAGATACCATTTGATTCTTTTAGTAACCCTCATTTTACATGGCTGTTCCACTACCCAGCCCCAACCCCATCCATTGTACAGATGAGGAAACTGAGGCTCAAGCCCAGGGAGCAATTGAAGGCTTGCCTAAGTTCACATGGCTGTCTGACTCCATGCTTTATCCCGTATGCTGATTGAAGGCTAGGACACAGAGAACTGGCTTCATTAGTTTGTCCGAGGCAGACCCTGTTACACGGGAATTACCTTCTAATTTTTGTGACTAGGGAAGCTCACAGACGGACAGTTCTTTAGCACAGCTTCATCCTCCAGGAGACAACTTGGGCCCGGATGTGGTTACCAAAGACCAAATATCTCCAGACAGCCCTGTACTGCTGGAAGGTCCAGAAACCAGAGGGCCTAGAGACAGCCAAGCAAAGCTTCCCAGGAGTCCCATAGGAGGGGGACCCAAATGTGACTGAGCATCAGAAAAGGGGGGGAGGGATGCAGCCAACAGCACCCTAGTCTCACCCTCTGGTGATTCTGATGCTGTGGGTCTGAGGCAGAACAGAAAGTAAACTTTTAACAAGTCGATTTAACCACTACCCAGTTTGGGAACCACTGATTTACAAGATAAGACACAAAACCTGGAAAATGAGGCCTGCATCCTATTTCTTGCTCAGCTACAGACACAGTTTTGAAGGACAATTTTAAGTCTTAAGAGTCTTTTGTGATGGTGAGAAGGGATGAATTGCCTCATGGGTGGGCAAAACGTGGCCCAGCAGTCATTTATCAACTCCGTGCCTTGATTTCCCCAAATGCACCTTGAAGTGGTATCTGAAGGTGCTTTTCTGAACTCTTGTAAAGATAAGTTAAATGCATAATAGAATACATGAGCTCTTAGGAGGAGAGGAATTCCACCTGTTATTATTGAAGCAGCATTTACTGTAGTAGCTCAATAAAGTGCCACTTTTTGTTCTTCATCAGTTTGGAAAGAAGATACAGTTCTCGAGTCATGAAGCCCATAAAAATCTCTTTCATGGGAAACTACTTAGAGCCACGTGCATGGTTCTCTATCCTCAACGGAGAAAGCAGCCAGCAAGAGCCCCCGCCCACCCCACAGACATGTGATGTAGCCTCACGTGTCTTTCCCTCATGGTTACAGTGACCAATTATTCATCAATACTCTTGAGTTCTAATTCTCATTCAGTAGCTGATATAGGAAACCTTCACAGAATCCCTGGTATACAAATGAACGTTGTCTCAAAAGTTCATTTGGAACTTGGGAAACTATCAATACAATGTATTTAAACTACGGTTGGTTCCCCTCCCCTCCCCGACATCCATAAAATACCATTTAACCTAAGCGACACCTAAAGTCTTGAATGAAGAAGGGGTAGAACCTAGTGATGCAGTTTAGCAATGTGTCTATGGGGAAATACATCCAGCACAGTAAAATTACCTACCAGCCGCAGTGAGCTCTGGGGTCTGGGACACCTACCTTCCTCTAGGAAAAAGAATAGTCTGGAACAGCTGGCCAGGGAAGAAGGACACTCAGCTCTACATGGAATTTGGTGGCTCCTATCACCTGGCTGGGTAAGGTTGGGGCTGGGTATTAAAGGGGCAAGGATAGGATTGTTGGCTCTTCAGTTTGGGGATGGAGATGTTCAGATTAGATGAAATGATACTCCAGGAGACAGGAATGGGAGGGTGGAGTGAGTTGAATGGTGGTCCCTACAAAGATATGTCCATTGGAACCTGTGGTTGTGACCTTATTTAGAAAAAGAGTCTTTGCAGAAGTAATTACATTAAGGATCTTGAGATGGGATCACCCTGGAATAGAGTGGGCTCTAAATCCAGTGGTAGGTGTCATTAGAAAAGAAGAGAAGGGGGAAGACTCAAGAGGAGACCACATGATAATGGAAGCAGCCACAAGCCAAGGACACCGGGAGTTCCCAAAGCTGGAGGAAGCAAGGAAGAATCCCCTCCCAGAGCTTTTGGAGGGAGCGTGGTGCTGTCAACACCTTGATTTGGGACTTCTAGCCTCCAGAGCTGTGAGAATAAATTCCTGTTGTTTTAAGTCACCCAGCATGTAGTAATTTATTACAGAGCCCTAGGAAACCAACACAGGACAGGACACAGGACAGAGGGTAAGGAGCTGCCAGGAGTCAGCTCTGCCAACCCAGTGCCCAGAGACCTCCTTTCTTTCCTCAGCTGGTTCCACCCTTCTCCTCATCACCCACTGAGTTACCTACAAGCCTCCAATCTGGTTGACCCTAGATGGCTAAAGTACAGATTTTTTTTTTCCATAAGAGCAAATTTAGGAAAAACAAATGTTTGCAGACCATATACTTTTTCTCCAAAAAAATATTGTTTTTTTTTTCAATGAGAGAACTGTGCGTAGGCATTCTTGTATTATTTCTTACCAAGATCACAATGGTTTCTGTATCAACCAATTCAAAGGACTTATTTTCAGGCCTTACCTTTCTTGACGTCTCCAATTGTTCTGGAACCATTGACCACATTCTTCTTGAAATGCTCTTTACTAGGTTTCTGGGAGCCTTCTTGCCCCTCAGTATTTTCTTCTACCTCTCTGACCACACTCTGTCCTTCGTACCATGTTCTACTCTATCCAGCCCCATTTTCTCCTTTAATTCTATACTTTTGTTACTTATACCCACAGCTTTAATTGACTCCATGCAGTTGATTCCCACATTTCCAATCTTGACCTCTCTTCTGACCTGCTTGCCCAACTTCCTCCTACATATTTCCTCTTGGATTTCTCAAGGGCATCTGAACACAGCATGCCTCAACCCCAACTCATCATCTTTCCCCTCCAACCTGGTCTTCTTTCCAGTATTTCCAATTTTGGTGAATGGTTCCACCTGTTGCACAAGCTAGAAATGTAGGTGCCATCCTTGATCCCTCCCCGCTACACTCCCATTTCCAATGTTGCCAGGTTCAATGATTTCTTTCTTCTAAATATCTCTCAGATATGGTCATTGTCTCCACTCTGGTTTAAGCTCCCATCATCTCTTGCCTTGACTATTGCAATGGTTTCTTAACTGGTCTTCCCCATCACCCTTGCCCCTGTATTCCATTCTCTATTCTATAGTCAGAGTGACTGTCTTAAAAGGCAAGCCTGTGAGTGCCATCTTCCCTCCTTCCCTCCACTGCTTGAAAGATAGAGAACAAATAAGCAAGCAAGCAAAGAAACAAAAAACAACTCCTGAACGCTGGCTACAGATGCTGCATGGACCTGTGGACTTTCTGGGCCCAGAAACTCCCTATCTCCCTACAATCTCGGTCCCAGTCACTAGTGACTACTTTTAATTTCACCTACCTGCCATGGTCCTTTCTACCACAGGGCCTTTGAACATACTTTCTCTACCTTCTTTGCCTAGTTGACTTCTAATTATTCTTCAGATCTCAGGTCAAGACTTCCCTGGCCTTACCCCTATGCTCATAGCAGCACTATTCACAATAGCCAAGACATGGAAACAACCCAAATGTCCATCGACAGATGAATGGATAAAGGAGATGTGGTACACATATACAGTGGGATACTACTACTCAGCCATAAAAAAGAATGAAATAATGCCATTTGCAGCAACATGGGTGCAACTAGAGATTATCCTACTAAGTGAAGTAAGTCAGAAAAAGACAAATACCGGATGATATCACTTATATGTGGAATCTAAAATATGCCACAAATTAACCTATCTATGAAACAGAAATAGACTCACAGACATAGAGAACAGACTTGTGGTTGCCAAAGGGGAGGGGGTATGGGGGAGGGATGGACTGGGAGTTTGGGGTTAGTGGATGCAACCTGTCACACACAGAATGGATAAACAACAAAGTCCTACTGTATAGCACAGGGAACTATATTCATACCCTTGGATAAACCATAATGGAAGAGAATATAAAAAAGAATGTATATACGTGTATAACTGAGTCCCTTTGCTGTACAGCAGAAATTAACACAACATTGTGAATCAGCTACACTTCAATTAAAAAAAGAAAAAAAAGACTTCCCCGGTCTTTTTGACAAACCAAATCTCCTAATCTTCTGTCCTGCATTGTATACTCCTCTCCTTAGCACTGGTCACATGTGAGCCTTCGTCTTAGTTTAGAGGGTAGTGGGGTATTTTATGTTAAAGAGGACTTATTTCTCCCGTCATCAGTGTCATTTTGCCAAAAACCATAGGTGGTTCCTATAATTAGTTGACTTTGAGAGGTCTCACTGATGCTGAGTTGAAAATAGGGATTGATCCCCATCCCTTTCTACTGTTTCCTTAGCTGATATTCTTGGAAAACAACTGGTGATTCAGAAAAGCTCTTTTGAGTTCTTGAGCTCAAAAGTCTGGTGGCAATAATATTTGGAAATAGGACACCAAATGGCTGAAGACATTTTTCCTGGGTCAAAAGTATCTCCTTTTCCCTGTTCCACAAATGAGAGAGTCATTTAGGTTAGCAGGATCCTCTTCGGAAGAGAAAAATTCTCCTTAAGCGAATTCAGATTCATTGGTACTTTCATGAGAATTACTGTGACCAGGAAAACAACTTCTAGCTGATACCCTGGAAGTTGGAAGATTTGAAATTTGATGGAAGGTTTTTCTTCTAATTTTATGTTTCTGAAAATCTATGTGAGCATGTGATTTGGTAATGTCTTTTTCCCCTGAAAAAAAGCTGTTTTTAAATTGACAATGCAATTTTGATTTGATGGAATCTTAGCACCCTGTCAAACTTAGGATGAAGGGCTAGCAGGCCTGGGGGTGTTATGTCAGGCCTGCTGAGGAGGCTCGAGGCTGTCACAAGGGTACTGATCTCCTGGGGCTGGGCAACTGGGCAGTGTGGAGTGAGTGAAGTCGTGAGTCAAGTCCTGGAGGGATGCTTTCTGTTACATGCAAATAATTCACACTTTCCCCGGGTTATACATAAAACCATTTCAGCTGTAAGTATCTTTTCTAATCCTTTACAACTTTACATTTTGACCTCTAGTCATTCCCTGCATTTCCTTTCTCTTGCTCCAAACCTGTCCATTTAAATTTTTCTGGTATTTGGTGTGGCAAAGGGCTTTATGAGGGATGCAATAATTTTCCCCTTATCTTCAAAAACCAAATATCTGGGAATTCCCATAATTCACCTGCCAAACCACATCTCCCAAGCTTCCTCTCACACTTAGTACAAAAATACTTCGGCAGAGTTTAGTTTATGGAAAATATGGGCATAAGACGACCAGGTTTGCCATCACAGAAAAGGTTCACGCTCATCCGGTTGTCATTTTTACAATACAAAGCATTCATGCAAGATTCCAAAGATGCTAGTTTTCAGACATTTGGGAAGAAGCAGCTGGTGAGTTGCAGCAGCAAAGCTGTGCGAAGCCCGGAGTTCCCTCCTCCCCTAGAAGGTTCGGCCCATCAGTCACCGGCACGGAGAGAAGAGCAGTCAGTGTCTGTCACACGCCAGCGGACTCTGACGGACTCGGGACAAAGGCTGTTTGCTTGCTGGGCTTGCTAGTTCGTCTCCATTTGCTCTGCCCCCAAATCACTTCTCTGCCTTACTCTGCGCTTGGGAAGGCTGGTCCTTAACAATCATCACCTGGGCTGCCCTGCCCTCCACTTCCTGTTGTGAGCAGCCAATGGGAATCGCACAGGAGCCTGGCAGCGGCAGAGAAGTCAGGGTGTTTCTTCTCTGCCCATCCCTGCGCTGGCAGCGCATCGATGACCGTCCTCTCTGGGACTGCAGCCCTGCCTTCATTGCTCTCTGCTCGGGCCCATGGGTGGTGTGGCTTCTGCTGTGTCTGGTCTCTGGGGGTTGGTATATTTAGCCATGCCCACACCTGCTTTAAAGTCTCTGCAGTTAAACTACCTACTCCCTAAAAATAAAATGACAGTTTCACTCCACTTAACGAACAACTCTTCTACCAACAGCAATCGTAATATCCACAATACTCCTACCTCTCACACCAATACTCTCCGTCTTCCTACAGGAGTTTAGGTGAGATCAGACCAAGAGCCTTCAAAGCCCTAAGCAAGTATAATGTACTTAACTCCTGCCCAATAAGGATTGCAAGAGTATACCTCACATCAATTGAATGCAAATCAAACTTTAATTAAGCTAAATCCTCACTAAATGGAATTCTATCTCTCGGCATGATCTCAACCGATTCCGTGGACTATGCTTGTGTTCAAGAGGATTTGATTCGGTGCAGTTGGGTTCCTAACATTCCCCCAGAGCTTTGTTCTCGCCACTTACTGTCCCTTTTGAGACCACTTTGGTCACCCGTCCGACCAGGCCCAGGGGCGGACAGTGGAGGCTTTCCTCGGACGCTCGTCCCCTCCCAGCGCACGCACGTCCTCTGCAGCCGCTTCCCCTCTACCTCCACCCTCTCCTCTCCTCCTGCCCGCAGCTCACCTCAAACCCCGTCCCCTTTCCTGTGGGCTTTCCTCTCCCGCTGAGCTCTCACCTTGACCAGAAGGATTTTATCATCCCACCTTCTCTTTTTCCTCTGGTTTCTGTCTCTCACAGTCTCATCACCCCCGCCCTCACCCGCATCCCCGCTGCAGCTCTCTGCCCCCCACCCCATTCTCTCGATCCTCTCCTTTCCCAAGACCTCATCAGTAGCTCAGCCTCCCTTGCCTTGTGAGAGGCCGGACTCTATGACTTGTCTCTGATCCTTGACACTGTCCGCTTCAGTCCGCACTGTGTTGCCTCGAAGCACAGTCTCCACTCACTGGACTCAGTAGCCATGGTCCCACTGCCCTTGGATTAGGGTCCAGCCCCCTCAGTCGGCGCCCTAGCTCCCACTTCCTCATCTTGTCTCTTGTTTCTTTTCCTCACAGGTGTCCTCCACTTAAGACAATTCAGGCCACCTGATGGTCAACAAATCTCCTGTCTTCCTGCCTTTGCGTACATTCTTCCCTCCCTATGGAATGTTCTCTCTTTCAGCTCAGCAAGATGGAAGCCTACCTGATTTGGGCTCAACTTAAAAGCCACTTCCTCCGTGAAGTTTTCCCCAATCTCACCGGCCGCAAGCAATTCCTCCTCCTGGGTACTCCCCGCCTATAACACCACACTAGCCTCTGCGAACACGTTCGCTCACGTTAACGCTGCCAGTTGAGTTGGCCGGTCCCCTTGTGCTCTCTCCGCTACTAGATGGTAAATAGGAAACTAATGGGTGCCGGAGAAAATGACTTCACTTAGAACGAGGAGATGGGACTCTTAAGTCAACCTACTTAGGAACCTTGGAAATCACTTACTCTTTCTGGATTTATGTTTCCTCATCTAGAAAATAAAGTGGTTACACCTGGTGTCCTTGACCTTCTCTGCCAGGACTAAGGCTCTATGAACTTATTGTCAGACCTCTAAAGTATAGCCTATGTGATGCATTTATTTTCTCTCCTTGCTTCTGCCTCTTCTGTGAAGTGGTGAGAATTGGACAACTGGGCATCTTCTCAGTGGCCGGTGGACCATCCAGTGATGGGGCGGGAAGTATGATGGTGGCTAACAGCATGGGCTTGGTTGATACCAGGTAAGAGCTTAAAGCCAGCTCTATGCTTTATAGCTTTGCAAACTCAGGCAACAATTTAACCTTTCTACACTTTAGTTTTCTCACTTACAAAATGGAGATCATAATAACATCTACCCCAGGGGGTCGCTGACAGGTTAAGTCAGATAAGTTAATTCATTCCTCAGTCTGCTCCTTAACGAACACCCATTAAATGGAAGTATGAGCGTGGAGACCTACCTCTTCTTAAGCCACCATGGAAACTATTTAACCAGGAGAGGAGAGAGGCCCTAGACCCCCGATGCACTTTAGGCTCATTGGGGAGCTTTGAAAACATACCATTGCCTGGGCCCAGGTCCAATCGGACTGAATCAGAATCTCTAGGGGTGGGGACTCTGGCATCAGTATTGTTTAAGAAGCTCTCCAGGTTATGCTAACTTACAGCCAAGGCTGTGAACCATTCCTCTAATGAGTATTTAATTGACCCCAGGAGAGGAAAATCCACGTGTTGAATAACTAATTCTTAAGTCATGCTTCAGAGGAGTTTAAATTCTGTGGACAAAGAACTTTCCCAATTCAGGGTCAGTAACTAAACTCACGTGTATCTCCTCAGCTCTTCCTGGTAGGCCTAGGTACAAAGCTGCCTGCCTGAGCGAGGAATGGCCCTCATGAAATGACTGGTGACTCATCCTTCCCAGCGTGTGAAATTATTCTGGAGGCGTTCAAATCCCTCAATGCTCTAACTGATGACATGGATTTAAAATTCAGAATCTCTAGTCAACTACTTTTTTCAGTTCCCTGTTCCAAACTATAACTTAATAGGATGTCACCATGGAAACAGGTATTTCTATTTAAGGACCAAGCCTCCCCTTGGAAATTTATCTCGTCTATCTTTTGATTATGATCAATGAGAGGTGGTGAACAATTGAGATTTGTATCCATGGAAAATGTGTAAAAGATCTGGATTTAGATTCCTAAGGGTGGTACAGCCCTTTCTCTGAATCTGTTAAGGTTTCATTTGTGATAATAAGATACTTATCCCGTTGTGGAAAGAAGAGAAAAAAAAAAACCTCTGCATTTCCCGAATATTGTTCAATGTTGGGTAGATATGGTTCCAAATATGAGAAAGAAAAGTTACCATTATAATCTGCCTCACTTTCATTTTCTTGGGCTCTGAAGGATAGAACCAAAAAAACAGTCCAAGCCTATTTCAGTCTGGTTAGAGGGTGTCAGAAACCCTGGGTCTGGGGTCTGCACCCCAGGTTTCCATCCCACTGAAGAGCAGTGGTCCCCACAGCCTGGTTAGGTAGTTGCTGGGCCCTTTTGGGCCCTTCTTGATCCAAACAGTCTCTGCAACCAATCATCAGACACTTTGACCTTCACGGATAATGGGGAAAATGAAAAGAAGCAAGGAGGGAATCAGGTGGGAAGGGGACTGCGGGAGAAGACAGAGAAGGGCAGGGACAGGTTGCTTGTGCCAAAGACGCATGTAGCCCTGCAGGGAGGAGCTGGTCTCAGAAAGTGTGGCGGCGTTGTCATGTGTCAATGTGGCTAGTCTGCACTGTGCATCCCAGATGTCCCCCTCCCTGCATATTTCCAGTTAGGGTGGCCCACGGTGACATTTTACGCAAGACTGGAGACATCCACACTGCCTTTGTGCTTAGCAGCCCACGCACATTATCACTTATCTGCTGGCACGTATTGTTGGTGTAGGACAGTGGCTGGCCTGCAGCTACCTCACCTCCTCTGGGACCCTCCCTCAGCTTTTCAAACCCCTGGGCCAGGCGGCTGTTTAGCTCCGTGACAAAGGGGTCTAGCTTCTGCATCTTGCGGGATAAAAGCTCATCATCAGGTTGGAGGCATAAGAGGATGACGTGAGTTTCCATCCTTCCTGTGTGTTCTGGCTTGTCCGCAATGTCCCCCAACTTTGTAAGGAAGCGTTTACAAATTGCTTCTGTATGTGGCTCACGGCACAGTTTATGGTAACTCATCATTTCCAGCACGCAGAGTATCTCCTGGTTGCTCCTGCAGCCTGGTCAGGCTTCTAGGTCACTGTCCCATCTGCTGAACCCCCAGGGGTCAGTGAGTGATTCTACTGTGGGTGGACTCTCTCCCCAGCCAAGTGAAAGAGGCTGATGTTGGGATCAGTCAGAACAGTTCTACTAGCAACAGCAAGACACCTGGTTTTTCTTATTTGAAATTGTGCCATTTCTTCTCTTCTTTGGTGCTATTAAATTAAAATTTTTTCCAGAACATTCTTTTTGCCTGTTATAGACTCCCTTTGCACAACCTATAAGCTATTCATATTATTATACAAAATACTACTTCCATTTGATAACGTGTCAAGCTCCCAGAAGCCCAATCACATTTTAGTAACGTGCAGCAAGGAACCAGTCCGTGTTTATGGGGCTCCAGTTATAAAGGCGGCTGAGCAGTAAGAATTGCAAGAGATTCAAAGATGCCAAGGACAAGCTCCCAGCCCTCAAAAATCTCACCGTCTGGATAAGCTCAAGGACCAAGGCACTGAACTAGGAATGCACACCTTTGAGTCAGGTCAAGGCATAATTTTCGTTCTGATCCAGCCCCCCTGCCAGAGGAACAGAAGTCCCCAGTTGCAGCCAGCCACAAGCATTTACAGCTTAGCTTGGTCTACAGGAGACTCGAGCCAGCTCGGCACATCCATAGCTTTTACTTGCCCAGTGTTTACATCTTCCAAGTGTTTTTGATAAATTCCAAAACAATTTGGAGATGTCACAGAAATGGAAGTCACAAGTTTTTGTTGCTGTGGCACTATTTTTAAACAACTTGTGTTGGATTCTCTTCCTGTCTGGGCTCTAGGTGGCCTCTTAGTTCTGCCCGGGCCCGCTAGTGCCTGCGGTTGTACAAATATTTGGAAGGAATTGAAAAGAGGTACAGATGCAATGAGGGGGACCTGCCTAGTGGGTTGACTGCTGACACAGTTCTGTGTCTGGTTCAGCTTTGAACATTTAGGGTAAAAACAGGGGGCTGTCTTACCGTGCACAGCCTGTTGCCTCCGAGGCTTACTACTAGCCAGAGTAGTAAGGCGAGGAGGCGGTCCCCTCTCCCAGTCTTCTGAGACCTTCTTCAGTGGGGAAAGAACTTCTCTTGAAGGTGGCTATGAGGGCAGTAAGGCGAGGAGGCGGTCCCCTCTCCCAGTCTTCTGAGACCTTCTTCAGTGGGGAAAGAACTTCTCTTGAAGGTGGCTATGAGGGCGCCAGCTGGGTGGGGTCAGCGTCAGGGATTCCTGGGAGGGCACGGTGGTGTAGGCTCCACACAGCTGTGACAGCCAAAATCAACACCCCCCAAGCGTGCATCATCTTCTTTAGCCAGGTCTTGGAAGGTCCTGCAGGTGGTAGTGATTGCTAGAGTTATTAGGGACCTTGGAGGAAAAGGCTGCTGGGAACTACCTAGTCTCCTTTTTTTTGCCCGTGGGAGTGAGTTCTAGCCGAGGGGATTCTTCCTTGCACCAGGTCAGCCATGCTGGTACTCAGAGCGGCAGTGGAGTCAGGGTGCTGGGATTGAGGTGCCTGCCGAACCGGCAGAGCACCTCCGTCCTGAGGCACAGGTGCGCTTGCTGCAGCAGTGGCACCTGTGTCTGAGGCGCTGGGCTGTGCGGATCTCCTGTGGAACAGAGGTCTGGGTTTCTGGGGCTTGCTGCCGTGACACAGGCCCCAGGATGACAAGATGCAGCTGTGGCTCAATGTACTTCTTCTAATTACAGGCCTGGGACTGGGCGAAAGAAGGTAGAGCTAGAGAAAGGGTCTGGGCACTCTAGACTTAGAGGCTAAGAAGGGGAGTAGCCTCCAGTGAAGAAGAAGGCATGGCCAGAGAGGTAGGAGGACAACCAGAGAGCTCAGTGAGAAAACTCTCAAGAAAAAAGAAGTGATCAATTGTCAAACACTGCTAAGAAGTACAACGCTGCTCTTGGATCTGCAAGATGGACGTTGCTGTATAATAAAATTTGGCTTGCCTTTCTCCTGGGTTCCTTGGAATTATCCAAGTGGTAGGCATGTCTTTTTTATTCATGGTGTGCCTTGATAATTTATGCTAAAGAGGTGACTCGGGGTGGGCTCCTAGATAGCTTATGCTAATGAGATGATTCACGATGGGGGTCACCCATGCCAGAAAGATCAACCCTGTGTTTGGAGGGTTGGAGCTTTGAGCCCTGTGATAGCAGCCTAATTTTCTGACCTTGGGGAGTGGAGAAGGGCTGGAGGTTGCATTTAATCACGAGGCCAGTGATTCAATCAGTCATGTCTATTACTGAAGCTGGCTGGAACTTTCTGGTTGGTGGCCACACTGATGTACTGTGAGGGTGACATGCCCTGATTCCATGGAGAGGGGCACACAAACTCTGTGTTTAGGACTCTCCCACACCTCGCTCTGTGAGTTCCTTCATTTGGCTTCTTCTGATTTATATCCTTCATAATAAAACTATTGTATAATCATAAGCATAGTGCTTTCCAGACTTCTGTGAGTCCTTCTAGTGAATTATGAAACCTGAGAGTTGCGGGAACCCCTGAATATGTAGAGGTGGGAACCCCTGAATGTGTAGGGGTCACACTGATGACCACACCATTGGTCATAAGTGTGGGTGGCCTAGGGACCCCTGATCTTGCAACAGTCTTCTGGAGACTGAGCCCTTAACTCGTGGTGTCTGCACTAACTCTGGGTGGCTAGCATCAGAACTGCACTTACAGCAGGGGTCCACCAGTAGCATGGATGAGTGGTGTGCTAGGGGTGGAAACGTGAGAATAGAGGGTTTAGAAGAAAATATCAAGAAAGATGTGAAGACTCAAGAATAGACAACTTCGGGGGGAAGAGGAACAGAAAAATGGGATGATAGGATTATACCAAACTTCTCTAAAATATTGATTATCGGTTTATAAGGGGATAAAATCCTAGACAGGCATCCACATGAGTTGTTTTGGAAGAGCAGGTATGTATTGCGTGGTCATGATTAGCAAGTCATACAGAAAGAGAGTAACCCACGAGGAAAGGCAGAGAAGTAGTATTGGAAGAGGCACAAGAGTTGGGGTGTTTGAATGACACAGCTAGTCTGAGAACACAGAGTAGAGGCACAGGGTAGGCGAAAGGAGTGGGAAGAAACTGATCCAAGGTAGGGCGTGAGGGGATGGATAGGAGAGGTCAGGATGGCCGAAGAACTGGGCCACCACCATGGCTCTGAGGGATTCCAAGCAAACAGAAAAGCCCCAGCAAAAGAATTCATTTACCAATGGATCATCTGGGCTTCTCAGCTTTAACTGGCTGTGGGGTGACCAGGGCCATGAGCTTATGTCTTTCTCTTAGTGGTCCCAGCACAGTACTTGGTGCAGATGTTCAATAAATGCTTGCTGAGTGAATGAAGCTTTACAATACTACCTACTTTGTCAAATTTGAACCCCCAATTCCCCCCTCTCCCATCATACCCTCAAATTGTCTATGTGGGAATCTAACAGTCACGATGAGCTCCACTGGGTGGAGAAAGTGCTGGCAAGCCAAACCGGATGGACACCTGCTGGGGACTTCTGAACAGTAATTCCTGAACGCAGATGACTCCTCAAGTCCTTGCTAACAAAAGAATCTTTGGTTCCATGACCTCCAGAGAGGCCAAGAGAAATAATAATGATGGCAACAATTAGAATGTCAATAACACATACTGCCTGCTTACTGTGTGCTAGGCACTGGGGTAAACCATCAGCATGTATGCTTTCGTTTACTAATACCTGTGAGGTAGATACCATGACTAGGTCCATTTTACAGATTAGGAAACTGAGGTGTAGAAAGAATATGTGACTTGCTCGAAGTTGTCCTGCTACTGGTGGTAAAGCCTTAACCCGAAGTGTGCCTTGACTATTGGGCCAGTGGTTCCCACATCTGGCTGCACATTGGGATCACTTGGGGAGCTTTGAAAACCCCCCAAATCCCCGGGTTACAGCCCAGACTTGATGACATTAGAGTGTCTCAGATGAGAGCCAGGCTTTAGTATTGTTTAGAGATCTGCAGCTGTTTCTGGTGTGCAGCAAAGTTTGGGAATGACTTACTAGGCTATATTGACTCTCAGAAGTAGGTTGAAGTGGCTAAGTGATGGCCTGGGGTGTGTAGGAGAGAGTGTTCACCCCTTCCTGCTCCCTCAGGTACAGAGCAGAGCTTCCCAGGTGGGGGCCATGCTGAGCAGAGAGGATGACAGTCCTGAGGCTGTGGTGGCAGGTCTCCCTTTTAGTTTCAAGTTCTCAGCCCTACCCTGCAGACTCAGGGGAGGGCAAGCTGAAATATTACAGAAGACAGGATGAAATTGATATGAGATTTATTATTATTGTTATTTTTATCATCATTCTACAATTTAGATCAGCCAGAACAGTTGTGTCCTTTTTTTTTTTTTTTTTTTTTTTTGCGGTACGCGGGCCTCTCACTGTTGTGGCCTCTCCCGTTGCAGAGCACAGGCTCCAGACGCGCAGGCTCAGTGGCCATGGCTCACGGGCCCAGCCGCTCCGCGGTATGTGGGATCTTCCCGGACCGGGGCACAAACCCGCGTCCCCTGCATCGGCAGGTGGACTCTCAACCACTGCGCCACCAGGGAAGCCCAGTTGTGTTCATTTTAATAAGCTAATGAGTACTGTAGGAGAGCCTCCTCCAGTGATTCATGGTGATGTATTACATTAAATGTTAATTGCCAAGACCAGAAAGTTTAAAAAAAAAAAAAAAGACACCCACACTTTCCCTGTAACCTGCCCTGCAGGGAAATTTCTCAGCCTTGAGCTGGATATTCCTGCAGAAAATGTAACCTATAAATGCAGCCCTATCATTTACAGACAATCCACTAGGAGAGACCATAAACGACTCTCCCTTTCCAACAGCGTGCACGGGAAGGAATTTGAAGGATACAGCCTGTCTCAATTTTGTGGTGCAGCAAGACCAGGCCATCTATTACAGCCAGTAAAATGAAGCAGACAACTCGAGGGTCGTGGAAGCCATGAGGCAGTTGGCACCACCTGTGATATCTCAGGGCACTGAGTACAGAAGGGCTTTGGAGTGAGGGTGAGAGGTTATATGCTAGATGATTGAGTGCATAAAAATAATCGATTGTTTGCAGAAAGCACATGATAGCCACACTCAGGGGCAAAGCAGGGACTGTAGGGGTGATCCTGTCTGTCACAGAACAGCTTGGTCTCTTCCTGTCCTCACATGTTGTATTTGCCTTCTGTTATAATGGGGGAGTTGTTATATTTTGTGTTTCTAGAACCTTCTCTGGCAGGGTTAAGAATGGAAATGGGGGTAGGCGTGGAGTGTATGAGGTATCTGTGTGGTAAGGGCAGACCTACATTTTAGGGTAAAGGAGGGGGGTGTTACCTATTAGCACCTCTGTTAGTTTCCTATCGCTGTGTAAGAAATTACCCACACATTTAGCAGCTTAAAGCAATACCCATTCATTAACTCACGGCTCTGTTGGTCAGAAGTTTGGGCATAGCATGTCTGGGTTCTCTGTTCAGGGTTCCACAAGGCTGAAATCAAGGTATTGGCTGGGCTGTGCTCTCATCAGGAGGCTTGACTAAGGAAGGGTCTGCTTCCAAAGCTCATTCAGGTTGTTGTGGAATTCAGTTCCTTGTAGTTGTAGGACTGTGGTCCTATTTCTTTGCTGGCTCTTAGCCAGTGGCCACCTGCATTCCTTGCTTTGTGGTCTCCTCCATCTCCAAAGTCAGGGATGGAGAATGTCCTTCATGATTCAAATCTTTCTGGCCAAGAATAGTCCTATCACACTGAAGAGATCACCTGATTAGATCAGGCCCACTGAAGGTAATCTCCCTTTCCTAAGGTCGATGGACTGGGAATCTAATTATATCTGCAAAATCCCTTCACAGTAGCACTTGGATTAGTGTCTGAGCGAATAACTGGGCAAAGGGGTGTGTACACCAGGCCACACCTGAGAATTCTGCCTACAACAGCGTCTTAAGTCAGGTTCTGAGAGCATGCTAGTGGTCATGAGTGGTGTATGGACCCAGTAGCGAGGCCATTTCTGGGCACATCTGCATGCTTGAGGCTTCCTTCCCCGTGACCCTTGGACACTACAATGCTTGGTCTATGGGTATGGTGTTAGAACTGGCAATAAAATCTCACAGTGTATATTTGTTTTTTGCATGGCTTATGGAAATGTTAACATTAACTCACTAAGGAGTCCTGAGGCTGACCTTTCCCAGCAATTTACTGTGGGACAATTAGTGAAGGAGAAGAGCTGTTGCTGTTGGAGGAAGAGAAATACAGGAATAAATTAATAAAAATGGTTTTACTGGGCTTCCCTGATGGTGCAGTGGTTAAGAATCCACCTGCCAATGCAGGGGACACGGATTCGATCCCTGGTCTGGGAAGATCCTACATGCCATGGAGCAGCTAAGCCCGTGCGCCACAACTACTGAGCCTGCGCGCCTAGAGCCCGTGCTCCGCAACAAGAGAAGCCACCGCAGTGAAAAGTCCGTGCAACATAGCGAAGAGTAGCCCCCGCTTGTCACAACTAGAGAAAGCCCGGGCGCAGCAACAAAGACCCATCACAGCCAAAAATAAATTAATTAAAGAAAGAAAGAAAGAAACTAAAAAAATCAAATAGCTCTTTTTAAAAAAATGGTTTTATTATACTTCCCACTTAGAAATTGTGCATCACAGCTAAATCAATGAATTTGAAAACGCATCTATCAGACGACAGCCTTTTAGATATCTCTGTAAAAGGAAGGTCTAGTCAGTTCTTTCTGAGATGAGGCCAAGATGGAGTCGACTGAGAGGTGCAGAGTGCGGCCTTAGCTGAGGAACATGGCGTGTGTGATGTTAAAGGCCACATCATAGAGCCTGGTGGGGAAGAGGTATAAAAACAACAAGGGTGGTTGGGATGAGCAGGGGAGAGGAGATGAGAATTGAAGGGGCTTCAAGACATCACCAATGCCTGTGGCTTTTCTGGGTACAGAGTGACGGTTACTGATACAAATATATTTATGAAATACCAGGCATTTGGCTAGATGCTGGGGTACAGATGTGTTCCCTCCCTTCACGTTATTGGGAGAAACCAGGACAAGGGCCGAGAGTCTTAATGACCAGTGGTAAGAGCTACGAGCAACGCATGTGGAGGTGGTGGAGTGCGGGGCACACACCTAATTCCAAGTGTGTGTCAGGAAAGTCCAAGCTGAGTCTTGGAGGGAGACTAGAACAATCTACCATTTATTTGTCCGTTTCCAACACGTGTGTGTCTCATAGGTAATGAGAATGCCTGTCCAAGTGCCAGACTCACAGGAAGCATTCAAGAAATATTAATAATTACCATCATCATTGTTTCATACCGTTCCCCCCACCCCCATATACATTCTTAGAATTTTGGATCTGAAAGTGGTGGAGAGATGATCAATGATCAGGTCTGATCTCCTCGTTGTCAGGTGCAAGGTGAAGCGACCCAACCTAAGGCACTGGGTTTGTCCGTCACCGGAGTGACTGGCATCCTGTTTCCCATTCTAAGCGCTTCTGCGGTGGTTCTCAAACTTGAGTGTGCTTCAGCACGTGAAGCGCTTGATAAAACGCATTGCTGTGCCCCTCTCACCCCCGCATAGGTCCTGATTGTTCAGTTGGTCTGGGTGGAGCCTGAGAATGTGGATTTCTAATGAGATCCCAGGGATGCTAATGCTGTGGGAAACCTTGAAACCACTGCTCTGCAGCATGCTGTCATTCACCTCTGTGGACGGTGCTTGCAAAGTGTTAATAGAACATCAGATAGTTGGTAATTTTACAGTGGACATTGATGAATTTGACCTTGGAGGCAACTCGCTCTAGTGAAGAATGGCTACCCAGAGGAAAAGGCCTGAAGTTCTCTGCCAAGACGGTGAGCAATGAGGATTTTAGGAAGGTTGTGATCAAGAAGGGAGCCACCTGCCTGCTTGCGACCTCCTGTATCCTTATGCTGGTGACAGAGCAAAAGACAAAGCACTCAGCATTTCCCAGAGTGACTCAGAAATGATTAATACCCACAGCTCCTCGAGCGGAAAGGTGGGCATGCAAGATGCAATTAAGATGATAAAGAACCCCAAGAAGCAGTGCTTAGCAGCAAGCCGGGGACGCTAAGGTGACGAGGAGAGCTACTGCCTGTCTCTGGCTCTGCGGAGACCGTTTATGAGATACAGAGAGACGGGGTACATGATTCTGCCAGGCTCATCAGGAGAGAGAAGAAAGGTAATTGGAAAGGTTATTTCCAAGACGTGGGTGTTTCTTTGTCTCCCTCCCTGGAAGGATGTCCCCGGAGGGATGTCTCCCTGGAAGGATGGAAGCTCCAGCAGTCACTGATAACGGTGTTGATGAGAATTTCAATGGGTGGTGGGTGGAAAAAGCGACTGTGATTTGGTTTAAATTCAGACTGTGTCTGGCTTGGCTAGTAATTGACAGAGGGAAGTAAATGACCCGAAAGAGGTACTCAGCGTGATTCAAAAGTCTTGTGTGAAATTCTAAGGCAGCACAGGCTATATACGCAGGGCCAGCTCTGTCAGGCAGGAGAAAATCGTTTCTGGTGCTGCTTTGCCTCCCCCTTCTGCCATTCTGGACACCCTGACCTCTCTCCGGGGCCAGGTAAAGGCTCCTGTGCGCCATAAATATTCTCATTCCTTCAGCAAACTGCTGTAAAATCAATTAACTAGATTCATACCAAATGACCAAATGGTGATTTAATGCATCTGTTTAGGTCATTGGCTTAACTCTAATAAATAACCCTGTAACGGTGGAAGGGAAGCAGAGAGGGGGAGAAGGTAGCACCGGGCGTGTATATCCAACTGCCCACTCAGCCCCTCTGCGTGGATGTGTAATAGACACCCCGCTTCCATGGCTAAATCTGAGCTAATTTTGCCCAGCCCCTCACCCGGACATGCTCCTCTCCTAGTCCCCTCCACTGCAAGCCATTGGCAGATCCTTCTCAGTCTACCTTCAGAATACAGCCTTAATCCTCCCCACTGGACTCCCTGCGTCTACTCTCTCTCCCTACAGGTAGTTGTGCACAGAGCAGCTGGAGTAATCGTTTAGAAAAAGAATAATCAGATCATGTTGCTTCCTCTGACCTCAACCTCCAATGCCTTCCCCTAAAAACTGGCCTGAAATCCAGTGTTCTTATACCTCTCAGGCCCTGCCTGAGCTGGCCCCTATCCGCTTCTTCTCGCTCACACACTCTTCCTGATCTGGTGACATTGTCTCTTCCTGCCCTTGAACACCCCTATTTCCATCCCAGAGACTTTGCACTTGTTTTTGTCCCTGAACGGGATTCTCCTTTCCCGAATCTTTGTACAGCCTACTCCCTCATTTCCTTCCTGTCTCTGCCAGATGTCACCTCTACGGAGAACTTCCCAGGTCACCCCCACTCACCACCACCCCTGGTGGTGACTTGCTGGTATATTTCTTGTCTGTCTCCTCCTTAGAAGGTGGACTCTTTTAGGACAGCAACTATGTCTTGTTCCTGGTTCTAGCCATAGTGAGAATAACACCTGGCACATAGTAGGTCTCCCAAACTATTTGTTGGAGGAGTGAGTGCCAGTTATTAGGAACTTGGTAGGCAGGGACTTGTGGGCATGTATGCATTGGCTAATCTGTGCGAGCCACACTCTGCATGGCAGGCACCATCGTCACCATTTGACACATGAAGAAACGGAAGCTCAGAGAGACTATGTAACTCTTCCAGGATGATGCTGTTGGGAAATGGGCAACTGTGACCTGCCCTTCAGCCCTTCTGGGTCCCCTGGCAGACTAACAAGTCAGATTTTCAGGGCAGAGGAGCCCTTCGAGCACATCTCTAATGATGGTGTTGACAGGAATACCAACTAGCACTTACCAAGTGCCTGCATTGTGTCAAGCACTGTTTATTTTCTTGTCTAATCTTCCTAGTAACCCTTTGAAGAGGTATTTATTCTTATCCCTGTTTTGTAAAAAGAGGAAAGAGAAGGCACAGACAAATTTAGGAAATTTCCAAGGTCATCTGGCCAGTAAGTGGTGGAGGCAGGACTCAAAACTAGGCGGCTGGACTCCAGAGGGCTCACACGTAACCTCAGTTCTATCTGCTGCAGTCACCCAAACCTGAACCCCGACGCTGTCTTCCCAGCCCCTGGTCTGGGAATAGTTTCCTGGTCCCTCATTCCCCTGTCCTTCCCCCGCGAGGGCTGTGACTTTGTCTGTCTTATCCTTTCCTGTATCTGAAGTGTCTAGAGTACCAGGCACTGAGTGGAAAGCAACAGAGGTCGGATAAATGAAGGAAGCAGTGAAAATTTCAATAGGGAATTTTTCTATCATCAAATTGCTTAAAATTTCCCGTTGGAGCCAGTAAGTCTTTAACAAATGTTGCCACCATGAATGACTGATGTTAAGAAGAGTTGGCCTGTAAGTTTTTGACTTTGGAAGCATCGAACAGATGCTTGTGTTTATGAGAAGGAAAAGATTTTCCATCATCTAGAACTCTGTCACTTTGTTCTTTCTACTACATTTTAGAATCTGGAAAGGATAGAGCATTAATGAGGGCCCATGGAAGAGATGCAGGGCTGGAACAAACTGAGGAAGTTGCACACATTTGCACAGATAAAGCATGTGCAAATGTGCGTGTATATATACACAAATCCCCGTGAAGCAGTGTTAACAGTACAAGTGTGTGTTGTGTGTGTGTGTCCTATCATTCAGGGTCTAGTCAGGAAACAGAATCCGCGTGAGTTACTCTAATAGAGAGAATTTACTCTAGGGAATTGAGTAAACAGCTGTCCAAGGACAGGAAAAACAAAAAGGGAACAGCAATGTGACAGAATTAGCACAGAGACAGTGACTGCAGGAAGCAACTGGAAGCTCTAGGGCTGGGAGAACGAAGGCAAGAGGCTGAGGTCTCCAGAACTGAGAAGCTTGTACGGGGGCCCACATGTGTGACAGCCCTCTGGGGAGGACTGCCTGACTACTGCCCAGGAGCTTGGAGGAGGAACCCCTGGAGCTGGGAGACAGAGGGGGTGTGGGCTCCGGGAGCCAGGTTCTGGGAGAGTGAAAAGAAGCTGGCAACGGGAACCACCTGCAACTAGAACCGACCTACAGGTGCCACAATGTGGGGGTGGGGTGCACACAGGCACAGCAGCAGGTCCCTCTTCCGCCTCCCCCTTCCTGTCTTCATCTAGCACCCCTGACTGCTGACGCCTAACAGGGAAAGGACAGTCTTAAAACTGCGCCACTCAGATGGGATTTGAACTCACGGGCTGGGACTCAAGCTCAGCCAAAACTCAGATTTGGGACTTGAACCCACTGTCTTTTTTTTTTTTTTCTTAATTTATTATTATTATTATTAGTTTGGCCGTGCTGTGCGGCTTTCGGGATCTTAGTTCCCCGACCAGGGATCGAACCTGCGCCCCCTGCAGTGGAAGCTCAGAGTCTTAACCACTGGACCGCCGGGGAAGTCCCTGAACCCACTGTCTTTTAATTAAGATTGCACACCTGGTCTCAGGACTTAATGAAGCTCGGGTTCTGTTTGTCTCAGCAAAGAAGAAATTCAGGGAGAGGCAAAGTGATAGGTAAGATGTGGATTTATTTAGAGAGATACACATTCCACAGACAGAACGCGGTCCGTCTCAAAAGGCGAGAGGGGTCATGGGAGAAACACACTCCACAGACAGAGCATGGGCCATCTCAGAAGGTGAGAGCAGCCCTGAGATATGAGGCGGTTAGTGTTCATGGGTTGGGTAGTTTCATAGGCTAACGAGTGGGAAGATTATTCCAACTATTTGCGGGAAGGGGCGGGGATTTCCAGGAATTGGGCCACCGCCCACTTTTTGGCCTTTTATGGTCAGCCTCAGAACTGTCCTGTGGGTGTGTCATTTAGCTAAGGCATTACAATGAGTGTATAACAAGGCTCAGGGTCTACTGGAAGGTGAATCTTCTGCCATCTTGGAACTAGTTGGTTCCGGCCAGTTTATGTCTATCCTCAAGGACTATGTCATTCTTTTAAAGGTTGTGCCCTGTCCCCTTCCCTCCTGTTTGTCTCACTCCAGTATCACTGAGCAGATTGTAGAAGGGAATTTAGAGCTGAGAGAGAACACTTAATGACACACAGACAAAGGTCCTTCACCATGGCCAGTACCCTGCATACCCTTTACAGGAGACTTAACATTTATTTGGACCTAGACTGTTCACCAAGATGCTCCTCACCAGCCTCCCTTGAAGGTTCTGCATCAAAGAATACCTTCCCCTGGTCCAGTCCTCACGAAGAGAATAGACACAAAGATGCGTCTATTCTCTACTTTCAATAATATGACAACTCTTAATTAAATAATATACTAACGTGTATTGACCACTCTCAGGTACACAACATTTGCAAATGTTATCTGATATAATCTTCATTAAACTATCTCAGTAAGTCTAGTTAACAACCACCACCACACATAGTTACATTGTTTCCCTTGTGATGAGAACTCTTTAATATCTGCTCTCTTAGTAACTTTCCAATACACATTGCAGTGTTATTAACTAGCCTTACTGTGGTGATCATTTCACAATATATACAAATATCAAATCATTATACTGTACACCTAAAACTCATATAATGTTATATGTCAATAAAAATTTTTAATAAAAAAGGAAATAAGCTTTATTATCATTCAGATTCCTACTGGAGCAATTTTAACTAATAATGCTTTTCTTTGTTCTTGAAAACTTACCATTCTGGTTAATGGTTGACCCCAATTCAACTATAAGGCCTACCTGAAGAGAGCGCAGAGTTGTTCAGAGAGTGATTCCCGAGACTCATCTGGAGGGCTTGCTTGTTCAGATGGTAGAATCTAAGGCTCCACACCGGATACACTGAAAAAAGAAAAAAAAACCCTCTCAAATGGTAATATTTTTATCTCCAATTTACGGATGAGAAACTGAGGCACATAGGACTAAAGCAATTGACCCAAATTTATAAGTGTATATGTGACTAAGTTCTTGGACCTGCGTTCATATCTTTTCTACTTTATTGCATCTAATCCCTTAGTGAATAAATCTCTAGATGGGGACTCAGCTGACTTCAGCATAGAATAGAGTTGTGGTTACAACAGATGCTTTAGAACCAGAGGAAGCTGGTTTTGAGTTTGAGCTACGGTTCTTGCTACGTGGCAAGAGTGACCATGGACAAATGGCTTAACCTCACTAAGCCTTAGTTTCCTCATCTTGAACATGGGGATAAAACTAGTATTTGCCACAGAGGTTATTTTTAAGGATTAAATGAGATAATTCATACACATCACTTAGTATCATTTGTTACACACAAGTGATAATAACAGATAGCTTTTTAAAAAGTTATCATTATTTTCTGAAGTAAAATTGGGAAATCCTTTGTACTTCGGTTGTAGGACCTGAGGATGGTGGTGGGAGGTCCACTGCTAAGGTAGACTGATAGCCAAGTTGTGGAGCATTGGGCTGTCCCACAGGCCCCCATGGTCTCGGAGGAGTTGGAGGCTGAAGCCACCTCCAGAGGTAAGAAGGGCAGCGGTGGGAACAGTAGCAGCTGAAGGGTGGGCATCTGTGGCAGGTCAGATTTGGAAGATGCAGAGAGGCATGACCTGGTCAAGACACAGCAAATGGCTCCACCATCTTCTGCTTGACATCTGGGAAGAAGTTTCACTGGACTCCACTTCCCACATCCTGCCTGGGGTAGACTGAATGCTGGTGTTGAAATTCTCAGAACTCAGTGCGTTCACTACTTTACATGGTAAAAGGGACTTGCCGATGTGATTAAGTTAAGGATCTTGAGATGAGGAGATTATCGTGGATTATCTGAGTGGGGGGCAATGTAATCACAAGTCTCCTTATGAAAGGAGGCAGAGATCAGAGGAGGAGAAGGCAGTGTGGTGATGGAACCAGAGACTGGAGTGATGGGGCCCAAGGCAAGGATGCAGACAGCCTCTAGAAGGTGGAAGAGGCAAGGAAGGGCTTCTCCCCCTGGAGCTCTCAGAAGGAAACAGCCCTGCGCGCACTTCGATTCTAGCTCCAGAAGACTCATTTTGGAACGTGATCTCCGGAACAATAAGAGAATAAATCTGTGTTGTTTTCAGCCACCAAATTTGTGATAATTTGTCACAGCAACTGCAGGAAACTAATACGTTGCCCAGCTGACTTAGTCATCCCTTCTTTACCACTTTTATCTCTTTACTTTGTTCACACCTATATTACTGCACAGATAATATCAGATCCCACTGTGTTTTCTTACTTTTCTATCTCTCCTACTAGATAAACAGCCAAACTCCTTGAGGAGAGGAGCCTCAAGAGGACTGAGAACGTAACAGGCTACGTACATACATACGGGTGACCCGATTAACATGTGGATGGGTTGGAGGGTACTTGTTACTCTTCTGAGCAATCTCAAGTCTGTGACTATCTTTATTTAAAAATTTATTTATTTACTTATTTTTGGCTGCATTGGGTCTTCATTGCTGCACATGGGCTTTCTTTAGTTGTGGTGAGCAGGGGCTACGCTTTGTTGTGGTGCACGGGCTTCTCATTGTGGTGGCTTCTCTTGTTGCAGAGCATGGGCTCTAGGCATGTGGGCTTCAGTAGTTGTGGCTCACAGGCTCTAGAGTGCAGGCTCAGTAGTTGTGGCGCACGGGCTTCATTGCTTCATGGCATGTGGGATCTTCCTGGGCCAGGGCTCGAACCTGTGTCCCCTGCATTGGCAGGTGGATTCTTAACCCTTATGCCACCAGGGAAGTCCCAAGTCTGTGACTATCTTACAGGACCTTCCTAAGCTCCCCTCCTTGGCTTAAAAGCATAAAGATGGTGTCAAGAATAAAAAACAAAAAAACAAAAAACTACACTCTGAATGTATACCCACAAAAATGACACATCCGTGACCCCTTTGATATTTCCCTGGCTACGGTCAACTTAAAGTTCAAAGCAATAATCTTCTACTGAAGGATCAAGACTAGAAAGAGGGGTAGGAGGAGAGAGAAAACGTTCGGAGCTATTTCGAAGAGGAGTGTTACAAATATAATTGAAGAAGTGATCAGAATATGCAGCACCGGTTATTCTAAGGAAAATAAATTCATGAGATTCAGATTTCAGCATGACAGAGAAAAAAGGGGATGTTTTTCACATTCTCCACAAGATGTTCAGCAAGACGAATCTGTGGAGAAATGGGGGGAAAGGTCACACAAGAGCCAAGGGAAGACCGTGGATGGAATTCGTTCTGTCACATGGCATCATCTCAATTAAAATATTACTGGGGGACTGTCATTTAGACTCTTTCCAGAATCTTTTTTTATAGAACATTGACAGGGCTTGTTTATTCAATAGGAGAACCTCTGAAATCTTGCCATTAGGTTTGCAGTCTGAAATAATTAATGTGTGAATTGGTCTATTGCCTCTATTTTGACAGGAGCTGTCTCAGATGTGTGAGAACTTGATGGTAAACAAAGCAGTGAGTCCCCTGAGATGCCCAGAGTTTGTGGAATTCTACTAGAAGGTGCCACATCTGGGGTTTGCCCCACAGGGTCACAGGAATCTGGAGACCAGACACACTCCCTGGGATGAGGTCTCCGTAACAGGAAATAGACTGCTGGGAGAAGCGTGGTTTAGGGGAGTGTGGCACAGACAACTCATGCTCAGGATGAGTGGTAGGTACAGTGTGGACTCAGAAACCAGTCCTGGGTGGGGAGGCACCGCGTGGATTTATTTGTAATGGTTGCTGATTTCCAGGGTGTAAATATTCCTGCCATAGCTGGTTTCAATTAACAGCAAAATTCTTGAAGAGTTAATGACCAGCTCTTGTTGGCCAGTACGAACCAGCTCCAGCATACCACTGCATGGGTGTGGCTTGCAAAAGGCAGGCATCAGAGGGAATACACGATAGGCAGAAGACCAAATTGAGAAATTACAGGAATAGACTGCAGGCAGGTCTAAAGCCGGAGCTTGTCTGTGGGGAGGGGGCATGTGTTGGGAAACTGACCCACGATTTACCAGTCTTGCAATGACCTGCAGGAAAGTGCTGTGGTCGTTGCCGGCTTTTTGCGTCTGGCAGGTGAGCGGACATATGGCTAGAGTCTCCAGAACTGGGAAAAATCAGGAGAGGACTGGATAACAGTGGTGCCATTCTATTTTATTTAAAAAAAAATTGTTTTTGACTCTGCATTGTGTGGCTGGCAGGATCTCAGTTCCCCGACCAGGGATTGAACCTGGGCCACGGCACTGAAAGCCTGGAATCCTACCACTAGGCCACCAGGGAACTCCCTTATTTTATTTTATTTTACTGTATTTTATTTTAATTTTTTGATGGTCTACTACGGGTCAAATGCCATATTAGTGTCTGTTTCTTTAAATCCTCCCGACAACCTTGCAAAACTGGTGCATTATTTGCATTTCTTAGCTGCAGGTGAGGCAAGAGGGGTTAAGTACTTGCCTGACATTGTGCGCTGGTAAGTAGAAAACACTAGGGTTGGAATCCAGGTGTTTCTCACTCCAGAGTCACTTCCTATAATTGAGCTGGGGGTGGGGGGAAAGGTGGGAATGGGAGGAGATTGGACAAACTAACCCAGCCCAAGACTTTCTTTCCTGAGAAGCAGTGTCTCAAGCTCCTGTCAAAGCCGGAGTAGCTTCCAGAGGCTGTCACAATCCCAGAGTCCTAATTCACTGGGTTTGGCCTGGGTCCAGCATCTGAGGCCAGGGATGACACTAGAAGTCAGATGCTAGTTAAGTAAGTTTCCGGGCACCCAGCGCATTTACAGCACAGCCGTGAGCCCCTCAGATTGGGGTTTAGGGAGCTGGATATGGCCATCTTAAAACGGAGGGGGCCAGCCAGAAGGAGGTAGAGGGTCAGAAGCGCAGCTGGAAAGAGTGGCGTTCAGGGCAGAGTTCCACACTGCGAAGGAAGTAGACTGCAGTAGGGCATTTCGGGAATGCGAGACGGGTCACAGAGGGGTGTCTCCCCTAAGTAGAGATTACACAGTGCCCACCACGTGACCACCCAACCCTTTCTCCCAATTTACAGAGGCCGTTTTAAGGGAATTGTTATTGAACCAAAAGAATGATCAGAACCATACAGATAAATACCAGCTCCAGGGTCCCTTAGGAACTGAGCTGGTGATTTAATAACGCAATTAGCCTTGGGCACCCTCAGCAGCTGATCAAATCACCCCCGCAAGATGGTCCTCGTGCCCCAAGTGGCTCTGTGCAGAGCTGAGACGGAACAATACTGTCCTGGCCGACAGCAGAGGTCTCAACCCTGTGCCTTGGTGGCGGGGAGCTTGGGAGTACTGCAGAGATTCTGGGAATCCCTCTGTGTATACGTGTATTATCAATCAGTGGCTCCTCAAGGTACAGCTATTATCCTGTGGACATGTTACTGATATTTGAAACAGGAGAATTTTATACTTAAAAAAAGGAGAACCAGAACGGGAAGGCAACAACTGAGACTAACAGTTTAAAAGCAAATCATTTTCGTTAATTGATAGTGGGCAATCTAAAACCTTTCCCCAAAACACTGGTGTATGTGTATGTATGTGTGTGTGTGTGGTGTGTTTATGTTGTTTGTATGTCCTTGGTGTGAAAGGGGAGAGAGGGAGGGAGGGTGAGAGAAGGGGGGGAAATGAAGTATGTCTTGACCACGGGGCTATGTGGAAGGCCAAGCATGTTGGTGAGACGGCAGGAAAAGAGCCAAATGGAGAGACAGCGAATATGGGCTGAGACGAGGATGAAAAAGAGAATTCAGTGCAAGCTCTGAGGAACTGTCGGTTTGCCCCCAAGGTTCCCACGTTTCTCAACAGGATTCTGATTCATGAGCGCCCAGTGTGTTAGGGACCATCAGGAATCCATGTCTGGTCTTGATGTCCAGGAAAGGGAAGGGAGTGGAGGAGGTTTTGGGGTTGAGCGTCTGACTCATAGACAATTGGGCTACAGGGACATTGGCAAGCTCCCGAGCAACTGGCTGCTTCATTTACTCTCTGCTGGAGGGACACGGGCCCAGTTCGGGAGCTGGCACGGCAGTCTGGGGCAGAAAGCAGGGAACAGGGCACTTTCTGCAGCACTCAATCCCACAGCCTCCAGCTGTCACCCCACAGAGACTGCCAGGACAGCTCCCCATGGGGATGGGTCAGAGGACCCACGGCCAAGCTCAAATAACTGTTCTTCCAAAGAGCTCTTCTTCATTGCTCACCACATCAAAGTTCTACCCAAACATTTCATTTGTTCTTCTTGTAAGGTGGGATTGTAATGAATGTAAAAACTGGAGGATAAATGCTTCCTTCACTATCTCTATTTATTTATTTATTTATTTTTAGTATTTTAAAGAAGATTTCTTAAACTCTAGTTTTAAATTCACTAAGTGAAAAATGGTATATTTAAACCCTGTATTTACATGAATGAAGGCAAATGAAAGATTAGAAGAGAAATAATATTGCAATATTACATTAAAACTAAATATCGTAATTCCGAGGAAAATTTTACAACAAATGAGGACATCCAGCATGAACTAATCATCTCTTTTCAATCATAGAGAAATGTACCAAATGCCTACAAAACAATACGGCTTTAGAATAGCCTGCTTCAGAATGCAATCATCTTAAGTGTTGTCTTGTGGATTGATTAACCCAAAAGAACTTGGTGGTGAATCTGCTCTCTTTTCTGAACAGGACACCCATTCATCACTATTCTTTTTCTTTCTCTTAAAATGATAAGCCTTGAAATATCAGATTTTGGGTAGGAGTTTTCAAGTTCATTAGCATGGAATTCTTATAACTCTTATTTCTCATTACTAGTCACAAAAGTAATTCACATTCATAGTAAAACAACCGTAAAACATAAAAAATGAAAAATAACCCCTTCCTTAAAAGAATCAAACGTAAAATCCTGCATAGTCTCGGCACCCGGAGTTAATTACTATGCAAAATTTGGGTGCATTACCTTCCAGTCTTCTTTCCATTTTTTTGAAAAACAAAATTAGGGTCATAATACACATTGAGTTCTTTGTATTAATTTTTCCTTAATTTTTAACATTTTCTCACATTGTTAAATACTTTTTAGAAACATAATTTTAAGGATGGTATCATAAATTACTTAGCCCTTTCCCAAGTCTTGAACTTTTTTTTTAATATTTTGCAATTGTGGAAGTACTGTGATGGATATTCTTGTATAAAGATCTTTGAGTGAATCTCGATTATCTTCTTAGGATCAATTTGTAGAGGAAGAATTGCTAGGTCAAATAATATGAAGAGATTTAGGTCTCCTGATGTAGTGAATGTCTCTCAGGTCTTTTTAGCATTTGGACACAAGTGAAGTCACAGACTCACAGTCCTTGGTATGTTTTAAGAGTTAAATAAGATACTCAACCCTACTGGCAAAAGGAACATCTAACATAGAGGTGTGATGAAGATCAACACCCTTACTTGGCTCAAAAGTAGAACAATGTCTGTGATTCGACTGAACAGGGGGCTGTCTTACATTTCTCCAGCAGCAAGTCCTCCCAGGGTCATCGGGAGACTCACCTGTTGCTGATCTGACCTGAGCACCTGTACCTTTTCAAGAAGTGGCCAGCATTCACAAGCTCAGAGGAGGCTGGCTCAGTAAGCAAAGGGCTGTAAACTGAGATGTGATTTGTTTTTTATCCCATAATCCCAAAGACTTGTATTGATGTGCGATTTCAAAACAAGAGGTAATGAACTCAACATTCAACATTACAAAAACAAAAAAAGTACACAGCTTTTACTAGCCTGAGGACCTCTCTTTTTTTTTTTCTTTTTTTTGCGGTACGCGGGCCTCTCACTATTGTGGCCTCTCCCGTTGCGGAGCACAGGTTCCGGACGCGCAGGCTCAGCGGCCATGGCTCACGGGCCCAGCCGCTCCGCGGCATGTGGGATCCTCCCGGACCGGGGCACGAACCTGTGTCCCCTGCATCGCAGGCGGACTCCCAACCACTGCGCCACCAGGGAAGCCCAAAGGACCTCTCTTCTTATTTGAGCACCTGCAGTTACTTGAGTCTCCTCTGTAGCTTCCTTTTCCTCTCCAGCCTACCAGGGAGTGTCTAGAGGGCACTTCACATTGGTTGACGGTCCCTCAGACACATGGGCACCCTCACTGTTGATGTGCCTCTGAGATGCTCTGAGATGCACTTCTCTGCTCTGGGCTGCCGGTGCTCACCTTCCCTCCTTTCTAATATCCAGTGACAGAGGGACCCCATTAAGAGATTCTTGGGCTGGGAGCTGTTATAACCTCTGTACTAAGAATCTCTGGTTTCAAATATAGATTTTTCTCCCTAGAACATCCCTGGTGGCTGGATCTGTGCTTGTGTCCAAGTACTTGTGCTCTTGCCAATGCGCTTGGAATCACTACCTTGTCCATTTGGAGAACTTGTTGCCTGACAAGTCTGTCTGATTTTTCTTCCCCATGGAGGATTTCCTTCCAAGGACACTGTTTTTCCTCTTAAAACTTAGCGTCAGGTGGCCCCATCTCACTTTGCCAAGCACGTCTGAACTTCAGACAAAGACATATTCCTAGATAGTTCCAAGACAGCTTCTAGGCTCACCAGCAAATCAATGAATTTAAATAGATATTAGGGTAGAAGGTCATTACCAGGGATATTCCAATCTCTGATCCAGCCGGCAGGGATTGTCTCTGTAACATGTCTGACTAAAGTGTTCTTTAGAAAGGATGTGTCCATTTCGTTTCCAAGAGAAGCACCTACATCCCTAAGCCATCACCAGTATTATATGCCATCACCGACAGAAGGTTTTTGCCAATTTAGAGGCAAAAAAAGAGTATCTGGTTCTTTTTACCGGCAATTAGTTAGTTATTAGTAAATCTGAATACTTCTTCACATGTTTACAGTCTACTTTTCTTTATTTGGCAATTATCTGTTCTTTTCTTTTGCTTAATTAAAAAAAATCTTGAAATAGACATCTTTTTCTCATTAACTTTTACGTTTTACGGATGTTAATTAACCATCTGTTCGTCAGGTGGGATACTTTCAGTTGCAACCAACAGAAAATTGAAGGGATTTATAGTCTCATAAATAAGAAGACCCACGTAGGGCGGCTCTGAAATTGGTTAATTCAGGCGCTTCATGGTGTCATCAGGGACCCGGGCTCTTTCTGTCCTTCCACTCTGCTAACCTTTGTATATGGCTTTGCTCTCAGCCTCACATCTTCATGGTCTGGAGATGCTGGCTCGTAATTCCAGAAATCACCTCCTCATCACAACAACATCCAGAGGCAAAAAGAGGCTCTTCTCTTTCATGAGTCTCTTTTCAAGTTTGAGGAAAACTGTTCCCAGAAGCCTTCAAGCCACCTTGCCTTCACAGCCCATTGGCCAGAACTGTATCACATGACCATAATGACAGCGTCATGGGCAAAGGAGACTACTGTGATTGGCTTAGATCAATCACCACTGGAGGGGTTTCCCTGGTGGCGCAGTGGTTGAGAGTCCGCCTACTGATGCAGGGGACACGGGTTCGTGCCCCGGTCCGGGAAGATCCCACATGCCGCGGAGCGGCTGGGCCCGTGAGCCATGGCCACTGAGCCTGTGCGTCCGGAGCCTGTGCTCCACAATGGGAGAGGCCGCAACAGTGAGAGGCCCGTGTACCGCAAAAAAACAAAAACAAAAACAATCACCACTGGACCCTGAATAACATGAGGGAGGAGTGGGTAAATACCTCAACGAAACAGGGCTCTCTCAGTAAGGAAGGATGGGAGAAAGACCTTTGGATTTGCTTCCAATAGTATCTGCCACACCACGACTTTCACATGAAGATTCTAGTTTTGAAACAAAAATAGTAGCACATCTGAGATCTTTCTCAGAGCAGAGGCCGTGATGCCAGGAAGGTCTCTTCATTGCTAACATGCAATCCTTAGCAGAGGTGCCTGCATCTCACTGGGGGTCAGAAGATTAATTCCTTAGCTCCATTACAGTGGTCCCTCTGCATAGCTCAGACTCCCCCAGCTTAACAGGCAGAGATGTTAAGATCAAGGAGTCTGAAAATATTTCCTTTTCTCCTAACAATTGCTTGGAGTTCTCAAGTACTTCCTTTTCCTGAGAGGAGCATGAGGTATATATCTAGCCCTCATCGAGACCAATTCAGACATCTGTTATGTTCCCCTACTCACCTGGCAGGTGTGTGAGTTTCCCATGACCATAAACTTACAGGCTTAAGACAACACATGTATATCATTTTACAGTTCTGGAGGTCAGAAGTCCATCTGAAATTGGTCTTACTGGGTTAAGATTAAGGTGTCCACAGGGCTGCATCTCGTCTGGAGACTCTGGGAAGAAACTCTCTCCTTGCCTTTTCCAGCTTCTGTAGGCTGCCTGCATGCCTCAGCTCATGGCCCCTTCCTCATCCTACAAAACCAGCAATGGCCGGTTGAGTCCTTCTTACACTGTATCACTCTGACCTTCTTTTCCATCTTCCTCTTCCACTTTTAAGAACATTGTGATTACACAGGGCCCGCCCAGATAATCCAAGATAATCTTCCCATCTCAAGGTCACCTGATTAGCAGCCTTAATTCCATCTGCAACTTTAATTCCCCTTTGCCGTGTAACCAAATGTATTCATAAGTTATGGGGAGTAGGATGTGGAAATCTTTGGGGGAAATCATTGTTCTGCCTCCCTTTCCTTTCCTCCTCTATAATCTTTACTGTCATTGTGGGTTTTGTAGCTCTCAGAGCATGGTTGTTAAGGTACTCTGGCCTCAAAATTGTCCTGCTTTGGTTTTCTAGAAGCCGTTTCATTCATCTCCCTCTGGGCCCATAAGGGCTGTGCCTCTGGCTTTTTGCTGAAGACTCAAAATTTGAAATCAGATCGAAGAGCTGAAATATCTCGTCTTCCAGTCTTTCTAAGACTCTCTGCTCCTAAGAATCAATATTTCTACCCAGTTGCCCTTTATAGAACCTCCATCCCACTCTGCTCCTATTTAGGGTCGTACTGTGTGTATTCGTTCCTCTTTCTATGGCCTCCTTGTTGGAATAAATCCATCTCGGAGCAGAGAGTGTGCTTACTCCTTTTTGGCTTCCTTCTACATGAGTGTGGGAAACACGTACTAGGAAGGAGTTAGCCCAGCTCTAGGCTCTGATGGGTCCTACAAGCTGTCCTTTATATCAGACATTGCCTTAGGTTATTTCAACAGGTCAGAAGTAATATCCTTTCGCTCTTCTTTCCCTCTTCTTCCTGATCTCATTTGTTACACAACACGCTTTCTCACCATTCCCTAATCCAAATTAATCACGATGGGAAAATCAGAATACTCGCAGGTGGGGCAACACGGCAGCAGACAGCTCATAAAAAAACAGAAAACAGAAGGAATCTGTGCACGGTCCGCCTGGCACTTAAGACTTTACACTCGGTCGGTCTCTGTAGATTACCGGTGATCTGGGAAACACTAAAGATACAAGTTATTTCTCTATGTTTGATGAGTTCAGTGTTAGCATTTGAATCCCAGTAACATAAAAATGTCCAAATAGAAAGCTCAATGAACTCTCACTTCAGAACTCAGACTGAAAATTGTGGATCCTTAAGAGATCTATATTTCACCAAATGTAGAGCCCTTTGAGGCTAAAAGCCTTAGCGGAAGCCCCATAACCCTCAGGCCATGTCTGAAACATGACCTGGTATAAAATTGAAAAGAATAAACACGTTTGAATCATGCTGATTTAATTTTCTTTACAAACTGGTGTGGAATCCTTGCATCATTACCTATTTGGGGTTTCTACAACCCTGGAATGCGGGTGGATACTTACCGCCCCTGGATGCATTTGAATAATTAGTCACTGGCTTCCGAAGATACGACGCTCGGCTGCTGAGGGCCTGTATATTTTTTGAAAAACTGATTTCAGCAAAGGGTTTTTTTTTTTTTTATCTCTGCTTTTTAAACTAAACACCTGGTTTCCATGAAACCCCAGGCCTCGAAGGCTCCTTTCCAGCTAAACACTAAAGAAGGCACCTGAGTCTTTTTTCCACAACAGACAAGAAGCAGGAACAAGGGATTGAAATGAAACAGCTAGAATGGGGCAGGGCCTGGCGCCTTTCTTTTCCTTTTCTCTCCTTGTCACACTCAGGCTTGACGGTACAGCTCTGTGCTGTCAGTCAAAGCTTCTACCAGGCATTATTTTCTTATCATTTATTCTCCTCTCTTCCCATCACGTCATTTCTTAGAGCCCTATAATTACCCAGCCTGTGCATCTGGACTGTCAACAGGCTCTTCTGAGTGAAATATAACTAAATAAACTCCTTTAATGAGGAAGGACCGGCATCCAAGGTGGGTCCTTCTTCTTCAAACTCTTCTACGGTTCTGGTCGGCCTCACTCTCCTGGGACTGCTTGCTTATTCACTGCAATGCTAATCAGACTTCCTTCCAATGAGGGTGAGACTCTCACCTTGCATTTCAAATTAAGCCCACACTCCCAGGAAGCCCTGTGTTTGTGTAAGATGTGGAAACCAGCATTGAGAATACGGAGGATGCTCTCCTCTTGATCAGATGCTCATGAGAGGGAGCTTTGCTGGTTTGCCAGCTCGACTCCTTCTTGTTTTAAAGCATTTAGAATGTAAGCAGCCCTCTGGAGCCAGCTTATGAGTTTTGAAGACTTGGTCTACTTTGCAGTCCTGAGGGGATTATCCCTTGTTCCCTGCGGTGGGCAGAATAATGTTCCCTCCCATAGAGGCCCATGTTCTAATCACCAGAACCCGTGACTATGTTACCTTACATGGCAAAGGGGATTTTGCAAATATAATTCAGGTTGAGGACCTTGAGGTGGGAGATGATCCTGGACCATCTGGGAGGGCCCAAGGAAGTCATTAGGGTTCTCATAAGGGGAAGAGGGAGGTAGGAGAGTCAGAGAAAGAAGTTAGCATGGAAGGAGAGGTTGGGGTGACGTAGTTGCTGGCTGGGGTCACAAGCGAGGGCTACAGACGCCTCTAGGAATTGGAGAAGGCCAGAAAGCATTCTACCTTACAGCCGAAGGAACACGGCCCTTCCGACATCTTTGATTGTAGCCCAGAGAAACCTGATTCAGAGTTCTGACCTCCGGAACTGCAGGATCATGAATCTGTGTTGCTTCGGGTCCCTAAGTTTAGGGTAATTTGTAATACCAGCAAGAGGAAACAAGTGCATTCCCCCAACCAAAACGTGTTTTCATTAGGGTCTTTTAGTGGCAAGGCTCCACTGCATCTCAAACAAGGACATGTTTATCCCAGGGAGACCTGTGTTCAGAAGCCCGCGCTCCCCCCCGCCCCCAAGAAGAGCAGGACCCGGAGGCGGGTCCGGGAACCCAGCAGGACACCCAGTGGCGCTTGGCCTGACCTGGCTCCTTGGCAAGTTTCTTACCGCCACACCCCCACCCCCCCTCGCTGGCTTATCTCCCCCTGTTCTATGCATTTTATGTTTCATTCCTGATCTGTTTCCTTTCAGTTCCTGCTTCCTCAAAACTTTGCCCTGAGAATGGTGCTTCATGGCTGCTACCCCACCCCAGACTATTTCATCAGCCTCAGATTCTGTTATCTGTCCCGTTCTTTCAGCTCACGTTCCTGAGGAGACCCTGACTGACCCAGCCCAGTTACCATACTCGACCACGTCCCGGGTTGCTGGTCAGCCTATAAATGGACTGTCTGTGGCTCATGTGTCACCCCCGGTCCCATCAGCTGTGGCCAGGGTTCAGAGTGCTGGGTGAGAGATATGGCTGCCTGTGAGCTCTGTCCACTGGGGGCGTGGCTGCCGAGAAGGGGCAGCAGGTGGTGAAGGTAGGGGCGCTGATGGTTATTGAAGCCAGTTTAGGGCACAGACACTGACTTGGAAAGTTGCTTTTCTTCCTGAATAAGGAGTATAGAAAAAACTTCCTATGAAATCTCTTCCTGATAAACCCTAAGGAGCCTTGGGAAGCATTGGGGTCTGCCACCTTCCCCCCTCCCTCCCTTGCTGACTCTCCAAACAAGAATGAATAGCCATTTAGGTTGCTTCCATGACCTGGCTATTGTAAATAATGCTGCAGTGAACATTCGGGTGCATGTGTCTTTTTGAATTATGGTTTTCTGAGGGTACGTGCCCAGTAGTGGGACTGCTGGGTCATATGGTGGTTCTATTTTTAGTTGTTGTTTTTTTTTGCGGTACGCGGGCTTCTCACTGTTGTGGCCTCTCCCATTGTGAAGCACAGGCTCTGGACGCACAGACTCAGCGGCCATGGCTCACGGGCCTAGCCGCTCCGCAGCATGTGGGATCCTCCCGGACCGGGGCACGTACCTGTGTCCCCTGCATCGGCAGGCAGACTCTCAACCACTGCGCCACCAGGGAAGCCCCCTATACTTTTAATTTCTCTTTGCCTTGTTTTCCTGACTTATCAACTTTAAAATCAATAGAATTTATGATTTTCTAAATTGTGTTAAATAAATAAAAATTAAGCACCAACCTCCCAAGATTGTTGTTTGGATTTTGCATGGAGGACACCTAGCACGTGCCTGGCCAAGAGGAGGAGCACATTATTTCCATCGCTGTGTCCCACTGTTCCTCTCCCTACCCTGCCCTGCAGCACACCCTGCTGCCCATCACAGCACTCCCTGCTTTCCATGACTAAACACAATGTTCATGGACTCTCTGGGTCCTCTGTCTGCCTTTCTATTTAGGTCTCCAGACAGGCTTTTGAATGTGAGCAGGATGAGTAAATATGTGCTTCTGTACTACACGGGCCGCACAGGATGTTACTTTCTCTGCAGTATATCAAGAAGTATTTTTTTTCCCCTTTAAGAAATGGATAGATGTTCTTATATTTGAAGATATTTGAACATGAGTGTATTAGGGCTCTCCAGGAAAATAGAACTAATAGGATACACACACACGCGTGTGCGCATGCACACACACACACACGCATTTATTATAAGGGACTGGCTTATGTGATTATGGTGGCTGCCAAGTCCCAAAATCTTCAGTTGGCAAGCAGGAGACCCAGAAGAGCTGATGGTGTAAGTTCCAGTCCAAATCTGAAGGCCTGAGAACTAGTAGAACCTATGGTGTAGTTCCAGTCTGAAGGCTGGTAGGTTCAAGACCCAGGAAGAGCCAATGTTTCAGTTCAAATCTGAAGGCAGGAAGAAACTGATGTCCCAGCTCAAGGCAGTGAGGCAGGAGGAGTTCCCTCTTACTCAGTCTTTTGGTTGTACAGTATTTGAGCCTTCAACTGATTAGATGAGGTCCACCCACATCAGGGGGGCAATTGACTTCACTCCGTCTACTGATTCAAATGTTAATCTCATCCAGAAACATCCTCACAGAAACAATAATGTTTGAACAAATGTTTGGGCACCTATGGCCCAGCCAAGTTGACACATAAAACTAACCATTATGGTGAGGATCTCTTCTATGGGTCCAGAGGACAGCAGCTGGGACCCTAGGTGAGAACACCTGGCAGGTGGCTTACTGTAGTTGCCCCGTCCATCCTTCTTTACCTAACATTTCTCATTCCCTTCTCTTGTCTGGCTGGCTTTTTTGCCTAAATGATTTAGAACATTGGGGCCCCTAATTATCCACAACACAATTTGGTCAACTTTGTGGCAATCATGATATTTTTTGGGAAATATGCCCTTTTGCTCTCCAGTTTTGGTAATGTTACTGCAAAAATCAAGCCAGCAGTTTCCTCTTATTTTTCATCCCAGAGATTTCTGTCTAAATACATCATTTATTGCCTTGTTTCCAAGATACATTTCGCACTCTTCAGTCTCAGATATCTGAAATCTTGGAACATTTCTTGCAGAGAGCCCCAGGAGTTCTTGCTGATGCTGGCACTGGATTTCCCCTGGTTTCAGAGCATGTCAAGTAAAACAGTGCTTCCTGCCTTAAAGGAACATAGCCCCTCCATACTGTTCTGCATAGTGGCTGTACCAATTCACATTCCCACCAGCAGTGCAAGAGTGTTCCCTTTTCTCCACACCCTCTCCAGCATTTATTGTTTCTAGATTTTTGGATGATGGCCATTCTGACTGGTGTGAGATGATATCTCATTGTAGTTTTGATTTGCATTTCTCTAACTACAAATAGAACTACCATATGGCCCAGCAATCCCACTACTGGGCATATACCCTGAGAAAACCATAATTCAAAAAGAGTCATGTACCAAAATGTTCATTGCAGCTCTATTTACAATAGCCAGGAGATGGAAACAACCTAAGTGCCCATCATCGGACGAATGGATAAAGATGTGGCATATATATACAATGAAATATTACTCAGCCATAAAAAGAAACGAAATTGAGCTATTTGTAATGAGGTGGATAGACCTAGAGTCTGTCATACAGAGTGAAGTAAGTCAGAAAGAGAAAGACAAATACCATATGCTAACACATATACCTAGAATTTAAGAAAAAAAAATGTCATGAAGAACCTAGGGGTAAGACAGGAATAAAGACACAGACCTACTAGAGAATGGACTTGAGGATATGGGGAAGGGGATGGGTGAGCTGTGACAAAGCGAGAGAGAGGCATGGACATATATACACTACCAAAAGTAAGGTAGATAGCTAGTGGGAAGCAGCCGCATAGCACAGGGAGATCAGCTTGGTGCTTTGTGACTGCCTGGAGGGGTGGGATAGGGAGGGTGGGAGGGAGGGAGACGTAAGAGGGAAGAGATATGGGAACATATGTATATGTATAACTGATTCACTTTGTTATAAAGCAGAAACTAACACACCATTGTAAAGCAATTATACCCCAATAAAGATGTTAAAAAAAAAAAAAAGGAACATAGCCCCTAATCCTGGGAGTTCAGGAGAGGGCAAGGTGTTTCATTCAAAAGCAAAACAACTGAATACCTACTTTCAACATGTGAAAATAACAAGTACTGGCACTATTACTATTTCAGGCATTATAAAAATGTTTTCTTTTCATGGATAAGTTATGGTGGTGGTACATTATTAACTTCTATGAATCTTTAAAAAATTATTTTATGATCTTGCATTTGTTGAATTATAAAGTCCCTTTACCTAGAATCATACACCATTTTTTAAGGGCAGAAAGGACTATGGAGTTTTTCTGGTAACTTAGGCCACAGAGTTAAGCCACATGGCTGATTGTGGACTAAGCCAGGAATATCACTCATGTGTTCCTGTTTCTCCACATCACACAGTCTACCAATGACACACTGATGGCTGCAAGTGTTCTAAAAGTACCTCTCCTCCAACCGTCTTTCCTTGCACACTTGATTTTTTGTGTGTGTGATTCCTGAAGGGGCAGATTGGCATTGGCTTTTGCATTTTTTAAAGCCAAAAGTAGGTTTGGGTATATTGAAGACCAGATGATGGCCTTCTGAAATGTAAGAGCTATATAAAACCAAATAAATAACTAAATTACTTTTTTTTTTTAAAGTAAAGGAGTGTTTGCAGATAAGGCAAAAGTTACCCTTGCAGCTAATGGAATTCCCTGAAATTGCACTGAAACCTGAAGAAGAAGAGATTGAATAAAACTAAGACCTGCTAATTGGCTCCCATCTGGGAGGCATTTTAGTTTTGATGACATCAAGAGGTTGTTATTAAATTGATGATTTCATTCCTTGCTATTCCTTGGATAGGAGGCATGAAGAGGGGATTTGGCCTGTATTTTGTGGGAGGGAGAGTTGTAGAACAGAGCAGAAGCTCAGAACTACCTTTTCTCCTGGTCTCTACACTTAAGAATGTCTCTTTCTCATTTTCTGAAGACCTCAGGAGAGGGATCACATCCTAGCAGTCACCTATGCCTGTCCAACCACTGCCACCTCCCTCCAGGTACGCCATGGCCCTCCTGTATGACATGTGGACACATATGCCAATGGGGGGACTTTTGTGACCTCCATAGCTAAGTACGGGCTACAAAAAGCAAACCAGCTCTGCAAGTCACACAGTCTAACAGAGGACAATGTCAGAAACCCATGTCAGCATAGAATTTAGCTGATTCTCATAAACCTCTGGTTTTCTTTTTGAACTTAGGCTTCATAATTTTCTTGTAATTTTCTCCCATGTGCTTCGAAGTATTTATTTTCAAAGAACATTCAATTAATTTATTTTCCAAAATAATGGGAGGAAATTGCCATGCAAGCAATAAAAATGTTTTCTGAAAATGAATAATTCCGGTACTGTTTTAGGACAACCAGAAGGATAAAATAAAATGATAAACCAGCAGCTGGGAACATGGGATTTGTGTAATTCTAGAAAGAACCAGTAACTTTAAAAATTATAAGTTAAAAAACTGATATTTCCGCATTTGAGATCTCAATAATTCAGGTCACATTTCAAAGATTGCCCTGGGTAATTTATTGTTTCCAGTTTGACATCGATAGGTGTCTTGCCAGCATAAAATGGAATGCTACAGAAACCGAATGTAATATCCTCTTTTTCCAAGCTTCATTCAGTGTCTCCTGAGAAAATGGGTTGTGTCAGGGTTCATGTGTAATCTACTCTTTCTGGAAGTGTGTTAGAGAATTACCATGTGGATAACACTTAAAAAGTCCTTCCTGGGGCATTTTATGAGAGAAGTATTATTCATGTTATTTTGCGAGCAGGATTCTTAAAACACATAAACACAATAATTAAATGGGATATGTAGTAGAGGGTTACCAAGCTAATTTTTGAAAACCAGTAAGTTATCAATAGATTACAATAGGCCAAAAAAAAAAAAAGTAATGAGTATCCAATCACCACACTGTACACTTTAAACTTACACAATGTTACATGTCAATTACATCTCAATAAAGCTGGAAAAAATAGCTTATTAAAATGAGAATTCTTTCTCACATTTAGAGATGTTTCAAGCTCAAACTAAATATTTTCTTTTAAGTATCCAGTTTATCAAACAAGTTCAATAGAGTACAAGTAGAAAACTGCTGTATTATTTTCCACCTCTGCCTCTTTCAACAGGCTCCCTCAACTCACTCCTCCCTGCTCCTGCATACGATCTTGGGCGGGTCCTAGAACTTTCCCAGTCATTTTCATAACCATAAAAAGTGCACTGGTCACATTCAAGAAAGAAGTCCAGCTCCTGCAAAGTCCCATACAATTAAGCTCCTGTTCCATCTAGGACCTGCTCAGGGTTAGAAAGCAGTCGGGGGGGGGGGGGGGGGTGGGGGTGGGGGAGAGGGGTGTGGCCAGCAGCTCCATTTCCACGCCCTCCTCCTCATTCCCCATCACCAGGCAGCATCTGGGTCCTCCAGGGCTGCAGGTTGGGGAAGGAAGAGGGAAGCCACTGGAGGGCTCATACTTGCCTGTGTGGTTGTAGTATAATGTTGGGTCCCTGGGCGGCTCAGAATTCAAATGCTGATTTCCCTCCTGTGGGCGCCTGAGCAGTTCTTTTGGAGGTTCTTCTATCTCCAGGTCCCTCTCACCTTTGCCTCCTCTGCTGGCAGCTGATGAGCTGCCCTAGGTCCCCAATTTCTGCAGGCCCACCCTCTCCGGTGGTCACCTGGCCTCTCCAGGCACCCTCCTGGGAGGAGGTCCTCTCCAGGTGACCCAGTGTGGCTTCCTTCTGCAGAGGTCATCTCTGCCCCATGCGATCTCAGACGTCTTGGGCTCTCCAATGTGGAAATGCAGGCCATTTACACGCCAGCCACATCCCCTCCCAGGCAGGTGTCAAGCACTAGACCCTGTGTTCCTCCAATTCCAGGGACTGAAACAAGCTCTCAGAGTGGTTCACTCGAGGCCTCTCATACCAGCAATTTACTCTCAAATGGCTCAGGAGAGAGGTTTTTGTATTATAATGGTAATTTTTCTGTGCATTTGAAATTGTTCCAAAACTTAAAAGAAAATCATGTATATATATTACGTGCATAAATACATATGCTAAAAACATAATGAGGCTATATACCATATACAAAGCCTATATCCTGACTTTTTACTTAATAGTTTGTTATTAACATAACTGTATTAATATATGCAATATGTATAAAGATTTTTAAAGTATATACAGTTTATTGTAGGTAGATACCATAATTTAACTAACCAAGCTTCTCTTCTCATACTTTTAGATCACTTATATTCTTTTAATATAATAAATTGTGCTACAATGAACAAATAGATTTGGACAAAGATACCATTGTTGTGCATAATGAAATTCAGGGGTCTGGTTTTTCTGCACATTTGCTAAACTGTAAGGAGGCTCTTATCTTAATGTCAGTTATGGACTATTACTCCATCCATGAAAGCCAGAAAGGACTGATTTTTCCCTGCTTCAGAGTTCTTTCTGACTAGGCTCACCAACCTTGGAAGTGACATCTCAACATTGTGAATTTTCTCCCATTTAAAAATCCAAAACAAAGTTCCTTTCAACAGTGTCAGAGCGCATTAGATCCAGAACACAGCCATTGGGTTCATGATCAGAATGCTGCCAGCACCACTGGGTTATAATGAGGAGACAGAAGTGATGATGGATATGGAACATGGCTAGGTATGCAGCTTCTTTCTATGACTGTGTTGAGGAGAAGCAAGCTGATTGGCCAGGTCTTTTAAAATATATTTTTTAATGCTGTATTAGAATTCTGTTGAATACCTATATTCAGTGACTGAGATGTTGGGCCCCAGATGTGCTGACAATGATAATAATAATACCTAACACTTACATGGTGGCTTAAGGGTTTCAAAGCCTTTTACTTGTATCATCAAATCTGATCCTTACAGACTCCCTGAGAGGTGATCAGGGAAGGTATTAGCATCCTCATGTCGCTGATCAAGCAAGCAAGAATGGGAGTTGAGTTTGTGCTCAAAGTCACAATGATAAGAAGAGGCAGAGCTGAGATGCGGATTTCTCACCATCTGCTCCATGTTCCTGGGCGCCCAGTGCTTCCGCCCCACAAGCTGCCCCACCCTCAACTTTCCATCTGGTACTTCTGTCCACACAATTGTTCAACAGACTGTTTTTCTTTTTCTTTTTTTAAAATCACCTCTCACATCCTATTTATCATGTCCTGACATTTTACTTCTGAAACATATCCCAAATCTGTTTTATTCTCTCCATCTCCACTGAGTGCATCCCTGTCCAAGTCAGCATCATCCCTCACCTGGACGAGGGCAACAGCTGCCCACCTGGCCTCCGCTTCCACTTCTACATCGCATGGTCTGTTCTCCACAGAGCAGCCAGGGGACTTTCCTAAAACACACAACAAATTCTATTCCTTCCCTGCTCAAAAACTTCTAATGGCCCTTTGAATAAACTCTAGAAGTCCTCACCCCAGCCGCTCGTGCGCAAAGCCCCACACGACCTGATCTCTTCCTGTCTCTGACTTCCCCCATCCCCATCTCTCAACTTTTCTTCCATCTCCTTCTGTGTCCCACATCTCCCTCTATCTCCCACCCTCTCCCATCCGCTCCATGAGACCCAGCCACGCTCAGCTTTCCCTCTGTTACTAGAACACATCAAGCTCACTGCTGTTCCATAGTCTTTCAAAACCTGAAGCGCTCTGTCCCCAGTCCTTCCTCTGGCTCTTTCTCATCACCCCAGTCTCCCCCTGAAGACTGCTTCTTTAGAGAAGCCATTCCTGAGCAGTACTTCGTCTGAAGGAGACCCTGTCACTCTTTGTCATGTTGCCCTTTGTACCTCATCATGGTACTTACTTTGTTTATTGTCTATCTTGATTCACTAAATACAGTCCCATTTATTTAACAAGCACTATATTAATTACTATGAGTCTGGCACTGTGCTAAGTGTCTTAGCAATATTAACTCATTTAATCCTCATGATGACCTTTATTCACTTTTCTTAGATGAGAAAATGGAGGCACAGAAACTTCCTCAAAGTCACCCAGCTCGTAAGTGGCAAAAATCAAGATTTGGATCTAAGCAGTTTGGTTATGTGTCCTTGCTGTTGGATGGGGGTCTTGTCCATTGTGTATAACCCTGAATGCCCATCACGTAGACTGGTGCCTGGCTCAGGTAGGTACTCAATAAATATTTGTTGAATGACTGAATGATTTCATGGTTTCCATGGAGACCCTGACACTGGGTGTCCATGAGCTTGTCCTGGGTAAACCCCCATTATCTGTCTGATCCTTAGACCCTTGGTATTATTCAGGAACTGGACTAGTTAACACTTTCTGAGCTATTTCAACATCAGCTTCAGCCAGAGTAATGTTTGAAACTAAAGCTATCATCTGCCTGAAATCTACACAATGACAACTAACATTTACTTGGTGATATATAGTTTCTTTAGTGCTTTCCACATGCATCTTCTCATTAACAGTGGTCAAAAAACAAGACAAAACAAAACAAAACACCATTTCAAACCCCTTCGGGAGATTAGATGAGACTGAAGCAGTCATTCCCATTAGCTCAGAGGGTGAATGTAATAGCTTTTCACCTGCAGTTAAATTCAGAGGCAAGCAACCACATGCTATGAATCCGCCTGTGTCAGTAACATCCCCAGGGAACAGTTACCTGAATTAGTAAGACTAATTTTGAGTTGGCAGAGTTAGAGCTTACTGAGAATGTCCAGTTATGAGCGAAAAAAAAAGGTGGGAGGAGTTAGATATGGCAGGGCCAGGTACAGCCATGTTTATTAAATACTGGGGTTTTAAAGAAACCATCTCCCAGCTTTGTACATTTCCCTCCTTGGTTTCACAGAGCGCTCCCATCATTATACTGCTGTCGACCAGCCCTGATCATTTCCCTTATTTCCCTTAAGCCTGCCCTCTCCTAGTTAGCCTACGTTCTGACCCTTTCTAGGTGCATCCCTGCCTTTAAAACATATCTTTCCTGTGTCCCATTACCTCGTGGATTCATTAACTGAGTAACTAGTTCTGATAATGGTCAACTCCAGACGTTACAGGAGAGTTGCTTTTTCCGTGATCACTTCAGTACATGGTACTTTAGTTTTCGCATTATTGTCTGTCTTCCCCAGTGGGTTACAGGCAACATGAAGCTGGTCTGGTGCAGTGTTAAGAGTATGGGCTTTGATGGCAAGCTGCCTAAGTTCAAATCCTTGCTCTGCCACTTACTAGAAGTGTAAGCTTTTGCAAAGTACTTCATCTTTCTGTGCAACCATTTCTTCTTCCATAAAATGGGAATAATATAGCACCTCTGTGAGAGGGCTGTCATGCAGGCTGTATTACTACATAGAAAGCACTCAGAACACTGCCCAGCCCAATGTAAGTGTTACATCAATATCATTATTGTTGAAAACAGTGACAAGTTTTGTACTCACCATAGCTCTCACATACATAATAAGTACTCAGTAAACGTGTGATGGGTCCAATCTCATTGGTTTTCTTCATTACAAGTCTCTATGGATTACAGTAGTATTTGTCCCAAATAGTACTACACCAGAAACTCCTTACAGACGTTTAAAATAAATTTGTAAAAGAGTAATAATTTTTGCAATAATAAAAACAAAGCATGATATTATGAAATTAATAATTGGGGTTTTTTTTTTCAGTGGGAGAGAGAAAATTGTTTGCAGTCTTTTAATAAGATGGCTCTTCAAGCTGGGGAGAGCTGTAGGTCAACACCCACATCCAAACGTGATCCATTACTTTGAAGGTCATCAGGAATGGTGGCAATATTTGATGACTCTGTTAGCTGGTTCAGGATGTTCAGATCAAAGATGGACCCAGAAATGATGGAGAACTCACTCTACACCTGTGGTCCAGCCTAGCTCTGTTAAGTCCAGCTGGTATCTGTTCAACTGCAGGTTACCTACAGATATGTGAGTGTGGAATTAGTTTACTATTTTAGCTACTGAGATCTTGGAATCGTTTGTTATGCAGAATTATTACAGTGTAAACCTCTCTAGGATGGAAATTGGTACAGGAAGCAGCATATGGCCTAAAATGTATGTGGCAGTGGCTTTGAGCTCCATCAGCACATAGTAAGGAAACAATAACAGAGGTTGGAAAAATGATGACCCATGTTATGCAGTGGCAAAATATTTGGCAAAACTGTCACCTGTCAAAATCTGAAAGGCAAAAAATGTACCAAAAGAGCTTAGGAAGAGGGTTAAGGAGGTTTTGAGACAGAATATCAATGGTGTGAGCTGTTTGTTACAAGTTGTATGTCATAAAATACTACAAGAAAGAGATGGCATCTGAAAAGAACTGGTTGATTTGCAAGCAGAATAGAGAGGAAATATATAGCGCTCAAGAATTTTGGAACTTTCAGGGTTGAATGGCAAAACTGTTTCTCATCTCCAACCAGTAAAATAGAACGTTGAGAAGTTCTATAAGTACGAAAAACCTACTGAGGCTGAGCCTCCAGGGAAAGACCAAATCAAGCTTTTAAAAGGCATTGAAAGGATGAAAGAGGTGCCTAATCGATTTTTTTCTCCTACAGCGGGGCACAATGGACCCACAGAATCCTGATATATCAAAGTAATGGCTAATAAGTAAATCGGATATCTCAAAAAAATTGTGAATATGATTTTTGGCACAAAGAGTTGTCTAGAATCAAATACAAAAAACCAACAAAGTTTTGAGCGAGTATCTTGCCCAAAGCACCATAGGCTGGTTTAAGAGACTGATCTTTCAAGATGTAAAAGTATCTTTGGGCCTCCAACTTTCTACAGGCAGGAAGCAGTCTGAGAAAGCTGCCCCACTGCTAAGGAGGTAGAGGGACCAACTCATCCTGGTTTGCCTGGGACTTTCTTCTTTTGGTACTGAAAGTCCTGCAGTCCAGAAAAACCCTCAGTCCTGGGCAAACTGGGACGGTTGGTCACCCTTCAAGGAGGGCATATTCTATAATGCTGTCTTTTATGTAGCCAAGAAACATAATGAAAAGGAAGGAACTCCAGTCAGTAGAGTCAAGAGTCATGGAAAACAGTGGGCTTGGCACCCGTTCCCACGGAGCAGAACCAAGGCTTAATTAAGGACCATTTCCTATCCCTTAGGGTCGGGAGACCCGATGGGATTTCAGACTTGCAGAATTTCAGGTGCCCCTGACCACTGCCATCCTTCCTTGACCCACCTTGGTTAAAGCCATGGTTTCAGTTGTTTCACACTCTGTGCCAGAAAATGTTCAGGCCCCATTTGGGATTTTCCCAGGGACCCCTTATGAGCTAAATGACAGGCCCAGACAGACCGTAAAATGGGGTTTATTTCACTGGCATACAGTTACTGAGGGTCCTAGTTTTCCCTATGCAGCAACAGGGAGAACTGTCAGGGGTATCCTAAGATAGCAACCCTGAGCTGAAGGCCTGATTCCCCTCAGATCTATGATCCACAAAAGAGAGTGTTAGATCAGACTGTTTTGGAGCAATTTGGTATGAATCGTCTCTCTTTATGTGATTGCGCCAGCCAGCTCTGAGGTGTCTGAGTTGCTCGTGCCCAGCCTGTGAGAGATCATCCAAGCACAGCCCACAGGTCTAATCTGCGGTAGGTAAGGTGGTAAGTAGCTGACTCTGCCTCCCTAAGATGCTGAGAACAATGGACACAGGAAAGAATGTTGGGTTATGTTCCTTAAAAGGTGACTCTGTCTATGGTATGCACTTAGACACCTTCAATCTACTCTTTAAAGTCCTAAAGAAAGATATATTGCTGTGGACATTTCATGTATCCAACAAGACTGGAGGTGTAGAAAGTTTTAGGCTAGAGGGGTCTTTTAGCTGGTTGAATCATTCATATGGGTAAACCAACTCAGATGCTGTAGAGATGACGCTATGGTTTTACCAAATCTCATTTCATTTTCTTCTTCCTGAGCACAAAGGAGTGTGTCTTCCCAGCCTCCTTTACAGTGAGGTCAGGGCCATGTGACTGGGTTTTGGACAATAGCCATAAGACCCCCTGTCTTCTATCACCTCTTCCATATTCTCTCTCCCCCTTCCAGAGCTATCTTCCGTGACATGTACCTGCCACATTTAAGCTGGCAGCACTACAAGATGGAAGGGGCTTGGGATGCCTAGGTTACTGCTTGCAGGACAGACTCCCAGGAGAGCGGCCTGGCCTGCTTTGGACTGTGATGCAGGAGAGATTTGGGGATTGTTTGTTATACCTACTAGCATTGATTACCCTGACTGCTAGAAAAGGCCAAAGGAATGAAAATGGAGACTTCACCCATACTGTTTTTCTCTTACCTCAGATTCAACAACTAGTTTAACGTGACATCAGGATTTGTCACACATGTCATTGATTGGCCTCATAGTTTTTGGTTGAAGTTGGGTGGTACAGGGAAGGAGGAGATACTAGGATGCAGTGTGTGTCATTGAATGTCCTTGTTCAAAGGATGCACCACAACTGAGCAGCAGAGGTCAGAATATAAAAATATTTACATATAAGAGTCTAAAAACAATGACACCAACAACATAGTTTCTTTCCTTCTTCCAGGCTTCAGGACAACTATTCACATCCAACCCCCTGGGGATCTCCCTCCCCATTCCTGTTACTTTTCTTTGTTGGTTCCCAGAGGACCCATTCACAAAGTATGATACATTTATTTCTCTCTCATCAGAAATAAACCCTAAACGTGGAAAAGTTCATACCAGCCCTGATGGCATGCTGGGAGTTTAAACTAGCTCGGAAGTCTCGCTGAGGCAAAGATTTTATATTTGTCTTAAAGCCCTAATAAGGTCCTTAACAAGCAACAAAAATGAACCCACTCCCCAAGGCACTGACCTGGAAGTGTGTCTTTGCTGTTTAAATTATGGTTATAGCTTTCTGAGCTACGGTTTGTTAATGAGCTCTAAATGGAAGTGTTTATCTCAGGAGGAAGTACTGTTTCTTCCTCTTGTCCCTGGTGACACACTAAACATACTAATTGATATGAAGCTGATTTTTAGGAGACAGGAAAGCCCCAAGGCCTTTGTCATATTGACAGTTGTGGCAAGAGCCATCACAGGACTTGTCACATAGTCATCATAGGGCTGAAAACAGGCTACTCTCATTTCACGGCATCCCTGGAGCATATGGTTCCACCAGGCTCTAGTAGTTTACATCTCATGCAAAGAGCCGCCCTTCTTTTACTTGCCCTTATTACCTGCATGGGGACCTTCAGGAGCTCTGGGAAACGGCCCTCTCCTTTATATTTTATGAAAAATGTCGTATCACTTTATTACACTGCCTCCAATTTTATCCATTAGAGAGATATTTGGATGAAGAAGACCAGGTAATCTCCTCTTCAAAAATGGGGTAAACTGCAACACAGATGGACGACAAAGCATCCATCCTTAATGCATACAGAGAATATGCAGACCAAGGAGAAAAAAAAGTAGACAAATTGAAAGACAAAAAAAGAGGTACATGAAAATATGAAATATCAATGGTCAATGAGCTCGGAAGTCTTTTATTAAACAAATTAACTTTACCAGTAAGTAAAGAAAATACATGAGATATAATATAAACACCACAAAGAGAAATGGCCCCTTGCCTCCAACCAAACTGGAAAGTATTTTATTTTTTTTACAGTAACACCTAGTGATATTGAGGGTGTGGGGAAATAGGCAGGCATTTTTAAAATATTGCTGGCCATGGAGCAGAGTAAATTGGAGAACTATTTGGAAATATTTACCCACGGTCTGGTCTTAAATTTCACTTCTAAGGATTTATTCTAAGGAAATAAATATGAATGCATATCAAGATTTATCTAAGGAATATTTATTGCAGAATTACTTAAAATAATAGAATTGGAAGACAACCAAAAATCTAACAATGGGGACTTGGTAGAATAAATTATGTAGCACCCAATGATAGAATGCAATGTAGCTGCTAAAAATGAGAGTCTAGACTACTTAATGATATGAAAAAATATTTCTGACATGTTAAGTGAAAATGGTGAGTTTCAAAAAAATATTACCCCAATTCAGAAAATTAAAAAGAAAAAACATATTTACACAGAAAACAGATTGAAAGGATACACACCAAAATGTTAGTAGTTATTATTTTAGTGTGATGGGATTTTTTTTTCTGTGTGTGTATGATGATTTTCTGTATTTTTCAGTGTTTCCAGTAGGAGACATGTATTTCTTTAATAAGCAGAGAAAAGGTCTCTTTTTTATTTAAAACATGAGAACTTCTCTGCAAAAGTTCAGGTGGAAAGTTACTTTCACAGCCACTTGTACTAGCTTGGCTGGCTACCTTTTTGTTGAACCCTAAGTGAGAACTGCATGAGATTTTAGAAAGAGAGGGAAGAAAATAAAGGCCATTTTTTAGTTTGGAGCATTTGAGAAGAAGCAGACCAGAAGCTCCGGGAGACCATGGGTATAAGGTGACAAAGGGAGAAAGACCCACAGGTGGGAGAGAAATATAGACAAGATTGTGAGAAAGGCTGAAGACTACATTGCCTGCAGTAGGTACCAATGCTTTACCCTCTATTATCTTTCCAATACCCATTTGGGAAATAGGTGATGTTTTAGCTCTTTCAAAAAAGGTATTCATAAAGAATAGCTATGATCTTAGGCTACTACTGAACGGGAGATGTGCCTTTTCCTTTCCCTTAATTTTTGGAAAAGATTTACTAGGAACTGGGGATAATGAGGAGGAGAAACTGTAAACCATTTTAGTGGGATACAAAATGGAACCAATAGAAAAGGCAATTTTTTGGTCCCTGCTATAGCAGATTGAGTTGCCAGCAAGCGGAGTGGATGAGTTGACCTGACAGGATCCTTTTCAGCCCTGGGGTGATTTGCTTTCTCAGGCTTCAACTTCTCAGTGCTCCAAATTCTTTCTATATGAAGGTCATGTACAAAGTAAGTACCAGGGTTTGACAGGACCTGGGTTTCTGATATTGCATATGGTGTACATCAAAGATCTCTTTCAATATATCAAGTAGTAAGCAAAGAGATATGAGTGAACTGGAGAGGCCAACAGGGATGGAGACAAGACTGGAGACCCTGTCCCATTAGGGACAATGGAAGAAAACTGGACTTTTTTTTGGCCTGGAAAAGAGAAGCTTTAGTGGGCACAGGATAGCTGTCCTCATCTAATTTAAAATGTCGTGAGGAAGAGGCAATAGATTCCTTCTGTTTGGTTTCAAAAAGTAGAAACAAGGACCAGAGATTACTAGGGCGTTAGCTGTGTTTCAGGATAAGAAAATTCTAATAGGTGCAGTTGCTAAGCAGAGGATTTGTGAGGAGGAGTAAAAACTAGGTGTTTTTGTGTATGGTGTTAGGAAATGTTCTAATTTAATTCTTATAAACTCAAAATGGATTAAAGACCTAAATGTAAGGCCAGACACTATAAAACTCTTAGAGGAAAACATAGGCAGAACACTCTTTGACATAAATCACAGCAAGATCTTTTTTGACCCACCTCCTAGAGTAATGAAAATAAAATCAAAAATAAACAAATGGGACCTAATGAAACTTAAAAGCTTTTGCACAGCAAAGGAAACCATAAACAAGATGAAAAGACAACCCTCAGAATGGGAGAAAATATTTGCAACTGAAGCAACTAACAAAGGATTAATCTCCAAAATATACAAGCAGCTCATGCAGCTCAACATCAGAAAAGCAAACAACCCAATCCAAAAATGGGCAGAAGACCTAAATAGACATTTCTCCAAAGAGGACATACAGATTGCCAACAAACACATGAAAGGATGCTTCACATCACTAATCATTAGAGAAATGCAAATCGAAACCACAATGAGGTATCACCTCACACCAGTCAGAATGGCCATCATCAAAAAATCTACAAACAATAAATGCTGGAGAGGGTGTGGAGAAAAGGGACCCCTCCTGCACTGTTGGTGGGAATGTAAATTGATAGAGCCACTATGGAGGACAGTATGGAGGTTCCTTAAAAACTAAAAACAGAACTACCATATGGCCCAGCAATCCCAGTACTGGGCATATACCCTGAGAAAACCATAACTCAAAAAGAGTCATGTACCACAATGTTCATTGCAGCACTACTTACAATAGCCAGGACATGGAAGTAACCTAAGTGTCCATCGATAGATGAATGGATAAAGAAGATGTGGCACATATATATACAATGGAATATTACTCAGCCATAAAAAGCAACAAAACTGAGTTATTTGTAATCAGGTGGATGGACCTAGGGTCTGTCATACACAGTGAAGTAAGTCAGAAAGAGAAAAACAAATGCCGTATGCTAATGCACATATATGGAATCTAAGAAAACGGTATTGATGAACCTAGTGGCAGGGCAGGAATGAAGATGCAGATGCAGAGAATGGACTTGAGGACGTGAGGTGGGGAAGGGTAAGCTGGGACGAAGTGAAAGAGTAGCACCGACATATACACTACCAAATGTAAAATAGATAGCTAGTGGGAAGCTGCCGAATAGCACAGGGAAATCAGCTTGGTGCTTTGTGACCACCTAGAGGGGTGGGATAGGGAGGGTGGGAGGGAGACGCAAAAGGGAGGGGATATGGGGATATATGTATACTTTTAGCTGATTCACTTTGTTGTACAGCAGAAACTAACACAACATTGTAACGCAATTATACTCCAATAAAGATATATATATATATAAAAAAACTAGGTGTTTATCTTTTGATCCCTTGTTGCAGGTGAACTTCCTGGGAGGCAGACTCAGAGATTAGCTGTAGGAGGTTATTAGGCAGTGTTCTTGGGATCAATAATTGTGGAAGGGAAGGAAGCAGGATTGTGCAAAGGGAGGAGAGCAGGGATGCTGTCGCATTGGAAGCTTCAACTGATCCTACAGAGCGACTTGGACATGGAATGTTCTTTGAGAGCTATTCTGAGTTTGAGTGAAAGGGCTCAGCCTGTATAAGACCTCTGCCTCAATCAGTGGGCCCAGGCTGCCCCAGGAAGGCAGCATGGCCTTGGGAGAGAGGTCCCCTCAGCTAAGGAGTCTCTCATGTTTGAACAGGGATCTGGGTGGTTCATTACAGCATTCATCATGACTTGGGAGAGGGTAGGAGTTTTAAACAAGACAGAAAAATTGATTTGACTATATTAAAAATAGGAACATCTGTTTGTCAAAAGATGCCATAAAGAAAATACTTACAATTTGGGAGAAGATTTTAACACACACAACTGAGAAAGTACTAATATCAACAATATATAAAGAGTGCCTACATAAAATCGAATAAATAATACAGTAAGAAAATGGACAAAAATCATAAACGGGCATTTTATGTAAGAATAAACATGTTCGATGATGCAAGTATTGGAGGGCGTGTGGATCAGCAGAATTTCTTATACATTGTTGGCAGGAGTGTAAATTGTTAAGACTGCTTTGGAAAAGTTTGGTATTACCTTGGAAAATTGAATATTCACACCATGTAATCCAGTAATTCTGCTGGATTCTACACATGTATAAGAATAGACGTAGAAGCACTATCTGCAATAGCAAAATCTCAGAAACAAGCCAAGTGTCCACTGACAGGAGAATAAATAAAGGTACATGTACACAATGGAATATTATATAGCAATGAAAACAAATGAACTACAAGTAGCCATCTGGATGAGCCTGAGAAATTAAACATGCACTGAAAAAAGTAAACCTAGAATATTAACTACAGTATGATATCCTTTTTATAAAGTTAAAAAGTAAAACTAAACAACATATGTTGGGAACACATATATATGTAATAAACTAGAGATATGTAAAAACAAGAGAGTGATCAACAATACATTAGTTATCTTGGGGGAGGGAAGGTTGGGAGATAGGAAGAATACAGAGCATATAGGTAAATACATACAATTAATATCAATACTCTAGTTTTTGTGTTGGATGGTAGGCTCATGAATGTTTATTATATTAATAAGTGAATAAATAAATTATTGAATAAATAAATTTTAAAAATGTAAGAGGAAGCCATGTTTGAACCAGTGATGATGGTGTGTCATGAACCAGGGATTATGATTAATTTAAATGATGCATCTGAGGTCCAAAAAAGGAAGTGGAGCAGGAGAAACAGGAGGGGAAAACCTTCTACTGTTTTTAAAGTGGCTCAGGGAGAGGCTGCAGGTCCCATCTGTCGGGAGTATGGTGCTCATAATTTCCTTTAGAAACAATACAGAAACATAAGGGACTGCTAACTGAACATTATAGTCATTCTCTCCCCCCATGTGGAGACCCCACGACCCCAAAGACAGCTTAGGGTACATGTCCATCCATTCTTCAGATGAGTCTGTTGTCCTACTGTAAATGACCTGCCTGAGTGACATTTCAGCCGTCTTTCAGATGGAGACATTTGACTGTTTTGATTATTCCCAGTTACTTCACAACAGCAAAGGAAAGGTCCTTTAGAGGTTTTTATGGGAGAGTACTCTGCTGCCAGGGGCGTTTACTTCTAGGTAATAGACCTGCCTGTGTTGTGATTGGAAGTCTTGGGCAGTTGGGATGTCTTGAAAGTGGAAGAGGTGCTTTGGGAGATGGGGAGTTTCAAGCAGAATTAAGAGAGGCATTTGGGGGATGTTACTGAGAAGATTTGAGCTAGATGACTAAGGTACCTTCTACCTCAGGATATGAGTCCAAGTTCAACCCTCCTCCAGAGGGCAATCGGAGCAGACCACCCTTTATTTGACTGAATGCTATTTTAAACTCCACCCATCCCCCACCCTCTAGGAGCCATTTGGTCCTAAGTTAATAGCCAGTTCTTTTAAGTTAGATTGTAACACTAATTAGATATCTAGCATATGGGGATTTATGAGCCTTGAAAATAAGGACCACGCAATCACAAGGCCAAAAACATTTTTATCAAGCTTTTCCCCTTCCCTGCAACCAAATCCCATATTCACAGAGATAAAGATGAAATAAGAGATGTGATTGGTAGCCTTCATGTATCTGTATATTTCTTAAGATAACAAGTACCTGCAACTGATCTTGACAGCTAGAGAACTATTCACTCAGGTTATTTTTTTCTCATAGTTTTTATCTGGCATCTTGTTTGGATTACAGGCTTCTCTGGATGAGCTTGTGATTTGATTGTCTGATCAGGGAACATACTCATTAAAAATAAATGTACAAAGAGCTTTGGAGATTGAAGTTTCATGCTTTATATGTTGAAAAGAAAGAGGTCATGTCAGCTAATCAGCTTCAACACACATAAATGCAATTCCCAAGCCTCTGAGTGCAGGGTTTAAAGAAGAGATGATGAACCCAACCCATTCACAAGTACTGAGGGAGGTTCCTTGAGTGCCTGGGTAAATTTGGCTTCTACTGAATACAGGCTGACCACCCAAGTGGCCCCACTATGGGGGCTTACGGGCCCGTTTAGGATGGGTCCAATAGGCTGATTTTGGAATAGTTTAAGAGTCAGGATAGTTTAATTGCATTTATTTAAGCATTCTGTTTGTACAGTGAACATATGAAGTGACTCTTTCTAGGGAAAATTGTGAACTTCTATTATCTTCTTTAGTATCTTTTTCTCCTTCAACATGATGTTAAGTATGGGAGGGGAAGCATGGGCTTTTGAATTAAAAACAAAAAAGAAAATGTGCTTCAGACTAGCTCTGTTACATGCCAGTTTCATGACACTGATAAGGTATTTTACAGCTTTTTTACTCATTTTTAAAATCAAAAGCACAATTATACCCACCTTAAATGGTTGTGTGAGAATTAAATGAAACCAGTTGTTTATGTGTTTTGAATATACTTTGCTCTGAAAATTATTTAAGGTAGCTTATACATAAGGCTCTGTTAAAGACACATGCACATAATCACACGTCACATACAGATGCACATACTTACACATATACTATTCACAAATGTAGCATAAATTAAAAACCCAGATAAAAGATGAAAGGAAAACAAAGGTGGAAACACATAACGAAGACAAATGAGAATTAAAATATGAGTGGGATAGAAAAAAGGAAATCTTGTCTATAGACTGCTTCACAGCCTCCATAATATAAAAAAGGAACCAGTTGTCCAAGAGAACTGCCAAATATCATTTGTTCCAAGACCAAGCAGGAAATTTTTCCATGTAAAGAAGACAGTGTATGAAATAATGGCAAAATCTTTGACAAGGGGCTTACAGTTCATGTGATGATGAGCTTCATAGGGCTGTCTGTTGTATTGATTTTTGATGGCATTACACCAGAGTAAACACAACCAGAAAAACAAAACAAAACATGTAGAAGTTGCCTGGAATGTATTTCGAAGTATCTTCCACTTTGATGATCTGGCTTGCCCCCCTGGGAGAATGGATGAACTATGTATGTTTCAAGCAATTCTTCCTGAACCAGACAATGTCAGTGAGCCTATAACAACAAAGTGCTGTAGAACTATGTGTACTTATTCTTCTGGTACCTCTAAAACTCACCAGAAATCTAGCTTGTGTCCATACTTGTGGACCTGTCATGATTACAATGCAGCTCCAAAGACTTCTCTGTGATAAAGTTGGCTTACAGAAACTTAAAGGGTGATTCCTGTTAGGAATATCTGCATTTTAATAAGCAACTCTTGAACATCCCAAACCCCTAAAGGTCCAAAGGAATGGGTCTTTTAATGGGAGTGCTCTGTTCACAATGGCAGGAGGGGTTTGAGGAGATTTTTTTTTTTTCTGGAATTTTGTTATCTACATAAGTGATCATGACTCCATTACATATAAACTACTTCCCTAAGGAGAGATACAAGGTCCAAATCTAATGAACTTTTTTTTGTTTAATTTTCAATTTTTTTTTTCAAAAGCTATCCATTTTACAAGGCAAAAACTTTCATTGACTCTGCATCTTCCAAGACAACTGTTGCTAATGGAAGCTTGTTCCTAATATGTCCTTCATGATTCCAGGGTGATTTTGCCCTGAATAATCTTACTCTGTTCCCAGTAACAACATGCCATTCACAACAAGATCTGATGGGAACAATTTATTTTCAAATTGATTTTCCCTTCTGTAAGAAGCTCTTACCATTCGTTTTATTTAAAAGTTCCTTCTAATTAAAGCACATTATTAAAAAATTCAGTTTCAATCTTTATGTCATTAGGTAGGAAAATGCTCTGAAAATCAAATAGCTTTCAGTGTCACAAAAGAAAATGGATTCTTCAAATTGGGAGTTGCTTTGGAAAGAGCTTGCTATCTGGAAAGCTGATTAATACTTTCTTTGTACCAATTCATTAATGTATAACAGTCAGTCAGAAGTGGAGGCTGTGATACTAACCAATTTTATGGAAAGGATCACAGTAAGCAAGATGACGTCTTTTAGCCTCTATACTCACAATGTCTTTGGCTAATGGAAGCCACAATTGCTCACCTGACACCTACAAACCCTTCTCATTAAAAAAAAACAAACCCCACAGTTATTTAGTTGCTTTAGACTAATAGAGTCTGTATGTTCAGCTGGAGTTCATCAACGTTAACAATGGGAAAAACCATACCATAAATTGGTTCTATGTATCCTTCTAGGTAAAGAAGAGTTTCTTTCCTTCTTTCTTTTTAACTGAAGTGTAGTTGACTAAAGAAGAGTTTCTTAGGGGCTGAAATAGTGTCTCTCTCAAGGAGGAGTGTTGTTTTTAACCAAGTTGTTTTTATCCATTTTACCTGGAGAAGTCATTATTCACAAAGAGAGGGGTGGGCATCACTTTTTGAAAGGCTGCAAAACCATTACGTAGACACATTCATTGATTGTACCAAACTCCTTCTGACCAATTCCCTGGAGCCCTGGTGGATACAGAATGAGTCCAGGAAGGGAGTGAGATTACGGTTGGTGATCAAACTGATGGTCATTTGGGAAGGGGGTGTATCAGTTGAATTCCAATCAGGAGACAGAAAGCACACAGTAATTTAAGCAGGGGAAATTTAGTGTAAAGAATTATTAAGCAGTGATAGCGTAACTATAAAAATGTAAAGATAACTCTAAAGGGTACTACTATAGGGCTGAGGGAGAGCATCCGAGGAAGGACAAACTTGTGACGGTGCCTTCCCCAAGCCTGAGGCTCAGAAGGCGTAGTTGAAGCCCACTGGGTAGCGGAGAACTTTGCTGGGCTGCCAGTTCTAGAGCTGGTCTGTAGGTGCCAGGCAAGTAGGAAACATCCCTCTGAGGTGCAGGTAATTGGGGCAGGTGCACAACAAGGTGGGCAGATGCAGAGAGAGTAGGGGTACCACTGTGAGCACACGGCCTGGATTGCTGGGTGTCCACATTGGGAAGGCCATGAGAAGGTGGTCACCAGGCCCAGGCAGGGCTACAAAGTCATTGAGGGACTGCAGATATGCAGCTGGGGCAGAACACCACCAGTTGTGCCCTCACACATGCCCCACTAAAAGGCCATGCAATAGGAACAAGAAAAGCAAAGTGCAGTAACCAGAACCTGGAAGAGAAACCTCCTACCTCCTGCAGTGTCCTTGCAGTGCCCTCTATTGACAAAGCTTATATCACATTCAATGTAAAGGAGAAAAGCTTAGGGTCCGGTCCATTCTGGCAGAGCAGGTACTGAAGGATGCATTTGGAGTGAAGAGGCAATGCATTGATAACTGACTCACTTATGGTGATACAGAGCTACTTACAAAAGTAGTGAGAAGGTAGGAAGGGGGAGGGAACCGGCAGTCCCATCCACCTCATATGCCAGAGGAATTAGCCTTTGTGCTAATGTACAAATGCTGAGATTTGTAGAACCTGGTCTAAATGGATGATGGGATAGACAACAATGATGCTCTACTCGGGTACAATTGTGCTGCCAATCCATAAATTTAACTAATTGCTTACCAAACAATTAATTTTGTTCCTGATAGCATAAGTGAGTAGGTCCTACCCTATGTATTGCTACTGTCAAAAAAAAAAAAAAATTCAATCAAATCAGCCAAGTCAGGGAAGAAATCATGTTTGTAGCTAGGGGTCAGGTAGCAGGAACAATGGGTTGATCTTTCAGTTTTCAGACAGCTGATGGAGAATCTATCAACTCAGCTTTGGCAACAGTTAAATAGGCCCCTGTACTTTGGGAGGGCTGTAAGGGAGGCACAGAGATGACTTTGACAATTGCTACTACAACAGTCTAAGAATCAAAAATAGTAGCTTTTAATGCCCCCTCCCTGTCTTCCTATTACCATGGCAACATGAGACTGCTCCACATGTAGCCCATTTGTAGACTTTCCTTGACATTTCCCGTAACCCATTTTCAACCTAGATGGCATTGCTAGAGGGGGAGGGAGTGGGCAAGGCGGGGGCTCGTACCTAGTCCTCACATTTGCTAGGAATTGCAGCACCTCTCACCCTTTGGCGTGTGGATTCAGGCTCCTGGTCTTCAGAGGCTGTTTCTGCTCCCCAGGAGTGCTCAGAGCTGCATATTACTGTGCCATCAAGATATGCTCTAAATGGAAATGCATTTTTTAAATTAAAATAAATAGAAAAAGCCACCATGGGGGCTAATACTGGGAACACGTGGGAAAACGCAGTTGCCTTTGGTTAGGAGCAGAGAAACAGCCAAATACATCTATCATTGATCACAACAGGCTACAGCTAGTTTGTCGAAAAATAGGACATCTCATGGGTCTTTTCAGTTTTACAGACAGTAAAAGTTCAACCAAAAATTTTTAAAATGTGCTTGGTCTCAATGACTTTGGGTCTATAATGTATAAAGTGATGGTGATAACGATTATCACAGACTTGTGATAATAATTTGCTTAATATAATCAACTTAGGTAAATCACTTCAAATTACTAAATTGTATGTGTGTATGTATCTGTATCTGTATATCTTGCATTTCTCAGACTTCCCAAATAATTTCTGACTCTTCATAAATCCTTACACCATGAAGTAGATATGATCGGAATGAATAAAAATGTTATTAAAATTTGGTTTTACCGAGCTTATTTATAAGGAATGGTTAAGAATTTTAAAAGGAATTCATTATCCAACCATTAATAGTTACCAACATGATGTAGAAAGTCTTTGTGTGTGTGTGTGTGTGTGTGTGTGTGAGAGAGAGGAGAGAGAGAGAGAGAGAGAGAGAGAGAGAGAGAGAGAGAGAGACATTCTATGAAATGACTTTTGCAGAGACATTCTGTTGAATGACAGAGTGCCCTGACTGATAACAGGACTTAGCGGGGACGTGGCGGTTTTTCATAAGTGAATTACGTTTAGAAGATAATTATGTTTGGAAGACTTTTCTGTTTTCAAATTTTATTAAGCCCTGTGGGGACTCTCAGAATTACTTGTCTGGAATCATCAGTGAATAAGAATAAATGGTAACTCCATGACAGGCCTGCATATTTCTCTTCTAAACCAAGAAGGTGACACATGGGCAAGGGTGCTGTTGAACTTCTGAGTGTGCTGAGAGCCACTGGGGACCCAGCTAGAGAAGTCAGGAGAGTTGAGAAAAAGGCTGGTGGGGCAACTTTGAATTGTCACAGTTCTATCAATACATACCAGGCCACGTTTGCCCCTTGTCTGTGGGAGGAAGTGAAAAGCAGGAATTGTCGTTTCCATTTAATGGATAAGGAAAAACTCAGAAAGGTCAAAGGATTTATATGCCCAAGGCCACATAGCTGACATGTAACAGAACTGGGATTGAAAACCCAGTCTCCTAACTACAAATGCTGTATTCTTTCTAGTTCATTACACTGACTCATATCCGCCAAGTTCCTTCTCAAGTTCTAATTTTTTAAAAAGTCCACAAAATAAATGTGTGGAAATTAACAGTGGATGGGTGGTGTACTTCATTTTGTAAGGATAAATGTCTTCCTTTGTTGCTAAATAATAGTAATAGACTCTAGATATTGCCATAAAAAGTATTTAATAAAAATGCCTTAAGCATTCTTTATAAAATCAGAGTTAAATGAAGTAGATTAAATCTTAATAAGGACGGCATTTGATCAGGCCTCATAACCAAATAAGGTTTGGTAATATTTTTAAGGATGTGTTAAGTAAATAACACATCTTGCTCTAGTAAGTCAGTGTGCAATGTCAAAATTTAACCAAAATTGTTCCTGGAAAATAAAGTTTCCATGTTACGTACATGTGATGTACTTTGTTTGGGCTCTCATGGGATGGAGCAGGAATGCGGAAATAGAAAAGCATTTGTTAATTCTTTTTAGCTTGTTCCTTGCAAAGAAACAAGAGCTGGCAGCTTTAGGAGTGGTAATAGGAAACAATGTCCTCGGTACAAAGGAAATTGCTGGTTTAGACTGTAATTGGAAATGATTCACCACTTTACTAGCTAGTGATTTTTCAGCAACCTGGATAAAAGTGATTTGAAATGTGCTGTCATACTGGGTGAAAAGAAAACTCAAAGCCCTGGTCCTAATAACACCTCCAACCAATAACCACACAAAACAAAGTGACTTAAACTTGTTTTGACATGGCTTCTGAGAATTTCAATAAACCTTCCAAGGGATCTAGAGATACACTATAGGTAGCCTTAAAGCAATAGTTTTCTATCAGTGTTTTGCTCTTGGTAGCCCCCAAACATTATGAGGCATATCACTATTAGAAACAGTTTCACTGCTCTGTGTGAGGTGAGTAGAAAGATTAAACATAATACCTGCTTTTACCATCCCTAATGCCCTTTGAGGCCCCTGGGGTACTTCCTAAGGGAAATAAGTTTAAAAATTATTTCCTTGAAAAACATTTATTTGTTGGTAGCCTCTGGAAAAACGTCTGAAAAATCATCTGTTACCTTGCCCTTAGAAGTTATAGAAAATTGTCTCACATTTCATATGCCCAAAGGTATAATACATGCATAATTATGGATGAACTGTCTTTGCATAAATTTTAAACTATTAAAGCAATTAATGATTAATGACTAGATTAGGGAAGATGCTTAGTCTCTTCTGGAATCCCAAACCCATCGGCCCCCCCGGGAACAGCTGATCAAAAGGACATTCGGAAGTACCTGGCTGAGGGTGGAGGACAGTTAGAAGGAAGGATTTCTGCTGCCAGTGATTTTATTGTAAGCTCAGATATGTAACGTTATCTGAGTGATTACAATGAAAAAAAGGAGGGATTCAAAAATACTGACATGATAATATATAATATCAAGATGAAAAGAAGAGTATCTTAGAAATGGTTATTCTTGAACTTAGCCTTGAATATCAAGGAAACTTGAGCTAGATTTGAGCTTGGTATACAATCTCAGAATGTGTAATTAGTAACTTTTACATAATCTTATGCCGATACAGAGGATGTATCAATATACAAGGTATTTAATTCAGTAGCCAATCCACTAAACAATTAATCAAAACGTTCCAGAATGCATTTTTGAGATACTTAATCTGCAGATTGACCATAAATACAAATGTTAATGTACTTCCTTGTATCATAGCCAAATTGTAGGTGTTTAGAGAACATTTAGGAAAACTCGCTTTTACTCTTAATCATTTAACTTGAAAATAGTTAGTGGTGCACTTTTGAATTTAAACTCTTATTAAATACCTTACTATCTCAGCCACATCACTAGTATTGGCAATAGTTTCTTTTCTTCTTTATTTTTTTGGCTGCGTCGGGTCTTAGTTGTGGTGCACGGGGGTCTTCGTTGAGTCATGCGGGATCTTTTGTTGCAGCGTATGGGCTCTGCGTTGCGGCGCGCAGGCTTCTCTCTAGTTGTGGCACACAGGCTCCAGAGCACATGGGCTCTGTAGTTTGCAGTACGCGGGCTCTCTGGTTGAGGAGCGCGAGCTCAGTAGTTGAGGCGCGTGAGCTCAGTAGTTGTGGCACGCAGGCTTAGTTGGCACACAGTCTCAGTTGCCCTGTGGCATGTGGGATCTTACCTGACCAGGGATGGAACCCATGTCCCCTGCATTGGAAGGCAGATTCTTTACCACTGGATCACCAGGGAAGTCCCAGGCAATAGTTTCAAATCCACTGATGTTGCTATATCAGAAGTGATTTTTGTCCCATTTTGAATTTCTGCCTTCTTTCCCATATTGTAACCAACACAGTGATGTGGTTATAAGGCATTATTAATGTTACATACTATTATTATATACACAACATTTGAAACTCTCTAATCATAATCATCACTATGACCACAATATTTTTATTGTACTCAGAAAGACTGGCCAGAGGTTGGTTTCTCTCTGCATAATTTATAAACTCTCTGAGCTTCAGTTTCTTCATAGCCATAAAATGAGGGTTAATAATATCTACCTTCTATAGTCATTATGGCGATTAGATGAAATAAGGTATATAAAAATGCCATAAACCCAAAGAATTATAAAATGAATTGTGGAAATATAAAAGCAGAAGCACAGGAGATAAGTTAGATTATAGTCACACAAAAAAGTCCCTTCAACTTTTGCTGCCACCCTTTTATGGCTCAGGTTGAGCCATAAATGAAAATGCCCTAATGAAAAGGTGTGTGAGATTGCTACCGTTTCCATTTTTTGAATGCAACTCTTAGGTCTTCTGCAAGCTCAGATGAGCAGCTTGGGGAAATACTAGAAATACCTAAAAGCTAAAATGCAGTTCTAGATAAAGCATCTGAAGTTTTACAAGCTTTTTACAATAACTGCGTTTAGTCCTGACACAAATAGAACAAGCCTTGATCCAATTCCTTTTAACTCTTCTCTAAGGAAACACAATAAGTCATCTCATGAGATATTTTTAAGTTGTCTGTCAGCCTTACTGTCTCTTCTTCTCCTTTTGTCTGGCAAAAACAATGTGTTAGTCCACGAAGCAAAAACCTATTATTGAATTAATGCCAAGAATTCTGGCTTCTAATGTTTAAGGTGTTCTCAATGCTAGAATATTCTGGGCTCTTCATAGGAGGGTACAAAAATGACATGAAGTAGAAACAGACTGAACCCAATGTAATATTACAGACGAATTAAATATCAAGGGTTTTAAAAATCCATATTGTCATTTAGGGTGAGCATGGTGATTTTCAAAAAGAATAAGTGACTAGTTGACTTGTCACCTTCTATCTGCTGCTGTCATCTGAGCCTATGTTCCTGCCAGGAGAACTTCCTCCTGCCCTCTCTGCCTGGCTGAAACCTACTCATACTTTAGACCCAATCCCACTTTTACCTGCTAGGGCCACATGAACCTAGCATGACCCCTTGCTCCTTAGAATGCCTTTCATACGTACATAAATCACCCAGGTGGCTTTAAGAGCAGCTTTTGCCTTCATTTTTATTTTTTGACATTTATATAGTCTAACAAGTGAAGTTTGTTATCAATGTTTGAACAATTATTTATTGTCACTATTATTATTATTGGTTACATTAATATATTTCTTTGGGGTTTTTTTGATTGAAATATAGTTGATTTACAATGTTGTGTTAGTTTCAGATATACACTAAAGTGATTCAGATCTATCTATCTATATATAAAATCTTCTTCAGATTCTTTTCCACTAAAGGTTATTATAAGATATTGAATATAGTTCCCTATGCTATACAGTAGGTCCTTGTTACTTATCTATTTTATATACAGTAGTGTGTATCTGTTAATCCCAAACTGCTAATTTATCCCTTCCTGCCCCACTTTCCCCCTTGGTAACCATAAGTTTGTTTTCTATGTCTGTGAGTCTATTTCTGTTTTGTAAATAAGTTCATTTGTACCATTTTTTTGATTCAACATAATGAGTGATATCATATGATATTTGTCTTTGTCTGACTTACTTCACTTAGTATGATAATCTCTAGGTCCAACCACATTGCTGCAAATGGCATAATTTCATTCTTTTTTATGGCTGAATAGTATTCTATTGTGTATATATACCACACCTTCTTTATCCATTCATCTGTTGATGGACATTTGGGTTGTTTCTATGTCTTGGCCAATGTAAATAGTGCAGCTATGAACATTGGCATGCATGTATCTTTTCAAATTAGAATTTTTGTCTTTTCTGGTATATCACCCAGGTGATTCTTAATCATGTGCTACCTTCAATTGTTATTTCACTTTTCATGTGCACATCTCTTAGCTGCTCATTTGGGCCACAAGCTTCTTGGAGGCTGAAGTAGGGTATATTTTCCAAAGTTTCATATCTACAGTATGTGCATGGTAAATAGCTTTTAAATTAAAATGGATTTAATTGATAGACGAGTTTTAAAGGTGGTTGATTAACATTTCCCCAGCAGCTATAGCATAAAATTCCAAACAGAATTCTGCCATTTGAGATGTCAGAGTATGATTTCAATGCCTGATTTTGTTGCTAGAATACAGGTCTCCCAAAGAGGACAGAGGCTGCTGTTAAGTGTCAGAAGGTCAGAAGTGTCCGTTAATTTTCTTTGGTTTCGGAAAAGGAATTGAGAAACGAACCTGTTTTGCTCACATGTTGAAGGACTGCATTTCTAACTTCTATATGCAGTATTTAATTCCACTCTGGATTTGGGCGTAAGTTGGATTAAAGACCTCCAAGGCAAATTTTTTATTATTCCCACTCTGGTTTACCAGGTAAGAAGAAGTAGGGGGCTACACATCAAGCCCCAAGTTAGTTTTCTATGGAAAATTTAAGAGGATTGTTTTTATTTAGCAGCTTTTGAAGTGCTTCCAAATACCCCATCAGAATTTGTAGACCTTTCAGGAGAGAAGAGAGACTCGTTGTGAAGGTGGTTTAATCAGGAGATCAGGATCCAAGCAGCCTCTGGCTTCTCCCAGTGTGAAGTTGGGATTACTACTCTTCCTGCCATTCTCCATCCCTTCTATTTTCTTCTCTGTTTTCTAAAGGCTTTCCAGTCCCCATTTTAATCTGATTTACTTGCATTTGGGGTAACTGTGACGGCTTTCCAATTTGAGAACATTGGTTGATTTTTAAATACTTGTCAGTATTTAAAATCAGTGTGTGATTTGGGAAGTTTCTTCTTTAGGCCATTTCCCCCCATTTACCCCAGAATCTGAGAGTTGGAAGAGTTTGGTTTTGTAACCAACTCTGCATAATTCACACAGCCCTCTGCTTGTCAGAGATCATGTGAGCTTTGAGTCCAAGGGAAAAACTAGTTATTATATTTAGAATTACAAATCCCCCAAACCCAGAAAAGTATCTAATAAACATATAGCGTTTCACTGGCATATAAAATCAAAGTCCTGGGAGGGACTGAAGTTCTTCAAAGGTTATTTTTCTTAACATTATTTTTCCCTAACTCATTCCTAAATTTGGTGCCGTACTTTGCTCTTAAAATTTTCCAGGGAAGAAAAATTTACTACATTCTCTGGCCTTGTTTTAATGTTTGACAGCCATTGAAATGAGAAAGTTGTGTGAAACCAAAACTCTTGCTGTAGCCTCTGCCTGACCTCACTCCTCCTGTCTTAACTGGAGACTGGGATGTCAATTCGTGCACAAGCATTAGATAGAACCCATTCGCAGGGAGCTCTAGGGGCTTAACATTCTGGCTCGGGCCATTTCTTTTGGCCTCTTCTCTGGTAATGAAGATGACTTTCTACTTGCCTCTCCTGAGTTGCACTGTACACGCCACCCGCTCTGGTCTGTTTTGTCTCCTTCTGTTCCCTGACACTTGCATCTTGCTTGTTCCTCTGTGTGTGCTTTGTTTATGCTGTGTCCCCACCTGGCACACTGTGCTCTGTATCTCACCACTGGGATGTAAACCCCAGGAGTTTACAAGCAGGAACCTTGTCTTTTTCACTTGCAGCTGTATCATTAGATGTGTCTCAGTCATGTCACTCATACTGCATGCCTACAACTCCACACATATTGGTTAAGTGATATTTAATAGTTAATATTCAAATTCTACCCAAACATCAAAGCCCTTCTCCAGAGAAAGAGAACAGCATAACCTTTCATTCAACACAATTACATGGATGTCTACAACATAACCAATATTGTGCTTCTAAATTTGCAACTACAGTTATATTCAGTTGTTCTCTCTTCCAAATTATAGGTTTTCCTTTACGTTAAGAATGAGCTTCCTACAATTGTTGATGAGTAAAAATATTGGGCCTCAATAACACATTAAAGTAATATCCTCCAATTCTGGACTGAGACTGCAATAAGAGAGTAGATACCATTTATCGAGGGCTTAGTATATTTATATAACAAATACTCATATAGTACTTATTGTGTGCCAGGCACCACTCTCAATTCTTAGGGCTTTATAAATCTTAACTCACTTCTCTTAAGCATGCTGTGCATTAGGTACAATCATTATTCCTATCTTACAAGTAAGGCTTCTGAGGCACAGAGAGGTTAAGTAACTTGCCCAAAGTCACACAGCTAGCAGAGTCAGGCAGTCTGCTTCGAGAGCCTGGGCTTTAACCACTTCATCATATTGCTGTTTTCTGGGTACACCACTTGAGTCCAGGTTTTATGTTCCTACTTCTACTTTCTGCTGATGGGGACAACTTTCAGTGCCCTAGACTGCCACTCCTTCTACACACAGATACTGGTTTTATGAGTCAGAAACTCAAAGTTGGCTGTTTCCATTCTCAGCCCACATTCAGCATTTCCAAGGCTTGCTTTCTTCTACTCCTTTCTGTTATTTATGAACACACCTGTCTCCCTGATGCAACTGGTAGCAACTGTGAGGACAGCAAATCTCATCTCCCCTCCCTCCCTCCATTTTCCAGAACACAGTACAGTGCTTTGGACATAGTAGGCATTTCATAGTATTTGTTAAAGAAATACATATGTTTAGAGAGATTTTCCTGTTCTTTTATTTAAAGCCAAACTGCTCATAAGAGTTAAAAACACTAAAACTCATGTCACTTCTGAGCTGGATTACAGGGAAAGTAAATAGAGAGTCCAGTCCAGCTGTGGGAACACAGGCCTAGGTGAGCACCCAGAGAGCCCTTGAACCTGGAGACTATGCAGTCTTAACGTTTTCGGTGGTACAGTGGCCAGGAGCTAACAGGTTGCATTTAGGGAGAAGGATGAAGTATGTTGTTAGAAGATAGTTTCCTCTGTGGTGGTTTTAATAACACAGTCAAAAATATTTTATGACCTTCTAGGATAGTTCTTATCTGAGAAGGTCTGTGGTCAGTTAAAGATGGCCACACATTCTTTGCTACTTCATCATTCAGCAGTGGAGTCTAATTTCCCTCCTCTTGAACTTGGGCTGGACTAGTGATTTGTTTGACCAGTTGAATGCAGTGGAAGTGATGCCACATGACTTCCATGTCTAGGTCAGCAGGAGCCTTTTGGCATCTTCCTTGGCCTCTGGAACACTCGCTCTTGGAACGCAGCCACCATGCTGTGAGGAAGCCTAAACAGCCCCCTGGGGAGGTCAGCATGGAGGGGAGCCAAGGTCTCTGGCTGAGAGCCACAGTGGAGGTCCCAGCCTACAGCCAGCACTGACCCGCCAGTCATGTGAATAAGTCATCCTGGACTGGACCCTCCAGCACATTAAGCCACCCCAGCTGACGCATGTGGAGCAGAGATGCTCTGTCCCAGCAGGGCCTTCCCAAATTCCTGACTCAAAAAAATTGTGAGCAAACTGAAATTGTTGTTTAATGTCACAAGCAGTAGAGAACAGCAGCAATGTCATAATCTGCACAGTGAAAACCAGCCACAAACACAGCCCATCAAAGAGCTTTTAACGGGCTTCCCTGGTGGCGCAGGGGTTGAGCGTCCGCCTGCCGATGCAGGGGACACGGGTTTGTGCTGGGGTCCGGGAAGATCCCACATGCCGCAGAGTGGCTGGGCCCGTGAGCCATGGCCGCTGAGTCAGTGCATCCGGAGCCTGTGCTCCGCGGCGGGAGAGGCCACAACAGTGAGAGGCCCGCGTACCGCAAAAAAAAAAAAAAAGAGCTTTTCACTTCATACGTAATTTTTCCCAAAACATACCCACTAGTACTACATATTTGGCCTGCTCTCACCCCTTGAGTCATGCGGTGCTTTGGAAAGAAACTGTTTGCTTCACACGTAATGGTTCAAAACTGTATCCAATGAGGAAAATAAAACAAAACTGAACAAAACCCTATGGCTCCGTTATTCTAGGATCAAATTGTGAGGAAATTAAAATGTGACACCCTGCACTGGAAAAGTTCAACACATAAGCCCATGATTGCTTTAAACCCACATTTATGGTATTAAGAAAAAATCTAGGCCTTCAACTAGATCAAACATTTACTAGATCAATTATTTCAGAGGAATGTTATAGAGCTGATGTAAGGCCACCCCATAATATAACAGGCAGAATAAGAATATCTTCCCACCTCTAACCCTTGAAGCCTATTACTAAGAGCTGATTCATTTGTCTTTATAGGATCCTTTTTAAAATGCAAAATATAGTGGGAGGGTTAACACAGTAACAGTTAATACAGCTCTCAATCATTCACAGTTAATACAGCTCTCAATCATTCACAGCTCTCAATCATTCACATTTGCTGTGCAGCAAAATTCCAGTTCACTGTGTAAGCATAGGGGGAAATGGGGTGACCTCCCGAGGAATCAGGCAGCAGGAGGACGCAGGGCATCTGGGAGGCAGAGAAGAAAGTCTGGGAGACAGAAAGGTGTAAAAAAGGGAGGTGGGGAGTGTCTGAGAATTTCTCCTCCTTTATTGGCGTCTTTTAGGCAGACCAAACTTCTGAGACTTACAAGAACCTTTGATAAATCCAGGCTTACAAAGGGTTAAATGAAACAGCCAAGAGTCCTCAGTTGTTCTCTCCAGTTATTGTCTCATCATGTTCTGCTTCCTCCCAGTGTCACCTCTTTTCTGGCCCCTTTCAAGTGCTCTTTACAATTGGATGTGCTTGACCTCTCGGTGACCGTCATTCTCAGTGGAACGGGGTATTCCTTCCTCTGCTCTCCCCATATGGCCTCAAATTCTCCTGGCCTTATAGTTTGGCAGACTGAGGTTTATTTCCTACAAGTGCTGTTTTCTTCCTCTGTGATGCCCCATAGCTCTGGTACTGGCATCTATACAATGCAGTGTACTTGTTACCCATTTCTCTTCCCATTAGACTCTGACCCTCCTTGACAGAGGGGAGATTTTTCCATGTCCCTAGAGAATGGGACAGTTATGGCATACGCTAGACCTTCAACAAACATTTGCTGCTTGAATGGCTGGCCGAAGGGATGAACGGACAAATAAATTGCATTTCCCTTGAAGGTAGAGTTTGTGTTATACCTCCTGCGTCCCTGGTACTTAGCACAGTTCCTTGAACAGAGCCTAAAGTCAGTGGATGCCCTTTCAGCATAATGATCATTGGAACAGGTCTTTAGGTGATGAGTTATGTGTGTTTACTTTATTTCTTTGTTAGTTATGCCAAACTTACTCCTGAAAATGATTTAGAGTAACTGAACATTAGAATTAGGCTTTCCCCCCAAATATCCTACAGACTGCAGGATGGTTCTTCTGAACTCCGAAGAGTCAGCTGGTTTTACTGCAACTTATATGAGCAAACCAGAAACCATCAGCCCTTGAGCAATGGAATCCTGGGTGTGGTGTTTGCATGGTTTAGCCCAAGCATGTCCCCATCCTGAATGGGACAACCCACTTACAAGGGAAGGGACACATGGTCAAGTGATGGTTTTTAACATCCTGTCACAACTACGTATTTAGCTGGACTGTCAACAAAAAATGAATGTGTTCTAAAAGTCACTTGTCAGTTTCAGACCCATTTAACTTCCTTTAAAACAGATCACATGCCCCTTGAAAGCAAAGACTATGCTTTTAAGCTATTTGTGCAGTGAATGTCTATAACTACTTTCAAATTTATGGGATTATAAGGCCAGGTCTTCTCATGCCCTAAAAATTGGAGTCCAGCTTAAATTAAAATGGTCTTCTGACTTAAACCATGAGTGCCCTGACTGGCAGGCTCACAACTTCCTCTTTTTACATTGACTAAAACGTTCTTTTTCTTAATCTCACCCTTCCCCCACCCTTGTCTTTCTCCCCACCTCAACAAAATCACCAATTTATCAAATAACTGCTGTGGAAACTTCATTAGAGCTGCTATATTTTACTTTCAGTATCACCCACCCAGGGTGCCTTGCCGAGTGAGAGCAGATGTGCTTTCCTTGGCTGACGGCCAGGCCAGCCACTGAGCCATCACTCCTGAGGTGCGTGTTCACTTCTGTGAGCTCATCACAGGAAGGGCAGCTCTTTCCAGAGAGTTCTCTTAATGAGAGAAAAAAATCTGTCTTGCTTTGTGCTTTAAGTTGTCTGCCCCACGTGCTGGAGCCACCTCTGCACAATAGTCCAGGGGCAGAGAATGGGGCTCTGTGCTGTTTTGTGCTGCACAGAAAGTCATGTTTTTGTTTTCTCTCCTGATCCAGGCAACTCTGTGTACCGCTATAAAGGGGATTCAGGCTAGAGCTGACAGCCCCCCAGGCCCTCTTCTGTTTTGTACCATCCCTTCTCCTCACTCACCCAGAGCTTTCCCAAGTCCCTCTTGCTATAAATTGAATTTTGTCCCCCAAAGGAAGATGTGCTGAGGTCCTAACCCCCAGCATCTCAGAATCTGACCTTATTTGGAGAGAGGCCCTTTATGGAAGTAATCAAGTTAAGATGAGGTCATTGGGGTGGCCTGTAATCCAGGATGACAGGTGTCCTTATAAAAAGGGGAAATATGGACACACAGACACGCTCAGGGAGAAGATGGTCATGCGACTGGGGTGATGCAGCTACAAGCTGAGGAATGCCAAGGATCACCAACAAACAGTAGAAGCTAGAGGAGGCTGGGAAGGACTCTCCCCTGGAGATGTCAGAGAAAGCACAGACTTGCTTTTGGACTTTCAGCCTCCAGAACTGAGACAATAAAATTCTGTTTGGGTAAGCCACCCAGTTGTTGGTGCCTCGTTACAGCAGCCCTAGGAAACTAATACTCCTCCCTTCCCAGCACTTGAAACAGCTACCTCAGAGGCCAGGGTCCCCCATCATTATATTACCACTCTGGCCACATCCCAAGTGGCAATTCTTTCTCCTTTTGCCCTCCAGCTACCAAAACTTGTCAATCTTATGTTCCACTTCCCCATGGCCTTGGCCTCTGCAATGATTAAGTAGTAATGAAGTGACTAGGAACAAATGTATTGTAAAGCAGAAAGGGTGGGCTGACAGATTAATTGGCACAGTTATCAGTTTATATAACATTTCCCAGAGGTTTCTTAGGAAGAATAGCTTACACTGATGTTTCTCAAACTGAAGTCTGAGTTCTCGCTGAGAATTTTTTATCCTGTGTTTGCATTTACAAGACAATCCAAAAAAAAGTATCAATTTTCTATGCATAAAATTAAGACTTCCGTTTTGCCGTGGTTGTTACAATTGAATGCAATTATTATAGAAGACATTATGTTTTTCATTTTTATTTTTTCCAGCTTTATTAAGGTCTAATTGATAAATATTAATTGCATATATTTAAGATATACAATGTGATGTTTTGATGTTTGATACATCGTGAAATGATTACCACAATCAAGCTAATTAATATATGTTGTATAATCATCTCACATGGCTGCCTTTTTCTCTGGTGAAAGGACATTATGTTTTAAATCAATTTTTCTCAAACTGAAGTTTGTAAGACACTTTTTGTTTTCCTTTAAGAAGAGCCTATTTATTTCTCAAAATTTACAAACACTGCTACATAAAAGGAATGGTCAGAGAGGAACCTGGCTGAGGGCACTTATGACACTCTGCAATCTTACCACTTGCCTATTCTGATACTGAGCTGGATCTCATTCAATGCCGAGCCAAATTTGCTAGCTCATCATTAGCTATTACATGTACCTGTATATTTGCTTGAGGTTTTTAGAACATAAAAAGGATTGTTCACCTGTCTCTCTGCCCATTTAAACTGCCTTTGTGCATGACACTCTCTTTTCCCCTCATGGAGCACATATGTCATGAGCTACTTTTAAAATCAATTATTCAGGGTCTTGGAGGCTGGAAGATGGAGCAGAAGTTCCCTGGAGTATTCTGAAGTAAACATCAAATTATAAATGAAGCACTCTTTATAAATAGGTCAAAGGAATGGGGAACAGGGACATAAGTGGATGGGCTAGATTCCAACCCCTGCCTAACCCCCAGGAAAACTTTTTCCCCAGCATGAGCCTGAGTTCACCTGCTGGGAAAGCGCTTGGGAATCCTTGGGGGTAATGCCCCTGCCTCTGAGTCAAGTGAAAAGGTTCTCTGATCCACAGTGTGTGTGTGCACGTGTGTGTGCACGTGTGCGTGTGCGTGCGCATGGGGAAAGAATCCTCTTCTCCAGGCCAGGCTCCTCCCTCAGCATTATCAGCTAGTAAAGAAGACATGCTACCTCTGCTAAGGCTGCAGAGAGGGGAGAGTGGGCTCAGAGCAGGAGGGCAAAGTGGGCTGGGTGGCCTCTGGCTCGCAGGAAGCCCCGTCCAGGCCTCCCTCCCAAGGCCTGATTTCCAGCCCTCCCACGGCCTGTCCAGGGCAGAGGGCCTTAGCAGCTGCTTGCAGAAAGGTTTAGACAAGCAGAAGAGCAGGAGACAGTCTGACAGGGGGTGATTTTTTTTGGAATGGAATGATGTACAAGGTTTAAAATTAGATTCCTCATTACTCTAAGTTTCCAAAGCAGGCCAGGCAACTCTATGGATCAGGCCTCCAAAACGGCCTTCAGGGGCCACAGGCTCTTTTTGCTCTCTCTTCTTCTCTCCATAGAAAACAGTTAAGTAAACAAGCCACCCTGGAAACTTCCTCTTACTGGACCTCTAGGAGCAGCAAGGATTAACCAGGCCTTGGCTGAGGAACGACAGGTTATGTGAGCTCTCGCCAGGTACTAGAAAATCCATCTTAAACACCCTTGCACAAATATCCCCATAATGTTTAATTAAAATATAATATGTATACATATGCTTATACACTTTTATATTATGTGATCTTTTCATCACGTGTGTTATGTTTTAATTAAACACTAATCAGTTAAGTTTCAGTTAACGAAGGTAAGCTCTAAAGATCTGCTGTACAGAATGGCTATCATCAAAAAGAACATGAATAACGAATGTTGGTGAGGATGTAGAGAGAAGGGAACCCTTGGACACTGTTGGTAGGAATGTAAATTGGTGCAGCCACTGTGGAAAACAGTATGGAGGTTCCTCAAAAAACTAAAAATAGAACTACTATATATACCACCAAGCAATTTCACTCCTGGGTATATGTCCAAGAAACACTATGTAATTTGAAAAGATACATGCACCCCAATGTTCATAGTAGCATTATTTACAATTGCTAAGATATGGAAGCAACCTCAGCGTCCATCAACAGATTAAGAAGATGTGGTATATATATACACACAGACACACAGACACACAGACACACACACACACACACACAATAGAATACAACCCAGCCATCAAAAAGAAGGAAATTTTGCCATTTGCAACAACGTGGATGGTCTTAGAGGGTATTATGCTAAGTGAAATACGTCAGACAGACAAGGACAAATACTGTATGACATAACTTATATGTGGAATCTAAAAAATACAACAGACTAGTGAATATAACAAAAAAGAAACAGACTCACAGATATAGAGAACAAACTAGTGGTTACCAGTGGGGAGAGGAAAGAGGGGAGAGGCAATAAAGAGGTAGAAGATTAAGAGGTGTAAACTATTACGTATAAAATAAGCTACAAGGATATATTGTACAACACAGGGGATATAGCCAATATTTTATAATAACTATAAATGGAGTATAACCTTTAAAATTGTGAATTTTTATACCATATACCTGTAACTCACATAATATTATACATCAACTATACTTCAATTAAAAAATAAAGATCTGCTGTAAAATATGGTACCTGTAGTCAATAATACTGTATTGTACACTTAGATATTTATTAAGAGGGTAGACATTATGTTGTACTCGTAACATACTAAAATAAAATACAAAATATATTTAATAAAAAGTAACCCTTCTCCTCTCCCAGATCTTCAGGCTTTCTCTTCAGAGGCCATTTATCCTACCAAACATGTTTCTATGCATTGACAAAACCATACATGTATCAGTGGACACATATGTGTTGTTTTTTACATACATGGGAGAATATCATACCCAATATTTGGGATCTTGCTTTATTCACTTAACAACATACCTAAGAGCCCTTTTCATGCCTACACAGAGCCATCTAACTCATTTTTAAAGTCATGGGTACTGCAGTGAACATCTCATACATACATCTCTTCTCAGGTGTGCAAGTTTATTTGCCAGATATATTTGTAGCAGTGGAACTGTTAGATCAAAAGTATATGAATTTTTTATTATGATAGATATTGACAAATTGCCCTCTAAGGAGAACATGTTGATTTACATTCTCTGCCTGTCTGCACTCTTACTGGTGCTGTACGTTTTCAAACTTTCTGATCTTTGTAAAATGTATAAGTAAACAAATGTGTCTCAAGTGACTTTCCTGCTTCCGGTCTTGCTCCCTTCAATTCAGTAAACACCCTGCAGCTTGTGTGATGTTTCTCAGACGTGAATCCGATCCTGTGACTCAACTCAGCACAAAACTCTTCCATCTCCTCACTGTCCTTGGGATAAAGCTCCGTTTCTTTGACACAAGGTCCTTAGTATTTGGGCCCCTGCTCAGGGCCACTGTCACCCTCTATGCTTCAGCCATGCTAGACGACTCTGCCTTCCTCAGACAGTCCTGCTCTCCCTCACGTCCACCCAGGCCTCTCCTCTGTGCTCCTCCTGCCTGAGGACACTCTCCTTGGCCTGTCTCCCCTTCTCTGGCTCATTCCTACTCATTATGCTGGTTTCACCTTCCATGTGGCACCCACTAGGTAATGATGGGGAGCACCCTGGCTGCCTCCACAGTCCCCTGAACTTCACCTTTTAAATTATGTAACATTCAGCATGTAAAAAATAACATATATATATGTACATATATGTAAGTTATGAAACATAACCATAACAACAAACACCTACGCACCTACTAACCCACTTTAAGAACCAGCTGGCTGCCAACACTGTAACATGTACTGTTTTCCTTGCCACACTGGGTGGTAATGGTCTCTATACTTGTCTCATTTCCCACCATAGTCTCAGTTCTAGGGGCCATGGGTCTGGGTCTGACTTGTGCATAGTGATATCCCAGGGCCAAGCACAGGGCCTGACAAGTTTTATTGCAGGCCTTAACAATATTTAAAAATTGAATTTAACAATATCCAGAAAGGGAATACTTTAAAAAAAAAGTAACCAGGTTCCCAGAGAGCAGGTTAGTCATTAAGAACCTACCACCAGTTCACTCTATATAATTTGGGTCATTTTTCTAAGGTCAAGGGTCAGTCTGTAGCACTTAAACCTCCTTCTCTGGCTCCTTTGGTGAGGCTAGGCTGCTGGGACATATTTCTTTTCTTTCTTTTTGTTGTTGCTGTTGTTCATTTACATTTTCAAATTGTTTATCAACAAGGTTGAACAGCTTTTGAGTTACCAGCAATTCACCTTAATGTGGTAACTGCAAAGTGAATGAGTTTATTTTCCTTATTCTTTTTTAAAAAATTAATTATTTAGTTAGTTATTTTTGGCTGTGTTGGGTCCTCGCTGCTGCGTGTGGGCCCCCTCTAGCTGCCGCGAGCGGGGGCCACTCCTTGTTGCAGTGAGCTGGCCTCTCATTGCGGTGGCCTCTCCCATTAGGAGCACGGGCTCTAGGCGCGCGGGCTCAGCAGTTGTGGTTCGCGAGCTCTAGAGTGCAGGCTCAGTAGTTGTGGCACACGGGCTCAGTTGCTCCACAGCATGTGGGATCTTCCCGGACCAGGGCTCAATCCCGTGTCCCCTGCATTGGCAGGCTGATACTCAACCACTGCACCACCAGGAAAGCCCTATTTTCCTTACTCTTTAAAATTGTCCTGGTCTATGGTTTTAAAACATTTTTTGTTTGTTTTTGAATTGCAATCTTTACTACTCTTTACATGGTATCAAATATTTATTAAAAGAAGTAGAAAAAAGAGAAAATCACTTTGCTCTTAATAATTCTTGGTTCTATGCGGTCATTCACTGATTTGTTCATTTAACAGATGTTTGAGTGCCTACTGTATGCCAGGCATGGTCCTATGTGAATAAAGCGGAAAAAAATCACTGATCTTGTGGAACTTATATTCTAATGAGAGGACACTGGCAAAGATATGTGGTAATAAAAGGGAAAGTAAAGCAAGATAAGGGGATGAGAAAGGACAAGTATGGATGTTTCTTTAAAAGAGGAGTTCTGATGAGGTCTCCCTGATGAGATGATATCTGAGCAGAGAAATCAGTGAAGGGAGGAGAGAATCAGTGGAGGTACTGGGGGTGGAAGGTGAGGAGAGGGGGGTCCCCGGGTAGGGCACACCTGGCTGTGTGTGCACATTCATGCCTACTTCATAGAATATCCCAAGCTATAATGTTGCTGTTTACATTTTATAATAGATTCTCTTAGATTTGATAGAGCTTATGGGTTGAAAACACTACCTTAAGCCCCCAAAACAACAAGTTTCTCTTTACTTCCAGGCCCCTGATGGCTCCTGGCCCTTCACTAAAAATGTAGCTTCACCCTTGCCTGCTTCCTGTTGACTTTGAATGAGAAGATTGCTCAGCTACCTACTTCCCGTTTAGCGAGGCTCCACAGAGAAGAGATGGAGGAGGTCTAATGAGATGACACCTATGAAACCCCAGTGCATGTACTTGCATAGAAGTTTATTGCTATTTTGGTTACTGTTATGAGCTTGGAAGTCAGGGGTACTCAGTACAGTTGTATTTATCAAGAACAAAGATGTTCATTCTCTTGTGTATTAGGAGTCAAGCCATTCAAAGCGTATGTGTATTTCTATCTCTCCAAGCAAGCTGGGACACATTAGACCAAACACCATGTGGGGTGGTCTAAGCAAAAATAAAAACCCCAAGGAGTTGCCTCTGTTGGGGGAGCTCCTCAAGGACAAAGGTGGTCCAGGGCCTGGCATCAAGTAGCCTGAAAGAGGCACCAGAGAAAAGAAAGGGAGGATTTCCACACAGGATGGGTGGAGCGGAAGGGAGGGACACCATTTAGTGGGAAACAAAACAAACATATCCAGTACAAATTTGCACAACAAGAGAAAGAACAGAGGGTTTACCGTGCCAGTTAGAGAATAAATAAAATGTGCATATTGGCAAATTGGCACATGGAATGAACAGGATGAGAAACAGTCGATCAAGAAGGATTATTACTGAAAAGAAACATGACTTAAAGTGTAGCTCGACTCCAGCTTCAGAGTTTCTAGGGCTCTCGAGGTTTGGTTAAGGTGGATGGAAACTACCTCCCAGCTATGTTCACAGTCATGTCTGCAAAAATAGAATTGCGACAATGGGAAAAGCCTGAAGGGAGATAAACTGCTGTTCATATTCTGTCCACTCATGTGCTGCTTCAGTTTAGCCTTACTAAACAGGCACCAACCTGTAGAAAGATGGGGGTATTTCCCACTCAATCATTAAGGTGCTCTCGCAAAGGAACTGTCTACCAATAAGATGCATTTGAAATGATGGTAAGAGACAACAGACTATTAAATAGTGGAATAATGAGAACTTACAGCTCACTTTCAAGGTCTCAGGAAAACAAAAAACAGAATACCTCTGAAGAATTTAGGAGTGCCTCTCTTTCTCTATCCTTCTCTCTGTCTCTCCTGCTTTGCAGTATTTATGAAAAACTAGTAAAACAATTTTGCATGGTTATAGATTCTCCAATCAAGTTTCCCCTGGGTTAATATTCAGACAGACTTAGGAGAGAATCCTACGGATGATAACGACCATGATAATAAAAGTAATTTCCATCATCTGCCTAGGCCATTATGGTTCATAGAGCTCTATCACTTACATGGTCATGTTTATTCTCCACGAGAACACTTAGGTATCATGTATCCCTGTTTTATAGATGAGAATGTTGACCCAGGCTCATGCTGCCAGCATTGGTAGATGGTAGAGGTCAGAAGAACAGAACTGTTAGGTCTAAACAGGGCTATGTATTTTATCTCCCTCTGCTTTCCTCTCTGCCCTGGTGGGAAAGAGCACCAAGCCCTGGCATTGATCCTCACCCTCGCTCCGTACACTGTGCCACTAACTTATAGTTCTCACGTGTCGGAACCTCTTTATGACCCACAGGGGTTGGAAGACAGAGAAATGGCTCACCCAGGTATAGGCAGAGGTGAGCAACCAGGGGCCTGCCTGCCAGCCTCAATAGGCAAGAGGACTTCTAAGGTCAGCTTCCCAGAAGCTGGGGCCCTTGTTCTCACGGCAGAGTTAGGCCCTCGTAGGCACCAGCTCTGTGTCCTGTGCTTCTTTCAGCAATCCCGTTCTTTGCCTCTTGCCAGAAAACAAACCCTTTGAACCAGCGTTTGTCAAAGTATTCACCAGACTGTTCTGGAAGACGTTATGAGACACTGGGATGGTGGAGGGGGTGACAGAAGGATTCTGTGATCAAATGAGCTTGGGAAATGCTCTTGAAGATTTATAAGCACATTAGTATATTAAAGTTTCTGGGAAATCCCACAGTAAAGAACTATTTAATTTTATTTATTTCTGTGGTTCTGAACCTCTTTCTTTCTTGTAACCCCTATTAATGTCTAGAAGAGTATTTCTTTACCCATTATTGAGTTGCGTAATTATGCAACACTCCAAAATATACCAGAGCACAGAACGTTCTAGAAATGCAGAGCTCCCTGTACATGACTTGGTACACAGCTTAAGAATGTTGAAAAATTTGAGGCATTTTCTAAATCTGTGGGGGTCAAGGTGCACTACATATATAAAAGAATGAAACTATGACCAATTAAACAACCGTGTTCATTTGATAATGGTCTAGATCAGGGGTTCTCAAATTTTGTTGCAATTAGAATCACAAGAGGAGCTTTAAAAATTTTGATGCCCAGGCTGTACCCAGACCCATTAAATCAGAAGCTGTGGGGTGTAACCAAGGCATTAGCATTTGCAAAGTTCTCCAGGTGATTTCATTGTACAGAAAAAGTTGGGAAGGAAAGGTATAAATGATTATCCTAAAGCAAAGAGCAGACGTGGGACTGACAAAAGCTTCTGGGAACTTATCTGGGCCACTTAAAAACTGTCCGTGAGTTTATGAAATATCTCCCCTCCTGGAAAGAATAAGACAAATGCTACAGACTTGGCTTACCGTGTTACAGTCCTCATCGGTAAACATGTGTTCCTAATATGCCTGAGATTGGTTTAATTATACACAAATAAGTTTGGCTTATTGTAATTGCAGAAAGCTGCAGATGTGAAGTTTTAATTATCACATCATGTGGCATTTTAGTTCAAGATGGACAAATGCAAGTTATAATGAAAGACACTGAAGAGTTGGCTTAGAAAACGAGTTTTGGGGGATATACAACATAATTGGCTTCTGAACCCACTACTGAATTCAGAATGCTGAATGCTCTGTGGGAAATACTTCCCTTCAAAAACTACTTGAATAAATATTCAGATCATGAATACACAGTAACAGTGGCTGAGAGCTAAAACTCAGGTTATTTTGATCACTCCAGAGAGCCATGAGAAAAGAGGAGACACTTAAGATGGAATGGAGTCAAGAAATTTTTAGAGCATAGAACTCTCAAGAAAGGGCAGACCTTAGTGAGGTCATGTATTGAGTTTTGAGTGGTCAGGAATAAAAATAATACTAGACTTTACTGAGCACTTCCTACAGGTCAGGCTGTCCTGTAAGTGCTTTACCTGTTACTTCATTTAATCCTCACTGACGAGGGAGGTACTGTGGTTATCCCTATTTTCCTGATGAGGAACCTGAGGAGACTGAATGAGCTAATGTATGCCAGGTGCTTGGTGCCGTAGCTGGTACATGACAAACACGCAACAGTGGTAGCTCCTAATTTTTGGATCACAGAATCACAGAATGTTAAAGTTGAAGAGAATTTAGAGATCATTAGTGAGACTCATTTTGTTCCTTAAAAAGAAAGTAAACAAATAAAACTGTAATAAGAGGGGAGTTCAATATTTGGGGTCTGCCTTTGATTCAAGTCATTCAAGTGAAGCAAGAGGAAATGGCCATTTCATTTGATGCTCTAGGAAAAGATGTCTATAATCGATAACAAAATTTAAGTGTCTGTTCTTAAAGATGGTGTCATAAAGGCTATACTGTCTCATCTTTATCTTGTAGTTTAAGAATTGTTCCTGCAGTTCAGGTACAGTGCCACCAGGGGAAGATAGGAAACTACAGTCACTTGGATCAAGCTTCCAGGTGTTTCAGCTTTTCTGTGATTCAAGATAATGGGTCTCTGATTAATCCACTCTCCCTCTAAACAATAATAGTGCATTTTCAAATTTTGAATAAACTATATATTTTCTAAAATATAAAAGTAAGCCATCTTTGAGAAAACTCTCTACAGAAAGATAATACCTTAGAAATGGGATTTAGCAAACTTTTTCCATAGAGGGCTAGAGAGTAAATATTTTTAGGCTTCATGAGCCATGCCGTTTCTGTTCCAACTATTCAACTCTGCCATAACGTGAAAACAGCCATAGGCAATATGTAAATGAATGATTGTAGCTATATTCCAATAAAACTTTATTTACAAAACCAGTTGGCGGGCTGGATTTGGCCCATGGCTTGCTGATCCCTGCCTTAGAATAAGTATTACAAGTTCAGTTGCCTACAGTGAAGCAGGGTGTGTCCGGTCCCTGACAAGTCAGTGAGCACATCTTCCATTTAATAGCTGACCCCACTCAGCCCCGGCTGATGATGGCCGTGCAGATGTAAGCCCAGCGTGGCCCGATCCTTCTATTTTTCAAAAACAGCTGGAAACAGATTTTTACGTGAGAGTTTCTGATCTTTTAAAATTTGGCCATTTATTCAGACAGCCACTACCCTGGGTACTCAGCAGAACAACTCGGCAGATTGCATCTGGCCCTGTTGTGCTGCTTCTGCTGCAGAGCAATTTTTAAAATTAACCAATATGCTCAAGATATAGATGTGGAGATTTCTACCATTCTTCTTTTTTTTTGTTTGTTTTAACTGAATAAATCTGACATGCAGCACTGTGTAAGTTTAAGGTATACAGGGTGTTACTTTAATACACTTATATATTGTAATATGATTGCCAATGTAGTGACATTTGTCACATTACATAATGATAGCAATATATTATTGTCTATATTCATTATACTGTGCATTACCTCTATGGCTTATTTACTGCTTGTTACCGTTGTCCTTCTTAATATAAGCAGACTCTTACAGAGCACTGATTAAATGGCAGGTCTTGTTCTAAGTGCTTTATATGTATTAGCTTATGAATTCTCCTCACAACCACCTTGTAAGGTATATGCGATTACTATTTCACCTCAGGCAAAGGAAGGTTGAGTAGCTTGCCCAAGGTCACACAGCTAACATGGGGCAGAGCTGGGATTTAAATGTAGGCAGCGTGAAGGTGGAGTCTGTGCAGGGAAATCACTACACTGTTCCTGTCTCCCTTCTGGGGCTACCGCCCTTTTTCCACCCTGCACTAAACTTCAGCAACAGTGATAGAAGGAGGGAGAAGGACTCTTTTTCTCTCTCTTATAACTGGACTCAGGGCTCAGGGTCCCTTCCCAGTCAACCTATCTTTCTGTTCTGGGGACTTGGTGGCTCTGGGAAAAGTCATGTCTGACATGCCTTCCTCAGCGGCCTGTGTGAGGCACGCACCCAGCAAATGTCAACTCAGAGGTTTGGGTCATTCCATTACCCTGTTTGTATTTTATTATAATTATTTTTCTGTAAAGCCCCACTCTGCTCTTGAATTTGGATTAACTCTCCATACAATATTTGGTTTAATTATCCACCTTGCTTTTCTAATTTGTCCTAGCAAGTCCCAAGCAAATGACTTGAGATATGTGTGGAAAGATTTTTTCTTAAAGTCATAGTACTAAATTTAGGGAAAGGAAAGAGATGAAAAATTGTTTTGAAAGGACAGTAAGAATTCATATCTAACTATGATGAGTGGAAAGTACACTAGTTTTGAGAGAGAAGTGTAAATTTTTATTTTCTCTAGCAAATTTAAAAGAAATTGCAGAGTAGGTTCTTGTATCATTTTTCTGAAATGCAGCTATAAGTTTTACTGTTGATTTTTGAAGATACTCTGTAATTTCAGCTGCAAAGGCAATGCAGGAGGCAAAATAAATTATAGTCCCCCTTTTTAAAAAAGGCAAATACTTCTGAGAGGCCATAATTTAATGTGCAATTCTTTATTCAGCAAGGCTTTCCTTCTAAAGCCCAGGGAAGCTGGATTCTATTGGGAAAGGAAAATAGATAGTTTTAGAATTCCGGGGTCATGTGAGGCCCATGGCAAGAAGGGATGTGGCTTTATGTTAAAAACGGGGCTTTCCTGGAACTGTCCCAGATTTAAAACTGAAAGCCCCATGTCCCAGGAATCCTCCCAGGCCCAGGCAAACTGGGATACTTGGTGATCCTAAAATATGATTTCCTGTCTAGCTTCCTGATCCCATGCTCTCCTCTCCCCACAGCTAAGCCTTCCTCACCTCTACTTGCAGGTGTGGCCCCCAGTCTCTAAATAATCTCCTTCAATGTTTTCTAAACTTCTTTGATCACAAAGATCATCTGGATGCTTGTAAAAACACAGATTCCCAGGCTGCCCTCGTTTGGGGCAGGTCTTGCGAATCCGTAAGTTCACCAAGAAGGCAGGGGAGAAGTTCGGGAAGCAGGCCCTGGGTAGCCCATATTCAGCTGCGATACAAGGCCCTCTGGTCCAATAATGAGGAGACTCAGCAGTGATCACTGAGTTCTGTGGTCTGACTTAGACCTTGGCCCACTGCTAGCATTTGGCTTTCCAGAAGGGTCTGCACTCACAAAGATCAGGGACTGTCTCTGAATCTTTGTCCAGAGGCTGATCTTCCCTGTTGGTGGACAGAGGTCTCTGGTGTTTCCTGCCTTTCTGAATCTCTTAAAGAGCTCGTTCTGGTTGTTGCCCTCTTCTCTCTCCGTACTCTGACATCACCTACCCGCCCAGAAGGTGACCTCTTGCCTATCATCAACCTCTGTAGCATAACACTTAACTCCACCTGCAGGGGTCCTGGCCTCTGCCAGCTTCTCCCACAGACTGCATTTAACACTTTTCTGTCCAGACATTTTAAGAGATTCAACAGCATGAGAAGAATGCAAAAGGCAGGGAATGCTTTTGAAGGATGTGAGTCCCTGAACTGACTGCTGAGGTTGAATTCCAGCTGTGTGACCTTTAGCCTCAGTTCTTCATCTGTAAAATGGGGGCAATAACAGTGCTGTAATGACTTCATTACATTGTTGGCAGGGTCAAATGGGAAGATATCTGTATCGCAGTTAGCACAGTGCCTGACACATATCAAACTGTTAGCTGTCACCCTCAATGTTATTATTACTGGTGCTATCACAGTCATCATTGTTGCAATGATTGTTTTTTACCAGGAAGTAAGAGAAAGGTACAGAAGATAAGGTAGGAGGAGGTCCTTTATCTTTTTAAAGAACTGTCAAGGGCTTCCTCTGCACCTCCCTCCTCCGCATCTCTTCAGCCTCCTCATCATACCAAAAGATTACAGCAGCCATGTTTTCAAGGTGAACATCAGGATCTATGACCTGGCCATTCAGTAGCAAGGAGTTAATACCTGAACCCTTCTAGAAAATTCTGGCAATATTATCATTATACATTTGACCTCTTCTTAGAGGACCAAGAATTTGGGCTAGATTATTAGGTTCAATAAAGATGCACTGGATGTATGAAAGCTTTGGTGACCTGCTCTATGAACCCAGCCCCCTTTTGTATTGTGAAGTCCCAATGGCCAACTCACATCTGACTTTTAAGGATATAACCTTCTGCTACACCACCACCGAATGTATCATGTTCTGCCCCAACTCAGTGCATCGGAGTACTCTTCAAAGGGAAACACATTTACATGAATCAATTTATCTCTCATTTCATATCAAAGAAAGCCAATCAGATTATTTCAGCCCAGGGAATCCATTACTAGAGGAATAATTTTGCCTTCTAGCCCTTACTGACGAACAGGATTCATCTTATTTGTGATACTCACATGAAAGGCAAGACCCTCGGCAGATGAAAGAAAGACAATTGCCTCAGCAGAACACTTCAGAAGCATACGCTCAAGGATTGACAATGGCGCTGGTTTTCCAAGGTCTCTCCAGATGGAAGGGCTAGAGCAGAGGAAGGGCCAATTGCACTGTTAATTCAAGAACCGCTGAGTGCTCCAAAGTGTGGTTTTAGCAATACATATTCTTGACCCTTGGCCTTTTGTATTGCTGAGCTCCTCAACAACGGCTCAGGCTTTCCAGTGGTGGGAGAAGCATTCTGATAACAAGTTTTACAGGTTTCCCATCACAGCTAGTATTGCACAGGCATTGCAAATTTAGAAGGTGTGGACCAAAAACCTCTCCTGCCGCATCAGTCAACAAAGGATGTTGCAGCCCTCAAGCCCTCAGCCACTGCAGCCGCCCAACTGTGCACCCTGAGGGGATTCAGGATGGAGAAAAGCAGGATACTGCCCCTCAATAGTTAAGGTGCCTATCAAAGGAATGATTTCAATGAGCCCAGACTCTTGCACCTTCCTATACATTAACTTGAGATGTCTGATTTCTTCAACAGTCATCTTCTGATGTCCTGACTCCCTGGTTTTTGTGGCAGAAACTCCTATTTACCCTGCTCCTCCCTCACCTCTTCTTAGTCCCTCAGAGCTACCTGCAAGGCTACCTCCTGGGCTGAAGTCCTCAGAAAGACCACCAAATAGAACATAATTCTCAACTTCAGGGTTGTGAATTTTTCTTTTCAGTAAACAGTAGGATGAGTCCCACCCATTGTGGGATTGATGTTCTTTGAAGCTTTAAGGTAAGTAAAGGAGGTCCCCTGGGAGCCCCCGTGAACCCCAAATCTCAAAGAATTTTCACCAAAATTGCAGACAATGTTATTTCAGTCAGAAATGTACTTCTCCAAGGGAGAAGTGAATGCCTCTCAGAATCAGGAGTCCAGACTCCCTCAGTAATAAGGCATGTGGCTGCCACCAACCATGTGACTTTGTGCCTTTGACTTGGTTCCGTGGTGTAGGAATGAAGAGGTGCTCCTTGCAGGCAGTGGGTCGTGGCTCTGTAGGGGCCCAGGTTGCCCCTGAGACGCCTTTAAAAGCTCACTCGCGTGGGGCATCTTCTGTGCTGTCCATTCAGACCACTTCCACTCTGGCGTCCTCTTCCTTGGCCGTTCTAGTTGGCACCGTAGAGCTTAGCACTCTAGCATTTTAGGCATGCTAGAGTAGCATCCTCAGCTAGAACCGTAGGCCCCTTGAGAGCAGAGGCTGTGTGCTGTTCTTTGTGTCTCTCACAGCTCCTGTAACCCCAGTGGCTGAAGAAGATGAAGGTGGTGATGCTGAGGATGGTGAAACCGTGGGTAATCATTAGTTAAATCCATTTCACCCGTAACCTGCCTTCACTAATCAAGGTCGTTTTAATTGTTGCCACAGAAGGTTTGCATGTCCTCCCAGTGGCAAGAAGCCTTAACAATGAGGTGTTTGAGGTGTTTTCCAGGAACTTGGAGTCAGCTGTGTCTAGTTTGAGCTGAGCTGGTTAAGACTAGAGAGGACCACGACCCTTCAACTGGGCATGTGCAAGTGTCCACTTGGTGACCTTTTGAACATGGGAAGACCTGTAGCTCATTACGCCTGCTCAGAACAACGATTACCTCACCTTTTCCAATCACCTTTCCCCACGCTCCACTCCCCCTGTCCCCATGCCTCAGACCGGACCGCCGTGCTTATTCTTTATCCCATGAAGACTCTGAGCCCTTCACCTTTGGGGAAGTGGATTTGAGGTTTGTTCTCTCATGTCTTTGCTTGGCTGCCTTGAGAATAAACCCTCTCTTGGATGCAAACCTTGGTGTCTCAGTGTTTTGGCTTGCTGCACGTCGGGCATAAGTGATCCTGGTTCGGTAACAATAGTGTTGATGAGGACGTGTTAGCAACAGGCGTAACCAACATCCACTGACTGCCTAAGCCAGGGCAAAGCCCTTTTTATGGGTCTTCTCACTTCATCCTCCCAGGAACTCTTTGCGGTACAGATAAAGAAACTGAGGCTGGAAAAGGGCAAATGGGGTTAAGGTTACTGTAGGGTTGCACAGTGTCCTCCAAAATTCATGCCGGTCTGGAATCTGTGAATATGACCTTATTTAGAAACAAGGTCTTTGTAGAATCTATTAATTCATTTAAGATGAGGTTGTAGGGGAGGAAAATATGGGTTTCCCTCAGTCCTTCTAAGTTCTTAGGTGGGGATCCTGTAACCAAAACAGATTCACAAGAGAATAAACCAACAAAAGTTTATTATCATGTATACTTTCTGTATACATGGGAGATACCCAGAGAATAGTGATTAACTCTCAGAGGTGGCTTAGAATTTAGGCTGAAATACCACCTTTGGCTAAAGATGAAAGAGAGAGGAGTGTGGAGGAGGCTGGTTATGGGAAGGTGACCAGGAAAAGCTTTAAGGTGAGCCCTAAATGCAGTGGCTGGTGTCCTTGCAAAAGGAGGGAGATTGGGACACACACAGGGGATACACCCCGGGAAGACACGCCATGTGAAGACGGAACACTGTAGCTCTGCTGCTAAAGCTGAGTAACACCAGGGACTGCTGGCGACCACTGGAAGTGTGGACGGAAAAAATGCACAACATATAAGTTGAGAATTATGTTTTATTTGGTGGACAAAGTGGAGGGCTTAAGCCTGGGATGCAGCCTCTCAGATAGCTCTGAGAGAGGCTCCGAAGAGGTCAGGGAGGAGCCAGGATATCTAAGAGTTTTTGCAACAAAGATCAGGGAGTCGGAACTTCAAAAGATTACTGTTAATTAAAGAAAACCAGATATCTCAAGTTAATTTTTTTTTTTTTTGCGGTACGTGGGCCTCTCACTGTTGTGGCCTCTCCCTTTGCGGAGCACAGGCTCCGGACGCGCAGGCTCAACGGCCATGCCTCACGGACCCAGCCTCTCCGCAGCATGTGGGATCTTCCCGGACTGGGGCAGAAACCCGCGTCCCCTGCATCGGCAGGCAGACTCTCAACCACTGTGCTACCAGGGAAGCCCTCAAGTTAATGATTTTAACACTTTAATATGTATGGGGAAGATGCAAGAACCTGGGCGCTTGGAAATCATTCCTTTGAAATGCACCTTAACTATCCAGGGCCAGTATCCTGCTTTTCTCCATCCTGAGTCCCCTCAGGGCTCACCATCCGGGGTGCCTGTAGTGACTTGGTGGCTGCAACAGCCTTTGTTTACTGATACAGCAGGCAACATTTTTTATTTCACAGAAGCTAGGAGAGAGACCTGGCCAGATCTTCCCTCGGAGCCCTTGCTGGGGATCCCAGCAACCCACCCAGCTGATACCTTGATTTCAGACCTCTGGCCTCCAGAACTCTGAGAGAATAAATGTCTGTTGTTTTAAGCCACCCAGTTCGTGCTAACTTGTTACAGCAGCCCTTGCAGACTACCACAGTCACATAGGAGTCTGATGGATACATGGTTGACTAACTAACCTGGGCAGTGACCTAAACCAGCCTATAACTCAGCTCCCCTGTCTGAAAGATCTGAATGATGTCAGCTGCTATGAGATCTGCCACAGCGTCATCCTTGGTGCTCAGCATACCTTGTTCTTTGTGTTAAAGCATTTCACAAAGTACAGCAATCCAAGTGTCTGATATGTGCAGAGCACCTCTGGAAGCATCAACCAGGGGGCACCTGAGCCCCAGGCAGCTTTCCTGGTGGCTTTGTAACCTCGATGGAATATAAGTGGCCCCCAGAAATAATCCCACCCACCGCCAATTTTTCTCAGGCCAATCCTTCAGGTTCAGTGAACTAGCGAGCAATGTCGTTGAATCAGGGGTGATGAGCTGTGCCCAGGGTGGCCTGAAACACCAAGGCAGCACGTTCAGGAGAAGGAAGCGGCATGAAATCTACTTCCAGTGAGTTAAAGTGGAACTGTACTCATACTGGCCTCCCCGCCCCTGTTCCCACCTAGTCTTTCAGCAACAAAATCGTGACATTTCTCCATTTCTCTAATGCACTGTAATATGCAGCATTTGCAGTGGATGGAATTGCCACATGGGGGTTTTGGACACTGGTCTCAGAGGAGGCAGCCGTCCCATGAGGAGGTCTGTGCAGACCCGGTGGGAGGGCTGTCGGGACTGCCAACCCAGCCCAGCTCCTGCCGGCATCTTGACAGACCTGAACCACTCTTATTTTAACTCACAGAATTGTATGTTTTTCTGCTCTTACCCTTTCCCTTAGCTAGATTTTTTTTTTTCCAATATACCCATTTCGACTCAAAAGGAAATTTTAATAGGGAAGAAATAAAATCTTCACCTTGCTAGGAAACAAACAGGAGTTGGAGAGGTCAGAAAGTGTTACCAATTAAAGAATAGAAAAAAAAAATTGTGACAGGCAGACCACACGGAAATGTTTTTCATTTATTCTGAAAGTCACCTAATAGAAAGAACCAGTCTGTCAGAAATACTAACCGGGCACTGGCATGGATTTAGAACAAAGACTACATCTATAAACAGGAACACCCATGTTTTGGGGGATCTGAGCTAGATGGCAGATCTGTTTATTAATATACCTGGGATCAGAGATGCCCAGCCTAGTTAGACCTGATTGAGAGTCACTTTTCTCGAATCCATTGTGCTTGCAACACCTGTCTGCTTGAGATAAGAGAGGGGCCCAGGAAGGTGGCAGAATCGGCATCTTGCCTGGTTAGACCAGATATCGGGGTTGGCTTTATCTAACGGAGCTGTGTGGCTTTACATCCCCAGTGTAATGACTGATAACGTTATTTGTTTAGAAGTAATGTACGTAGTACTACCTAAGTGTAAAACCTCTCTGAATCTTCCCAGCCAGCCAGCGAGAGCTAGTTGCTGTTGACATCTTCTCCAATTCACAGATTAGCAAACTGTTCTGAGGTTAAGCATCAGCTTATAATGATTAGTATTTGGACCCAGACAGTCTGGAATTAGTAGGCTATGCTGTCTTACTAATCCAGTGGGCTCTTTATCACAGGAATTGCTAGCAAATTTTCATCCCAGAAATATCTGCTGAGATTCTGAAGTGCTGGGTGCTATGCCTGGTGCAGGGGTGGGTGGTGGAAATGTGGATCAGACACAGGCTCGAGCCACCAGAAGCCAATCTTCTGCTGGAGAAGACAGACACCAACAATGAGGAGATGATGGGCCGGGCATGGGACCCCTAGAGAGTCTCCTGGTTTAGACTTGTGCTGGTGGTATCAGGACAGGCTTCACGAGGGAGGCAGATCTCATAGGATGAAGGGAGAGTGAGTGGGCGGAGCATGCATACGGTGTGTGGTGTGTGTGCAGCACGTGAGGTATAGATGTGTGTGAGCTGTGTGAGGTATGTGTGTGTGTGTGTTTAGTATGTGCGGTATATGTATATAGTTTTATGTGTGTGTCTCTGAGGTGTACGTGCAGGGTGTGTGTATAACATGTGAAGTATAGGGCTGTGTGTGTGTGTTTGAGTGTGGCGTGGTGTGTGTGGTGGGAGATGTCTGAGTGTATGAGGTGGGCATGTACAGTTATCCCTCGGCATCCTCAGGGGATTGATTTCCACCATGGATACCCAAATCCAAGGATGTTCAGCTCCCTTACATAAAATGGCACAGTATTTGCATATAACCTACATACATCCTCCAGTATACTCATCTCCAGATTACTTACGATACCTAACGCAATGTAAATGCTATTTAAATAGTTGTAAATACAATGTAAATACTATGTAAAGTGTTGCCAGTGTGTGGCAAATTTAAGTTTTGCTTTTTGGAACTTTCTAGAATTTTTTTTTCCCCAAATATTTTTGATCTGTGGTTGGTTGAATCCGTGGATGTGGAACCCATGGATATGGAGGGCTGACTGTGTGTGCAGTATGTGAGGCACATGTGCATGTTTACATGTGTGTCTTTGAAATGTATACAAAGGGGATCAGAATATATTACCCCATGTGGCGTACGAATTATTTTGAGCTAAAGGCGACTGAGAAGAAGGAGCCACAGGAAAAACTCTCTGCCCTCCTCCTCTCTACCTGAAAGCATAGCATAAAATCCCCTTCGTGAAGGGGTCTCCCCTCCCCTCTCCCATCCCAGGAAGGGAGAGTGAAGCTTATCATGGAAACAACACTGAGATGAGTCTCATAAACAGAACCTTACTAACTAACCCTTATCTTCCCCATTTTATTAGTTTTCCCCGCTTATTTACCTTCCCACAATTCACTGCCCCTAAAGTCTAAACCCCTTTCCCTTTGTCTTGTCACTTCTACACAAATTTATTGCTCTTTGTTAAAGTGATATATAAAGCCCTTGGGTCTAACTGCTTCACTATTTTTCTATGAAGGTCACTGTATACATATGTAATAAACCATTTCTCTTGTTAACCTGTCTTTTGTCAGTTTAATTCATAGATCCCAGCCCTGGAACCTAAGAGTACAGACAAAAAATTTTTTTTCCTGTCCTACATATATGTGGGGTGGGTTTGTGAGGGGTGTGTGTGTGTGTGTGTGTGTGTGTGTGTGTGTGTGTGTGTGTAGTATGTGAGGTATATGTGTATATGTTTATGTGTGTGTCTGAGGTGTATATGTGGGTTTGTGTATGAGGTATAGATAGGTGTGTGTTTGTGATTTGTGTGTGGTTATGAAGTGTGTGTGGTATGAGATGTATGTGTGTGTGAGGGGGGATGTATCTGTAGTGTATGAGGTCTGTGTGTCCCTGAGGTATAAAGGTATAAGTGAGTGTGTGTGTGTGTGTGTGGTGTGTGGCGTGTGTATGTATGGTGAGGGTATGTATGTGTAGTATGTGAGAAGTGTGTGTTTACATGTGTGTCACTGATATGTATGTGGTGGGTGTGCGTGTAGCAGTGGAGGACGTGTACCAGCAGACCCACCTGTGGAGTCAGGGAGTGAGGAGAAGTGAGGGTGGAGGTTGCACCCGGAGCTGGATCACAGGGAAGCAGGTTGTGTTGTGATGCCAGCTTCTGTGTGAGACACACATCCGTCTCTGACAGCAAGAGCCCTGAGCACCTGCGGGGAGGAAGTCCACAAAGTCGCCTCTGAAGACGAGTACAGAGCCTAGCGAGAGGGGTAACAAGGACGAGGGGTGTTTAGCCTTTGGGTGGCTGAGGTTCCAAAGGTCTACATCAGGGAGAGCATGCTGGGCTGCCCTTCAGCAAATGAGACCCTGGGAGAGGTCCTCAGAGCCCCCGGCGTGGAGGTGGGGAGGCAGCAGGTCGCGGTTTTGAGCTGCAATCCTGCTCCCTCCATCCACCGACTGTGAGATTCGGGATAAGTCTTTTATTGTTCCCGAGCCTCATTTTCCTTCCCTGTGAAGGTAAAGGAAGGCCTTGCAGGGAGGTTGGGAGGATGACATGAGTAGTAATGTGTGTGTCTCGTGCCTCATGGGCACTCAGTACAGTCAGCTTTCTCTAGGCACTTAAATCAGGGCCTCCACAGGTAACCTCCTATGATATAATCAAATAGAGGTAGAATGATACGGGGGAAATCTGGCCCCAGGAAACGAAGGCAGTAGGTGGATTAACTGTTACTTAAAGGATGGCCTAAGTGTCTTGGTTCGGATGCTTTCCGTTTATGTGTATGAGATCATTTCTGAGAGAACTACATCCCAGCTCTAGAGGGGCCTCCAGTGAGCGGCTGGGGAGGCACAAGGGCTGCATCCAGGAGGGGTCAGGTGCATTTGGGAGCATAATGATTACACTCGCTCATGCTAGATCCCTCTGAAGCCTGGCTCAGCCACTTATTACCTGTGGGAACTTACACAAGTTCCTTAATCTCATGTCTCCATTTTCTCATTTATAAAATAGAAACACTCGTATGTATCTCAAGTTAACGCACACTAGGCACGCAGAACAAGGCCTGGCATGCTGTAACTACCATGTAAGTAGGAGCTCTTACTCTCAGTTTTCATCCTAATGGCCTTGTATTTCAGTTCTTCCTCAACTCCTTGGTTGTTCATGCCCTGCTTCCTTCCTTCTACCTCGCGAAAAGAACCTACTCTTCAGTGCCTCATTTATGCTGATTGAGAACGGCACTCAAGTATTAGACCTTCTGGGTACGTTTTCATATTAACTGGGAATTATGTCTTGAGCTTAAGGGTGAAGCTGCCAACTGTGTATAAGGGAAGGAATTTGGAAAAATGGTTGGGCTTCTCCTAGTTTCCTGGAATTTCCTCTTTGAAAGCATAACACTCATTGATATATATCCTATGGTGAATATAATCCTAAGAATTGATCATTTATGGTTAAAAGATATTTCAGAAATATCTTAGAAAGACTAGCACTGAAGTTTCTTATGTCAGCCTATCTTAAACTAGAATTGTGTGTCTGGGTGTGTATGTGTGTAGTCAGTGTATCTTTGATTGGAAATGTATATATATAGAGAGAGATAGATATACAGATATATAGATATGTAACATATGTTAATTTTTTCCTCTTTAAAAGAAATGCATGTACATCAAAGTTGATAACTTATATGCATCAAGGACACAATCAGAGTGAAAAGACAACTATAAAATGGGAGAAAATGTAAATCATATTTCTGATAAGGGGTTAATATCCAGAATATATAAAAAACTCCTACAACTCAACAACAACAAATAAAAACCTGATTAAAAAGTGGCAAAGCGGGCTGGGAGCTGAGGCTAGGGCTTCAGAGGTCAGATCCCAGGGAGAGGACTGGGGTTGGTTGTGTGAACACAGCCTGATGGAGGCTAGTGTGCCACAGCTAACTGGGAGGGAGTCCGGGAAAAGTCTGGACCTGCCTAGGAGTCAAGAGACCATTGTTTTGTGGTGCATGAGGAGAGTGGATTCAGAGCACTGCCTAAACAAGCTCCAGAGACAGGCGTGCGCCACGGCTATCAGCACGGACACCAGAGACGGGCATGAAATGCTAAGGCTGCTGCTGCCGCCACCAAGAAGCCTGTGTGCGAGCACAGGTCACTATCCACACCTCTCCTCTGGGAGCCTGTGCAGCCCGCCACTGCCAGGGTCCCGGGATCCAGGGACAACTTCCCTGGAAGAACAAACCACGCACATCAGGCTGTTGTAACGTCATGCCAGCCTCTCCTGCCGCAGGCTCGCCCGCACTCCGTACCCGTCCCTCCCCCAGCCTGAGTGAGCCAGAGCCCCAGAATCAGCCGCTTGTTTAACACCCTCCTGTCTGGGTGAAGAACAGACACCAGAGGGCGACCTACAAGCAGAGCCGGGGCCAAACACAAGGCTGAACCCCAGGAGCTGTGTGAACAAAGAAGAGAAAGGGAAATTTCTCTGTGAGCCTCAGAAGCAGCAGATTAAATCTCCACAATCAACTTGATGTACCTTGCATCTGTGGAATATCTGAATAGACAATGAACCATCACAAAAATGAGGCAGTGGACTTTGGGGGCAACTACAGACTTGGGCCATGTGGCTGACAGGGTCTTGGTGCTCCGGCCAGGTGTCAGGCCTGAGCCGCTGAGGTGGGAGAGCCATGTTCAGGACATTGGTCTACCAGAGACCTCCCAGCCACTCGTAATATCAATCAGCAAGAGCTCTCCTATCTCTTATCTCAATGCTAAGACAGCTCCACTCAACAACGAGCAAGCTCCAGTGCTGGACACCCCATGCCAAACAACTAGCAAGACAGGAACACAGCCCCACCTATTAGCAGAGAGGCTGCCTAAAATCATAATAAGTTCACAGACACCCCAGAACACACCACCAGACGTGGACCTGCCCACCAGAGAGATCCAGCCTCATCCACCAGACCATAGGCACCAGTGCTCTCCACCAGGAAGCCTACACAACTCACTGAACCAACCTTACCCACGGGGGACAGACACCAAAAACAACAGGAACTATGAACCTGCAGCCTGTGAAACGGAGACCCTAAACAGAGTACGTTAAGCAAAATGAGAAGACAGAGAAATACACAACAGATGAAGGAGCAAGGTAAAAACCCACCAGACCAAAGAAATGAAGAGGAAATAGGCAGTCTACCTGAAAAAGAATTCAGAGTAATGATAGTAAAGATGATCCAAAATCTAGGAAACAGAATAGAGAAAATACAAGAAACGTTTAATGAGGCCCTAGAAGAACCAAAGAGCAAACAAACAATGATGAACAATACAATAAATAATATTAAAAATTCTCTAGAAGGAATCAATACCAGAAAAACTGAGGCAGAAGAACAGATAAGTGACCTGGAAGATAAAATAGTGGAAATAACTACCACAGGGCATAATAAAGAAAAAAGAAAGAAAACATTTGAAGACAGTCTCAGAGACCTCTGGGACAACATTAAATGCACCAACATTCTAATTATACGGGTCCAAGAAGAGGAAGAGAAAAAGAAAGGGACTGAGAAAATATGTTGAAAACTATTAGGGAAGTTGAAAACTTCCCTAATATGGGAAAGGAAATAGTCAATCAAGTCCAGGAAGCGCAGAGAGTCCCATACAGGATAAATCCAAGGAGAAACATGCCAAGACACATATTAATCAAACTATCAAAACTTAAATACAAAAAAAAATATTAAAAGCAGCAAGGGAAAAGCAACAAATAACATACAACGGAATCCCCATAAAGTTAACAGCTGATCTTTCAGCAGAAACTCTGCAAGCCAGAAGTGAGTGGCAGGACATATTTAAAGTGATGAAAGGGAAAAACCTACAACCAAGATTACTCTACCCAGCAAGGATCTCATTCAGATTCGACGGAGAAATTGAAACCTTTACAGACAAGCAAAAGCTAAGAGAATTCAGCACCACCAAACCAGCTTTACAACAAATGCTAAAGGAACTTCTCTAGGCAAGAAATACAAGAGGAGGAAAAGACCTACAAAAACAAACCCCAAAAAATTAAGAAAATGGTAATAGGAACATACATATTGATAATTACCTTAAAAGTAAATGGATTAAATGCTCCAACCAAAAGACATAGACTGGCTGAATGGATACAAAAACAAGATCTGCATATATGCTGTCTACAAGAGACCTGCTTCAGACCTAGGGACACATACAGACTGCAAATGAGGGGATGGAAAGAGATATTCCATGCAAATGGAAATCAAAAGAAAGCTGGAGTAGCAATTCTCATATCAGAAAAAATAGCCTTTAAAATAAAGATTATTACAAGAGACAAAGAAGGACACTACACAATGATCAAGGGATCAATCCAAGAAGAAGATATAACAACTGTAAATATTTACGCACCCAACATAGGAGCACCTCAACACATAGGGCAAATGCTAACAGCCATAAAAGGGGAAATCAACAGTAACACAATAATAGTAGGGGACATTAACACCCCACTTTCACCAATGGACAGATCATCCAAAATGAAAATAAATAAGGAAACACAAGCTTTAAATGACATATTAAACAAGATGGAATTAACTGATATTTATAGGACATTCCATCCAAAAACAACAGAATACACTTTCTTCTCAAGTGCTCATGGAACATTCTCCAGGATAGATCATATCTTGGGTCACAAATCAAGACCTGGTAAATTTAAAAAAATTGAAGTCTTATCAAGATATCAATTACAGGAAAAAATCTGTAAAAAACACAAACGTATGGAGGCTAAACAGTACATTACTAAATAACCAAGAGATCACTGAAGAAATCAAAGAGGAAATCAAAAAATACCTAGAGACAAATGACAATGAAAACACAATGATCCAAAACCTATGGGCTGCAGCAAAAGCACTTCTAAGAGGGAATTTATAGCAATACAATCCTACCTCAAGAAACAAGAAACATCTTGAATAAACAACCTAAACTTACACCTAAAACAATTAGAGAAAGAAGAACAAAAAAAAAACCAAAGTTAGCAGAAGGAAAGAAAACATAAAGATCAGATCAGAAATAAATGAAAAAGAAATGAAGGAAATGATAGCAAAGACGAATAAAACTAAAAGCTCGTTCTTGGAGAAGATAAACAAAATTAATAAACCATTAGCCAGACTCATCAAGGGAAAAAGGAAAAAGACTCAAATCAATAGAAGTAGAAATGAAAAAGGAGAAGTAACAACTGACACTGCAGAAATACAAAGGATCATGAGAGATTACTACAAGTAACGATATGCCAATAAAATGGACAACCTGGAAGACATGGACACATTCTTAGAAAAGCACAACCTTCTGAGACAGAATCAGGAAGAAATAGAAAATATAAACAGACCAGTCACAAGCACTGAAATTCAAACTGTGATTAAAAATCTTGCAACTGTGATTAAAAATCTTCCAACAAACAAAAGCTCAGGCCCAGATGGCTTCACAGGTGAATTCTATCAAACACTGAGAGAAGAGCTAACACCTATCCTTCTCAAACTCTTCCAAACTATAGCAGAGGGGGGAACACTCCCAAACTCATTCTACGAGGCCACCATCACCCTGATACCAAAACCAGAAAAAGATGTCACACAAAAAAGAAAACTATAGGCCAATATCACGGATGAATATAGATGCAAAAATCCTCAACAAAATACTAGCAAACAGAATCCAACAACACATTAAAAGGATCATACATCACGATCAAGTGGGATTTATCCCATGAATGCAAGGATTCTTCAATATATGCAAATCAATCAATGTGATACAAAATATTAACGAATTGAAGGAGAAAAACAATATGATCATCTCAGTAGATGCCGAAAAAGCTTTTCACAAAATTCAACACCCGTTTTTGATAAAAACCCTCCAGAAAGTATGGAACTTACCTCAACATAACAAAGGCCATGTATGACAAACCCACAGCCAACATCTTTCTCAATGGTGAAAAACTGAAACCATTTCCACTAAGATCAGGAACAGGACAAGGTTGCCCACTCTCACCACTGTTATTCAACATAGTTTTGGAAGTTTTAGCCACAGCAATCAGAGAAGAAAAAGAAATAAAGGAATCCAAATTGGAAAAGAAGAAGTAAACCTGTCACTGTTTGCAGATGACATGGTTCTATACATAGAGAATCCTAAAGATGCCACCAGAAAACTACTAGAGGTAATCAATGAATTTGGTAAAGTTGCAGGATACAAAATTAATGCACAGAAATCTCTTGCATTCCTATACACTAATGATGAAAAATCTGAAAGAGAAATTAATGGGAAACACTCCCATTTACCACTGCAATAAGAAGAATAAAATACCTAGGAATAAACCCACCTAAGGAGACAAAAACCTGTATGCAGAAAACTATAAGACACTGATGAAAGAAATTAAAGATGATACAAATAGATGGAGAGATATACCATGTTCTTGGGTTGGAAGAATTAACATTGTGAAAATGACTACATTACCTAAAGCAATCTACAGATTCAATGCAATCCCTATCAAAGTACCAATGGCATTTTACACAGAACTAGATCAAAAAATTTCACACTTTGTAAGGAAACACAACAGACCCCGAATAGCCAAAGCAATCTTGAGAAAGTAAAATAGAGCTAGAGGAATCAGGCTCCCGGACTTCAGACTATACTACAAAGCTACAATAATCAAGACAGTATGGTACTGGCACAAAAACAGAAATATAGATCAGTGGAACAGAATAGAAAGCCCAGAGATAAACCCACGCACATATGGTCACCTTATCTTTGATAAAGGGGGCGAGAATATATAGTGGAGAAAAGACAGCCTCTTCAATAAGTGGTGCTGGGAAAATTGGACAGCTACATGTAAAAGAATGAAATTAGAACACTCCCTAAAACCGTATACAAAAATAAACTCAAAATTGATTAAAGACCTAAGTGTAAGGCCAGACACTGTAAAACTCTTAGAGGAAAACATAGGCAGAACACTCTGACATAAATCACAGCAAGATCCTTTTTGATCCACCTCCTAGAGAAATGGAAATAAAAACAAAAATAAACAAATGGGACCTAATGAAACTTAAAAGCTTTTGCACAGCAAGGGAAACCACAAACAAGATGAAAGACAACTCTCAGAATGGGAGAAAATATTTGCAAATGAAGCAACTGACAAAGGATTAATCTCCAAAATATACAAGCAGCTCATGCAGCTCAATATCAGAAAAACAAACAACCCAATCCAAAAATGGGCAGAAGACCTGAATCGATATTTCTCGGAAGAAGATATACAGATTCCCAACAAACACATGAAAGGATGCTCAACATCACTAACCGTTAGAGAAATGCAAATCAAAACCACAATGAGGTATCATCTCACGCTGGTCAGAATGGCCATCATCAAAAAGTCTACAAACAGGGCTTCCCTGGTGGCACAGTTGTTGAGAGTTCGCCTGCCAATGCAGGGGACACGGGTTCGTACCCCAGTTCTGGAGGATCCCACATGCCGCGGAGAGGTTGGGCCCGTGAGCCATGGCCACTGAGCCTGTGGGTCCAGAGCCTGTGCTCTGCAATGTGAGAGGCCACAACAGTGAGAGGCCCGCGTACCGCCAAAAAAAAAAAAAAAAAAATCTACAGACAATAAATGCTGGAGAGGGTGTGGAGAAAAGGAAACCCTCTTGCACTGTTGGTGGGAGTGTAAATTGGTACAGCCACTATGGAGAACAGTATGGAGGTTCCTTAAAAAACTAAAAATAAAACTACCATATGACCAAGCAATCCCACTCCTGGGCATATACCCTGAGAAAAACATAATTCAAAAAGAGTCATGTACCACAATGTTCACTGCAGCTCTATTTACAATAGCCAGGACATGGAAGCAAACTAAGTGTCCAGCGAAGATGAATGGATAAAGAAGATGTGGCACATATGCACAATGGAATATTACTCAGCCATAAAGAGAAACAAAACTGAGTTATTTGTAGTGAGGTGGCTGGACCTAGAGACTGTCATACAGAGTGAATTAAGTCAGAAAGAGAAAAACAAATACCGTATGCTAACACATATATATGGAATCTAAAAAAAAGGTTCTGAAGAACCTAGGGGCAGGACAGGAATAAAGATGCAGATGTAGAGAATGGACTTGAGGACATGGGGAGGGGGAAGGGTAAGCTGGAACGAAGTGAGAGAGTGGTATGGAGATATATCCACTACCAAATGTAAAATAGATAGCTAGTGGGAAGCAGCCGCATAGCACAGGGAGATCAGCTCCGTGCTTTGTGACCACCTGGAGGGGTGGCATAGGGATGGTGGGAGGGAGATGCAAGAGGGAGGAGATATGGGCATACATATATACGTACAGCTGACTCACTTTGTTATACAGCAGAAGCTAACACACCATTGTAAAGCAATTGTACTTTAATAAAGATGCTAAAAAAAATTGCAAAGGACTTGATTGACATTTCTCCAAAGAAGATATACAAATGGCTAACAAATTCCTGAAAAGATGCTCAACATCACTGATCATAAAGGAAATTCAAATTAAAAGCCATAGTGAGATACCACCTCACATCCATCCATCCTTCATGATGGCCACTACTAAAAAAAATTACAACAGTAAATAGCAAATGTTGGCAAGGATGTGGAGAAACTGGAACCCTTGTGCACTGCTGGTGGGAATGTAAAATGATGCAGGTGCTGTGGAAAACAGTATTGCATTTCCTCAAAATATTAAGAGTAGAATTACCATATGATCCAGCAATTCTACTTCTGGGTATATACCCAAAGGAACTGAAATCAGGGTCTCAATGAGATATTTCTACACCCATATTTATAGCAGCGTTATTTACAATAGCCAAAAGGTAGAAGCAACCCAAGTGTCTAGTGACAGATGAATGAATAAACAAAATATGGCATACACATACAATGGAATATTATTCAGTCTTATAAAAAGGAAGGAAATTCTGCCACACATTACAACATGGATGAAACTTGAAGACATTATACTAAGTGAAAAAAGCCAGTCACAAAAAGACAAATACTTTATGATTTCACATATATAGGGTACTTAGAAGAGATAAAGGGCTGCGGGGAGGGGCAAAGGGGGAGTTATTTGGTGGGTATCGAGTTTCAGTTTTTCAAGATGAAAAAAGTTCTGGAGATTGACTGTACAACAATGTGATCTGTTCAATTAAAAACAGTTAAGATGGTAAGTTTTATGTGCATTTTACCACAATAAAAATTTTTAAAAAAATTTTTTAAAGGAATATGTAACTCAAGATAGATTATCATGAGTTGAAATTAATGTCAGTTTTCCAGTCTATATCTACACGTAATATATCTAGAAACAAAAATCTAATTTTATAGAAAAGACAATTTTACAGATTGCCAGTGACTACCAAAGTGGAATTTTAAAAATAATTGTAACTGAAAGGGAAATGTGAATATTTTGAATTTGAATTATAAAATACACTATTTAGGGCAAAGGTAGGGAATCATTTGAGAGCTACAGACCCAGAAGGGAAGATAAGGACCACGCAGAAATAAAACCAACCTAATTTTCTTAAGTGGAGGGTTTTTTTTAAGGAGAGCCATTAAAATGTTTTATTTTATTCAAGTGAAGTTAAGCAACAAGATTTCACACAATGTGTGCTGATGTATATATACTTTTCCCAGCTCCCCATTGTGACTAAAGGTGTATAAAGAAAGAGAAAATGAGGAAGGAAGGCAAATGACATGGAAGCAGAGGGTTCTGAGGGGCTAGCTGAGCTGCTCTCAATGTCTCTTATCAATATTCAGAATTTAACGGGGACTCTAGCCAGCACGCTAGCCCCAAACGACAAAGGCCACAAAGACTCCTGAGTTCAAGTTTCAGCTGGGAAGTCCTTCTCTTTCTTGGCCTCCCTTCAGGTTCTTTGCGCACACAGAGAAATTACTTATAAAACCTTGAAACAGAACATTTCTCTCCCTTGCCCCACCTCCTTTTTTAGGAGCTACTGGCTAGGATACTGGTTATGTGAAGGGCTATAACCTATTGTTTCCTGGCCTCAGAATGGCAACTAGCGACTTCATCAGTGAAAAGGGATCTGGTTTCACTGCAGTGACTGGAATTACTTTGACAGGCCCTGCTGAGGTGCAATTCGGTGACTCCGCAGACAGGATTTCCTGGGGAGGATGGCAGCTGTTAGTCCCATGGCCACCGGGGAGAACTGTCCCAGAGCAGGCTGCGCTGTTGCTCCTGTGATATTGTGCTTGCCTTGCTAACACCCGAGACCTCTTTGTCTCAGCTCCCGGTGGGAAGGGTCGAATGTTAACGCACGGGGTCTTTCCGTTCTGACAGGCGGCCCACCACACTCCCGCCCTAACTGGTCTTTCCTGTCACACACAGGACTGAACAACCTTTGGAATCAACGAAGGGGCAATAATAACAATAAGACCTTGTGTTCATGTGATGTTTGCATGCTCTGTATAACAGTCATGTAATTTATACCATCTTATACAATCATATGCAATCTTATTTGAGAACAACGGCAACACAAGTTTGACAGGGTCAGTATCTTTCCCATTTCATGGAAAAAACTGTAAAAGGAGGCTCAAAGGGGGGCACAAAATGCCAGTAATGTCCTCAAGCCCACCCAGTGAGTTAGTTAAGTGTAGGGGCTAGAACTCTGTTCTCTGGACTCTACTCCGAAGCTTATCAGAAGCACAAGCCCAAGAGAATTTTGTGGCATTTCCTTTACCAACATTAAAAGAGTTACAATGTACATTAGAAAACAGCTCCATATCACGAAAGGACCACTTGGCCACTAGGTCTTAATTACAACTATTTTCTCCACTCCTACCCTGCATGAAACTGGATATAGGGTCTTTAGCTGCTACACCAAATTTCAGCGGTTCTATGTTGTGTTGAGAAACCAACATCCAGGATCTGAGCTGGGTCTCTGATCCCCCAGCAGACCCACTGGTTCCTGAGTGACATCTCTCCCTTTTCTCCTAATACAGACTCCTTAGTTTTTCCTGGTAACGAGGAAAAATTTGAATGGCGTATGCAGTATTTGATGGCCAACTGTGTCTCAAAAATAGGGTTGCCATATTTAGCAAATAAAAACACAGAATACTCAGTTAAATGTGAATTTCAGACAAACTACAATTAATTTTTAAGTAAGAGTACGTCCTAAGTATTGTATTTTATCTGGCAACCCTACTCATAAATGAATAAGAAAGAGATATTTTGAGTTGTTTGGCTGCATTTAACAGCTATTATGACAGCCATCTAATATTCTCCAGATTTTATTTCCAGGGAATACCTCTTATTTTAAAAATATGTATTTTTTGTCATCTTAACTCTAATAAGGCACTTCTAAGTTTCAGATAATTAAATTGAAATGGAAACTCTGATCTCTTTGTGAATTTGGGTTCCAGTTTGTAAAAGATGATCTCTTCTACATTCGAATTAATTGAATATTGAATTAGAAGGAGTCTAGTTAATTCATCAAGAGAAATTTAATTTCGTTGTTGACTTGAAACATCTGAGTCCTCAAGCAAGTGCTCTAAATTCACCTAAGATGAAAACTTACAGCAGAAAAGGGAAGAATGAAACTGCCTATTTGTGAGATTAAGATGGACAGAACTGTCTGCTGTTTACATAATTAAATGAGATGTATGTGATCATCTCCATGGTAATAGGTCACAGGGAGACATTCAGAGTAGGGGGAGATCAAAGGTTTGGTTTAATAGAAGGTTTGCTTATGGAGATATTAAAAAATCAAACAGAACTGTAATGTCTGTAACATAAGGGATGAAAGCTAATACGTACCCAGCGTAGTGTAACATGCCTTTAATAGCGCTTATCAATCGAAACCTGCATTTTTCTTGAAATGTAAGGTTGAGAAAAGTGCAGAAGGATCCTGGCAAGTTATAGGAGTGCCTGAAAGATTAAAAAACTTCTTTAAAACCTGGTGTTTTATGTCAAGTGCAGTTGTCAGCTCTGACTCAATTGTATCCATCCTCACTGTACTGTGATTCATGTGGACAGACATATTTTATTGCTTTGTACCCGGCTATAACCTTATGCAGCATTAGAATGTCAAATTCAAGTTCACCTCACTCCAAGTTAGGAAAGCACAGTGGATATTTATGAAGCACAATGGAACTCCACTTCTGGGAAATGAATCAATAAAGCTGTGTAGCCAGTGGAGATGGAGGGCTATGACTGGGCCATCTCCACGGTCACAGCAATTCACTGATTCAAGTCAACAAATATTCAGTGAGGGTCCTCTAGGTGTCAGGCACTATTCTAGGCACTGGGATTTGTCAATTAAAACAAAACAGATTTAAAAATTCCCACTTTAATGGGAGGATTATAGTCTAGTAAGGGGAGACTAACAATCAAGGCCATTCATTTGTTTGTTCCATAAGCAAATATTCATTGAACCTCTGTGTGCCAGGCACTGTTGTAGACACTGGGATATAGTGAACAAAACAGACAATGATCCCTGTTTCATGGAACTTGCATTCTAGTGGGAGGAGCCAGACATTAAACAAATTAGTAAATTATATGTTAGGAGATGATACACACTAAGGGAAAAAATAAAGCAGGGTAAGGGGAAATAGGAATTTTTTGGGGGGGGGCGATGAGGAGTACAATTTTAGATGGAGTAGCCAGGGATGGCCTCGCTGACAAGGGAACATTTGAGTAGAGACCTTAGGGAGTGATGGAGGGAGCCACGAGGCTTCTGGGCCCCAAGCGTCCTTTGGCTGGGGGCAGGCATGTAATCCAAGGCAGGCTGATCACAGTGTCTCTCTGGGATTTTTCAACCAGAGCTGACCAAAACCTACCATTTTTCCTCTGCTTCCAAAGCTGTAGAGAGAGAAGCCTGGAGCTGCTTAAAGTGCCCTTGTTCATGAGGAAATAATGATGGAGTACAGAGAAAGAGGGGAAAGAAATGGAGAAGATGGTCACGGGGGGCTAGAGACCCTGGGTCATGTGAGCTCTGGGGCCAACCCCCTCCTGTCCCTTCAGCAGCTGGATTTTATGAGCCAACGTTTTCCTTCTTTTGCTTAGGCTAACCCCAGTTGGGTTTCTGTGACTTTCGAGCAGACAGTGTGACCACACGGAAGGGAGCCAAGTGGCCATTCTGGAGCAGAGGGCCGGGGGTACCATCAGCATTTGCTGGAGGTAAGTCACCCGAGAGCACCAATTCTTGATGGCAGGTGCCTCGTGCAGGAAAGCTGAGCTATCAGGGGCCCTTGCCAGAGTAATGTGTCCCAGATGTTTACCACTTAGGGCTTGTAAATCTTCAGGAAAAATTTTAAAAAGTAAGTTGGGCTGGCAACTTTCTCTTTGGTCAAGTAAGGGCACGAGAGAATAAATAAATACACCAGCTACCAACCACTTTCACCATCAGTTCATACAGGATGGGGGCATCTTCGAACCCCAAAGGGGGAGCACAGAGTCCAGAATAAAGGATGGCATTGTGAATGGAATAAAACAGTGCTGTGAAAGACCCACGTTACTTTCCTTGTTTCACAAGGGGCTGGAGAAAGCTCCTCAAAGATCAGCCTCAGTGACTGGGAACTACTGCCCTAGAGCACATAGGAGTTAAAATTTCAAGGAAGAAACCAAGACTAAAGGGCCAGGTTGCTCTTCCCAATGAGGTGATTTGTTTTATTAGACACTAAATCCCATGGGTGAAAAGGTTTTGTTGCTGGCCTTGCCTTGAGGGAAGGTAGAATATTGACCTTTTATCATTGGAGAGAGAGAGAGAGAACATAGGGTTTTGATATCTTGGGATACTTGTTCCCCAAGGCTGGCCTTTTAGGAGTTTGCTCAGCCTGCGTGAGGAGGTAGTCCGACCCTGGTGAACTTTATATAACCTTTCACACTGGTCCCTAGGCCTTGGATAATCTCTAATAGCTATGCTGTGTTACTTCCTTAGAATTTTCCTTTTCTCTAGGATGGCTGTTTTCCTGAGCACTGCCTTGTGCTAGCCCAGATGTTGGCAAAGTTTTTCTGTAAAGCACCACATAGTAAATGTTTCAGGCTTTGTGGGTCACACAGTCTTTATTGCAGCTACTCCACGCTGTTGATGTTGTGCAAAAGCAGCCATAGAGAATATGTAAACAAATGGGCAGGGCTGTGTTTCAATAAAACTTTATTAACAAAAACAGATGGAGAGCCAGAGGTCCACAGGCCGTTGTTTGCTGACTTGTGCTTAGACCCTGTTTCAAAAGTACGATTTAACCCTCTCTTTTTGTTAAAGATGCTGATGAAGTTTGTTGCCTTTACCCAGGGGTAGAGGGAGTGGGGACTAACTGTTGTACTCTTACTAATACCCTAGAACCTGGACTTCCCTTCTGCCTTACTACTAGGAACTTACACCATATTTATTCTCTGTAAAACAGAACCCCGGGCTTCCCTGGTGGCGCAGTGGTTGAGAGTCCGCCTGCCGATGCAGGGGACACGGGTTCGTGCCCCGGTCCGGGAGGATCCCACATGCCGCAGAGCGGCTGGGCCCGTGAACCATGGCTGCTGAGCCTGCGTGTCCGGAGCCTGTGCTCCGCAACGGGAGAGGCCACAACAGTGAGAGGCTCGCATACTGCAAAAAAAAAAGACAAAAAACAAAACAACAGAACCCCAATATTTTCATTATGTGGTGTTTTCTTATGAACTTATTTGCAAATGCTTTGACTGATAAGGGAGTAATATCCAACATATATAAACAGTTCATACAACTCAATATCAAAAGAGCAAACAACCCAAATAAAAAATGGGCAGAAGAGCTGAAGAGACATTTTTCCAAAGAGGAAATGCAGATGACCAACACGTATTTAAAAAGATGCTCAACTTTGCTACTCATCAGGGAAATGTAAATCAAAACCACAATGAGATATCACCACACACCTGTCAGAATGGCGGTCATCAATAAGAACCAGATAACAAATGTTGGCGAGGATGTGGAAGAAAGGGAGACCTCATGCACTGTTGGTGGAAATGTAAATGGGCACGGCCACTGCGGAAAACAGTATGGAGGTTTCTCAAAAAGTAAAAAGAGAACTACCATATGAACTAACAGTTCCATTCCTGGGTACATATCTGAAAAAAACAAAAACACTAATTCAAAAAGATACATGCACCCCAGTGTTCATAGCAGCATTATTTACAATTGCCAAGATATGGAAACAACCTAAATGTCCATCAACAGACGAACGGATAAAGAAGATGTGGTACAATATATACAATGGAATACTACTCAGCCATAAAAAGAATGAAATAATGCCACTTGGAGGAACATGGATGGACTTGGAGGGCATTATGATAAGTGAAATAAGTCAGATGGAGAAAGACAAATATTGTATGATATCACTTATATGTGGAATCTAAAAAATACAACAAACTAGTGAATGTAACAAAAAAGAAGCAGACTCACAGACATAGAGAACAAACCAGTTGTTACCAGTGGGGGAAGAGGGGCAACATAGGGGAGGGAGAGTGGCAGGTGCAAACTACTGGGTGTAAGGTAGGCTCAAGGATGTATTGTACAACACAGGGAATATAGCCAATAATCTGTAATAACTCTAAATGGAAAGTAATCTTTAAAAATAGTATAAAATTTTTTTAAAAATTAAAGATAAATGATTTCTTATACCAGGAAATAAATTAAATGTTCTACCCAACCTAAAATTTTTTTTAAATAAATAAATTAATTAAATGTTCTTGTTATGGATTGAATTTATACCACCCCCAACCCCCAATTTATGTGTTGAAGTCCTAACCCTCAGTGCCTCAGAATGTGACCTTATTTGGAAATAGGTCTATTGCAGATATAATTAGCTAAGTTAAAACAAGGTGATACTTGAGTAGGTTAGACCCTAATTCAGTATGACAGGTGTCCTTATGAAAAGGGAAAATTTAGACACAGATACACATACTGGGAAGCGCCATGTGAAGACTGGAGTTATGCTGCATAAGCCAAGGAACTCTTAGAAGCTCGGAGATCTGGAATAGATTCTTCCCTGGTGCCTTCAGAGGAGCATGGCCCTGCCAGTACCTTGATCTCAGACTTCCAGCCTCCGGAACTGTGAGAGAATAAATGTCTATGGTTTAAGGCGCTCTCTGTGTGGCACTTTGTAAAGGCAGCCTTGGGAAATGAAAAAGGGTGACCCAATGTAGACCAATCGTGGATCTCACCTCTCACAATGGACATGTCAGTAACAACAAGATAGAAAGTGGGCATTCCTAAAGAGTGTCACCTGAGATTATAGACTGAAAAAGAGTTGTTGATGTTTTCCTGGGTTGATCCAGCTTTATGAGGAGATGGTGTCTGGGCCTCATTGGGAAGGAGCACAAGGCCAGATGCCAGGGCACTTGGAAGGGCCCACCGTCCACATGGGTGACATACTAGGCCTCCCTGGGAGAGAACTGGGCTGCAGGGGTGCTGCTGCCTCTTCCTCGTGTGTTCAGGGCACCTAGTTTCCATCAGTTCCTCTGTCTTGCTGGCTTGGGCTTTTTTCTTTGACTCTTAGGTATTTTTTTTGGTATTATTTAAAATTCCCTATTTCCCGCTGATATCAAGATACACAGAAGTAGTCCAAAATCTGGTGGAGTGAGCTTAAATGTGAGTCACACAATCAAATTTATTTTTAAAATCTAACAGATTTTTGGTCTCTCTCAGCTGAAAGCATGTATTCTTCACATGAGCCTTCTGCCCAGATCATGGGAAGGAGAGACTTTCTCAGGTTTATCTTTCCTTAAAACATGTACCAGGGATACATCCTTCAAGGGTAAAATTCTGCTCTTCCTTTAAGTCTTGCTGTACAATTTCCTGGCAGCCACCAGAATTCCAAACACTAATGACTATTCCAAAATAGGAATACAACAGCTCTACAGATAGGTAAGCCAGTAGAACTGACGCACCATTGTCATTCTTCTATTCCACAAGTTTTGACTGAACTTCAAATATAGACCCTACTGTTCCCACCACCATTTTGTAGGCATTCCAAAAGGTATGGCAAAAGATGCTTGACATCACTAATCATTAGAGAAATGCAAATCAAAACTACAATGAGGTGTCACCTCACACCAGTCAGAATGGCCATCATCAAAAAATCTACAAACAATAAATGCTGGAGAGGGTGTGGAGAAAAGGGAACCCTCTTGCACTGCTGGTGGGAATGTAAATTGATACAGCCACTATGGAGAACAGTATGGAGGTTCCTTAAAAAACTAAAAATAGAACCACCATATGACCCAGCAATCCCACTACTGGGCATATACCCTGAGAAAACTATAATTCAAAAAGAGTCATGTACCAAAATGTTCATTGCAGCTCTATTTACAATAGCCAGGACATGGAAGCAACCTAAGTGCCCATCATCGGATGAATGGATAAAGAAGATGTGGCACATATATACAATGGAATATTACTCAACCATAAAAAGAAACAAAATTGAGCTATTTGTAATGAGGTGGATAGACCTAGAGTCTGTCATACAGAGTGAAGTAAGTCAGAAAGAAAAAGACAAATACCGTATGCTAACACATATATATGGAATTTAAGGGAAAAAAAATGTCATGAAGAACCTAGGGGTAAGACAGGAATAAAGACGCAGACCTACTGGAGAACGGACTTGAGGATATGGGGAGGGGGAAGGGTGAGCTGTGACAGGGCGAGAGAAAGTTATGGACATATACACACTAATAAACGTAGTAAGGTAGATAGCTAGTGGGAAGCAGCCGCATGGCACAGGGATATTGGCTCGGTGCTTTGTGATAGCCTGGAGGGGTGCGATAGGGAGGGTGGGAGGGAAGGAGACGCAAGAGGGAAGACATATGGGAACATATGTATAACTGATTCACTTTGTTATAAAGCAGAAACTAACACACCATTGTAAAGCAATTATACACCAATAAGGATGTTAAAAAAAAAAAAAAAAAGAGTCATGTACCACAACGTTCACTGCAGCTCTATTTACAATAGCCAGGACACGGAAGCAACCTAAGTGTCCATCGACAGATGAGTGGATAAAGAAGATGTGGCACACATATACAATGGAATATTAGTCAGCCATAAAAAGAAATGAAATTGAGTTATTTGTAGTGAGGTGGACGGACCCAGAGACTGTCATACAGAGTGAAGTAAGTCAGAAAGAGAAAAGCAAATACCGTATGCTAACACATATGCATGGAGTCCAAAAAAAAAAAAAAAAAAAGGTTCCAAAGAACCTAGGGTCAGGACAGGAATAAAGATGCAGACGTAGAGAATTGACTTGAGGACATGGGGAGGGGGAAGGGTAAGCTGGGACGAAGTGAGAGAGTGGCATGGACATATATACACTACCAGATGTAAAATAGATAGCTAGTGGGAAGCAGCCGCTTAGCACAGGGAAATCAGCTCTGTGCTTTGTGTCTGCCTCGAGGGGTGGGATAGGGAGGGTGGGAGGGAGATGCAAGAGGGAGGAGATACGGGGATATATATATACATATGGCTGACTCACTTTGTTATACAGCAGAAACTAACACACCATTGTAAAACAATTATACTCCAATGAAGATGTTAAAAAAAAAAAAGGATGTGTTTGCCAATGTTTACAACACCAATTGTAAAAGAGGCCAAGGGTTCAACAGACACTTGGCATTGATCTTTTCAAATGTTGCCTCAACTCAGCACAGTCCACTAGGATCTTTGTAAAAGGATGTTCTGTCACGTTCAGCATCACGGCCTTAACCTTATCTTATTTCGTCAGTTTTCCCATTTCCCGCTCCTGGTTTTTCACCAAGCTCTCTGGCTCTGACACCTGCCCATCTCAAGACTTGACTGGAAAGTACATGGAACTGCCCATTACTGCTCTCCCTCCAACACACTTTCTGTGCCCCTTGGTCCTGTTCTGGTTCCCCTTCACTAGCAGCCCCCCTGAAGTCCACCCCATTTAGGCATCATTAATGGTACTTCATAATATGTTCTTACTCTTCCTTCTTCTACCTTCTAAACTCTCCAGCCCCAAGGCCCACTTCTGTAGACGTGTGCTCCTTGGGAGCTCTGAGCAAGAGGAGGAAGCACTATCAGTGGGGTAAGGATGGTGGCACCGGGCTTGGCAGTCGGGCAGAGGTGGCTTCCTAACATTTAATTGCTTAAACCAGTGGTGAAAGCTTTTGCTTTGGGATCAGCATTCCAGACGGCACGCTGATTAAACAAATGGCTACCCTTGCATAGTGGACACAAACCTGCTCTTTGGTGGGTACTCAGTAATGGTGGCTATCATTGGTATTATTACCATCTCTCTGTTAGAAGCTGACTGATAAATCAGGTCATGTGTACCCTAAAGCTCATGGAAAAATGTCTCTTCTGATACTCTCAACAATTTGAATTTGCCACTGGTTTAGTGACCCTAAAATCTACCATTATTTTGAACTGTGTTGGGTTCTATGATTAAAGAGAAATTTGAGACCATAATCTCTGTCCCCAAACATTATAATCCATTTGAACAGAAGATAGATGATACTTTACTTGATGAAAGGCTGGACTCAGAGTCAGGAAGCCTGGGTTGTAATCTCAGCTCTGCCATTAAAAAATGATGCAATATTTATCAAATTGTTATTGGATTTGCTTCAGTTTTCTCAGCTATATAATAGAGGTAGTTGGACTAGATATTCTCTGAAGAATTTTCCAGCAACAACAATCATTCATAGATCCGTACAATAGATTAATCTGTTTTGGGTGCTGGAGATACAAAAGTAAACAAAATAGACAAAGCCCTGACCTCATGGAGGTTACATTCCAATGTAAGAGACAGAAGGTAAATATAACATGTAAGAAAACATCTAGTATGTCAAATGGTGAAAAAGGCAGAGGAGAAAACACAGCTGGAATGGGGAAAAGAAAGTCTAGTACAGCTTGAGGAGGTGACTGTAATTTTGAATGGTGAAGGCCTCGCAGAGAAGGTGACATTTCATCAAGTCCTTAACAGGCTGAAAGGAATCCAGCCATGTGGCTCTTGTGGGACATGCCTTCCAGGTAAATTAAACAGGAGGATGTTCTGGAAGGAGCACACCTGGCATGGGTTAAAGAATAGACAGAAGATTAGTGTCACTGGAGCAAAGTGCAAGGAGGGGAGAGGAAGAGAGGAAGTGGGAGAAGTGATGGTGGGGAGCCCAGATCAAAGGGCCTTGAGGTCACTGTACAGATTCTAGATTTTGCTCTCATTGAAATGGCAGCCACAGATGGGTCGACCAGAGGACTGATGTGGTCTGGCTTATGTTCTAAAAGAATCCCTCTGGCCACTGTGTGGAGAGTAGTCTGCAGGGGAGCAAAGACAGAGCAGTAGTCAAGATGAGACCTCATTGTGGCTTGGGCCAGGGAAAGGGCCATGGAGCTGGAATAAGTCAGGATGTATTTTGAAGGTAGAGCTGGCAGGATTTGCTATTGGATTGGGTATGAATCAAAGAGATGAGTCAAGGACAGATGCAGAGTTCCTGGCCTTGGTCTGAGCAATGGGAAGGACTTAGTTGACATTGAGTGAGATGGGAAATACTGTAGATGGAGCAAGTCTGTGGGAGAAGATTAGGAGTTTGATTGTGGGAAAGTTACATTTCAGATTCCTGTTGGGTATCCCAGTAAGCTGCTTGACATATGATTCTGGAGTCCAGGAGAGAGAGAGCTAAATCTTGAAGTTGTCAGTTTATAACTGGTATTTACAGCCGTGAGATTGGATGTAAGGACCAAGGGAATGACTGTAAATAGAGAAGAAAAGAAGCCCAAGTCCAAGTCCTAGGGTATCTGATGGTAAAGGGTCAGGAAGATGAGAAACCAGCAAAGGTTCCCAAGCAGTGGTGACCCATGTGGTAGAAGGAAATACAGGAGAGTGTGGTGTCCTCTTAGAAGCCAGGTGTGCAAACTATTCTAAGGAATCTATAATTCTAGGACATAAAACCGTCTGAAGAAATGAGTAAATGGCCATCATAGGTTCATGCACAGGCAATTAGAATCCATTGTTCCCTGAAGTTCCTGTGAGCCCAGGGCAGGGCTGGTATTAGTCTCCAGCCCTGGAGGGGATCTGGGCTGGGGAGGTGGGAAGGAGGGTCTGCATAGAAGTTGTTTATGGATTTATCCTTCAGCCTTTTCTAAGCAGGTTATAACTGGGACTGACAGAGTGTGGTCCTACGATGAGGTATGAGTCAGACAGCAGAACAGAATTTGATGAAAGAAAAAAATTTTCATTTTGGATCAAAATTCTTCTCCACCTCAAGGTACTAATGTTTTATTCCTGTGCTTTTTTACCCACACTGTTAATTATTTCTTGATCAAAAACATGTGTCTGGGGCTTCCCTGGTGGCGCAGTGGTTGAGAGTCCGCCTGCCGATGCAGGGGACATGGGTTCGTGCCCCGGTCCGGGAGGATCCCACATGCCGCGGAGCGGCTGGGCCCGTGAGCCGTGGCCACTGAGCCTGCGTGTCCAGAGCATGTGCTCCACAATGGGAGAGGCCACAGCAGTGAGACGCCCGCGTACCGCTAAAAAAAAAAAAAAAAATGCGTCTGGATAATACCTAGGCGGGTCAGCTGTTCCCCAAATTCTTTTGAAACGCTGAATTTCAAGTTCTGAAAGTTGCATCTCCTAGAAGAGCATCTGAAGATGAAAGTCAGACTCTCTCCCCCTCAGCAATGAATTATGTGGACCTCTCTTATTATTCCCTCATTTTTAAGAAATGGAAACACTTTCACAATGTCTAATGGGCTCTTCACATGTTATTTCACGCACCATTAACATAACTGGATAATAAAATTGATGTTTAAAATACCCTGCTTGTCCCATGTAAGGTGAGAATATGCAGTGACTGTGATTAACCCATGACAGAAGAGGGCAGGCGCAAACAAGGACAGTTCTGAAGCTCAGGACGTGGGTGCCCTGCCTGCCCACTGGGGAGAAAATAATAGTGAGAATAATTATCGTTTTATGGTCTATGTCCATTCCCTTATTCAGTCTCCATATAAATCACATAAGGAAATACTGCCCCATTTTCTTGCAGAGGAACCTCACATTAAGTAGATTACTTGGATTCCCTGTCAGAAGGGGTGTATTATGCACTGAATTGTGTTCCCCCTTCAACAACATTCATATGATGAAGTCCTAACCCCCGGTGCCTTCAAGTGTGCTTGTATTTGGAGGTGCAGTTTGCAGAGCAAGTTGTCCTTCCGCGGGAGAAGAGAAAAGACACGCAGGAAGAGAGGGTACCGGTGCAGCCTCCAGACCAGGGAGATGAAAGATAAAACTGCCCTATGATATCGGTTTTCTGGGAGGCCCTGCTCTGCTTCCTGCCCTTAGATTCAGGCAGGGTCTCTGTATCCTTCCAACAATCCCCTTCATTCTGCCTGGATTGAGTGGATTTGTCTTCCTTGCAACCAAGAAGTTGCTCACCAAACCAGTCTCCAAGCCCACGCTCTTTCCTATAGGTATAGTGTGTCAGAGGCCTGATAAACGAATCCCTCACAGCCCAGAGACTTTCCTGAATGTACAGGATCGCTCTTGTTCACTACAGCCTTATTAATCTTATAAATGTGTTTTAGATGCTGCATTTGTCAGGGTTCTCCAGAGAAACAGAACCAGGAGGAGATCAGGTTACGGTGCCTAGAAGGGGTGGGGCTGGAGGGAGCCAGGAGACGGCTGGCAGCCTATGGGGGGATTTGGGATTAGATATAACGGCAGCTTGAACCATGGTCACGGTGGTGGGACTGGAAAGGAGGAGACATTGGCTGAAAACATGTCTGAGATGGCATCTACTCCACTGGTGACTAAGGGAGGAGCTGGTGTGACCGTGGGGTCTGAGGCCAGACTGAGTGAATAATGGGCCCAGTCACAGACGTGCATAGTGGAGAAGAGAAATGTCAGGTTCTGAGGGGAACACGGCACATCCTGACCCGTGTCCACCGGGCATGCCGCACTGAGCTCCTTTCTTCACCAATATCATCACTACCAATCATCACGCTCAGTCCTTCCACAATACAACAGGGGCAGACCTAGGATGTGTGCAGACTGAAGATTATGCAACTTGAGGGGCCCTTTTTGAGAAGGAGAACCGGTAAGCAGCTCTTTGCAGGAAACCGCCCTCGGCAGGAAGCCCCTTCTCTTGTTGCTTTAGCAAAGCTATATCATAACTAACTCTGAAACCAGGCGCCCCCAGGCTCTACTCATCTCTGGCCCAAGCACACCTTTCAAATCTTTTAATCACACAATACCTTGCCTAACTTGTCAGTTCTTTCTACAGATCAAAGAAACGAAGAATAAGTATTGAACAGATGACCAGATCCCTTCCTAGGTTCCCTTCAGTAATCTTCCGAGCAAACTAAGTGACCAAACTGTGTGAACAAGATAACACCTGGAGAAAGATCATGAGGAGGTGACAAACCTGAACATAAACCTGCACATAAACCTGCACACAGCGCAGGGTGGTGATGACTCTGCCCCCCCACCGTCTCAATGATTAACTGAGATGACTTCCCTGTTTCCTCCGAAAAGATTTCATGGTCCAGCAGAATCTTCAGAGGTGGTTTTCTGGGGACGTTGGGTCCACCATCTCCCCAGATTGCCAACATTCTGATGAAAGGCACCTTTCCTTTGCTACCAACATTTGTGAATATTGATTTTGTAAGCGGTGAACAGTGGAACCCCCAATTTGATAACAAAACCAAATTAGGAACAGGGTCTTGGAAGGGGGCTATGCAAGCGAGGAGCCCTGAAGCTTGAGTTTCATATTTATACTGTTCAGTCTACCTTTAAACACCAAGTCAACTGCTAAATACATTCTCACCTAGGCTCACATTTATTTGGGGAACTCTCTGTTTTTTTCTTAACGAGAAGCTCCTGAAAAGCAAGGAGGATGCCGCCTCCCTGTGCTATGTGGCAGGTTCATGGCTAATATCTTGATCTAATCACCTACGGAGTTCCCTGCTTGAAACTAGACCTTGGTGCAGGCTTTCAGAATTTAAAAGTCCTTGAGCCTTATAAGGGGGGCTATGAAATGGCTATAAAACAGACCTACTAGAGAATGGACTTGAGGATATGGGGAGGGGGAAGGGTGAGCTGTGACAAAGCGAGAGAGAGGCATGGACATACATACACTACCAAACGTAAGGTAGATAGCTAGTGGGAAGCAGCCGCATAGCACAGGGAGATCAGCTCGGTGCTTTGTGACTGCCTGGAGGGGTGGGATAGGGAGGGTGGGAGGGAGGGAGATGCAAGAGGGAAGAGATATGGAAACATATGTATATGTATAACTGATTTACTTTGTTATAAAGGAGAAACTAACACACCATCGTAAAGCAATTATACTCCAATAAAGATGTTAAAAAAAAAAAAGGACCCCTGGGCATAGGAGGGACAAAAGGAGGAAGCAAGGTAGAGCTGACAACTGAAGACCATGGCAGTGGTGACAGCGGCAATGAATGCCAATGGGGAAGGTTGATAGGGGAGACAGAGGGGGAGGGGAAATTCTAAAAAGGCAGAGAACCCAGAAGTAATTGGGTTTACCTAAATTTGGTCACGATAATATTTTCTGCAATCAAGCAGAAGGTGAATCATTTAATTATGATTAAATTCAGTTATGGGAAAGAAAAACAGGCTCCATTTCTTGTTCATCCATGTATAAGGCTTGCAAATTTGTACCTGCTCTGCGTATTGAAACAATGCCCACTCCCCACAGGCATCACTACTGGGTGGTGGTGAGGATAATGCCTGGAATTAGTACTTTTGCTCAAGTACTAAGTTCTCTTACTGCAGATTGCACTGAGCTGTCTCAGATGACTTGTTCACTGATTCTCAGAATGCTCTTTGAGTGCCTTCTCTGCTTAGCAACAGGCGTAGCACGTTGAGGGGACAGATGCATATCAGATCCGATTCTTTCCTTCAGGAGTTCCCAGTCTGGGAAGTTACTGAAATACGAGAGAACAGAGTTCCACTGGCATTTACGAGATGATGATGAATTGGGGGCTGGAATAATCCCGACCCTTGCTAGTATCCATGGACCAGTAGCATCAGTATGACTGGGAAATTAGGAGAAATGCAAAGTCTCAGGCACTACTCCAGACCTGGTGGATCAGAATCTACACTTTAACGAGATCCTCAGTCCACTGTACACACTTTAAAGTTTGAGAAGCACTGCTCTGGGAGAGTTGATTCATGAGCAGAGCTTTAAAGAACAGGTAAGATTTGTAGAAGTTTAATATATCTATTGGTGTTAGATTTCTTTAGGACTTAGTATAAGGAACCCTCTCTGTAGCCTTGATATTGAAAGCCCTTCTGATTAATAAAATGAAGCTGGGATAAAGGTGAGCAGGGGATATTCAGGCAGAAAGAAGATGGAATTCCAAAAAGCAAGGTCATTTGGAACAACTAATTATCTAGATATGAAGACTGAAAATACATGAATGAAACCCTACTTGTTCTTCTGAATGTAGACCCTTGTGAAAAAATTTATATTTGTAACCATCCTGCTCGGCATTCGGTTAAGCCCAAAAGAATTCTTGCTAGGCTGTGTATAAGAAGCCCTCCTGGAAACATCCAGACTTCTTATATTTAATTTTATTTCTTATGGGATGTAACAGTTCATCTTAAAGACCTGCATGAGAAGTGCCTCTCCTGGGTAACTAACTGGCATCTCTAATTTCTGAAGTTTTATAGAGCATGGATTCTTTTGTTTCGTAGAAGAGCTTAAAAAATGTATCTGTCTACTCTGCCTTTGGCCAAAGGGAAATAAAAGTATTAGTGATCCTAACTTGAAGGTTTTCTTTTTTGTCAGATGATATCCTGTCCTCTCCCCTCACAAGTGTCTTAGCTTGACCCCAACCTCCTCTCTCTCCCCCACCGTCTCCACCCCTTCTCCTCTTCTACATCTCCCTCCCTCCGCCTGATCCCCCACTGTAGCTTCTATAATCATCTCCACTGCAGTCACGTTGTTCCACACACACACACATGCTAATAGTCTCCCAGGCTGTAGTTGTTTTTCTACCCAGGTTGCCATTCCCTTTGCTTCTCTGAAGCTCAAATGTCACGTTCCCAGCTGTTAGGAATTATCCCACATCTGGACCCCATAGCATTTCTTTGTGCCTCACAGGACTTTCAAACCTGTAATTTTGTGATGTGTGTCTCTGTTTTGAATGTCTCCTTAAACTGTAAACTGCTTGAAAGCAAGGATTTTGCCTTATTTAGCTTTATACCCCACAACGTCTGACAAGACAAAGAGCAGGTGTTTAACAAATCACTGTTGAATAAATGAATAATGATAGCTAGAAAGATGAGCAAAAAAGTTCTTGACAGAGGAAAAAAATTCTCAGAGATATGAATGCCGAGTGGAGTGAGGGGATGACGATGTACATTTAGAACAGGGTTCCCCAGATGTTTTCTGTAAAGGGCCAGATAGTAAATATTTTAGGCTTTGTGGTCCATGCAGTCTGTCTCAACTATTCAACTCTGCCGTTGTACTAGGAAAGCAGCCGCAGGCGATATGTCAATGAATGGGTGTGTTTTGTTCCAATGAACTTTACTTATGGACACTGAATTTTGAACTTCATATAATTTTCAAGCGTCACAAAACACTATCCTTTAAAATTTTTTTTCCAGCCATTTAAACCTTTAAAGGCTATCATCAGCCTGCAGGCAGTACAAAAATGGGGTGGGTGGATTTGGCTCTCAGGCCACAGTTTGCCGACCTCGATTTAGAAAAATGATTAAAATATTACAATTAAAGAAGATTCACATCAAGGTCAAAAGGACAATGATTGAGTAAATTATAGTACAATCACTTATGAAATTCTTTGCAGCCAATTAAAGTAATAAAAACTATGTAGCAACATGGAAAATGCTATGATAAACTGCAAGTTGAATAAAGCAGCCTCGAAAATTATGTTTGATTATAACTATGTTGAATGAATCTTGAATAAACTATCTGCAAATTATGTATGCACAAGGACTGAAAGGGAAAATGAAGGCTGTTTGATTTGTATGAAGTTGGGACTATGGATAATTTGTTTTTCCCTAAATGTGAGTATCAAGCTTCCTTCCAATTCTCAGGTTCTATGATGGACATTCAGCTCAAATTAGTTCATTAAACGATCTCTCTTTGCAGACATAAAAGGAAGAGGACATAATTTAGAGGGGTCCGAGGTCAGGAGAATTTTAGACAGCGTTCCAGTTAATCACTGCTTCATTATGAACAGCCCCACACTTAGTGGCCTAAAACAACCACCGTTTTATATTGTGCTCACAGATCCCGTGGGTCAGAAACTCAATCAGGACACAGTAGCAATGACACATCTCTACCGTCCAATGTCTGTGGCCTCAGTTGGGAAGACCAGAGTAGCTGCAGGTGACTCGAATGTCTGGGGACTGGAAGATCCCTCTTCTGAGGTGGCTTCTTTACCTCCCACCTGGACCAAGGGGAGGGACGACTCCAAGGATGCTATATTAGTTTCCTGAGGCTGCCATTTAAAAGTTCCACAAATAGGGTGGCTTCAACAATAGAAATGTATTGACTCACAGTCCTGGAGGGTGTTGGCCGGGCTGGTTCCTTCTGAGGTTGTGAGGCAGAATCTGTTTCACGTCTCTCTCCTCATTTCGGGTGGTTCCCTGGCCATCTGTGGCATTCCTTGGACTGAAGGCGCATCACACTGATCTCTGTTCTCATATTCACATGGTGTTCTCCACACACCTGTCTATCTCTGTGTCCAAATTCCTACTGTTTATATGAACAGGGGACATATTGTATTAGGCTCCACCCTACTGACTTTGTCTTAACTGGATTACCCACAAAGACCCTCGTTCCAAATAAGGTCACACTCACCAGTACCAGGGGTTAAGACTTAAGCATCCCTTGAGGGATACAATTCAACCCATAATAGCTGAGCTCACCTGTTCATAGCGCCTACACATGGCCTGACCACATGGCCTGGAGCTGGGTTCTGAGAGGGAGCATCCCCAAACTGACCATCCTAGGTGAACTAGGTAGACGCCGCATGGCCTTTCATGAACTAACTTTGGAAACCATACTTTATTGGTGGAAGCAGTCAAAGATTTCCCAGATTCAATAGGAGGGACAGAGACCTCACCTCCAGGTGACAGGAACAGCAAGGAATTTGCAGCCATTTTTAAAACCCACTACAAGGAGGGGTTTTTAACCCAGGATTTATGGACCCATTGGGAATCCACAGATGGCTTCCAAAGGGTCTAAGAAACCCCAGAGGCTATGCAACGTATTGCATGAGCTCAAGTTCTTTTTTTCTGAGGCATGGGTCCACAGAGCTCATTCTGTGTTCGAGAGGGTGTATGACCTACAAAACGATCAGAAAGTACTGGAATATTGAATCCATCGGCTGCTTCTAAACAGAAAAGGACACGCCTCCCTTTCTCCAACTCAGCAAAAATGTTTTCTGTCTCTGGTTTGACAGCAGAGCCAGCCTTTCTCCTTCCCTGAGGCAGCTTCTGCCATCTGCCAAATGGCATTGTTCTGCGACCCTGGTGTCCTTGAAGCAGCTCAGCAGCCGTAGAGGGAGGTCCCAGTGATCCCAGAATGCTCTGGCTCCTTGGTGCACAGGGATGGACTGAGAAGCAGCCTGTTTCCCCACCTCCTGACCTGGGAGGCTCTGTGACACTCTCCACTGCAGCATGAGAGACCCAGTGAAGGGGTGGGCTCCTGCCACAGCACTGGCCCTTCCGGTTGTCCTTCTGACCTCGTTCATGCCTCTGTGCTATTTGTGTACCTGCCTGTCTCCTCCACTAGCTAACAAACTCCTCATTTCTCTTTATATTAGAAAATATTTAATACGCTGTTTTGCATATGATAATGCTCAAAACGGTTGGTGGTTTCTGAGCTGCAGAAAAAGCTGAGCTGCAGAAAGTTAGACCAGGTCCCCAAGGACTCTGGAACACGGTGCCTCACGGGCTCCCCATGCTTAGGAAAGTCTCGTTTGGGACACGATATCAGCTGCAAACAGGAGCCACAGGGTGAGGTAAGGAGACTGGAGGGGGGGTGTGGGGAGTGAAATGTAGAGCTGATCTGGGTCTTAATCATAGTTCTGTCACTGACAATCTGTGGGGCCCTGGCACGGCATTTCTACGGGGCGTAGTGGAACCACAGTGTCACTCTTGCCTCTCCTGTGTAACAACTGTGAGAGAGGCAGCTGGTGTACTGGGTAAATGTTTGGTCCCTAAAGCTGGACTACCTGGGTTTGTGTCCTAGCTCCTCCTCTGCTGCCTGTGACCTTGGGTGTTCATGAAATAGGCCTCCACTGCCTTGTCTGTAAAACACCCCTTCCTGAGCTCACCAGCCTCCATGGAGTGCCCTCCGTGAGACAGGCACTGTTCTAAGTGCTTCACACGTATTCACTCCTTTCCTCCTCGGAAGAGCCCTACTGACCAGGTAGTGTTATTACCCATTTACCAATGGTGCAACTGAAGCACAGAGAGGGGTTAACACGCCCACAGTCACATGCTGCCAGGGCGCACGACTAGCACTTGAACCAGCCAGTCGGGCTCCCTGGGCCTGTTTGTGCAACCAATGTGTCACCACACAGCTTCCTGTCCTGATGAGCCTAAGCTGCTTAGCATGTAAATGCTCAAGAAATGTTAGTTGTTAGTAACGATCATTCCTAGTTTCAGTCTCATCTTTAAGTTGGGGCTGATGCCACCTAATTCATGGGAGGAAAGGACACAGAAAAAGCACTAAGCTGTGCACCTGGGGCTGAGATGCCTGGTTTTTTGTCTTTGGTGTCGGCTGCATGGCAAGTGGATGGGCCCCGGGCCCCAGTGACACAGACTTGGGGACCTTCTAGCTTGCACAGTACTTTGCTCATGGCAGATGCTCAAAAATATGGTTTACTCAATTCTCCAGAACTAGAGAACTCCCACCAGTCCTGGAGAGGCTATTTTAGAAGGACTGAGAGGAAGGATACTAAGTGCTTGGACAGAAATAACAATTGATCCCACCCCTGATTTCAGTCCTAGCTCCAGAAAGAAACTCGCTCCTCATGCAATATATAAGCCTCCCAGCAACCTACTTCATGCTGGTTTCGTTGAGCCCATGCATGGATCTTGCTACCTTTGCTCGTGCATGACGGCTGCTGCCCTGTTCTCACTCTGCCTGTGCAGATCAGTAGTGTCTGTCCCAGGCTTCTGGCTGCCACAGGCTGGGGACCTTGTCTACTTGCTCACTGTCAGTGGTGCAATGCCAAGTAGCAGGCTCAAAAACGTCACTTGGCTGATTCAATAGCTGTTGAGTCTGTTGGAGGTGAAGTCTAGTCCTGGTTATTTACCATCTTGATTTCTTCTCTCTCTGCCCCTGTCTGGGGTGGGGCAGCAATTCTGGGTAACTGTGCTTGCTCTGCAGACCAGCCTTTTCTCTCATGTGGACTGTCCCAAAGTCTACATGGGGGAGTAGGGAGGGAGAGGCATGGCTGAGAGCATTCACAGGCCCATTGGTCACTACCACAGCCGCAAAGGCCAACTTGGATTTCTGCAGGAGAAAGCTTACATTTTGATCTCCATCTATCTGATGGTTCTGAATTGGGGTACTGAAGAGAGGAGAATAAATAATCCACTTAAAAGCCCTATCAATCAGAATGCATGGGAAACGGGCCTGTGGTCTGGCTGGAGAGAGAAAGCCTTCCTGGTAGACAGGAGATGGTCTCTCCAGGCCCCTGCCTGAGGAAAAGGAAGGAGTAAATTGATAAGTTGGGGTCTCTGGCACAAGACCACCTGGGTTCTGGTCTGAGCTCTCACCCTTCCCGGCTGTGCTACTGTGGGCAGATTAGTTTTTCTCCCTTCTCAGCTCTCCCGTCTGTAAAACAGGACAGATCAGAGCCCCCTCCCTCATAGGTGTGAGGCTTAAACAAATTAATTCATATAGAGCACTTTGGGCAGAGGAGACACTGAGGCTCCTAGAAAGCCCCCAATAGATGTGAGCTATTATTCTCTAGAAAAACAGTCCAGAGAAATGGAGAAAAAGAAGTCACTATCAGACGCAGATACAGAGTGTCTTCGTCTAGATGAGCTTGGGTAAAACGCAGCAACATTTAAACGTCTGGGCTGGCACACTGCTAAGATGGCCAATAACAACTCAAGGCCCGAGAAGGGTGAGGAAGAAGGGGATCACAGGGATCTGCAGGAGGGAGCCCGAGAGAGAGGATTCAAGATATCGTTCCAGCCATTAAGGGAAGCAGCTCAGCTTCAGCGTTTGGCATTCCTTAGCTTCTGTGCCTGCACTCACCTCCTCCTGGAGCGGCATCCAACCCAAGGCTCAAGAAACAACATTAAGAAGCCAGAGACAGTGATCCTACCCAGGAGATTGATGAACACGATCTCCCGAGTGGAGGGCAACGTGAATACATCTCAGGACCCACCCTCCCCCTTGGGCGTGCTGTGGTCCACATGTCTGTGTGCTTCCTGTCATGGCGCTGGTGTGGTACTGTTTTGATGTATGTAAAAGTAAGACTACCTTGAATGAAGTTGCTGTTTTCTTCTGAAGTCTGTTTGCAGCCTGTTTAATCCTCCAGGGACATTCTGAATCTGATTCCAAGAATAACTTTGGAAAGTTAATAAAAAATTTTCTGAAAAACACTGGCAAAGAGGAACTTCCACAGTAGCAGACAACTGTATGGGGCTGGCAGAATCCTGGCTCTCAGTGAAATCTTGCAGCGTGGGGCAAAGATTCCAGAGGAAAAGAATTCTGGGAGGAGAGTGTTTTACAGAGGAAGCACTAAGTAAATCCTCACTCATGCAGTGCACGTTTTGACATGGAAGTCCGTGTTTATAGGGGATCGGGGCCAAAAGGAAGGCCCTGTAGGTTTCCACTAGGCTGCAAGAAAGTGGATATTAAATGAGAAGGGAGGTGTAGGGGAGAGAAAAGAGACCATGTGGAATGAAAACAAACAAACAAAAAAAGAGTAAGTAGAGAAGGATGAAAGAGAGGGAGCGCTAGAGCACGAGAAAATAGAGGGTGTGGGAAGAAGGAATATTTGATCCTCCACCTTCCTCAAACTTTTTTTTACCACAGTATATGCATCTCTAAGAGGCAACTTTATCTTGAGAGACTGATTTCAAACAGCAAGGATGCTCATATTGCTAACATTGCTAATTGACTAATGCTAATTGACTTATATTGTTCAACACTGTGCTTCCCTTGCTAAGTTACTGCTTAAGACCAGGCAGAAAGAAGCCTGGCTAATTACCACATGAGGATGGAATTGTGTGCCTGGAGGAAGAGCAACATCTTTGCCATAGAAACGATAATATTTATTCTGTGCTGGCACTGTGCAAGGTTCTGGGGACGCATATGGCTGTGGGTGAGACCCAGTACCTGCCTTCATGGCAATTACCAGCTAGAGCAGATGACACACGTTAAATGAGCCACTGAGGTTTTTAAAGAGAAAGGTGTCATGTTCATATTTATATTTTACTAAGAGTTCTCTGGCTATGTTGTGGAGAATGCATTAGAAAATGGCAGAGTTGGAGGCAGAGAGACTGGTTAGGGGGTTAGAAGGCTGTTAATAGTAGGTCAGTTGAGAGATGATGGATGCCTGGGAGAGAGAGTAGTAAATGGGGTTAAAAGACATTTGGGGTAGAACTGGCATGAATTGGATATGGATCAGAGGAGAATGGGGTAGGGGCATTACTCACAGTTTCAGACTTGACCAACTGGGTAGAGGGAGTGAAATTTACAGAAATACAGGGCCTTAGGAGAGAAGCAGTCTGTTGGGAAACGATGAGCTCTTTGTTGTGAGGGATACAGTAGATTGAATCACTTGACCTCTATTCTACACTTCTTCTGGTGGCCCACCCTGTACTCCAGAATCTAGACAGCCCAAAGCTACATGGTTTAGGTCCATCAATCGGCTACACTCACATGAATCTTGAATTCAGAGCTGAGGCGACAGAGTCCAAAGCATCCATCTGGCTGAGTCAAATCTAGCAGCTGTAAGAGCTTCTGAATCAAGTGATTTTGACCACAGCTGCCTGCCAGATGCATCAGAGCTAAGCTTGCATTTGGGACAACAGGCTTCTAATTCCTCAGCTTCTTGCTGTGGCAAAGATAGCACTTCCCCTAGAGGGTTAAATCTGCAGCACTATTCTGGGTGTCATTCCTGGACACCTCGCCTGGAACCTTCTCTAGTCTTTCCAACAATGCTTAAGCATGCAATTCCCTGTAGAAGCCCTTAAAATATCTAGAATGTTTCTGCTTAAAATATCTAGAATGTTCCTGCTATCAGCAACTAAAACTTAACAGATATACTAGAAGCAGTGAGCTTGTAGAACCTGCAAGATATGCAGATATTAATACATGGATGACACTCAGATACATGGGTCTGCAGTTTAGGAGAGAGGACTGGACTGGTAATTTGTGAGTTGTTGGCATACAGATTGTAATGGGTGAGATCACCTGGAGAGATATTGCCAAGAAAGAATTTGAAAGGTGAGAAGAAAGGAGGGCCTAGGACAGAAACTTTGGAAATACCAGTTTTTGAGAGATGGTTAGAAATGTTAGTTGGTCACTGGAGGAAGAGGGCTAAAAGGTAAGAAGAAAACCTACCTTAATATCACAGAAGCCAGAGGTAGAAAGTGGGTCCATAAGAATGGATCAACGTGGCAGATGCTGGAGGAGGTCAGGCAAGGTGAGGGCTGGACATGTCTATTGAATCTGGTCTTTGGTAACCTTGGCAAGAGTTTGATTATAGTGTTGGGAATAGGGTTCAAATTAAAAGGACTTCGGGTTGAGGGAGAGAGAAGGAAATTGATACTGTGGGAGTAGGCAGTCTTTTTAAAGAAGGTTGACCATCTCTAGAGGTGATGTAGGATCAAGACCAAGGGAGGGAGGTTTCTTTGGTTTGTTTTAATGCTTAGTCAAGCTAATTCATCCCTCCCCCCAACCCCGTGAAGCATCAGTGAGATAGTACGTAAAATTGTGATACGTATTTCATCTAAATAATGAATCTTTCATGTTGGAGAAAGAGGCACATGTTTGGTGGTGATGAGATGAAGTCAGGAGAGAGTTGTCTTGGAGGAGATAAAGGAGAGGAGACATTATGTATTTTAATAGCTGTGAAAACATAGGAGGGGGTGTGATCCTGATGCTGGGATAGTTTTAGGCAGGGGAAGGGGTGTAGATGAGGAGATGGCTTTAGATAGAGGAAGGATGGGGCAAAGGGAGCAGGTGCATCAGGAATTAGACGTTGTGAGCAGGAAATCCAGGACATGCAGTCTGATGGTATTTATTCTCTTTGTACAATAATAGACAAAGTTCTCTTTTTGGGGGTTTGTGGAGTGCTGAGGATTGGAGATTTCAGGAGAGTGAATAACGTCTTAATGGTCATTCTGTAGAATGAAAGAGCAAAAGCTCACTAACTTCCCATCACTGTCAGGAGCCTGCTTGGGTTTAACAATGAGGAACTGATGGAGGGATCAATCCATCCTAGAGAGATTGGTTCCAAATACAGTCATTCTGTCCATGATACAGACAGAATAAGGGGGAAGCAAGGGGACAGTCACCCAGCAGACACAGTCAGACACTCTGCTAAATGGGTTGTTGGGGAGGGGAGCAAGAATGTGGGTGGATCATGGCTAGAGCAGGATAGATTTCGCCAGAGAGAAATCTCACCCTCGAGTCATATCTTCTTTGCCAGGAAGAGGAAGCAGCTTGCTTTCTTGGTGAACAAAGGCTTAGCTTGCGTGAACGTCTCTGGAGAGAAATGTTTTTGTACATCAGGCTGGTAATTAAAGGCTCCTAACAAACCAAGTCTCATTACTCAGCTTAAGGAGCTGCCTAGATTGCGTCTGGCACGGTGTCAAGTGTCTGCTCGGCACAAAGCTGAGCTGGAGGTGGCCCCTACCCGGGGAAAGGGCCCAGGCTGGGGGCTCACTGAGACCTGCCTGTCCTGCCTGCCTGCCATCTCCCCATCTGCACCCCTTCCCTTGCACAGGCTGCACTGATGGGAAACAAGCAGGTCCTCACACTGCTCAGGCTTCATTGTTCTCTTTTCCAGGTATTTAAACAAGCTGTAAAGAACAGGGCCATGTCAGCTGCCTGATTCAGTAAACATTACAATGATTAATTGCTGGGATCTCAGTTGCTGTAGGGAACCCCATGCAGGTTAAGTTCTCTCAGCCTCGAGGAAGGCTGCTGCCAGCCGTTCTTCACTAGCCAGCAGGAAAGTCTGTTAGAATCAAAGTTCAGATAAGGTAACACCATTAGTTCCTTCTCCACAAAATAGAGCTGTGTGGTTTGCACTTCACAAATATTTGTGTAATTAATCACTTTCACTGGGGCATGGGGATAATACCTTAGTTTTGTAAAATGCTTTCAGGTTTGCAAAGTACTTTCCCTCCTATCATCTAAGCCCCTCTTTGCTGTCAGGTGTTATTTCTTATCCAGATTAGTATTAATATTAAAAGCAATCACTACCACCACCACAATAGCCGCTGACTTTTATCAACAGCTTTCTACGTACGGGGCACTGTTTCACGTGCATTACAAGTAGCGTGATCAGTGGCAATTAGGGAAGCCAAAAGAAGGAAAAAGATTATGGGTTTGCTGTGCACAGATGACATTTTGCATGTTAGCCAGGGGGACCCGACAGTGGCATGCATTTTTGTACAGTTCCTTGCTAGGAAAGAGCTTGCTTCCTGCAACTAATTTCAGTATTTCTCATCATTCTTTCCATGGCTCTCAAGATGTTCCACGATGTAGGTCCTTCTCTGTATTATTCTGAACAATCCTACTCACTCTAATGAATAAGAACAGCTAACACGGGACACGTCTCTGTACCAGGCTCTGCTGTGAGCAGTTTCTAGGCATCCTCTCATTTAATCCTCACAACTATCCCATGAGGTGGGTAGAACGATTATCCCTGTTTTCAGATTAGAAAACTGAGGCATAGAGAGGTTAAGTGACATGCCCAAGGTCACTCAGCAAGTAAGTGGCAGGCTGGGAACCTGATCCAGGTGGTCTGGCTCCAGCGCCCACACTCCCGGTCACCATGCTGGGCTGCGTGCCTGATGGACCAGGGCATTCCTTTCAGTCAAGCTTGGCCCCAACTTGAGGAACATGGGTTGGTGAGCCAAGATGAAACCTATTTGCTCTAGAGAGAGGTCAGGTGACCCCCTGAGGAAGCTACTTCTCAGTCTTCAATGTCCAAGTTCATTGCTGTTTTCACTGTACCACGTTGTCACTCCAGGTCTCAGCATCTGAAACCGGAATACCAAAACGTGTTGCAAGAGGCACGGGTCAGCTGCTTTTTTGAAAAATCAGGCTTTTGGGGGTTGGATGGTCACCAATTAAAACTCATTTTTTTTCACTTTCCTCCAAAGAAATGATTGTTTCTCTTATCCAGAAGGGAAGAAACCACCAGAAGCAATAATTTGCCTGGCCCTCCTGCCCTACCCATTGGCCAGCTGTTCTGTGGACGAGAAATGTCCTGACTGCTGGGGCCAGAGCCCTGTTTCCCATGCTCTGCTTTCTGGGTGCTGACTGCCTGCCCTTTGGCTGCCCCACAGCCCCACCTGCTTGGGCTTCCCAGGGGAGCTGGTTTGGGGTGTGGGTGGACCGGGAAGTGAGGTCAGGCACCTGATCCTGGTCCTTCACCTGGGTGCCCTCCTTACGCCGGTATCTTTCAGCAGGAAGGGCAGGGCCCCTTTCATTCTAGACAATGGAATGAAACACACTATCACATGTGTAGTACACAGACAACTGGGTGAATGTTTTCCCTTCGCCAGCAGAGCATGAGACAGTTCTTACACTGCAGAAAGGGTGCTCAGCCTGAGGCCTCCTGGTTTGCTCCCATGAAAATGGAATTAGTGGTTTGTAAAAGCAGAACATTCCCGAAATCATCCCTGAAAGAGCATCATTCACCATCTTATGGGCTACATATTTCATTTGCCCACTTGACTGTCTCTGTAGCTTTATTTGTTCTGAGTTGTTTTTTTAATTCAAGTCACAGCTTATCACCAGTTTTAAAATGTGCCTAGAAGTGGAAAGGGGCTTTTCCTTATAAGAGACCGCCAGCATTGCCAAGGGTGACCTCCACTGTTCCTGCAAACAGAACTGAAACAGCCGGCCACACCCACTTCTGAGCACGTTTGAAGGGCTTAGTAAGTTGGGCCATAGGAACCCCTTGGTGCCACACTCCACAAATGCTGAGCATTTTCAGATGATCATACATGATGTGGTTGCTAAAGACACAGCTTCTGTGAGACCTGAAATGTCACAATTGTTTAAACAGTCCTGAGAAAATGACCCTGAAGTCACAGGTACGGAGAGGAAGTCCATTTCCTCTCCACTTGCAAACCTCCCAGTATGTACACACACACACACGCGTGCACGTGCATGCATGCACGCATGCACGCACACACACACACACACACACACACACACACACACACCACTAATATATCCTGAGGCTATCGAGGCTCCAGAAAGCACCAAAACACCACACTGTGCACAACTTCATTTAATCTAAAACCCTCCAGTTCTCAACCCTGGCTGCACATTACAATCCCTGGGGGATTTTGAAATCCTGATGCCCAGGGCCCACTCCCAGAAGTTCTGACTTAATTGTTCTGGGGTGGGGCAGGGTGGCCAACTGTGCCTGTTTGTCCGGGACTGAGACGTTCCCAGGATGCAGGACGTTGCTAAAATGAAGAACATCCTGAGAATCTGGGACTAGTTGGTCACCATGCGTGGAGATAGGTTCTCTTTGTAAGTGTTCCTAGTGATTCTAATGTGCAGTCAGTGTTGAGAACAACTAGTCTAAACTTACACGCTGAGGACAGGTAACAAGATTTGAGAAAATACTATTCTTTTGTAGAGGATTCTTTTAAAATGACAACAACGATAATAATAATAATATGAGGCCCTTTGTAAATGAGACTTTCTGACCAAATGGCACCCTTCCCACTCGGTGAGGGTCCCAGGAGAGTCACCACACCCAGGGAGCAGCTTGCCTATTTTCTATTCTCATTGGACTGAAATCCAAACACTGAGCCCCTCTGTTGAAGTGGGGAGGGACCACGGAGTCGATTATTTTACAATTGAAGAAGACCCAGTGCATTCCACGCTGGGTCCCATGAGCTGATGCCGTCTGGCAGAAACACCCAGCAGCTCAGACACTCTTCCTTCACTTTCCAGTTGGCTTTCAAATGACTTGCTTACATCCAACAAGCCTTGTAATAATCACTTGTTTATATCCATCCAACTTTCTCCTGAGTTGCTGAGCTGAGAGTGAGAGAAGAGCATGTGTTTCTGGGAAATTTCTAGATGTGCAGTGATTCTCAACCCTGGTATTGTATTCAATCACCTGGGAGGCTGTTCAAAACCTAGAGCCCATCCCCAGGCCAATTAAGTCAGAATCTCAGGGGCTTGGGAACCAGGCAGTACTTGCTGAAAGCTCCCCAAGTGATTGTAATGTAAAGCCAGGGGTGAGAATCACTGCGTTGGAGCCTGGTTCTCAAAGTGTGGGACCTGAACCAGCTGCTGTCAGCATCACCTGGGAAATTATAAGAAATGCAAATTCTCAGGTCCCACCCTGGACCTACTGAATCAGAAACTGTGGGGATGGGCCCCAGCAGTCAGTTTTAACAAGACTTCTAGGTGATTCTCCTGCACGATAAAGTTTGAGAACCAGTTTAGATGGCAAGATAGTATTTTTGCAAAATCTGCTGCGATACTTAAACTGTTAACTGTTGCCTCTAATTTCCTTGTCTGCAGCAAAACCCAATTTGCTCTTCCTGATGATTCTCACTAATAAAGTGATAAATCTTGGCTCATCTAGGATGAAGAAACACAAAAGATACACCTGAGGCCCTGCTGCTATTTCTGGTCTGGGAACCAACAAAGCAAAAATAATCTTATGAAGCAATGGCGACAAATTATTTGGTCTCCTATAATTAAGGCATCTGTTTTAGTATTGTTTTATAAAGTTTCTAGTCTTTACTTATTGTTTCTTTATCTATCAAGCTTGGAGCAGCCAGAAAAAATTATGCCCCAAACAGTTTTAGAGAGATACTTGGTTGGAGTTCCCTAGAGAAATCTATGATACTATAGGAAGGGGTGATTATGATGCAGAATTGAGGGTAGAGAGCCTAAATTCGCTCTAAGAGAGAAGGGTTGAGGCAGGCACCGCAGGAGGGAGGAGAGGGTGGTCATCAGTAAGCTGAGTCAAGAGACGCAAAAGCTGAGACGACTTGTTCTCCAATCTGGAGAGTTACTGAAATTTTAGGATCTGAGATCTGCCCCAAGAGTTACTGAGGGGCACAGATGAGTGATTTTGCATTGGGGAATTTCAGACCTCCTATTCCTTACTCACCCCCTCTAATTTATAGAACTAAATAACAGAAAAAGCATTTATAAGTTCATACAGTTTGGGTAGCCAGAATGTTATTTTTTTTTCAGTAAAAATCAAAGAATATTAGGTCACCAATTGACACTTATCCAGACAAGTATATCTATTATGTAGTTTAATCCTCATAACAACACTCAGGTGAGTATCATTGGCCCATTTTTCCAAATTAGAAAACTGAGAGTCAGAGATACTAGGCAAGTAACTTAGTCATTAAATGACAGAGCTAAGATTCTAATCCAGGTCCGTCCAACTCTAAGACCTTTGTTTACTTCCTTGGTCCAGAAAGGTATTAATTGGAGCCGAGGGCTGTGTAGCCAGCTGACAGGTCTACATCCAACTACAAACAAAAAGATGAGCCCAGAACTTCATTCCTACAGGTGGACATTATTGAGGGCAATTCTCTACGGTGTTTCTATACATCTTGTAACATTTTCTATCCCAGAAAGATGTGGTTTAGCAAAGATAGAGGTCTCTCCAGGGCAAAAGGCAGATTTGTTTCCTGACTAGCATAAAAAAAAGATCCTATCTCCTTCAACAGTAAAGGCTGGGCAAGTTTGGGGTTATAAGATTAGGGGTTTCAACAACTCAATAACAAAAAAACAACCCAATCAAAAAATGGGCATAGGACCTAAATAGACATTTCTCCAAAGAAGACATACAGATGGCCCACAGGCACATGAAAAGATGCTCAACATTGCCAATTTAGAGAAATGCAAATCAAAACTACAATGAGGTATCACCTCACACCGGTCAGAATGGCCATCATTAAAAAGCCTACAAATAATAAATGCTGGAGAGGGTGTGGCGAAAAGGGAACCCTCCTACACTGTTAGTGGGAATCTAAATTGGTGCGGCCACTATGGAAAACAGTATGGAGGTTCCTTAAAAAACTAAAAATAGAACTACCATATGACCTAGCAATCCCACTCCTGGGCATATATCTGGAGAAAACTCTAATTCGAAAAGATACATGCATCCCAGTGTTCACAGCAGCACTATTTACAATAGCCAAGACATGGAAGCACCATAAATGTCCATTGACAAATGAATGAATAAAGATGTCGTGTATATATATATAATAGAATATTGTATATATATACAATATATATAATATCAGCCATAAAAAAGAATGAAATAATGCCATTTGCAGCAACATGGATGGACCTAGAGATTATCATACTAGTGAAATAAGTCATACAGAGACAAGTATCATATGATATCAGTTATATGTGGAATCTAAAATATGATACAAATGAACTTATTTATGAAACAGAAACAGACTCACAGACATGGAAAACAAACCTATGGTTATCAAAGGGAAAAGGCAGGGGAGGGATAAATTAGGAGTTTGGGATTAGCACATATAAACTACTATATATAGAATATACAAAAAGGTCCTACTATATAACCCAGGGAAGTATATTTAATATATTGTAATAAACCATAATGGAAAAGAATATGGAAAAGAATATATATGTATAACTGAATCTCTTTGCTGTACCCTAGAAAATAACTTAACATTGTAAATCAACTATACTTCAGTTAAAAAAAAAAGATTAGGGGGTACAGCTCAAGGTTCCTCAGTTGTGACAGGCCCACTGGGTGCACAGCATCTGTTCACCTGGGCCTGCCTCTGAATTGCCCCCATGGGACTTAGAAGCCAAGGAGAACCAGTATTGTCATGACTAATAAAGTTTTTTGCGTCTGGCCCAGGAGTCTTGTATCTTCTTCCAGCATCTACGAAACCATGGCAGGCTAACCTAGCTTGCAAGCAGGGGAAAGTCTCAGAGCCTTGGCAGTTCCTGACATTGACTCCTAACCTGAGTATTACACATACCAGCACACTGTGCTCCTTCCCGCCTCTCAGTGCTGAGTGGATGCAGCCAGCTCCCTGGAGCTCACCTGTTGGAACCTTCTCACCATTCTGCTGCTTCCCCATCCATCCTGCTGTGATTACTGAATCTAAGCAGTGACTAGAATTGACAGGTGGGAATTAGGAAGATAGCCTTGGCAGATGTCAACTTCAAAAAGACCTGAGACTCTCACATGTGCACCAAACCGAAACACCAGTGCCCTGGAACCACAGCTTGAAAGTGACGTTAGTTGTTTAGGCCACTTTTCACTCAATGTGGCAAACGTTTTTGGAAACTCTTGTCATTAACAAGATGGAAGCTCATACTTAAAAAGGAAAGTGAAAGTGACACAATAGTCACCTACCTGTAATTTCTTCTCTTTAATCCCAGCCCTGTCCTCTGAAAACACACAGACTAAGATACTACCCCCATGCCTACAGCCCCCAAGTCTTCTCATTCTGGATTAAATATTTTCTGGTCCATTAACCACTTCTCCTTAAGCATAGTGATCAGACCCTTTACGATTCAAGTCATTCTCCTCTGAATATGCTCCATTTTATCCATCTCTTTGTCTAAGTCCTTACAGAAAAGTTATTTGGTCTCTGAATAGGTGATGCCTGCATACAGTACAGAATTCAAAAGATACGAATATGTTTCCTTCCCACTCAACCCCCAGCCACCCACTTCTCTCCTCCAACCCCTATTATTAGTCTCTTGTTCTTTCTTCTAAAGATATCCTCTACAGAGTCGATATTCATTGAATGGGCTGAACACACAGGGTACAACCAGAAGACAGCTTTACATTTTTTTCATTACTACCTTTAAACACAGTGAGCAGAAGTTTGTTTTCTTACTTCTTGCTAGCCTATCCGCTGAAACTCTTTAGGCATTAAAAGGCCTATTCTAGTACGAGATTGAAGCCTCAATCTTACATTCAACACAATGCTTCTCTCTTCCTTCCAGCTCAGATGGGACCTTCAGACCAGGGACCAGCAGTGGGGTAGTGGGACATGGTTTGTGGCTGCGCTGTGCATCGATCTCCTCTCTCTGCTGCTTCTGGTTCCTCTAGGGTAAGGGGTGCAGGGGCGGTTAGGGGGGAAGGGCAGAGTCTTGCTCCAAGAGTGCTGTCCTGATAGGTCTTTGATACCTCTGTGACCACTGGCTATGCATCTACGTAGTCTCAAAGCAGAGTACCTAGTAAACACTCAACAAGTAGTAATGAATTTATGAGTAAATGGATGGATAAGCTCAACAAATTAGTAGGTATGTCCAGATTGACAAAAGATCACAAGAAAGACAAACAAAAAATAAGCATTCTGCTTATAGCTCTGCTTATTACCACAGCAAGGCCCAGAGAGGAGAAATGATAAACATGTGTGTTCAGGTTAAAACTTTGTATCAACAATGGCCTTTTGGAAAATGTACTATGCAGGACTGTATTAACATAATACTAGTGTGGAGGATAGTAGAACTCTGTATTAATATCCCTAGTTCTCAGTTTCAAGTTCTCTCATTTTGCATGTAAATAGTAGATATTTTTAAACCCAAAGCCAGATTTTATGTTTATTCTCACTAAATTTTATCCTTTTAGTTTTCTTTTCTTTTTCTTTTTTCTTTTTTTTTTTTGCGGTACGCGGGCCTCTCACTGCTGTGGCCTCTCCCACCGTGGAGCACAGGCTCCGGACGCGCAGGCTCAGCGGCCATGGCTCACGGGCCCAGCCGCTCCACGGCATGTGGGATCTTCCCGGACTGAGGCACAAACCCACGTCCCCTGCATCGGCAGGCGCACTCCCAACCACTGCCCCACCAGGGAAGCCCTATCCTTTTAGTTTTGACCTATTGTTTCCCTCTCTTGAAATCTGATACTTACCTATTATCCAATACATAATTGGCCCTCCAAGATTTTTCATCTATAAATATAAGATCACCCATAAGTTTAAGTGAACTACTGAAGATATTGACCAAATTCAAAGCCAATAGAAATCCTCCTCTAGGTTGACATACATTCACTTTGGGCCTCTCACTGTTGTGGCCTCTCCCGCTGCGGAGCACAGGCTCCGGACGCGCAGGCTCAGCAGCCATGGCTCAACGGGCCCAGCCACTCCGCGGCATGTGGGACCTTCCCGGACCGGGGCACGAACCCGTGTTCCCTGCATCAGCAGGCGGACTCTCAACCACTACACCACCAGGGAAGCCCAATAACACTCTTTACCTCCATATCAATTAAGATTAAGTTCAGCTACATGAAACAGAAAAATAAATAAGTAAATAAGATAATTTAGTTCTTTCTCACTTAAAGTAAACCGAAAATAGACAGTGCAGAGCTGGTATGGCAACTCTGAAAGATATCAAGGACCAGGGGTTTTCTTTCTTTCACCTCCCTTACATGTGGCTTCTATCTTAAGACCACCTGTGATACTGTGATTTATTAAGAAATATATATTTGGTCACTCAGATGTGACCAAAATATATTCTTCATATATATCTAGTCTTTGTCCACAGTTCTTGACTCACACCTTCTCAGACCCTCTGAATCTCCTAAGTGTTGAGGGTGGCAGAAGTGTCTCTTGGTATGTTAATGAGACGAGTTTTGGACCCTATCTAAGGATGGGGAAGTTCTAATCCTCTAAGCATGTGGAGAACCAACCATGTGATTAGAGGTCTGCCCCCTACCCTCCTGCCCATCAGGGGATGGGAGAGGACATGGAGGTTGAATCGATTGCTGATGGCCAATGAGTTAGTCATTCATGCCTTTGTAATGAAGCTTTTATAAAAACTTAAGAGTAACCAGTTCAGAGAGCTTCTGGGTTGGTGAACACATGGACATTTGGGGAGAGTGGTGGGCCTCGAGAGAACATGGAAGCTCTGTGTCCCTTCCTACATATCTTGCCCTATGCATCTCATCCCTCTAGCTGTTTCTAAGTTATATCCTTTTGCTATAAACTGGTGATCTGTTAAGTAAAATGTTTAAGTTCTGTGAGCAACTCTAGCAAATTAATTGAACATGAGGAGGGGGTCTTGGGAACCTCTGATTTACAGATAGTTGATCAGAAGCACAGGTAGAAACCTGGGCTTGCTACTGGTGTCTGAAGTGGGGGAGGGCAGTCTTGTAGGACTGAGCCCTCCGCCTGTGGAATGTGATGCTATCCCCAAGTAGATAGTGTCAGAACTGAGTTGAATTCTTGGACACCCTGCTGATGTTTGAGAATTACTTGTTGGTGGTGTGGAAAATGCCCCCTCCAACACATTGAAATTGGTCTCAGAACACCAAAAGACCATTTAATGGCTCAAGATAACTGCTGGAGCTCCAGCCATTACATCACTAATCCAGACAACAGGGAGGACAAAGGATAGAAGGAAAATGTATTCCTTCCTTTGAAGGAGTCTTGAGTACATTGGGTTTCTGTTGCTGAGGCAGAAGGAGATAATAGACACTGGGTTGGGCAATTGACAGTATTCCCATGTCAGGCGATAAATTTCACTTAACTGGAACGTAGACTAGTTTCTCCAGAAGGACATGAGAGAAATTGTGTTAAATTCCTTGCAGCTTTCGTTACTAATAAAAAATGAATTCCTAAAGAGATGTAATCTGCTGGCACATTTACTGGGGCAACAGCTGTGACAAGACAGATGGAGGGCTCTTTAGCCCGGTTCTATTTCTCATACACACCCTGACTTTAAAAGCCTCACCCCACCCCACCCCCAGGAGCAGAGTTTAGTCACTGGAGCTTGTAGGGTTGTGGCTGCACCAGCCCCACCCTCCTCTCACCTCTGCCCTTTTCAGATCCTCTTGGGTCCTGAGGGAACCCCTGAGAAACAGACTCTTGCTCAACCAGTGGGACTGGACTGGATGGTTAAGTAAGATTTCTGACAGATGCTCATTGCAACTGGCTCAAAATTGATCCTGACTGTTTTTCTTAGGAAAAATCCTTGGAGGCAAAGGCAAAGGGGAGGAGGGGAGGAGCACACTACAGGAAGAAGAGGGTGGAGCTGGTGGGGATACAGTTACTCTGGACTTTTCATCTTAACTCCTCAAACTCAACAGCCAGGAGGTTCATCCCCCATCACCCACAGGGTGAGAAAATTTGGGCCCTTCTCTGAGATCAAGGAACTGGGTGTGCAGAAGGTAAGGCTAGCTGTTTTGCAAACTAATCTGCTAAGATTTCTGAGGATTGGAAGAGTCGTTAGAATTGAGGAAAGTCTATTACAACACTTCTCATGCATCAATGTACACACTGATCACAGGGGATCTTGTTAAAATGCAGATTCTGGTTCAGGGGGTCTGGCTGGGTTGAGACCCAACATTTTGCATTTCCAACAAGTATGATATCTGACTAAGCTGTAATTGCTGGAGCCTCCATTAGGGTCATGGCCACTATTGTGGACTAGAAGTCTGTGTCCCTCGCCCGCCCAAATTCATCTGTTGAAGTCTTAACCACAGGTGTGGCTGTATTTGGAGATGGAGCTGCTAAGGAAGTAATTAAGATGAAATGAATAACTGAATCACTTTGCTGTACACCTGAAACTAACACAACATTGTAAATCAGCTATACTCCAATATAAACTAAAAATTAAAGAAAAAAAAAGATGAGTCATAAGGGGGCCCTGATCCAATAGGATTAGTGTCCTTTTGAGAAGAGATATCAGAGTTCACTCTCTCTCTTTCTCCCTCTTTTCCTCTCTCTCCCTCCCACCCCCTCCCTCCACTCAATCCCAGAGGAAAGGCCACGTGAGAACACGGCAAGAAGGCAGCCATCTACAAGCCAGGAAGAGCGTTCTCACCAGAAACCAACCATGCCAGCACCTTGATCTTGAACTCCCCGCCTCCAGAACTGTGAGGAAATGAATGTGTGTTGTTTCAGCCCCTCAGTCTGTGGTATGTTTTTATGGCAGTCCAAGTAGACGAATACGGCTACTGTGATGTCTGCTCCAGACATTCTGGCCCCATGACGTTTAGGAGTTCTGGAGAATCAGAGACTCCTGTGCTCTAGGACATGACAAGGGACAATCTCAAAGCCCAGGCAGGCTGACTGCTCCCTGTACTATATTTTACCCCACCCTGATGCTTCAATTCACAACTTCATTAGTCAGTGTATATCAACCTTAGCTGCACATTGGAATAATCTAAGAGCTTTAAAAAGCTACCCCTGCCTGGGTCCCACACCCCAGGATGCTGATCTAATTGGTTTGGTGTATGGGCTGGGCATCAGGATTTTTTAAAACTCCCCAATTGATTCATTCTACGGTTGAGAGGCACGGCTTCAAGTAAACAGATTAGGGCCAAGAAAGGGGTTAATATAAGCCTTAACTCTGTTGAGGGAAAGAATATAGCTCTCTCTATGTGGGTGTGGGTGTGTGAAGGGATTGGCAACAGCAGGAAAGGGTTTGGGAACAAAAGCCTTCACTCCAGAGTTGCAAAGGGAACAGGAACTGGTCAGCCTAATTTCCTGCAAAAGTTCTGATCTGCTACAGAGGCGTGCCCCCTCTGTGATGAAAGGTTAAAGAACTTTCAGAACCAGGCTGTGGAATTTAGTTAGGTGAGAAGTAAGTCCCTGATGGGTAATTCCAAAGCTTATTCATCCAGGAAGGCTCCCCAAATGTCAGTGTCAGCCTTCCGATCAATAAAAATCTCCTCTTCTGCTTTCTTGTGGCAGGAGCTCCAATTTCCCCTAGAAGCGCCGAGTTGCACTTACTATTTTAGTAGACAGGGCCTCACAAGAGATAAGGCTTTTATTCTACTTCTCCTTGGAGCTCTCTGAGTTCCCTCTCCTACCCTGAGTCACCAGAGTCAGATGGCCCTCAAAGAACAATTTTGAACTGAGATACTAAAAGGAAAACAAAAGCAAATGATATGATCTCTTCTTCCTTCATTTATCTGTTTAATTTGTGTTTACATTTACCAATGTTGCACTGTATTGCTCCTACCAAGTCACACTGCACTTCATTGATTTCTGGAATGAAGTTAACTGCTCTGTAGCTGGGCTCATTTTTATCCATAACCTGAGGATAATTCCAACACCCACTGGTGATTCAATCCCCATCTACTTGTGGATTTAAATGATCCTACTTGACAACCTCAGATGCACAGTGCCTGGGTTTGTTGTGCTGGATGAAGCAGTACATCCAGGTAGTAGGCATGTCTAGGAGCTAGATTAAAGATTTAATAGATGCAAACGTCTCTAATTTAGAGGTGCTTTATCTTGTATGTGGTGGGAATAAAAAATTGCATATCCCATACCTGGTAAGAGAAAACACTGAACATATTGTACCCCTTTTAATTCTTACAGCAACCCTATGAGAATAGATATTATTATAATTTCATTTTATAGATGAGGGAACTGAGATTCTAGGACATTCGGTAGTTTCTTTGCCCAAGGTCTTGGCACTATTAGAACTGGGATTTATGGTCTGGCCATTACATTCCACTGCTCCTAGGAAAAGTCTGATTGTCCCCATTTTATGGGGGAAGGAATTAGGCTCTGAGTCTAGATAACCTGCAGGAGGTTTCCAAACAGGAAGATTATAGCTTGCTCAGCTGCCATACATCTTTCCATTGCCTTTTTTTTCCCCCCAAGACAGTCATGAACCTCATCACTGTTGGAAGTGATCTCCATCTCCATCTCACCATTTATGGGATCTGATAGTGCTGATGGGTTGGTTTCTGGAATTTCTAGTCATTATTGGGCTTTAGGATAGAGACTTCTTTTCTTTTATCCCTTCAAAGGTCTTTTCAGGAAGTGGTTAAGCGGGCCTGAAATTACATGTGAAATCAGATGACAAATTTTTTTAAAGCTGTGTTTTTTCTCTCTTAGCAACAAAATGTAAATGTGAGCACTTTGCCCTTTTCTGAGATTTACAGCACCCTCTCATCACCTTCTGGTGCCAGCTTCACAGTGATTGGTCTTAACACCTGGATGGCTAGAGTTCTACAGTATCTCATCATCATTTCTATTTAAGAACATAATGAAAATGCAGCTGTCTTAAAGTTACACAGCTTAGAACAGGATGGGATCCTTTACCAATATGGAGGCCTCTGTGACCCAGTTCATTGGAAGATCTTAGCTGGGTTTATCCAGTGACTGGGTGGGTTTTGCACTGGCCTCTCTGACAGGTCTTCTCTGGATCATTGTTCTTGTTATCTCTGTGACAAGGTTGGTGAAGGTTAGGCTTGTGGTTTGGATAAAGTAGTTCTGGATTAAGATCAAATCTTGGCCTCATCAGCAATATAATCTGTTCTACGAATGGAAGTAGTTGGTGGAGTCTGACCAAGAGTAGGTGAGGTTGGTACTTACTATTTAACAGACCCCCACTAAGGCCCCAGAGGCCTCAAAATACCTTTCCTTTGTATCACTTTGGCTCATATTGCCCATCTTATGTGGACTGAAATTAACCCAATTACCTATTTTTACACTAGATCTCAGAAGTTCAGCCGCAGAATTTCAATTTTTCTCAAAATACAAAGATGCAGACATTATGCTGGGAGACCTTGAGGAAATGGTCAAGGTTTCTTCTATTAGTACATGTTAGGTCATTAAATTAGGCATCATAACTTTAGACAGTGTTGTGATTTGAATTGTATCCCCCTCCCTGGAAATTATGTTGAAGTCGTAATCCCTGCTACCTGTGACTGTGACCTTATTTGCGAATAGGGTCATTGCCGATGTAATTAAGGTAAGATGAGGTCATACTGGAGTAGATGGGTCCTAATCTAATATGACTGGTGTCCTTATAAGAAGAGGAGAGGAGATACAGACACACAGGGAGAATACCATGGGAGGACAGAGGCAGAGACTGCAGTGATGTGTCTATAAACCAAGGAATGCCCAGGGCTGCTGGAAACACCAGTAGCTGAGAGAAAGGCATGGAACAGATCTTCTAGAGCCTTCAGAGGGCACAAGGCCCTGCCAATACTTTGATTTCAGATTTCTGGCCTCCAGAACTGTGAAAGAATCAATTTCTGTTGTGTGAATCCACCAGGTTATAGTCATTTAAGGTCATCCCAGGAAATAAATACAGATAGGAAGGAGAGGCTGGCCTTGATGTAGGGGTAGTGAGTTTCCATGGAGCTAGAATGCAGGGTGCCATCTCCCTTGATGGCTGTAGATCAGAGGCAGGAGCTACCAACAGCTCTGTGTAGGTAAAGGTGCAGGCCTGGGGTTCAGTCCTCCAGGGAGACACTCCTGCAAGCCAACCAGAGTTCTGCTAAGGCTCTGGGCGTCACCTTCAGGAGGAGCCTGAGATCCCTGAGCAGAGCCACACAGTTTACAAAGGAACAGGTGCTTGGACGGGTGCCTAAAGAAAGAGAAGATAGCCCAACTTTGTCTAATTTTTTTTTTTTTTTTTTTTTTTTTGCGGTAAGCAGGCCTCTCACTGTTGTGGCCTCTCCCGTTGCGGAGCACAGGCTCCGGACGTGCAGGCTCAGCGGCCATGGCTCACGGGCCCAGGCGCTCCGCGGCATGTGGGGTCTTCCCGGACTGGGGCACGAACCCGTGTCCCCTGCATCGGCAGGCAGACTCTCAACCACTGCACTACCAGGGAAGCCCCCAACTTTGTCTACTGCACAATTCAGCCCAGGCCATTTCGCTAACAGGAGACAGAACAGGTCAACTCTTCTTTTTGCAAAATCTCAGAGTTAATTGACCCAGCGCCTGATTCCTGCCTATTTGATCTTGCACCACTCTCCTTAGGGTTAACTTATATTCTCCATTCAGATTTTTCCATCTCCAGTGTTGCCTATCTCTGTGTTTATGGCCTGCCAGGAAGATGGTCCAGGAAGCCAATTTAGGTGCCTTTTGTCTATTAATTCTACTAGGTATCCAATAAATGTTGGTTAAGAGATTTTTACTTTTCATCCAGTAACAGATGTCCTTTGAAGTGAATGCTATAGTGCATTCTCTGGAATCCCCCTCAGGACTGAGGCAGTTATTCTTCCGGCTGCTGGGAATGTTGGCTGCTGAGAGCTCACAGGAGAATCCCTCTCCAGGGACTGCCTTTGCCTGAAGCAAACTGTCTTGCTCAAGTTATTTAATGAGTGGTCACTGCAGGCGTACAAAGACTCGCCACCCCTGCCTCAGGTCAGCACGTCTCTGAAGGGTCATCCCAGCTCCAGAGCTCCCCAGAGGACTGGCTGAGGCCTTCAATGCAGCTGCATCACTATTTGACTTCTGTCCAGGCCTGATTCCCTCATCTTCATGCTGGTCTTGTTCCTGAGAGCACTCCCGCCTGAATACCCCAGCACACAAATGTCAGTGTTTTCTCCAGGGAACCTGATCTAAGATATGTCAACCTTTTATACATATATATATATATATATATATATATATATATATATATATATATATATATATATATAAAATACATACAGAGAGAGAGAGAAAAGAAATACATTGACCACACTTACTGGTATCGATATGGAATCTGGAATGCGAATAGCCATAGGCAGGAAAATAGAATGCTACCATGTCTCTGCATTGTCTCTGTCCTCAGCCTAATGGCTGGATCTTTAAGGTTCTACTGCTCCCCAGGGGCTTATGAGTTCTGAGCACAGTGCACCTGCTTAGTAAATATTCATAGAATAGGGTAATAGGTGAGTGTTCATGGAATTCAGCTTGGTCCTGGGATGAGCTAAATAGGTCTTTCAAAGAGTTTTTTTTTTTCTCTTTGTGATGAGAAGAGTCATCTTTGGAGGGTGTATTAGTTCCCTAGGGCTGTTGTAACAGTAACACAAACTGAGTGGCTTAAACAATGGTAATTTATTGTCTTACAGTTCTGAAGGTCAGAAGTCTGAAATCAGAGTGTCAGCAGAGCCCTGATTCCTCTGGAGGCGTTGGGAAAGGATGTGTTCCATGCCTCTCCTTTAGGTTCTGGTGGTTTTGCTGGCAATCCTTGGCATTCCTTGACTGATAGGCACATAACCCTAATCTCTGCCTTCATGTTCCCATAACGTTACCCCTATGTGTGTGTCAACATGTCCGAATTTCCCATTTATAAGGGCACCAGATATTGAATTAGGAGCCTATCTTACCCCAGTACAACCTAACCTTAACTAATTATATCTTCAATGACCCTATTTCCAAATAAGGTCAAATTCTGAGGTACTGGGCATTAGAACTTCAGCATATGAATTTGGGGATTCAACCATTTTCTATGGGGGTTCTATTTCTGGTTCTGGGATCCCAGAATTTCCACCATGCCCTGTGTTAGAAATACTGGGGCTGCAAAAGGGCCAAGGGAAAGAAAGTGTGACCTGCAGCAGTGGGGTCTTAGTCAGAGGGGGCTGGGTTCTAGTTAGCAGAGGAGTGGAATGTTGAAAAGCTTCACCTTTGCCACTGAGGCCTGACTGGATTGGGAACAGATTTCATGCGTTTAGCTGGTGGATGCAAGCACATAAAAGAGGTCCCATCCTTTAACTGATGCAGATACTTCACCCTCAAGGAAAGGAGTATAACTCCTCACTCCTTAAGTGTGAGCTGCACGTAGTGATTTCCTTCTAACTTGTACTGTGTGGAAAAAGGAGAAAGAGGAACCTTTCAGTAGAGAAACGTGACAAACACCACCTCAGTCAGGTGATCCAGGTTAGCATCAACAGTGCTAAGCGATGTTGACCGTACATACCAGGACATGACGTGATGAAAATGGAACTTCACCTCTGTGATCTTTCTCCCCCAAACACATAGCCCCAGTCTAATAATGAGAAAGCCATCAGACGTACCCCAACTGAGGGACAAGCTACAGAACACCTGACCGGTACTCCTCAAAACTCAAGATAATACAAAATATGAAAAGCCTGGGTAACTCACAGCCAAAAGAAGCTGAAGGTGAAAGATGATTAAGTGTAATGTGGTGTCCTGGACGGGATCCTGGAACAGAAAAAAACATTAGGTTAAAAACTAGAGAAATATGAGTAAATTATGGACTTTATTTATTATTAATGTATCAATATTGGTTCATTAATTACAACAAATGTACCATACTAATGTAAGAGGTTCATAATAGGGGAAACTGGGTGAGGGGTATAGGCAAACTCTATTTTCACAATTTGTCTGTAAAACTTCTAAATAAAACATCTTAATCTCCTAAAATAAAAACGTTTTAGAAACCGAATTTATAAAGTACCACCCTAAACTTCCAGTCAGAAGATAAATAAGTACAAGGAATATAGTGTACAACATAATGACTGTAGTTAATGCCGTTATCCATTCCGAATGAAAGTTAAGAGAGTAAATCCTGAGTTCTCATCACAAGGAAAAAATTTGTTTTTCTTTTTTCCTTTTTATTGTATGTGTATGAGATGATGGATGCTAGCTAAATGTATTGTGGTAATCATTTCACAATATATGTAAGTCAAACCATTATGCTTTACACCTTAAACTTATACAGTGATGTATGTTAATTAGCTGTCAATAAAACTGGAGGGAAAAGTACCATCCTTTGATTACGCTCTCTGAGCACTGATAGGTCAATCCTGTGTTGAAAGAATTTACCTTTGCTTTCACTGGGCTTTCTTTTGTCTCTTTTGAGTATATCCTTAATCATATACTAAAGGATAATTGTTGAAAAGGCACCCATGTCTCTGTCACTAGTCTATGTCTCTGAGTTAGTGCTGCCTACATGTTCGAGATTCTCTCATGAGACACGTCTTTGTACGTCTATTCTAATCCAGTCATCCTCAACCTTCCCTTTTCCAAATATTTCTGTAGAATAATTATCCACCTTGGCTACATACGGAGTCACCTGGGAAGGTTTTGCAAATCCTGTTGCCCAGGCCCCAGCCTGCTCCCCAGGTGACCCAATAGGCAGCCCGGCTCGAGAAACACCCCCAGGTGCTACTCTCCCTTGGATGCCATCTGTGTTATAGGTAGCTTACTGTCCCACGAACTACAATTCCACCTATTCCTACTTTAAAAACTTGGGAAGTTTGCATTTCTAAAACTTTAATAAAGGTTTTCTTTTCTCCTTTTTTCTTAGCAAACAGTTTTGCCTCACAGCTACTCAAGAACAGAAGGTAGGTAAAAGGTTGTTTATTCTCAGGAGAAATATTTAAAAGCAAGCAGGGACACTGACCAATCAGACCATTGGTGGAGCTAAATAATCACTCAGGGGCTCATTGGTCAAATATTAGCCCTGTTTATTCCACCCTCGTCTCTATTTAACCAGAGAACTAAAAGGAGAAGCTATGGAGGGAAAAGAAAGAAATATGATTCTTAGTGCTCTTGGCTTGCTTAGAGTAATGGCAGGACTGAAGCCCCCAAGACACAAAACCAGAGGTTCTAGCAGCTGTTCTGCCCCCTCAACAGAGGGGAACAACAGGTGTGACCCCAGAACTTTGAGAAGAAAGCAAGATGGGAGCTACTCCACCTTGAATTAATTTGCTCCAGGTTTTATCCCCTTAGATTATGATTTGTACCCCTCTGATGCTTTCATGAAGTTGTTGCCACTGGGAAACATGTCCAAGGCTCACCTTTACTCTGTAACAGAATCAGTGCTGAATCCAGAGAAGATTCAATCTGTTCCCTTCTCCGGTATGACATGAGAATAAAGGGGTCCAGAGTCCAGGTCTTTTATTTTTTTAACCTGGACCCTGGGAGCCAAAGGACAATCCTGCCCAGGTTTATCTTCCTCCATTACTGGTCAATTGCTTTGACCTCTTGACCTTGCATCTGGCTAAGAATCCATGGGCAGCTCTAGGTTTGCCCCATCCAGCAAATGTTGATCTAACCTTTTGGGTCTCCTGACACTATTACGAAATCTATTCCATCAGAAACTAAGTTTTTAAGAGAGGGAGAACTTTGCTTTTGTTTATTGTTTGTTGTTCAAAGAGTATTTATAGAAAATTGCAATATTACCCTTCCACGAGAATCAATCCACGTGTTGCCACTTTTACAAGCTAGGAGTGGAGAAAAGGTATTCTTTGTTTTAGAACGAAGGTTCTAATACCCTATTCCTGTTTTTCAGTTTCCTGCTACATGCTTAAGAAGATCTTTCACTGTCCATTAATTTTGCTATAAAATATTTACAATAAATAAAACAAATAAATATTAATTTTGTCTGCATAATATCTTTCATGATTTCAAATGATTTTTTAAAATGAATCACATACATGCACAGGATTGTTTTGCTTACTTTCTATTTCCAGTCTTTAAAAACTGTTTTGATAAACTAAAAACATGTTTCCAACACTAAATATCTTTAAAACTTTAAAGGCCAAAACAAAATATGATAACAATAAAAAAAGGCAATGTTTAGTCCAAATAGACACATACTACTGTTAAAAGTTAAAGTGGTTTTCGTTGGGATCTGCATCAGGGGTTTAACTGCATTTTCCAATATTTTTGCAGTCTGAATGTATCTGCTGACTAAAGTTAATTCTGTTAAATGGTATTTTCCCAAAGTTTTCCTTTTGTAGTTTCTAATTTGGTTTAATTTGGAGAACGAACATTCGCCGTACATAGAATGACAATGAAACATCATATTATAGTAAAACTTGTATATATGCCACTTTATTTTAAAATAAATGTTTCAGCCAATTCCCAGATACTTGTAATCTTTTTACTATTACTTGTTAATGAGTTTATGGAAAGCAGTAATACTTTTGTAAATGATTCATTATTCACTTGAAAATTTTTCTGCCTTCTGAGTGTTTATCATAATGAGTCATTTAAATAAGTATTTTATTGAAAACAAATTAACTGAAGAATAGTTTTGCTTATTTTGAGTTACATGTTGCAAAATTGTTATGATACTGACTTGATGAAAATTTGTTTTCTAATTATGTTTTAAATTAGGAAAGTAATATCTGCTCATGTTTCTTAGGAGGTATAAACAGCTCCCCAATCACTCTCTTTTGTTAAAGTTTAAAACAAATTTTTTAAAGTATAACCCATATAGAAAAATTTACAAATCACAGGTGTACAACTCAGTGATTTATAACAAAGCAAACACCCCAATGAATAACCACGAAGGTCAAGGTAAAAAACATTACAAGCACCTCAGAAGTGCCCCTTTCCCTCCTCAAACACAACCATATCTTGATTTCTAACACTAGAGATGATTTTTTCTGTGTTGTACTTTATATAAATGGAAGCCCACTACATGAATTCCTTTCTGATATCTTCATTCAACATAATGTTTATGAGATGCATTTTTATGATTGTATGCAGCTAATGACGTCCACCATCACTGCTTTCATTTCCTTGTGTGACCATACATGACTAAGCTCTCCTACTACCGATACATAGTTTGGTTGCTTCTAGTTTGGGGCTTGGGATGGTTAATTTTATGTCATTTGACTGGGCCATGGGATGCCCAGATACTTGGTTAAACACTTTGGATATTTCTGCAAGGGTGTTTTTGGAGGAGATTAACATTTAAATCTGTAGACTGAGTAAAGCAGATTGCCCTCCTAATGTGTGTGGGCCCTATCCAAACATTTGAAGGCCTAAACAGAACAAAAAAGCTGACCCTCCCCTGAGTAAGGGAGAATTCCTCCTGCCCGACTGCCTTCAAACTGGGACATCAGTTTTTTCCTGCCTTCAGACTCAAACTGAAATGTCAGCTCTTCCTGGGTCTCAAGCTTGTTGGCCTTTGGACTGGAATTATACAATCGACTCTCCTGGGTCTCCAGCCTGCTAACTCACCCTGCAGACCTTGGGACTTGCCAATTTCCTAACTGCATGAGCCAATTCTTCATAGTAAAATCTCTTTTTATCTATCTATCTATCTATGGCCTATTGATCTCTCTCTATGTGTATATATATATATATATATATATATATATATATATCTGACATATATATATATATGGCCTATTGATCTCTATATATATATCTGACATATATATATATATGGCCTATTGATCTCTCTCTCTCTCTCTCTCTCTCTCTCTATATATATATATATGGCCTATTGATCTCTCTCTATATATATATCTGACATATATATATATATATATATGGCCTATTGGTCCTCTGATGAACCCTGACTAACACAGGGCTCTTATTAATAATATCACTGAACATTTTTGAACATGTCTTTTGGTATAGACGTGCATGTGTTTCTCTTAGCTACATATCTGGAAGGGGAATTGCTAAGTTGAAAGGTAAGCATATGTTCACCTTTAGCAGATACTGGACAACAGTTTTCCAGAGTAATTATGCTTGCTTTCTACCATCTCCACCCTATCCACCAGCAGGGCATGAGTGTTCCCCTTGTTCCACACCCAAGACTGATAATTCTTCTTTTACTGACAATTCTTCTCTTATATTACTGACAATTACTGACAATTCTTCTTCTTTACTGACAATTCTTCTCTTATATTATCTTATATATATTATCTTTATTATATATATATAATATATAATATATATCTCATATATATTATTACCAAAGACAACTTTGGTGTTGGTCTTGCCAGTCTTCCAAATTTTAGCAATTCTGCTGGATGTGTACAGGTATTGCATTTTGATTTTAATTTGCTTTTCTTTGATGACTAATGCAGTTGAGCACCTTTTCATGTATTTATTGGACATTTAACTATTTCCTCTTGTGAAGTGTCTGTTCAAATCTCTCGTCTATTTTTCTAGTTGGTTGTCTTTTCCTTGATATGTATGATAAAGTTTTTACACTGACTTTAGTGTAAAAAGATGATGTCCCCAAGATGACTGCTATAATATTTCCAGTCCCACAGGTTCTTCTAGAGCTTTGCCACTCTCCCATCGAGAGGTGGAATCTATCTCCACTTCTCTGGAACCTCAGGGGGCTTCTGTTGACTGCCTTGCCGAATAGAGTCCAGGGGAAGCACTGCTCTGTAGCAGCTGGTACATTTTTAAAGGATGCAATAGCCTCTCAGATTTTAGTCTAAGTCATAAAGGCAACATAGCTTCTGCCTGGTTCTTTTTTGGAACACATGTTTTTGGAACCCTGAACAATTATGAAAGGAGTCTGGCTACCCTGAAGCTGCCATCCTGGAGAACCCACCTGGGCAGGCTACATGGACATAGAGATGCCAAAGAATCCCTAGTCCTCATCTGTCCAGCCCTCTAGTCTTTACAGCTCAGGGACCAGACATGTGAGTGAGGGAGCCTCCAGGATGACCCCAGGCCCAGCCATCATCTGACTGCAAGCTCACAAAATGCCTTGAGCCAAACCACCTAGCTGAGCCACTCCCAAATTCCTCACCCCCAGAAATTATGAGCGATAATGACTGTTGTTGTTTTAAGCCATAAATTCTGGGATGATCTGTTATGCAGCAATAAGAACCAGAATAATAACTTACTGTAAAACCAGTGAGGGTGATTAGACCCATAGAAAAAATGAAGAGAGTTGACTTGTCTCACTCAAAGAAAAATATTCCAAACATTAAAATCAAATCAATGTTCTATTCTTATTCTGTAGAGCTACTTGAAATGATGTATATTTTAGTTTGCCTCATATCTGAGAAAAGGTTTTCTGTACAGATTTCTTAATTTTTTTCAGAGTTTTTATCTGGCATTCCTTTTTCTTGTTAACAGAAAAGATGATTGCTTTATATTTCGTATTGAAATCTACTTTCTTCTTGAAGACATTCTTCACAGAGTCCTCTGACTTTTTGGGGCTCACTCCTTCCTAGATTTGCTGCACAATCGTCAAACTGGGATTTCGTTTCAGTATTCTCTGGATTAGTGCCTTATGCTTTTGAATCTCATGCTATCCTTTCTCTTGGGTTCCTTGTATGTTCTGTTAGAACACATGCTTAAGTAATTTGTTAAAGATGCATGAAACATACAGTTTCTTTGTCATTGTGTATCTGTAATCTTCTCAGTTTTGCCTTTACACTTGATTGTCTGGACTCCAAATCTCTCTCGGTGTTTTAGACGTTACGGCATTGTCCTCTAGCTTTCAGGGTTGCTGGAGGTTTGCTGTCCCTCTTATACTTGTTCTTTGGCGGTAATCTACTTTTCTTCCTGGAAAGCTTCGGGATTGTCTCTTTAGCCCTCGTGTTCTACAGTTTCTTCAGATGTGCCTACATACAACTGAGGGTCATTTTATTCAAAATCTTGGTATTTGTTGGATTTTTTCAGTTTTTCAGACCTGAGTCTTTTTTCAGATCAAGGTACTTATGTATTTGATTACATCCTTCCTTCCATTGTTTTTAGAACTGCTTTTAAAAAAACACTGAGCCTTTTTAAAAATCTATTTTTACTGACAATTCTTCTCTTATATTATCCATGTCTTTTTCTTTTTTATCTAGCTTTCTGGGAGATGTCTTCACTTTAAAAATCATGTCCGTAATTGGGGCTTCAACTATTTCCATTCCACTGTCTAGATCTTTCACTGAATTCTTAAAAATTCTGATAATCATTTCAAATTTCCAATAATCCTTTCTTGTTCTCTGATTCACTTTGCCCCCTTAGCAGCCAGTACTTTTTTAAAGGATGCAGTAACCTCTTGAATCTCTGTGAAGATAATTAGATATTTTATAAGATATCTCCCATTATTTTTCCTCTGTTTCCTCAGAAGCCAGTCTGTGTTCACCTCAGTCTTTATCTTGCATCTCGTTGATTTTCCTCAAATGTCTGGTGATCCTTTGTTGACTATTCATATGTGCTAAGAACTATATTGATAAATATAGGTTGACTGAGTGGATTTCACTAATAGGTGTGTTTACTCAGAAGGCCATTTTCTGAATGGGAAGGCTGAGTATAGCCCTGTGTAAGTGGGTGGCTTTGCCAGCCAAGCCTTCATTTAGCCAGCAAGTTCAGGACCATCACTACTGCCCAAGGCAGAAGAGCTTTACCTGGGGGTAGAATTCCACTTCAGAGTGGAGATGGATTTATGTCCATTGTGGAGGCTCTAAAGCTGAGGCTAGACAATACTTCTTTCTGCCTCCACCCAAGCTCCCATTCCCTTCAGGAAGATCTTACTCTCTTCACAATGCAGTCATTGGTGCTCCAGCTAAGGATAAAGAGCTGCTCTGTATGTGGAGTGGGAAGGGAGGGCCTGAGTGGCCCAGCTGTTCTGTGGTTTGTCTGTTCTGTGGTCAACTCCCCTGATCACTGCCCCAGGCCCTTGTTTGTTCTCTCTGCCCACGTGCCCCAAGCTTGGAGCCCCTCTAGGTGAGGATCCTGGCTGAAGACTTCACACTCGCATGATTTGGCTTGTGCATTACTCTGCTTTGCTACATCAGTATGGTCCCATCTGCTCTCTGACTCCCAGAAATTTATCCAAGTCATTGAACTTTCTGCTGTGGACATTCTATTTGTTTTCAGGATTCTAATAGACTTAGCCTTTATATATCATTATTGACATTTCAATAGGATCTTGGGAGAAGGGGTAGGCAAACGCACATGCTCTGTCTTTTTGAACTGGACCTAAAATATTTTATTCAGTCATTAAAGCATTTCTACATTTCCCTAAAACAGAAAGAGAGGGCATAATTAATTGTATTAAATTTTCTAATGGAAAAACAGCAGGTCTAAAATGTCAGAAGAATTATCTTGTCCATTATCACCTTCCTAACAATTAGAGTAGCATAGCTGTTAAAAGCCTGGTCTTTGAGTCAGACAACTTAGGGCAGACTCTATGTTATTCCACTTACTAGCTAGGTGAAAATGTGCAATTACTTAAAGTCTCTGGGCCTCAGTTTTCCCATCTGTAAAAAATGGGCATAATGATGCTCTTTTTGTGGGTTTTGTGATGATTCAAGTATTCAGCATAATGCCTGGAGTGTGGTAATCTATTAGTGGTAGCCAGTAGCAGCAGCTGCAGTAATATCACCATCACCCCAGTCAGGAGACATTTTCCCTGTTATTCTGTCTTCTCCTAGGAATTGTTGTTCTAATTAACCAGAGTTATGAGACCTTTATGGGTTTGAGTTTTGGTTGGTTGACCTTCAATCCCTGCCTCTGGTTTAATCTCCAGATTGCAGGGAGCATGGCGACGATAAGAGAGCACAAATTAAATACTGACGATGGAGCAGCACGGACATAATCAGAGCACACAATGGTTTTATAGCAAAGATTTTCCAGCATTTATCTCATTTATTCTTTCAAAACATTTTGATGTATGTAGTTTAGGTATTTATTGGATTTATCCAATATACTTTTTTTTTTTCTTCTTTGGAGCAAGTTAACTTTCTGGGTGTCTGTTGTGGAAAACAGTAATAGTTTTCCCAAGTAACAGAGGATTTTCAAAAGACCCATTGGTATCAATTGTATTCCTCCTGATACCCGGGCCTTTGTTCTAAATGATAGAAATACTTAGTTTTAAGAATTAAGACAGGAATGCCTTCGTAAACCTAGAATAAAAAGCACTGCCCTACTCTAAGAGTTTAAACTCTTTGAACTCTTTTTTTTTACATGAATCAATCCTACACAGAGCTCCAATATATAAAATAGAGGGAAGCAGAGCTTCCCTTGTTGAGGAAGGGGTGTGGACCAGAACTCTGCCCACTAGGCGGCCCCTCTGCCTTCAGCTACTGCCAACATGGGGGCTACAGTGTGGCTGAGTGGTGGCTTCTTGGGCTCTAAGAAACAGAGTTTGAAAACCATTGATCTGACTTATTCCAAGGACAAGTTTTCCTGTTTCTATGAAAAAGCTACCATTTTTGAGTGCCTTTTTGTTGTGCCCAGCCAATGTCCACAATAGTTTTAATCCTCCCAATTAACCACTCCTGGGAGGCATTTACTATCCCATTATTATAGTAAAGAAATCAAAGTCCAAAGAGGTGAGTAACTTACACAACATCCCACAGTTAACAAACAGAGGATTTGGCTTTTTACTCATGATTGGTTCCAAATTCTTTCTCCTGCCTCAAAATGAATAAGGAAATCTCTAAATTCCTTTCTAGCAATAAAATTTCATATTTTCAAGATACCTTTAATGAGCAGAGTACAAAACATTGATCAAAACAATAAACCCTGAGCCAAACTCAGACAGAGAAGGAATAATAAGTACAAACGAAACAGAACATTTGAGTGGACACAGAGAAATCAGTTTTAACTATTTGGCCAGCTTTCTCTAGTCACTGGCTTTTCCTAAATTTATTGTAGTGAGAAATGTCATTTTTGATGTTTCCTTCCCAAGTATCTTTGCTTGGTTTCCTCTTTTTTCAATAGAAACCCTTGTTCCTTACTTTCCGGCTCATGGCCATTGGGTTCTATTTGTGTATGGTTGATGATCTACTTTCAGACCTATTCATTTCTTTACTGAATTTTCTGGGCTCTCATAATGTGCAAGGCAGTGCATTAAGTGTCCAGAGTCATAATCCCTGGCCTTCAGGTACTTATCAACAGGTTGGAATGAGGGAGCCATACCTGTGTGAGATAGCGAGGAACACACACCACACAGGCACAGAGATTATGACAGGAATGCAGAGGTGGGAGGCGTCACTGTGCCTGGTCCAGTCAAGACAGGCTTTCTGTAGGAAAAGGAGCTTGAACTGAGCCTCCGGGATAGACGGGGCTTTGAGTGAAAGGAGAGGGGGAGGTGAGGATAATTCCAGGTGGGAAACAGGCAACCAGTAGGACCACCTGGTTGGAGAAGAGGGTATGTGTCTGTCAGAAGGTACTTAATGCTGACCCCATTTCACTATGGGAATGCAGGCCCAGAAACAGCACCTCATTCCTATGAGCTGATCTTGAGTCTTTGGAGAAATAAAAATTAGTGTTTCACAAAAAAAAGAGAAAAGGGCACTTGCACTTACGATGTTTTTCCTTGTGTCCGTCCTTCAGGGAAGGAATTGTGTGGGTCAAATTCCTCCTAAAACAAAACTTTGGGATTGTATTCATTTCCTAAGGCTGCCATTAAAAAAGTACCATAAACTGGATGGCTTAAAACAACAGAAATTTTCCCTCTCACTGTTCTGGAGGCCAGAAGTCTGAAATTGGGGTATTGGCAGGGCCATGTTCCCTCTGAATCCTGTAGGGGAGAATCCTTCCTCCCTCTTCCAAGCGTCTGGTGGTTTATAAGCAAACCTTGGCATTCCTTGGTTTTTCAGCTACAGCACTGTAATCTCCGCCTCTGTTGTCAAATGGCTGTCTTCTCCCTGTGTGTTTCTGTTCCCTTCTTTTAAGGACACCAGTCATAGTGGACTAAACTCTTCCACCCCCGACTCCAGTATGACCTCAATTTAACTAACTACATCTGCAGCAATCCTGTTTCCAAATAAGGTCACATTCCAAGGCACATGGAGTTAGGGCTTCAACATATCTTTTTGGGGGATGCGAGTCAACACACAACAGGAATGAGCAGGACAACTGCGGACCTTTAAGATGAGAGTTCTGGCTGAAGAGGAAGAGTGAGATTTTTGAGGATCCGTTAGCATCTGCCTCAGAGACTGGTCCTCTGGAGGGCCCCCCCCACAGACCACTTTTTGGCTCCTTGAAGAAAACAGTTTCAGATGAAACTAAAAGAGTGCTTTCCCCAGAAATCTCTGTGAGACTCTGGGGTTGTGAAACAGAGAATGAAGCACAAATGCTGGGAGAAGGAGACAGGGGAGGAGAAGAGAGGAGAAGGGAAGGGATTCCCAAGTGGCTAAGAGTACTTGTTTGGCGGTACTCAAGAGTATCATCAGTATGACTTTGTAACCACAGAGCACGATGGGGACAACATGGAGACTCCAATCCAACATCACTTCAATCCTCATGAGATATGGCCCAGCCAAACAGGAAGAATCTGGAAAGGGTATACAACTCGATTTGTAGAAGAGAGAATAATTGAGAAAAGTTAGCTATCACTTGGAGTAAGAGTAACATACCATATCTGCTACCACAGCTGATGACCTAATTGGATATTAGTTCAACTTGAACCCAGAGGCCAAGTTGCAAAACCAGTCCTGATGGAAAGATGCCTTATTGTCAGGGAGTCCATAAAAAGTATTTAGTAGGAGAATTATCCTGAATAACTGTGGGCACATGGGTCCTGGATAAAAATCTGATGGATAAAGAACCTCAGCTCCCTTAAGACACATCATAAGAACTTTTGGAATAATCACAGGGGCTTTGGGGGAAGGTCCCACAATCACTATGCAGAGACAAGCCTGCGACGGATGTGTGAGTGTCTCCCCTCTTAGACAAGGAGTCTTTGCTCCCACCCCTGTCCCCACACCGTCGGTATTTGGAGTGTGGTAGGTCCTCATTGCTTGCCAAATACACAAAACCTGACTTCAATAAAAATAAAGCAGGGTGTGAACAGAAAGGCAACAACAAAGAAAAAATTCAGCAAAGGGTGGCATTTCACCTACAAATGTAGATAACTATTGCCCTCTCATTAAGAATGTATAAGAATGAATAGAAAGACAAATAGGACAAAATTAAAAGTCTGGAAAGAGACAGAAGAACACATTTAAGGTATGAAAAGGTGCTATCTCAAAAAAATGGGGAAAGTTGGATTTTTTAATAAAAGATGTTGGGACAACTGAAAAGCCATTTGGAAAAATATGAAATTGGATCCACACATCATACAGAATACCAGGAAAAACTCCAAATGGGTTAGAGATCTCAATGTGAAAAGTGAACCCATTTATTTTTCTAAGAAAACTTGGGTAAATTTCCAACCTAGTAGTTGGAAAGCCTTACTGTGACTCACTGTTCAGAAGAAATAAAGAAACAGGTCGATAAACTTGTCCAAGCATTAACACTATCTTTTGTGTGGCAAAAGTCAAAAGACAAATGACAAACTGGGAGAAATACGTGCAACTTATATCAATAAGGGACTAAGCTCCCGAATAGTTAAAGCACTCTTTAAATAAAATATCATCAACAAAAAAAGAAAAATTAACAGAAAAATGGGTAAAATGTACAATCCATGAGAAAAGGAGATGGCCTTTAAAAATATGTTCAACCATACTTGTAATAGGAGAAATTTATATTAAAATTATATTGAGCTATATATTGATATTATACTGAGATTGGTGAAAACTCCGAGTTGAACAATACTTTCTGTTAGCTGGGCTTAGAGCATCTGGCACTTCACATATTGCGGGTGGGAGTGCAAAACAGTACAAGCTCTATGGAGAGGAGCTCAGCAACAGCTCACCAAGTTACATATGCATTTACCTTTTGACCCAGCTCCTTGGAAATCCCCTAAAACACATCTACCTCCACCAATATAAAACATATTTGTATAAAGCCATTAATTGCAGAATTATTTTGTAATAGCAAAGGATTAGAAAGAGAAATGTCCAAGAATGAAAACCAGTGAGGTGAATAAACTAGTACTAAGGGCCTAGAACACAATGGAGTGCTTGGCAGCCATATAAAAAGAATGTAGACACAGATTGTTCTACAGGATACACTGCTAAGCGAAAAAGGGTGCAAAATAGTAATGTGCTGTGCTATATTTGTGTATGAAATCAGAGGAAATAAGAATATAAATATACACACACAAATATACTATACGTTCATGCATGTATGTGTGTCTAGGTGTTCTGGATCTTTTGTAGAAAGAAATACTGGAAGAATAAACCGGAAACTATGGTCACCTATAACAGATGTGAGTAGGGGGCCAGGGAAGGGGGAATAGGAATGAAAATGAGACATCTGTGAGAAAGACTTTTTATATCATTTTGATTTTGAACCATGAAAATGTGTTACACAGTAAAAAATAAAATCAGGCAAAAAGGAAAAAAAATGAACACATTAACCGGATCATTGAACAACCATCAGAAATCAGAGAGATTCCTGAGTTGAAACTTTCTCCATAAAATGATAATTACTATACAAGCCCTCTGGCACTCAGCAACCTCTGGAAATATTAATAAATATGGGGGATGAGCACTCGGCCCAGGTGCCCCATAACAGGCATAACAGGCATAACAGGAATTGCCTGGAAAGAGCGACGGTAAAGACTGCTGGCTCTGGAGACATGGAAAACTTGGGTTGAATCTGCCACTTGCCACTTCCTGGAAGGTGAGTTTGAGGAAGTAACTTAAAAGTGTCCATCAACAGATGAATGGATGCAGAAGTTGTGGGATATACATACAACAGAACATTCTTCAGCCTTGGGAAAGAAGGAAATCCTGCCATTGGCAATACCACGGATGAACTCTGAGGGCATTATGCTAAGTGAGACAAGTCAGACAGAGAAAGACAAAAAAGCCAAACTTATAAGAACAGAGAGTACAGTGGGCTGGGGGAGGGGGGGAGTTGGGGAGATGGTGTTGAAGGTACAAATTCATAACCAGTAGACAGATTAGTCCTAAAGGTCTAAGGCATGGCATAGGGATTATAGTCAAAAACACTGTGTTATAAACGTCAAAGTTGCTAAGGTCTTAATTGTTTCCCACAAAGAAAGAAATGATAATTATGTGACATGATAGAAGTTTAAGGTGATGCTACTGAAGTAATCATATGGTAATATATACATTTATCAAAATCAGCACAGTGTACACCTTGAAACTTAATCTCTGATCCTGTTTCATCACCTGTAACACGGGTACCATATGGATTAAGGGAAATATTGCACAACATTGTCCCTGGTTCACACAAAATTAGCCCCATCCCCCCTCTTTGTGGAATGTCTACAAATCCCAGGGACAAGAGGTGACCGTGTAAGCGAGCAGCACCCTATGAGGCCTCCCCAGAATAGAACCCACCCATGTTGTCTGCCAGCCTTTTGTCTGTAGGAAAACTTTAGTCAAAGAATAAATTTAATCAGAGAAGTGAGAAAATGCAGAAAGAAAGGAAAACAGTCAAACAAGACAAAATAATACTTTAGCCATTAAACAAAGTCAAGGACCTTTAGTTCTTCCTCAAGGACCATAAGTACTATTCTGAGCCACGTCCTTTGAGCTGTTTTGCAGCTACTGAAACCCCACCAGGTGGGAGAAGTGAACTGTCTGCTGCCCAGAAGCACGCAGATCCCAGACCAGTTGGAACCAGCAGGTTGATGATGCCGACTCCCACTTACCTCACCACCAACCAATCAGAAGAATGCCCACGAGCTGATCACGCCCTGCTCCCTGAACACTGTAAGACTCCTCACTAAGCCTTCTTGGGCGGGACACACAGTCTTGAGGGCATTAGCCGGCTGTGGGCCCCCTTTGCCTGGCAAAGCAATAACACTACTTCTTTCTACTTCACCCAAAACTCTGTCGCCGAGATTTAATCTGGCACCAGTGTGCAGAGGCCGAATCTCAGAAACAGCCATGATATCAGGAGACCCACAGCCTCGGGAGGAGAGGGACTCAGGAAGGAAGTGCACCTTGCTTTGTGGTACAAATGGCAGTTCAGGTGCTGGTCGCCCAGATCTGGCAAACACTGGAAACAGAAAGTTCCCCTGGAGAGCCTGCAGAGCAGGGCACCGAGAATACCTGTCCAGGGACCCAGAATTTAAACCCAGTCACTTCTGGCCTCCACTGCCTGCTTCGTTTTTCCCCTGCAGCAGTTTCCCTTCCTCTCTGGAATTCTCCAGAAATGGCTGTGAAAGAGTTTAGATTCCTTTGTTCTCTTTTGACCTTTGACTAAGAAAAGTGATTCAAAGTCTGCTACAGTGCAAAAAATGAGCTTTGAAAAGTACCTGCAGGAGATCTGAAAATCTTTGAGCTCAGTTTGGATGTTACCAAGGACCAGACCTGGGATTAGTTTTGGTTTGGGGGTTCTTTTTGTTTGTTTTTTTATAATTCTTTCTTTCTTTCTTTATTTTTGGCTGTGGGTCTTCGTTTCTGTGCGAGGGCTTTCTCTAGTTGCGGCAAGCGGGGGCCACTCTTCATCCCAGTGCGTGGGCCTCTCACTATCGCGGCCTCTCTTGTTGCAGAGCACAGGCTCCAGACACGCAGGCTCAGTAGTTGTGGCTCAAGGGCCTAGTTGCTCTGCAGCATGTGGGATCTTCCCAGTCCAGGGCTCAAACCCGTGTCCCCTGCATTGGCAGGCAGATTCTCAACCACTGCGCCACCAGGGAAGCCCTGGGATTCGTTTTTTATTCATATAATTTTGTCTCAGGAAAAGGCAGAAACACAGATGCACCTCCTGCACAAACTGTCAAGGTTTGTGCAACTGAGGGACAAACGTTGGCCGGGGATGTCGACAGAAAGCAAGGGGCCCCTGGTCTTGGCTCCAAAGTCAAGTCGCTTTCAGTAGATACTGATTCCAGGTATGGAATCAATTTCTGAGTCTGGCTGATTAAGGAAGAAGAGAAAAGAAACCGAAAACTATAATGTTTAGGTAAATCAGTCTTGAAGACACACTGATTGACTGATTGATCATTTATTCATTCATTCATTTTACTCATCAAATAAACATGTATTGAGTACCTGTTACACCAGCCTGCATGCTGGTTGGGGAAGACAGAAACAGAGAAACCTGATTAAGGTACTCGCCATGAGAGGAGAATTAAAATCAGGAGGGATTTCCGGTTCTTAGGTTTGGAAGGAATCTTAGAGGTCATCTCACATTACTCCTCAAGATCAGATCTAGCAACTGAAGCCCAGAGCAGTCCTACCCAAAGTGATATAGCTGATTAAGCGCAGAGCCAAGAACAGGCTTGGGTCTCCTAACTCCAAGTCCAGTGCTATTTCCATTGCAACTTGCTGGTTCAGAGAAAAATTCTCGAGTGTCGGAGAGAGGAAAAAAAAAAGAGAGCTGGAAAATATGTATTTATTTGATACAATGAAGAAAGGTGAGTTGATGGCTTAATTTTCCTCCTTAAAATTCTGGAGGAAGAGAATTCCTTAAAGACAGGTGCTGGATGGGTAGGGAAAATGTATTTAATTAATCATTTCAGGATTCACTCACAAATATGGGCTTCTTGGGATAATATCCATTAAGATCCTGAAGGAAGGCCTCAGTGTGCTTCGCTGCATTAGTGAAAGATGAGTCACCTTACTATCTTACATATTGGCTTCCTCTTCAAAATATGTCCCTTTGAATAAAAAGGCCTAGCTATCGTGGTTGAACTCAGATTCACTTGGTCTCCATGGCAACAACAGCAAATCCCCACAAGTCACCGGAAAGGGGCACTTGACATCTTGAAGCACAACAGACAGACCCTTTACATCATAGCGGTTCCTCTCACTGCTAGAAGGGAAGGAGACACCATTAAACACACATTCCACAGCTGCAGAATAAAAACCTCTGCACCCAGCCTGATTCTTGAAGCTGTTGCTGAGTTCAAGAGTCATTCATGAATGTCACTACTTGTAAGCTGACAATTTCAGATGGCTCTCTGACACTCTCCTCCACCACGCTTACCCCAGCCCAAACAGAATTGGACCTAGTTATAATTTACATCTATCAGAAGCTGGTTCGGGTGCATAAGATAGACCATCCAAATGAGCAGTGACTTAAACACTCAAGGTTTTACTCTTTCACTTAAAAAGTCTGTAGATAAGCAACCTGATGCATTTACAGCTACCGAGCAAAGCCTTTAGTAAACAAGGCTCCCTCCAATAAACTGCCCCACCATCCATCCCTAGGGTATGACTCTCTTCCTCGTGGTGCAAAAGCTATCAAACTTCATTCTGCTGGCAGATGTTGAAAGGATGATGTAATGTATGTGTGCCAGCTATCTTTCTAGGAGGCTCTACTGCAATTGCCGAAAAACGTTTGTACAAATACCTCATTGATCAGTACTTAATTATGTGGTTACACCTGGTTGCAACAGAGGTAGGGCAATATAGTCTTGATTCCTAATAGCTTTGTGCCCTTTTAAAAGGCAAAGGTTCTATTATAAGGATGAAAGGGAGCCAGCAGTCCCTGGTATAACATGTAATCTAGGTCCTTTGAAGAGCTACCTGAACCGTTTAATGCCTCTCCGTACAAACGGCAACTCAATTTTGGCCCCTAACTCCAGTCCACAAGCCCAGTGGTTAAAATGGTCTTCATATAATCATGGGCTAGTGATCCCCAGGTGACGATGTTGGTTCGAGGGGTTACCGCTTAGTGTAGAAGCAGTGATGTAATGAAGTTACCAGGCAGGGGGGTCTGGGGACCTCCATGCGTGACTAGAATTCATGGGCAGATGTGTCTCCAGGTGGTTGTGTGCTCCTGTTCTCTCAGCAGCATGCTTGGGCTGGGGCACACCTGGACACAATGAAGCAGAGGGATGCCACCCCACTCCTGTGGACCCACTCATTGACTGCTGAAGCCAGAATATGCATTTGGGGGTCAGCTGCTGAGAGGAGGCTGGGAAACCTGGGGACTCCAGGGCCTGGAGGCCCAGGTGCATGGAGACTGGATTCGGGTACAGCATCTTCTGCTAGGTTATTTATGGGATAATCCTGCTTGCCTCTCCCTGGAATGAGAGAGGGTCATATTTTCAGGGTTTATAGCTTCAAGGAGGGAAGGCCACAAAAGAACAACTTAAAATAAGACCTCTCAGCCTTTGAGATTCAAAATAGACTTTCGAACTCCCAGCAGATATAATAGGTTGTCAGAAAGGGCCTTTGTGTCCCCGTGCCTGGCTCCTGGGTATTAAAAGCAAATGTTTCTGCCATAAGCAACAGATCTGGAGAAAATGCTTGATCCTATGACATAAGAGCCAATGTGCTCAGCTCTTAAGTTTTGATTCCACCTGGGGACAAGGAGACAAGGAGAGTCAGGGAGGAGAATAATAGAGAAGAAATGATGGGCGTCTGTACCCTGCTGCCTTTGGCCTAGTCTTGAAAGGCAGGGTGCCATGGTACCTCTACATCAGTTTGGGCGTTTTGTGCCTTAAATTTTCCCTGGGGTTTTGAGAGATGGTAGGTACCCATGGTGTCTGCTTTTTCACTGTGACACAGGGGAGGAGAGATGACAGCAGAGGACACCTGGGGAGATGGGCCTGAGGTGCCTTCATGTAAGCCCCCTGCAGACCTATGGAGCACAGGAACTGTGATGTTTTCTCAAGGGTCCTAGAGGAAAGGATGCGGTCCAGTGACAGAGGACTTGGGGGCAGTGCACTAAGGAGATGATGCTGCGTGTACCCAGGCCAGCCGGTAGGGCCAGCTGACCTCCTCAATGCTTTGCCTTTCCACAACCTTCTCAGAGTTTATGTGGCACCCCAGGGAGAGAGAGCAGCAAGTTCTGAAATGACTCAGAGAACTCTGACTTGCCATATCAAGTCACTTCTGCCATCAGTAAATATGGGGCTCAAGACAAAAAATAAGTACAGTTATGATAAAACAAAGAGCTCTCCATATTGGGCACTTCTGAGTTTGTGGCCTGAGAAATTCGAACTTGCTACAAAATTGTATATCATCCAGCTTATTTTAAAAACTGGATTTTATTTCATATTACCTGAATGAAACAGTAAGAGAAGGATGTTACTTCTGGGAGGGCCTCATGTGAGTAAATAAGAGTTACTGGGGGGTTTCTTGCAATTCTTTATGAATAATTTTTTTTTGCTAGTAAACACATTTAATCAAATACTGTTTAATCAGGCATTATTCATATTTGTGGATAAGCAATTGGATAGAAATCAAATAAGGATATTCCGTAATCAGCTTATCAAGGGGCCCCAGCAGAGACCCGGCCCTGGATCTTCACAATCTTCCAATTATCCCTGAAATCTTACTGGTTAATCTGCAAGATGGGCCCTGCTGCTCTGCTTAGCGGCTCTAGGGTAGTTATGGGCATGGGGCCCCACGGGGAGTTGTAGTGTTTCTCTTACATGTGTTATGGCACCTCATGCCCTCAGTGCATTTCATTCTCTCATCCTGGAAAAAATAACCTATCTGTAAATGCCTTAGTGGAGGGTCTTCCCTGGGCCTGTGGGCTCCTGTTCTGGTCACTATATTAGGGATGATTCTCTTCACCCATTGGCTGCGACACTCGGACTTGTTATGTCACATCTCTTAGCCTCTATTTTCTTGGGATACTCACACCTTCCGCATGGAAATGTTGTAGGAATTAACATAACCCTCAACAGCCAGCACATAGTAGGTGCTCATCGTGTTTCCTCCCTTTCTTGAAACCTCTTCTGGAGTGGAGAAGAATGGCTGAGAGTTTCCTCCACCCCCAAATCCTATTGGAATTTCTGGATAGAATTTGCTGAAGTTCTGCTATAACCAGTGACATATTTTGAGGCCATCCACAAACTTGTATATTCATACTTCATTTTTTATTTTTAAGAGATCTGAATATTTGACTGCTCTTTAGTAGGAATACTGGGAAGCCTTGATATTTCTCAAAGGGAAGAATGATTTGTCAGTCAGATAAATGTGTCCAAGCTACTTGACATACAGGAGCCCATTGTTTCAATGTTAAGTATTGAATTATGTTAGACAAAGATCAGAACGCTGCTTCTAACTTCCCAATGGATGCTAAAAATAGCTGGGATACTGCAGTTTCATTATCTGGAACAGGGGAGAGGAGACTTAAAAAAATTTTTTTTAAAAAGTCTAGCTGAGGGCCACTCAAAGTCAATCAAGGTCTATTTCAATAAATAGCAACTAAATGTAGTGGCTTAAACAAAGAAAGAGAAAAAACAGAAATCATTTTCTATATTGGCTATTAAAATAAAGGACACCGAACATAAAACTCTATCCAACAAACAGCAAAACATAAAACCACATGCTGTAAGATTTTGATTATCTGGAGCCCTTTGGAAAGCAGCTGATAGCTGACTTTTTCTATGTAGCTCAGGATTTATATTTTCAAGCAATGAATTTTTAAGACTTTAAATGGAAATCTCTCTAAAATAGATCACACTCTTTTATATATTCTTTAGCAGAGTATAAAGAACATAATTTAACCTCTTCCTGACTTGGGATTTCAATTAATTCTTTTTAATATCAATTATTATACGGTCCTGTGTTAAGACAATGACGCCCTCAAAATCAGTTTTAAGTCCATGGGACTGTTTGCCTCTTTATTAGCCCCAGATTTCTGCGTTTATCAGTATTTTCTCTCGCTACCTGCTGTCACTTCTCACTGCTGTCATATGTCCATCTTAAGTGGACATATGACACTTCCTCCTTCCTTATTGCTTTCAGTGATTGGTAAATCCAATCCAAGTTTGTTAAAGCTATTTGTAAACTAGGAATAAATTGATTCTGAATGAACATTTGAGGGTTTGTGAGGAAGGGGTATGAGTCTTAGTGACTGAACTTTAAGATACATTTTATTCAGAGATTTATTTATTCATTTATTTATTTATTTATACTCTGCTGGTTCTCAACTATACCTGGTTATCAGTTGATGTGTAATACACTAAAACTTTTCATAAACTGTAAAGTGCTGTACAAATATAAGGTACTGTGGATATCTTTAGAGACTTTTGTATAACCTGCATCATTCCCGACCCATAGGCATGCCCAGCTGTTTTAGGCCCTGAACTGATCACGCTTGTCTACATACTGGTGGACAAGTTATTATTATGTGACTGAGCAAATACAGAAAGATGGTGCTGGGAGTGGATTTTATATTTAGGGCCCTGGATCATGGATTTTATATTTAGGACCCCTAGTTAGCTAACAACTACTTGGTGCAACAAGCGCAGCAGGGCATCTTGGCCACCAGGCTGTTGCAGGCTGGGTACCGGTCCTGCCAAGTGGTTGAGATGTGCTTCTAGGCACATCTCTGTGATCCCTGGAGGTGGTGGGATCTGGGGCACCTGGAAGCCTCAGGCCGGCCTCTTTTTGCCTCGAGCAGACTTAGTCGTTTATCTCAGTTTGCTGTACAAATATTCTCACTTTCTCTGTGTGTCCTGGTGTGAAAATGTGCTGAGAAGGGCTGGCGTTAGGTAGCTATGCTGATTGCTAGGGGCCAGGCTCAGGGGTATGGATGGCTTATGCTTTCCCAGACCTGCTATCTCCTGGCAATGCTTTGTTCTTGTCACAGTAACAGGGACATCTATGTGATTGGGTGGTCCAAGAGGTCACTGTCACCAAGCTGCTGACCCAGCCCTCTGTGAGACAACCAAGCTGGTCCTAATATGTGGGAATTGTTTAAAATTAAGCTCATTTGGGACTTCCCTGGTGGCGCAGTGGTTAAGACTCCACGCTCCCAATGCAGGGGGTCTGGGTTCGATCCCTCATCAGGGAACTAGATCCTACATGCATGCCACAACTAAGAGTTTGCATGCCAAAACTAAGGAGCTGGCAAACACAACTAAGAAGCCCACAAATCGCAACTAAGATCCGGTGCAATCAAATAAATAAATAAAAATAAATATTGAAAAAAAATTAAGCTCATTCAACGTGTGGTTATTGAGCACAGACACTGTGATAAACTCTGGAGATGCAAAGGTGGGGGACGTAGGACCCCCACCCAATGAACTTGAGAGGGAGACAGGTGTGTGATGATGTGATGGAGGAAAGCCCCACACAGTTGTGGCCTTCATAAGGGGACGCCTGTCCTCCCTTTATCCCCCAACCCAAACAAGAGATGAACATAGTGTGGCAACAACACCCCATGGCACGTTTGAACTCCTGGGTGGTATAACTGCTTATTACGTGATTGAAGAATCATGGGTCCGTGAAGCTGGTAATCCTGCCATTCTACCTGCAGGCCTCTAGTCCCAGTCTCTGGAGGCCCCCCAGGGCATCCGACACGTTTAACCACAGAGCAGGAGAGCAGGTTTAACGTCGCTTCCTGCCACACTGCAGATGCAGACATGAAGTCAGCGAGGAAGCAGACACAGTACAGCAGTTTTCCTCTGAGCCAAACAGCCTTGCAAACAGTTTGTTAAGCCTGAAAACGGCACTCTGAGTTAAGTTGAGATTTTTGTTGAGAACAGTTTGGAATTTGTCAGATTGACCCAACTGGACTTAAAAAAAATCTTAGTCAACCATTAGGATAATAAGTTTTGACCTACAAGAATAGGAGGAAACCAAACAAGTAAAACAAAGCCCGTCCAAGGATAGCATCCTAAGTGCCTTGTTTTACAAATCCACGGAGATTTTCAGCTTCAAAAGGAAATACGTTGGGCTTCCCTGGTGGCGCAGTGGTTAAGAATCTTCCTGCCAATGCAGGGGACGTGGGTTCGAGCTCTAGTCCAGGAAGATCCCACATGCCGTGGAGCAACGAAGCCCGTGTGCCACAACTACTGAGCCCACGCACCACAACTACTGAAGCCTGTGCACCTAGAGCCCATGCTCCACAACAAGAGAAGCCACCGCAATGAGAAGCCCACGCACCACAATGAAGAGCCAATGCAACCAAAAATAAAATAAAATTTAAAGAAAAAAAAAGGAAATATGTTTACTTACGATTCGAAGGTTGTGGTTTCCTTCTTAAACAAAGTGATATGAGATTTTGTTCAGATAAAACTTGAGGGCTTTGTTCCTCTGAATACCTAAACTCTTTAGATTGAAGCTGGGGTTTATTCCTTCTATCCAGTAATAAGGACAACTAACACTAGTTGAGCATTTGTTGGGGACTGTGACAACTGTCTACATGAATTATCTCTTGTTAATCTGAAATACAGGGCATTTTTGGTGAGTCATATTTTATATTTCTTTAGTGTTTCTCACAAACATTGCTTGAGAAAAGATTCAAGGGATACAAGAGAAAGAAAAATGGGCTATCTCAATACGTATATGGCATCGCTGTTGTCTTGGCGATTAGCTGAAGCACAAGATTACTTTTGCGAACATGATCATTCCTCCTCCGAGACTAGCTGTATTTTGAAGAGTTCACATGATCCAAGGACAGAAGCTGTGTTTGCTATACATTTGGATTCCTTCTTTGTACTGTATGGAACCCAATAATGTACCAGCAATGAACTCAGTCTCCCATATTGAGAAAAATGCTACTTTGGCTGTGAGGAGGTTTCATGAGGCAAAGATTTTTAGACACCCTGAGCAGAATTTTGTGATTTTTCCAGGAAAGGTTCCTGTTTGCCAGGAAAGGTTCAGATGTCTGGAACATCTGAAGTACATGCGCTCCTGGATTAATGAATATTCCAAATTCAAGCAACTCAAGGGTTGTGTTGAAAACAGGAAGTCTCCTCAGAGGCCTGGAGACCGGAAAGCAATTGCAGGGCTCTGCCTTTCCTTCTCCCAGGGCAGCCAGCTCACTGGGCTCCAGTCACACCGGCCTCCTTCAAGCCACACACAACCCTTCTCATGCCTCAGGGCCTTTGCACCAGCTGTACCTTCTGCCTGGAAGACTCTCCCAGCCCAGCTCTTAAGCCTGATTATCATCATTCCCCAGGTCTTAGCTCAAAAATCAAGATGCTTTCCCTGACTCCCTTATCTAAGTTAGATCTCCCCAAGTGAAGGCATTTATTCTAATCTATGATTATCTTGTATGTTCACTTGTTTACCATCTGACTCCTTTCATTTCCACATAAGATCCATGGCTACAGGGCCTGGGTCATGTTCACCACTGTATCTGCACTGCCCAGCACACTGCTCAGCACAGAGTCATGACTCCATATGTACTGAGTGAGTGCATGAATGAATGAGTAAATTAATTAGTGAATAAATGAATAACATTGAATTTAGCTATTTTAACAAGATGGGGTATTATGAGATATCACATAAGCCTTCCTACATTTACAGTGTTGTTTCTCTGAAAGATGCCCCCATTGAGCATGCAACTTGGGAGTAATCGATAGACTACAGAGAAGGGTGAAAATGGGCTAGGACATAAAAAAGTGGGAATAACAATATGGAGATATTAAATTTGCCTCTGAAGAAGTGTAAGGAAAGTCTGTTTGCCCTTAAATAATCTTTGTCTGAAAATATCCCATCTCTCAAAATCTTGTCACTCATCACTGTTTCCCACTCTTGATATGACTTCTCCTGAGAAAATAGAAATGTCCACCCACATTCCTGAATGCCTCATGCTTCCCATAAAAATTGGGGTGGACAAGCAGGGGAGAAAGTATATTGGAGAGGTGTTAAAAAGCCTCTTTTTAGACCCTAATTCTATGGTCTGTTTTAAGGGAGAAAATCCTATCTTAAGCCTTAGGCTTTTGAATCTGTGAAAGTCTGAAACTAACACAGTAAGCTGTTGTCTACTAGGAAATGAAGCAAACAAATATAATGCTAATTTGATGGGTGGAGGGAGGAGGATATTTATTATGAGAAGCCCAGAGTTGCCTGCAGGCTGTGGGAGAATATGGGCTTCTGGAGGAGGAGGAGAAGACTGGAGGAGTTTGAAAGAGGAAAACAAAGTCCTCTCATTCTGAGACCCTTCCCCAGAGACTAAGAGGCTCAGGTGGAGTTTGGGGGTTAAAGGGAAAGGACAGGAGCTGCCCTTTGGGAAAGTTCTTGGATCTGTGCTTCTAACCCCGTTTGCAGCAAAGCTACTGGAATTCTCCAAGGCTTAAGAATAGGAGAAGCACTGTGGCCTCAACTGTGTAGAAAGAAAGATGTTGGCAATGCTTAAAGGTTCTTGTGTCAACATAAGGGTAAGTGGGAAGCTGACTCCCTGCTGCTGAGACCTGTCCCCAGGTCTTGGAGACACATTCTTGGATTAAAATCTACCAACATAAGCTCCAAAGAGTCACCATCTCTTTTAATAAGTCCTAAGTACCACTTGAGGAGTGTCAGGTACCATAAAGATCTAGAGAAGGAAAAATGCACTTCCAGATGTGGGTCAGAAAGGCTTCAGGAAAGAGCTGACTATGAGAGCTGACTATCCACGTAGACCTTTGCTGGATAGAGAAAGAGAAGCTCTCGGGTAGAGAGACCAAAACAGCAAGAGCAAAGACATGGAAGAAGCAACACAGGGGCAGCTGCTAGAGGCTGATGTGGAGACCTGCTGTATTTGGCTGGGAGGAGAGGAGGAAGTCCACTGGCCGCTGGGCACCATGGAAGTGGGAGCGATGTCAGCAAGGAGAAGAGTGAAAAAGCAGATGCTGACGACAAAGGGGACACACCTGAAAAATACCACCTTTTCCAAAGATTGATGGGTTTTAACTCTCCCGAGTGAGGTATTCATTTATTTACCGACAGATATTTGTTGAATTTCTACTATGTTGCCAGGTACTATTCTAGCTTTGGGGAGAAAGCAGGGGTCATTATAGACAAAAGTCCCTTCTTCCATGGAGTTTGCATTCTAGTGGGGAGCAGAACAGAGCCAGGCCAGGGAATGACGTGTCAGGTAGAGTCAGTGGCACAGGGACCATTTTGTCTCATGCCTGCAAAAGCAGACAACTCTCCTTCCCAAGGACTCACTTACTCATTCATTCATTATTTATTTATTCATTCACTTTGCTTTCTAAAATTTTTTTGCCAGATACTGTGCTAGGCACTGGAGCAGAGCTATAAACAAGACAAGTAAAATCCATCCCTTTGGGAGCTCATGGTATAGTAAACATGCAGCAGATAAATAAATAATATAATTGGAAGTATGATCATTGTGATGGAGAAAAATAGCAGGGAGAGAGGGGGAATTCCCTGGTGGCAAGTGGATTCTTAAGCGGTTAAGAATCTGCTTGCCAATGCAGGGGACATGGGTTTGATCCCTGGTCTGGGAAGATCCCACATGCCAAGGAGCAACTAAGCCCCTGTGCCACAACTACTGAGCCTGCACTTTAGAGCCCACAAGCCACAACTACTGAGCCCATGTGCCACAACTACTGAAGCCCACACGCCATAGAGCTTGCCCACCACAACTACTGAGCCCACGCTCTGCAACTAATGAGCTCACATGCTGCAACTACTGAAGCCCACGCACCTAGAACCTGAGCTCCGCAACAAGAGAAGCCACTGCAATGAGAAGCCCACGCGCTGCAATGAATAGTACCCCCATTCGCCACAACTAGAGAAAGCCCACACACAGCAAAGACCCAACACAGCCAAAAAAAAGAGAGAAGTGAGCGGGTTCTGAGGGGATGATTGAACAGAGAAGGGATGAACCATGTGCCAATGGGTGAAGAGTAATCCAGAGGAGAGGAAAGCAAGGGCAAATGCCCGGGACAGACTGAGCTTCAAGTGTCATGGAACATAAGTTCATGGGTTGTTATATCTCTCCTCTCCTCTCCTCTTTCCTTTCTTTCCTTCACTTCTTTTAAACACACTCTACTTCTTAGTAAGGACCTGTGTAAATCAAGGCCCCTCTTACTACAAGGGGAGAAACAGTGTGACATCATAGAAAGAGACCACTGGTGTCTAGTTAGAAGACTTGCCTTTGTTTTCTCATCTGCAAAATTGGGGTCGCAGTCCATATGTTCTAGTCTCTTGTTCACAAGCATCGAGCCTCTGCTTCGTGATGGAAGAGGTACCAACAAATGTTCTTAAGAGGGAAGGAAGGTGAGCTTCTGCCCCCTGCCAGGCTGGCTTCCTCCACACATTCTGGATCCTCTCTAGTTCCATGGCTGCATGTAGTGACCAGGGCGGGAAAGAATTCCACTGGACCGCCTCAAGGTCTGTGCCATAGAGTTGAAAGCTTTGCTGATGTGTGTGGTAGTGATCAGCGAAGGCACTTTGGACCCTTGCCTGGTACCCAGTAGGGGGCACAGAAGTTCTGAGAGCTGGAAGCTGGAAAGAGCTGGTCTGGGGTCCCAAGAGGTGACTCCTTCTCAGTGCATAGAGCAGGGGCATATTGGTGTGATAGGCAGGGGATCCCTGCATGGCTACAGGCACCATTAGTTGGCTCACTTTCATTCGGTTTCCCCTGAACCCCTGACTCTATGCACTGCAGTGTGGACCAGGGGTTCTAGCCTGGGAGTCTGGTCTGCAGCATCAGTGCCTCACTGGGGCGGAGAGTGGAGCTTTTACTGATGAAGAGAGTGAGGCTCAGGCCGAGGGAGGGACTTGCCCAGGGCTACGCAGTGGTAGGACAAAAACTTGAGTCCAACGTCCCTGATATAGGATGGGATCTTAAAGGAAGACCGTTATGCTGAAAGAGGAGGTAGAAGCATCCTAAACTTCCAAAGACAGCCCTACCCGTGGCAGTGACTCTGCACCCTGACTGCACAGAACAATCACCAGGGGAGCTTTTAGAATTCCCGGTGCCCAAGTCTCACCCCAGGCCAAATAAAACAGTATTTCTGGGGCTGAGTCCAGACACCAGTGTTTTTTAAAGCGTCCCAGATGGTGCCAACGTGCCACCAAGGTTGAGATGCACTATCTAATGGCAAGCTTGCGGATGGCTGTTGAAAATAAAAATACAGTCATTTAGAAACTCTCTCTAAAACAAAAAATAATACTGATAATTTGCTCCTTCTTCTTTTCCTGGTCAATTCAAAGCAGTCATTTTTCAAGATAAAAACCTGGGTTAAGGGGGTGTAAAAGCAGGAGTAAAATTTATAATAAATTACTAAGTGAGAAATAAAAGCCATAAATAATGTAAAAATGAGAAGAGCTGAAAGAACTAGGGCAGGAAGCAAAGCCAAGAAAGTAGAGAGAGGTCACTTGGGGAGGGTCTGTGGGTCTGAATACCAATGGAAGAAGGAAAGCTAGTGAGTGAGTCCTGCCTTTTTTTGTTGTTTTAAATTTTTATTCATTTATTTCTTGGCTGTGTTGGGTCTTCGTTGCTGTTCACGGGTTTTCTCTAATTGCGGCGAGCAGGTGCTACTCTTTGTTGTGGTGTGCGGGCTTCTCATCACAGTGGCTTCTCCTGTTGCGGAGCACAGGCCCTAGGCACGCAGGCTTTAGTAGTTGTGGCTCGCAGGCTCTAGAGCGCAGGCTCAGTAGCTGTGGCGCACAGGCTTAGTTGCTCCACAGTATGTGGGATCTTCCTGGACCAGGGATCGAACCCGTGTCCCCTGCATTGGCAGGTGGATTCTTAACCACTGCGCCACCAGGGAAGTCTGGTCCTGCCTTTTTGAAACTTCAGAGCAATAAGCACCTTGGATACCTGAGGGAGCTCAGCCTTTACAAATAACTAACAAGCTCCACCACAGGCAGCCAGAGCCTCCCAGGAAGGATGGTCATGGCCCAGCGTGTCCAGGACCGAGCAGGGATGTTGTAAAGGGCAGTGGAAACGCAGTAACACTAGCCTCAGGCGTTCGCTCAGCTAGGAGGTAGGGTGTGGGCAAAGTGTACCAGAATCCATGGGGGACAAAGAGGGGAGAGGGGCTTTGTTCAGCTTGAAGGGCTCGGGTGATTTGGACACACTCCTCCCCTCTCCTCTTCTGTCCTCCATCCCTCCGCTGAGAATCACTGTCCCGAAAAGGCTCCCCTGAAAGCCCCAAACATTCAGGAACTTTGTGATTAGCATATTGTTTTCACTTTCCAGGTGGCTCCCTGAATGACCAAACTGGTAAGGGTAGCAGGTAATGATTTCAAATCATTGTCACTTGAGGACCAACTTTAGTCTCAGTAGTGGTTCAGTCAAAACCTCTCAAGGGGAGGAACATCAGTCACTGTCCTTTGATCAACAAACAATAAATTCTCTGAGCAGATTTGCTTCTGACACATTCCCAGCAAGCTCAGGCTGTGAATGAAGATTTGTAAACTCCAGGTATTTTATTAAATGGTAATCGTTTCTTTGCTTTATGGTTTCAGAATAATCCTTCCTCCCTTAGACACAGTGCACTGAAGAGAGGACTTCCCAACGTAAGCTTCACTCGTCTGAACTGGTGATTCTTTATCATCAGTTAATTATGGTTGAAAGTTGAGAAGGTCCATAGGATTGCCAGGTGTTTGGGGACAAATGGAGATCACTGAGTTTCATAAGTGACCTCGATTAAACTGTAGCTGAGCTGGGGCAAGATAGTGAGCTGTGTATGTGGGTCAGCTTTGTTCTCAGGTATTGCAAGAGTTATGTGTGTGCAGTTCCCTACTTCAACCTCTTTGACCTGCACAAAAACCTTCTTGAGAAGATAGAGGAGTTTAGATTAAGAAATACTCATTATGCTATTGGAAGACCTTGTCTCTAAGTCTAGAATATGTAAACAGTTACTACATGACTCTGGCTGAAGGGAAAAATCTGCATGAAGATTTTTCTACTTTCTTGGTATACTTTCATTCAGTGCCAAGTGGCATCTTTTCCTGCTTTATAATGTGGTATTGTTATGGACATGAATGTTCATTTCCCCCACAAATTCGTATGTTGAAACCCTACCCCCCTGATGGGATGGTATTAGGAGGTGAGGCCTCTGGGAGGCAATTATGATTAGAGGCAGTCATGAGGCTGGAAGAGTCATGAATGGGATTAGCATCCTTGTAAGTGTCATGAGAGAGCTTGCTTCCTCTCTCTGCTCTCTGCCACATGAGGATACAATAAGTCACCACTCCAGAAGAGGAACCTCACCAGAGTCCAACCAGGCTGGCGCCCTGATTGCAGACTTCCAGGCTCCAGATGTGCGAAAAATAAATTCCTCTTGTTTATAAGCCAGCCAGCCTATTGACTTTTTAATAGCAGCCTGAACTAAGACAGGTATATTTGAGAATGTTCTCAAAGCATTGAGTGGAAAGGCAGATATTATCATCAAAGTGTGGTTAAACAAATATCAACACCCTCAGTGATTCACAGTGTTACTATGGTTTCCTGAAGAAAGAAAACAAAAGTTCCAAATTCGCAGATCGGCATAAGTGGTGCATGATGAGATATCCTTTTGAATGTCTAGCTTAGGAAATGGGTGCCTTTGATGTGAGCGTGTGTAAACGTGCTTCTGACACCTGTGTGTAAATGCATAAAGCAAATATTGAGATGCCAGGCCAGCAGAAACTGCTTGGCATCCACATAGAAATTGCCAAACAAACCTTTAGCATCACAACTCTATAAAACTAATCCTACTGTTCCATTGAATCATCTAAAATAAGAAGAGATCTCTTTTGCCTGCACAGAATTAGTCAAGCTCCTCTTCTGCGTGATTACATCTCTGGCAGAAGCCTCCTTTGGGCCTAACCCACTTATTTAAGCATGGCTAGTGTTGTATACTGGTTAATGGGAAAGGGATATCTTGTATCTCTTAAAAAACACAACAAGGTTGGGAAAAGAAGAAATAGTCACAAGTCGTTCGATTGGCAGCTGGGAGAAAAGTCAGCCACAGGCTCAGCAGTTGAGTATGTCACTGACCCCTGGGCTCATCCACAAGAGCACAGCAAGAAACAGGCTTACTGACAGAACATTCAGAATCCCCAAAGCTACCCGGCCCAAAGTCAAGCCATGTTCTGGGAGTCCACTGACAGCTGCCATATAGACTCCAATTGGGAAAGATCATGCCTTAAGGAGAAGTAGTATGAGTTGGCAACCTTTCTGGTAAAGGCCCAGAGAGTAAAAATTTTAGATTTTGCCAACCATGCGGTCTCTATCACAACTCCTCAGTTTTGCCATTGTAGCACAAAAACAGCTACAGATGATACGTAAACAAATGGTCATGGTTATGTTCCAATAAAACTTTATTTACAAAAGCAGGCCCTGCACCAGGTTTGGCCGAGGGCCGAAGTTTGACAAACCTCTCCTCCCTGATTATATCATTGAGAACAGTATGGATGAGTGAAAGGTGCACATGTTCACCAATTACAGAATACGATTTTTAGAGGCAGCCTAGGGTAGCATGAATTCAGATCCCAGCTCCACCACTTCCTAGCTGGACAAACTTGAGCAAATTACTAAAGCACTCCATGCCTCAGTTTATCCATCTATACAATGAGGGCAATAATAGAACTTAGTGCTTGGGTAGTCCCAAAGCAGACCCTGAGGAAAGAACTTAGGCGCAGGTGATTACTTGAGAGGTGATCCCAGGAAGCACAAGTGAAGGAGGGGGGGCAAGTGAAACAGAGAGAACGTCATGCAGAGCCATCAAGGCGTGGGTCACTCCTGAGGGGAATGGGGCGTAACCATGCCGAGGACCCTCGGAGGTTCTGTGTAGGGTGGAGCAACCAGGATGCTCATCACCAACAAGCAGTCCTCACTACCAGTCCACACGGAACAGTCCACTGGGACTGCAGGGGTAATCGGGGTGGACCGGGGACATGTGAGAGTGTCTGGCACAGTATGTCATGGGGTTATTAGAAAGATGATGTGAAATAATATTTGTGAATCACTTAGAAAAAAACGCCTGGCATTTAGTAAGTACTATTTAAGTGACAGTCAAATAAAGAGTGGACATCCTTCGAAGCAGTAGGAAGAATATTAGGCATGACAAAAACTAAATTGTTGAAATTATGTATCTCTAAAGGCAATACTGGTTGAAAATTTAAATAAGTTCCACAGTGGATCATGAAGGAACACGAGAAATGTTGGGAAGGACGTAGGTATTATAGGCAGCGGCCGCTCCAACATTCTAAAGCTGTGACTTAGTACTGAATACTACATTAGCTAATGGCAGTGATGCAGAGTAACTCTAGTGAGGCTGCGGACAGGCTATCAAATAAAGCTCACACCATATTTAGTGTATGCAGAGCTGTTACGGTGGCATGGCAATCAGGCACAAATAATATGCCATTTGCATAAATTACTATAATTTGTATTACTTTTACACAAGCAAATAAAAGTTTTGCTCTTCTCACACTGTCTTCCAGTATCTAAAACTAGGAAGATATTGACCATTTATCCTAATACGGTTGAATCATCCCAACCACCTGTGTTCAAGGATGAGGGCCCTGAATTGTATCCCGTGTAGTTTGGGCTTCCCTTATTTACAACGTTCCTGACTCTGAATTCCACTCATTCTCACTCTGCAGGTCTCTCCCAAATGCTCCCATCCATGGAGCTCACTTTTCCATGGAGTTTTAAAGCACACTCACATGTTCCCCCTTTTCTTTTCCTGAGTGTTCTGGCTGCCAATGGGCTCTGTCTGGGGAAGGGGCCACAGTCTTGTAACCATATTTTGGCAGGTTGGGGAGAAGGATCGGTGACTAAGGAGATCCTACTCAGGAGGGGACAGGGAGCACAGAGGGAAAGAGCACAGTAGCTTTAGCATCTAGAAGTCCAGGTGGATGGAAGGTGAAGCGTTGGTCTTAATGAGAAATAGGTGATGAAAAGACAGTGCTCGCACCAGTTGGTTCTTGTTTCCGGGATTCATCCGCAAAAACCTGGGCAACAATCTTTGGCACTGGTCAGGAGCTGTACAAATAAGCCTTTGATTACTTCCACAGGCAGGAGAAATGACCTAGAGTGGGAAGAGGAGGAAAGAGCCGTACCTCCTACTCAACCTCGCCAGGCACCCATGTTACTAATGTAGAATAATCTTCACAGACATTTCTAGACAATAGCGTGTGTCTCAGTCAAAATGCTTTTGCTCACAAGAAAGAGAAACAAAACCAACTGAAAGTGGCTTAAACTAACAGGAAATTTAGTGTTCTACAAAAGAAAACATCCATGGTCATTAAATTCATTGCTTCAAAAAAAGGTCATCAAGGATCCGGATTCTATTCTGCCAGCCTGGGTGTATCATCCTCATCCTTAGGCTCACTCTCCCCATGGCTGAAGATGGCTGCTGCCTTTTTGTGCATCACACACAGACACAGCCACATTGAGAAGAAGAAGAGACCATGTGTTCGTAAATGTCTCTTTTCAGAGTGAGGAAACCTTTCCCAGAAGCCTCCCAGAAGATCTTCTCTCTCAACTCGTGGGTCACAATGGACCACAGCTCAGTCCTAAACAATCCATGGGCAAGAGGAGTAGGAACACTGAGGTTGGCTTAGATGGGTTAGGATTTGCCCCTGTAGCTGGTCTGGGGTTGGGATCAACCTCCCCTGATTCATGTGAGGGAGAAATAGATTCCAAACCAAATTTGGAGCTCTGCCGACAAGGCAGCAGGTGGATGGAATGTTGCCTGACAACCGACAGTAGGGTTTTAGAGAGATCATGAAGGCCCACCTGATACTCTTTTACTTCCTGAAAGCTTTCCTACTTATCTGCAGGTGGCTAAAACCTTTTTAAAGGTCCAGAGGCCTTTGAATACGCAATTTCAAAAGAAAAGCACAAACATATGAATATGGCTGGAAAATAGTGGGAGTTGCATGAGTTTCCCTTTATTGGGATGCATGCCTCCCCCACCATTCTTTGCGCCCATTATGGGCAGGAGACTACTATTCATTGTGTCCCCAGTATGCAGCTCAGGCTGACACTCATTTCCTGTCTTGCCAAGTCTCCCATGTGCCTATCTTGATGGGAACCATGATGAGACACAGTCCAGTCATGCATCCCAGACGTAAGTCTGACTTATCCTGGTCTAAATGGTTCCACCCCAGGCTGATTTGGTACCTTTTCTTGGTCCCAGTTCTTGACAACATATTTTTCAGAGAATTTATCCAAATTTAATGACTATACATACACCCGCTCCTTAAGCCTGAGCTGTTGTTTTTCTCCTGCATATTTAGTCATAGCGTCTCCATTCTCCACCAGCATCAAGTTCCAGAAGACACTTCTCTGCTTTATCTTTAACCAAGTAACAGTCTACAGATTAGTTTGACATCTATTGTTGTTATACCTCTATGGTTTTGCTTTTGGTTGAATTTATCATTTCCTCTAATACCTTGTTTTCTTAAGTTCACATTTCCTGCTTTCCCCACCAATCGTCTCCTCTCCTGAGACCCATAATCCCCACTGTTCTGTTCTTGCCAGTCATCATCTACCTATTATAAAGGAGCCTCCATCGAACTCGCATTTCTATCAGCAAAAGATAATCTGTGTCCACAAACACAAAATGGCACGGACATATACACACTACCAAACGGAAAACAGACCGCTAGTGGGAAGCAGCCGCATAGCACAGGGAGATCAGCTCGGGGCTTTGTGACCACCTGGAGGGGTGGGATAGGGAGGGTGGGAGGGAGGGAGACGCAAGAGGGAGGGGATATGGGGATATATGTATACGTATAGCTGATTCACTTTGTTATACAGCAGAAACTAACATGGCATTGTAAAGCAATTATACTCCAATAAAGATGTTAAAAAAAAAAAAGTTAAGAGAAAGTACCAGAAAACAGTGCCTCACAGGGTGGCTGAAAATATTGAATTTGATTTCCTTCAGCAGGTACCCCTTGCTGTTTACACAAGTACAGTTATTAAGACACCAGACATGATTTTCCTTGTAATAAAGTTTCTATATTCCTCTGCTCTTTGGAGAAAGTAATAAACTGCTGGGTACACAACAAGTCCAATAAATACCCCCATACACTTAAAAAAAAAATTAAAAAAGAGGCAGTACCAGACTTACAAACGTCTCATACAAATGGCCAATTTGTATGTACACCATCCCCCCACTCCCCATCATCTCCTTCAATGCATATAAACTAGGAATTGCAACATGCATAAATTCAGTGCTTGTAGAAGCCTACCAAGTGGAAACCTAATGTTCTTTTCCCTTCTACAGCTGATCCTATTTTGTACCCCATGCAAATGGATGCTGATATTTATATAACTTTAAAGGGCTTATAAAGTCCACAAAGGAATCTGACACCCATATTAAAGTTGTATCCTTAGTTCACCTCATTGTAGAAAAGTATTGCAAAATATTTGAAGTTAATTCCCATCTGGCCACCTCCACAATAGCTAACCACAGCAGGAGAACTTAGAGAAATGAATTCCAGGCATGCCTGATAATTTGTTTGCTGTATGACTTTAAGCGAAAGCTTTAACTTTCAATATATATTTGATTTTCAAAATAGGCTTCAGAAGAATACAGTGAATGTAACTGTTCCATTGAGGTGTGACAGACTGTCTCAGGGTTCTTGGAGTCTGCTGTGGATTTTGTTGATTCATGAGGTTGGGTTATATTTTGCAAACTGTCTTTAATAGTGTTTATGTATATTATACATACATTGTAGGATCTTCTTTACTCCACTGTGGAGATTACTGCATAGGCTGTGAATGTCTATTCCCAGTGGAGCATGCTTTCTGCTCTGGAAAAAAAGAAACCATGAGTTGATCAGAGATGGGGTGTTAGAGCATATTTAAAGGCACAGAGACCAGTGGTAAGAATGAGTTTATGGAAATACTTAGTACCAGTCCCTAAGGGAGTAATCACAGATAGACTTTGAAGCTGCTTAAGAACTGGCAGCATCATAGATTTTTATAATCACCCTAGTAGCTGCACTAGATTAGCCTAATGTAGTTCTGGCACATAGAAGATGTACAATAACCACTTGTTGAACTGAGCTGAAGCTTAAGAAGAAGGACTGAGGCTTAGTACATGCAAGAGGGGAGGAGCAGCTAACCCTTTTTCAGAAATGAATTAAATCTCAATGCTCTTTTATCCGCTTCAGAGTTTGAAGTCTATTTTCCTATGGTCAGTGCTTACAGGGGAAGGAATGGGTAGCAGAAGAAGATACAGGAAGAGGTTATAAAGATAACAGCTCACACTTACTGGGAGCTTACTATAGACCGAATATTATGATGATGGCTTACGAGGACATCAGGGGAATGAAATGAAACTCTGGACCCGTTAGCTTTTAACTAACTTTGTTCTTTAATTATGAAATTAATTTCTAATATTTCTTCATAGTATTCCAATCTACCTGGGCATTTTAAAATAAAGCAAAGGCATTTTAGTTTGCTCTTATACTTGAAAACTCATGATGAAACAGTAATGAAGGATTTCATTATGTCAATGAAATGACAGCTGTGGATATAGCCAGACTGGTGTTGATTTATAAAGAAAAAAATTGATTGGCCAAATTTTAACATGGCTTTGGACATTAATCACAGTAGTCTTGAAAATAATTTATTCTAACCAGCCTGCCATTCTCCTCTGGGGCATGAAGAAGCAGTGTGCTTGGGGCTAAACAGGAGAGAAGGGCTTACTCATTCATTTATTTATTCAACAAATTGTTATTGGCTCTTATTAAGTGTCATGCGCTGTGCTAAGCACAGCGGATACAACAATGACTAAAACTAACTCCTTCCTCCCAAGGAGCTCATGTCTAGAAGGGAACACAGATATGTAAACAATTAATGTCAATAGAGTATGAAAAAAATTTTAATGGATGAACTATCAAGTATAAGGAGCCTATAAGAGGAGCATCTAATCCAGTCTTAGGGAAGAAAGGGAGAGAAGAGGAAGGCATCTAAAGCAAAGTCCTGAAGGATGACTTATCAGGAAGCCAAGAGCAGGGACAGGAACATTCCAGAGACAGGGAAGGAACCACCATCAAACAAAGGCCCCAAGATCATGGCTGTACACAGGAAGAAACAAAAACAGTGGTGGAGTCACATGGTGAAATGGGATGTTGATGTGGGCATTCAGGCCATATTCCTAAGGGCAACAGGACAATAATCATTAATCCAAGTGGTATAAATAATTGAAACGACCGCCAAAAGAACTAGGACAGCAGGCATATGAAATATGTCTCGTGAGGTTTGCAGCATGACTCCCAGCACTTTAGGCTCGTGACTTGCACTTGCACATAGTTGATTGCGTGAATCGAAATGTACACTAAAAGCGAACATTTAATGATATGTGCACATGTATATTCGTGTAGGCCTATTTACTATTGAGCTGCATGGAAATTGAGCCTAAATAACTATAATCAATAGTGCTTTTACAGAGTTAAGCCAATATTCTTTTCTCACCCTGTTAGCTCCTAAATATCTATTATCAATGAAATGTCATCAACTGTTCCTCAGCTCACAGCTCACTTGCAGATTATATACAAGTTAAAAGACAAAAATCCAATATATTATTTCCCAGGATCTGGGGTTCTTCCCATCACTTCACATGCTCCATGTTGAAATAACATTATGTATGAGTGAATCAAACAAGTGAAGTATTGTATGGTTAAACAGCAGTAAGGCAGCAAGTAGATTTTGAAACTATAATTAGTTTGGGGAGGAGCATTTTTATGGTGAGACATAAAAAGAACCACAGAGTAAAAGGCTTCTAAGGAAAGGCCAGAGACCATCTGGATGCATAAAAACAAGAGGGCTCATATGGTCATTAAAAGGTCTTTGGTTACTGTCATTTTACATCCGGGTTTCTCTCTTCTTTCTGTGACTGTTTTTACACTAAGGGGAGTTGTACCTTTAGCAATGGAATAAACTGTGCAGTCCATAACAATTTTGAACAAAAGTAATAAATCAATGGAAACAGAGTTGGCGAAGGCTATACATCAAAGATTGCCACCTCAGTAACTGCAAACACAGAAAGAGAAATCTTTGTAATTTGCATATTGACTAGTATGAGCTTCATTAGGCTGATGGGAGCTACAATGAGACAAGCTTCAGATCATCAGATGAACTAGCCCTAGAGGAACTGCGGAAGCCCAGGGCCCAGGCCAAAAGCAGGACAGCCTTTCTCCTACCACTCCTAGTTATGGGTTCCGTCACTATCTTACTGGCGGGGAAGGAGGGAGGGATGGATTGTTAGCAGTAGAACAACACAAGAGCTGTATCTGAACATTATTTCAAGTTTGCTGTGTATCTCCCTGCATATGGAAGGATAGTGTTCTCAGTCTTCTTCATCTCTTTTGTTTCTTTCCATCCCTGGTGATCTGAAGTTATGCTATGAATGGTAATCAATGTCCGCAAGAAAAAAAATTTTTGGTCCTTTTGATCATTTTTCCAAACCAGCAATGCTGGTATCACTTGGGTACTCGTTAGAAACAGCAGAATCTTGGGCCCTACCCCAGACCTACTGAATCAGAATCTGTATTTTAACAAGAAACCAGGTGGCCCCAATGATGTGGGTGAGCCACACTAAAGAATCTGAAGCACGTTGTGAGACTCTAAGAAGCCACCATCATCCACCAGCATGGAGCCAGGAATGAAATCTTCACAACCTTCACGACAAGGGTCACCTGTTGGATGGATCCAGGACACCGGGAGAAGTGGAGCAGAAAGGGAAAACTGAAGGGAGAGGAATGTGCAGGGCCTCCCAGGAGCACACTGAGGCTGACTCTGAATGAACTGGGAGGTGACGCAGCAGGGTAAGTCACATTTTGTTCTATTCTTTGGGCTCTTCTTTACTTGTAATCAGCTTCTTGTAGAAACGCATCGCCTATATGTGTGCTATTTTATGTTATGAGATATGATGACTTATCTTTCGAGTTTTCTGAGGGTAACTTAGTCTTTTTTTTTTTTTTTTTTTTTTGTTATATGTGGGCCTCTCACTGTTGTGGCCTCTCCCGTTGCGGAGCACAAGCTCCAGACACACAGGCCCAGCGGCCATGGCTCACGGGCCCAGCCGCTCCGCGGCACGCGGGATCCTCCTGGACTGGGGCACGAACCCACGTCCCCTGCATCGGCAGGTGGACTCCCAACCACTGCACCACCTGGGAAGCCCGTAACTTAGTCTTGTTTAAAAATGTTAGTTAGAGCACATACTTTGCTGGCTTTCACTGATCTCTGTTGATGCAGGACCCAAGTTCTCCACAACGTTTGCTCCACAACTATTCGGGCGACCTTCCCAAAGGAATTGCACATGTGCTCCCAAGCTGTTACCATGCGGCATCTGTAGGATCTCCTGGCCTTTTCTGGATAGACCCACCTTTACTAGGGAGAGTTGCCAACGTTGAGCATGCGTACCACTTCTGTTGGGTTCCGCTGGGCCTGGAGGGCTGTGGCCCATGCTGACTGGACTCTTGCACCACCGTTGCTAGAGAGGTGGAGCCCCTATGGGCCAGCAGCCAGGTGAGGAGGGCATACGCTTGGAGAGTTTCCAAAGCCTCTCACCCTGATATATGACAGAATTTTCAGTTTTTACCCCCAATCCCTCTGAAACTTCCATTGGACCTGGCCTGTGAAGATCCCTCTTACACTGAGATTTTTTCTTTTGAGGTAAAGGTGATTTACAATATTTTGTTAGTTTCATGTGTACAGCCTAGTGATTCAGGGGTTTTTTGCAGATTATATTCCATTATAGGTTATTACAAGATATTGGGTATAATTCCCTGTGCTGTTCAGTAACTCCCTGTTGCTTATCTATTTTATGTAGAGTAGTTTGTATCTGTCAACCCCTTGCCCCTTTTCTGGTCCTCCCCCAACAAGCTTATTGAGTTAGTTTGAGTTCATGAATTCTTTCCTTGGCCCCATATAAAAATGAACTTCTGATGGGTCCTCCCCACCAATCTATCCTAAATGTTCAGATATTTCTTAATCCAAGAGATTCCACAAAGCTGAAGCTAGGCTGGGACTCCCACTACCTACAAACCGTATTAGAGAAGAATTCATACCTCAGCACAGATTCAGCTCTCTTAATGGAAGTATTTTTAAGATGCACTAAAATTTTTTAAAGGCATCAGGGAATTTCCAAGAGCTTTCCATTGCTATTGTATCAGGGCTACTTCTCACACTCAAGTCCTCTCTTTATGTCCCCTCTCTCTTCCTTGCAGTGGGTTCAGGGACTCAGCCTGCTTTCCCCTCCTGGTGGTGGCAAGAAGCCTCTCTATCCCAAGAGTGACTGCCAAAAGGGGAGTAGTTTCCACAAATATTCCAAGTTCTTGCTGTACCTTAAGACTAATACATTGAGTTTCATTGTTAATCCCTTTAGGAAACAGACCTGGGAAAATAAAGACTAGCTCCAAGGTAAAAAAGGATCCGAGTGCATCCAGAACAATGTTACATTACAGAGTATTTTCCCTTCCACATTTCCTGCACTACTCTCCCTACCTCTTCACCTCCTCTCTGCCTTCCATTTTGCTCTGTTGTTGGGCAGAGAAAACACAATTATCTGTCCACAGATAATCTGTCTCAAATTCTTCCACCACATCCACAAAAGAAAGGCAGAAAAAAATGAGGAAGAAAATGTAGAGTTTAAGTTACGCCCCCAGAGTCTGAAGCCTTGAGTTTGAGATCCAGATCTGCTATGCACTAGCTGAGAGATTTGGAAAATTTGCTTAATCTCTCTGAGCCTCAGTTTACCCATCCAGCAAAGGAGGATAACTATACCTATTGCCAGGGTCTTTGTGAAGGAAAAAATGAAATATTTCTAAAAGTACCTGAAGTTCTTGAATATTGCCTGACACAGACGATATATTATTTATGAAAGTCTTTTGTCATCTCTAAGCCACTATATAGTTTTTAAAATTAGTTTTATATATATTAGTTATATATAAATTAGTTTTAACATTATATATATAATATATGTGAAACTAGTTTTATATATGATTGTAGTTTTTACACTCCTTGATTTCTCTGAGGTTCTAAGTCCACAGTCTCATAATTGTTCACACTTTGTAAGGCACAAGATAAATAACAGCATTTTATTTCAACTAAAATTTTGCCTTTCATAACTGAAAACTAAATGGCCCTGAAATGAGAGATTTGGGAACATGCTGCTAGGACCATTCAATTCCTAAATATAATAAAACCCTTCTTAAAAAAAGAAAAACTTAAACTAATGCAACTAGAAAAGTTGTACAATTAAAAGTGATTCCTATTATCAACATATACGCACCCAACATAGCAGCACCTCAATACATAAGGCAACTGCTAACAGCTGTAAAAGAGGAAATCGACAGTAACACGATAATAGTGGGGGACCTTAACACCTCACTTACACCAATGGACAGATAATACAAAGAAAAAATTAATAAGGAAACAACATATGCTTTAAATGACACAATAGACCAGATAGATTTAATTGATATTTATAGGACATTCAATCCAAAAATGGCAGATTACACTTTCTTCTCAAGTGCACGTGGAACATTCTCCAGGATAGATCACATCTTGGGTCACAAATCAAGCCTCAGTAAATTTAAGAAAATTGAAATCATATCAAGCATCTTTTCTGACCACAATGCTGTGAGATTAGAAATCAATTAGAGGGAAAAAAATGTAAAAATCACAAACACATGGAGGCTAAACAATATGTTACTAAATAACCAAGAGATCACTGAAGAAATCGAAGAGGAAATCAGAAAATACCTAGAGACAAATGACAATGAAAACACGAGGATCCAAAACCTGTGGGATGCAGCAAAAGCAGTTCTAAGAGGGAAGTTTATAGCTATAAAAGCCTACCTCAAGAAACAAGAAAAATCTCAAATAAATCATCTAACCTTACACCTAAAGGAACTAGAGAAAGAAGAAAAAACAAAACCCAAAGTAAGCAAAAGGAAAGAAATCATCAAGATCAGAGCAGAAATAAATGAAATAGAAACAAAGAAAACAATAGCAAAGATCAATAAAACTAAAGATGGTCCTTTGAGAAGATAAACAAAATTGATAAAACATTAGCCAGACTCCTCAAGAAAAAGAGGGAGAGGACTCAAATCAATAAAATTAGAAATGAAAAAGGAGAAGTTACAATAGACAGTGCAGAAATACAAAGCATCCTAAGAGACTACTACAAGCAACTCTATGCCAATAAAATGGACAACCTGGAAGAAATGGACAAATTCTTAGAAAGGTATAACCTTCTAAGACTGAACCAGGCAGAAATAGAAAATATGAACAGACCAATCACAAGTAATGAAATTGAAACTGTGATTAAAAATCTTCCAACAAACAAAAGTCCAGGACCAAATGGCTTCACAGGTGAATTCTACCAAACATTTAGAGAAGACCTAACACCCATCCTTCTCAAACTCCTCCAAAAAATTGCAGAGGAAGAAACACTCCCAAACCCATTCTATGAGGCCACCATCACCCTGATACCAAAACCAGACAAAGATACTTCAAAAAAAGAAAATTACAGACCAATATCACTGATGAATATAGATGCAAAAATCCTCAACCAAATACTAGCAAACAGAATCCAACAACACATTAAAAGGATCATACACCAGGATCAAGTGGGATTTATCCCAGGGATGCAAGGATTCTTCAATATACGCAAATCCATCAATGTGATACACCATATTAACAAATTGAAGAAGAAAAACCATATGATCATCTCAATAGATGCAGAAAAAGCTTTTTTTTTTTTTTTTTTTTTACAAAATTCGACACCATTTATGATAAAAACTCTCCAGAAAGTGGGCATAGAGGGAACTTACCTCAACATAATAAAGGCCATATATGACAAACCCACAGCAAACATCATTGTCAATGGTGAAAAACTGAAAGCATTTCCTCTGAGATCAGGAAAAAGCCAAGGATGTCCACTCTCACCACTATTATTCAACATAGTTTGGGAAGTCCTGGCCACGGCAATCAGAGAAGAAAAAGAAAGAAAAGGAATACAAATTGGAAAAGAAGAAGTAAAACTGGCACTGTTTGCAGATGACATAATACTATATATATAGAATCCTAAAGATGCCCCCAGAAAACTACTAGAGCTAATCAATGAATTTGGTAAAGCTGCAGGATACACAATTAATGCACAGAAATCTCTTGCATTCCTATACACTAATGATGAAAAATCTGAAAGAGAAATTAAGGAAACACTCCCATTTACCCCTGCAACAAAGAGAATAAAATACCTAGGAATAAACCTACCTAGGGAAACAAAAGACCTGTATGCAGAAAACTATAAGACACTGATGAAAGAAATTAGAGATGATACCAACAGATGGAGAGATATGCCATGTCCCTGGATTGGAAGAATCAACATTGTGAAAATGACTATACTACCCAAAGCAATCTACAGATTCAATGCAATCCCTATCAAATTACCAATGGCATCTTTTACAGAACTAGAACAAAGAATCTTAAAATTTGTATGGAGACACAAAAGACCCCGAATAGCCAAAGCAGTCTTGAGGGAAAAAAACGGAGCTGGAAGAATCAGACTCACTGACTTCAGACTATACTACAAAGCTACAGTAACCAAGACAATATGGTACTGGCACAAAAACAGAAACATAGATCAATGGAACAGGATAGAAAGCCCAGAGATAAACCCACACACCTATGGTCAACTAATCTACGACAAAGGAGGGAAGGATATACAATGGAGAAAAGACAGTCTCTTCAATAAGTGGTGCTGGGAAAACTGGACAGCTACATGTAAAAGAATGAAATTAGAACACTACCTAACACCATACACAAAAATAAACTCAAAATGGATGAGAGACCTAAATGTAAGACCAGACACTATAAAACTCTTAGAGAAAAACATAGGAAGAACACTCTTTGACATAAATCACAGCAAGATCTTTTTGATCCACCTCGTAGAGTAATGGAAATAAAAACAAAAAAAAACAAATGGGACCTAATGAAACTTAAAAGCTTTTGCAAAGCACAGGAAACTACAAACAAGACGAAAAGACAACCCTCAGAATGGGAAAAAATATTTGCAAACGAATCAATGGATAAAGGATTAATCTCCGAAATATATAAACCACTCATGCAGCTCAATATTAAAAAAACAAACAACCCAATCCAAAAATGGGCAGAAGACGTAAATAGACATTTCTCCAAAGAGTACATACAGATGGCCAAGAAGCACATGAAACGCTGCTCGGCATCACTAATTATTAGGGAAATGCAAATCAAAACTACAATGAGGTATCACCTCACACCAGCTAGAATGGGCATCATCAGAAAATCTACAAACAACAAATGCTGGAGAGTGTATGGAGAAAAGGGAACCCTCTTGCACTGTTGGTGGGAATGTAAATTGATACAGCCAGTATGGAGAACAGTATGGAGTTTCCTTAAAAAACTAAAAATAGAATTACCATATGACCCAGGAATCCCTCTACTGGGCATATACCCAGAGAAAGCCATAATTCAAAAAGATACATGCACCCCAATGTTCATTGCTGCACTATTTACAATAGCCAGGTCATGGAAGCAACCTAAATGCCCACTGACAGACGAATGGATAAAGAAGATGTGGTACATATATACAATGGAATATTACTCAGCCATAAAAAGGAATGAAATTGGGTCATTTGTAGAGATGTGGATGGACCTAGAGACTGTCATACAGAGTGAAGTAAACCAGAAAGAGAAAAACAAATATATATTAACGCATATATGTGGAACCTAGAAAAATGGTACAGATGAACTGGTATGCAGGGCAGAAATAGAGACACAGATGTAGAGAACAAACATATGGACACCAAGGGGGAAAGCAGCAGGGGGTGGGGTGGTGTGATGAATTGGTCGATTGGGATTGACATATATACACTGATGTGTATAAAATGGATGACTAATAAGAACCTGCTGTATAAAAAAATAAATTAAAAACAACATCAACAACAACAAAAGAAACCTGGACATCTTTTCTTAGGTTTGAAAGCTATTTGTATTGTTTTTCAAAGTATTTAGAAATACTTAGAAAATAATGTAATACTACACATATAAGGCAATGATGTGCACATTTAGCTTTCAGTGGACTCCTAAACGTTTTTAACCTGGGTTACATATACTATGTGTCAGAGGATGCCACTCATATTCAAAGCCAGAAGTTCACCTGTGTTGCTATCGGGATTAACAAAACTTCATTCCTAAAAAAAAAGTGATTCGTACTTCTAAAAGCTCTTCTAATCATGTCAACCTACAGATTATATTAAAATAGAGGAAATCTGAACAAATAAATATTGTAAAAAGATCAACACACCTCTTGTCTTGGTTTTGATAATCAGATTATTACTTGAATTTCATTTAATCATAAGTAATTTTTTTTCTCCCAAATTTAAGTGTGAGCACAGACATCTATTTTCCTTGGTTTTTGTTTTTTCCTCTTGAGTATTCCGTGGAATTGAAATCAAAGTGATGTAAAGTTCACCCTTTCTGTCGCCTCTGGTCTTATGTTATAATCTGATAGACAAGGCATACATTTCTTTTCTCAGTTCTAAAAATACCGAACATATGTATATATATAACTGATTCACTTTGTTGTAAAGCAGAAACTAACGTACCATTGTAAAGCAATCATACTCCAATAAAGAGGTTAAAAAATAATAATAAATAAATAAATAAATAAAAATACTGAACCCCAATAGCCAGGCGTCAACTGTAAAAATTTAATTAGAGTTCTAGGAGAAAACATCTCAACTCAGAATTGGTAATTTGGCTTTAAAATTAGGGGAAAGGAGAAAACTGATGCTCAGCGGCTCCATTCTTGCTGTCCCCACCGCCATCCTCCTTTGTTGGGGTCCCCATGGTTTTCCTAGGAGCAAAACACCCCCAGGCCCCTGGCTAGCTAAGAGATCAGCCTCGTTGATATGACCTTTTACTAGGACACATATCTGGAAGGTCGGTGGGGTGGGTCTTTTAATCAGCAAGCTGACATTTACATGAAGTCAGAGTGTCTTGGCCATAACAAAAAGCTGGTTTTCACTACATTTAGAGATGGTTGGTTCACCTTTTTGCATCTTTCTATGCCAAGTGTAGAGCTGTAACTCAATTAACATTTTCATTTCAATCGAGTTAGTGATCTTGTTCTTGACCTTGTACTCAAGGACCTGTATAATTTAGCTGAGAATATAGCCTTTTGCCATATTTATAACTAATATATTAGCAGACTTGGGGGGCATGAAAAGCTAAAAGAATATAGGATCCATGTCCAAGTACCTAGAGAAAGCAAGAATTAAAAATAATTTGGGGAGATGGACTGGGTCTTTTTAAATATATGTGATGTTTCCCAGTTGGAAGAAAATAGCTGCTGGGAAAGTGAGTTGGAGGTCAAAGTTTTAGGGATACTTCAGTCTTACTGACGTGCACTCAATTTCACGAGAGTCCAAGCATGGTTGCCTCTTATTTTCACCAATCCTTATTTCTATTCAAGTGATCCCTAAGACTAAATACATGTATGTCTTATTATATAAAAGCCATCTGTTCAGTTTCAACATTATGTTACGTTCTTCCCCCCGCCAGGTTTATTGAGATATAACTGACATATACTATCATGTAAGTTTGTGTACAATGTGATGATTTTATAAATATATACAGATATATTTCTATATCTATATATATTATATAGAGAGAGGAATGATTAGCACAATTAGGTTAGTTAACACATCCATCACCTCACAAAGTTACCTTTTGTGTGTGTGTGTGGTGAGAAGTTTTAAGATCTACTCTCTTAGCAAATTTCAAAAATACAATACAGGATTGTTAACTATAGTCATCATGCTGTACTTTTAGATCACCAGATCTTATTCATTTTTGTAACTGGAAGTTTATACTATGTTACATTTTTTTGTGATTTTTTAATAGTATATGGATTTTCCAATATTGGTAAAGATCTTTTTGATAATTCCCTTAAAGATTTTTTAATATACAAAACATTAAAATTTTCTTGAAACAATAAAAGGCTGGGAGTCAAATGGTAAATATATCCATGGTAAAATAATGGTGCTGTTGTTTTTAGCACTATGAAGGGAGATGTAAGGTAGGTAGAAGAATAGCATGTTGGTTCCAGAAGAGACTTCAGAGATCATCTCAACCCTCCCATTTTACAGGTGGGAACAGAGGCCTGGAGAGTGTTCATGACTTGCCGGAATCACATCCAGTTCTCCTGACAATTCAGTAATTCTTGTGCACCATAATTAAATCACATAATGATGGATTATATAACCATTACTTTTTAAATGTTTAAATAAACATTATAATTAATACTTATAAAATTACATGATTTGCCTTACAATCTTTGACAAGGATATAAACTGAAAAGTGTATTATTACACAAAGCCTCTTTCCTCTGTCCAGGAGCCAGACTGGACCTAATGGATCCTGAATTGTTGGTTTCCCCTCATGTTCAAAGCAATAGGAAACATCCAGCTGTTTATATAATAAAGAGTCTTATTTGTTTTAGGAAAACAATTTATTTAAGAAGCTTACCAGAAACCTTTCAAAACTGAGATATTATCTGTGGAATAAACTATTCTGCTTAAAAAATAAATATTTAAAATGAGATCATTTGATTTCTATCTATCATTGCTGTACAGCTCTCAGGATTCTGGAAAAATAAAATATATGTCTTTCTTCCCTAACCTAGAGATAAAATTTCACTTATTCTTTTCATGAAAGAAAATTCGTGAAAAGAAAGAAGATTCAAAGCAATTCCAATCAAAAGCCTAACAGGGCCTGTTTGATTTCCTTTTGTTTTATACAAAAAACTAACACACTGACTCTAAAATTTATTTATAAATGTTGAGGGCCGCAAGCAGTCAAGGAAAGCCTAAAGAAGAGCGAAGTGGAAGAACTTGCTCTACCAGACATCGAAACTTAATATAAAATGATGAAAGACAGCGTGGAATTGTTACAATGGTAGACAACCCAATAAAACAGAACAGAGTCCTGAAACAGTTCACGTGTATATGGTCATTTGATTTTTGACAAAGCTGGCACCGCAGAAGAGTGGAAAAAGGATGATCTTTTCAATAAATAATGCTGGGTCAGTTGAGGTCCACGTGGGGAAAAAAAATATGACCTCTGCCATAGACAAAAATCCAGTCCGGTATATTATTAATTAAAGTAAACTATATGCCAATATTATAATTGTAAAAAAAGATTAAGTTGGGCTTCATCAAAAATAGGAACGTATGTCCTTCAAAAGACACAACTGAGAGTTAAAGGCAACTGAACAAGTAGATCTGTGCTATACTCAGCATACATATAGAATTTCTACAACTCAATGAGAAAAAGATAAAGAACTCTACATGAATATTCAGCTAGACATATTTCATTTTGAGAGTAAGTCCATTCCTTCTCAGAATTTTTTGAGCTCACTTTTGGGCACAGTGTTTCCTACCCTTAGAAAACTACCTATTCCTCAATTTAAGCAGTAGTTTCAAAATAAAGAATGTGATGGCCCTGTGATAGTAAAGACAAGGAGATAGAAGTTACTTCGTTACTTGAGTTACTTCAAATCTGATATTCCATGTGACCTTTTGGAGTTTTTATTTGTGTTTAAAATTTAAAACAATAAAACAGAGTGCAGACTGCAAGGTGTAATTTTGCTTTTGCCAATGGAAAATTTTACCTCATGCATGAACTCTTTTATTGAGTCTGAATAATATTTTTAAAATTTAACTTTATTATTTTTAATTGTTAGTTTATTTTAAAATGAAAGAACAAATCAGGAAAATTATTATTACTGATAATTATGTAATTGCTTCCAAAACTAATCTTATCACATAAAGTGTTATAGATACTATCCAGGTGTCAAATACTCTACATTTTTCTGCTACCTTGGACTCAAAAGATGCGTAAGATCCCTACTCAAAAAATCTATAAAATGTTATTGGGAGATATTAAAGATGTAGATAAGTAGAGAGGTATATTTTGTTGAAGGATTGAAAGACAATTATTGTAAATACATTAATTCTCTTTAAATTCTGTATTACAGAATTAACTTTGTATTACAAAGTCAAATCAAAATCCCTCCAATTTTTAAAAAATGAGACCTAAAAGAATAAAAATAAATTTTAATACTTTAAAACTAAGAATATGTGCTTACCAAAAGTCACTATTAACAGAGTAAAAAAGCCAGAGAGTGAGAGAATTATTTGAAATACATATAACTGACAATTAACTCATATCCAGAATATATAATTAAGAAACAAATACATAATTAACAAATATATAATTAAGAAACAAAACACTGAAAATAATCCAAAAAGCCAGACACAAAATAATGCACACTGCAGATTTCCATTTATATGAAGTTTAAAAAAAGAGGTAAATTTAAATTCTAGTTTTATGACTAGATAAAGAAAATGTGGTATATACATACAATGGAATATTAGTCAGCCTTAAAGTAGAAGGAAATACAGCCATTTGTGACAACACAGATGAACCTGGAGGATATTATGCTAAGTGAAATAAGCCAGACACAGAAGGACAAATACTGCATGATTCCATTCATGTGAGGTATCTAAAACAGTCAAACTCACAGAAGTAGAGAATACAATGGTGGTTGCGGGGGGGGGGGGCCGGCAGGGTTGGGGGAAATGGAGAGTTGCTATTCAAGGGGTATAAAGTTTCAGTTACATTAAGTCGAATAAGTTCTAAAGATCTGCTGTACCACATAGAATCTATAGTTAACAGTACAGTATCATGTACTTCGAAAGTTGTTAAGAGGGTGGATCTTCCGTTCTTACCACCAAAAAACAAAAACAAGGGACACAAGGAAACTCTGGGAGGTGGTCGATATGTCTATTACTTCAGTGACAGTTATGGTATCACAGGTGTTTGCATAAATCCAAACTCATCAAATTGTACACATTTAATAGGTACAGTTCTTTGTATATCAATTACACCTCAATAAAACTATTATAAAAAACCCCAAACTCTAGTTTATCAGGGATGTCATCTTAAGTGGCAAAACCATACAGAAAAGGAAGGAAGTGGGTAGCATAAAGGTTAGCGTAGTGGACATCTTTGCTTGGCATAAGGTGGGCTTGTGGGAGGCTGAGAAGTTCTATTCCTGGTTACATGGGTGTGTGCTTTATGGCAACTCATTGAACTGTACATTTGTATACACTCCTCTGGTTTTGTGTTTAGTTCACAATAAAAACATTTTTCTAAGTTAATGGGAAATGATAAAGTGAGAAAGTGAGTCTATCTAGACTTCTCTTTCAAGAAGCGTGGTTGAAGGTTCTGACCGGCCTCTTTAATGAATCAACCAGGCCATATGAACTTGTGCCGATGCCATGTTGTAGGTGAACTGGGGCATGTGTGGTTCTTTTGGTAAATATCAACACCACAATAGTGAAAACTATTAGCCTTTCTGTGATGAAGTGTTTTAAGAAAAATTACAGACCACGTAACAATCCTCCTAATACTACAGCCCTGCCACCATCACTCTCTGAATCCAGAATTCTTCCAGGCCTGGTCTTTGTTCTCTCTCTGCTCCTCATTCCACAATTCTCTTGGTTTCTCTCTGCCCATGGTGGCCTCATACTTTGTTTATTTCTGCCTAGCCCCTTCGACAGATGGTTTTGAACTGCCTAGCCAGCCTTTGGCCCTGACTCCTCTCTCAAGTCACAATTCTGTTACTGCTTTCGAGCTCAGATACGAATGTTTACACCACCCAGCAAAGAGGGGTACAGAGGTTGTGCCCAATGTAATTGAAATCTTGTAACTGCAGAGGTGCTTTATGTGCAGGTTCTAACATGGCATATGAATCATGCATAGGATGCAAGTATTCTGGTCTAATGGGTTAGACATCTTGGCCTTGACTAGGTGTCCTTTAAAACTATTAGCTCACAAAGTTTAAACAAAGCAAAATATTTTACTTAAGGGAAGTATTCATAGTCAAGTCACATTGCTGGAGCATTTTAGAAATTGATTCCCATTTCCAGTAGTTGAATGTATAATTTAGTGTTTATTAAGTATATGGTCTAATGTTATTATTTATGTTCTAAAAGAGTCAAGAAGAGGTAGTATAAGCAATAACTTTATCTGAAAATGTGCATGCTATAATAAAAGTAGATATAAGTCATCTTAAATACTGCATATCAGTTTTTAGTTCATTTTATTAGAAATCTTTGCATTTTCCTACAAATATAAAAGGTATCCTTTTATTTTTCCATATCAGAATGCACTTTCTTTGCACAGGAAGAATGACATATTTCATAATAGGTATTTAAAAATTCTGAAATAGTTAATGTTGATGTTTTAATAAATGACAAATGACCACAGTGTTCTAGGCAGGTATAACTCACTGTTTGATGTTTCATTTTAATCCAGTTTTCAGTTAACACACACTCTTCTGGTATAGTAAGGGAAGAAAATGAAAGAATCTTTCTCCCTGGAAAGCTAAATATTTTAGTCGGGTTTAAAAAGTATGTGCACGAGCCCTACAGCAGTAGTAATGAATGATAAAGGCCATTCTCCAAGGATTTGGTATAACATGGTCATTTTTCACCACTATTATTTTTCTGTCATTTTTTAAAAAAACCCATCCCATTGCCTTTTCATGCTATTATGTGTGACTTTTTTCCCCTCAAGATTTCTGGGCTGTTGCTATCACAAAAATAATGATGAAATTTTGCTTAATGTTCTTTTGCTCTTGAATTTCAAATGAGGAACTCTGCACTGTCTACATCTCTCACGTTGCCCACCACAGGCCTTGTTCATGCAAGAGGAAAAGGTCTCCCCAGTACTTAACCAATCCATTTATTTTGGAGAACAGTAATTTCACCAGTAAGCAGCGATTTCATCACTTCTACAATCCATTTCCACCAGAATGAAGAATAGTTCTGAGATGAATTTACATGATGCCACTTAGGTATCTTTCTCCTAAATTCAGTCAATGAATCCTGCAGAGTGCTTAGGGATGCTGTAACAAAACTAATAAGAGTATATTGTATTCATTTATTCTACAAATATTTATCATTGTCTACCATTAGCCAGGCATGTGGCTAGGTACCAAGGATACAATATGGAAAAGACAGACATGGTCCCTGCCCTCATAGGAGACACGAGCTCATGTTAACATGGAAAAGCTCATGTCCCAAGTGTTACAAAAGCACAGCATACTATTGGAACACCAGGAGGGTTATGTGATCGAATTTTAGGGAAACAGAGAAGGCTGCCTGAAAGAAATGATAGCTAAACAGGGACATAAGCAATGAATAGAAATTAGGCAGGCAAAAAAAATGAACCAAAGAGAGAATATTAGTTACTTCAGTTGGAGTGTGGATTTCAGGGGAGGGGTAGAGTGAGGGCAGTATGCCAAGATGAGGCCAGAGAGAATGCAGGAGGTGGAGGGCCAGATTTTTAAGGACCTTTTAAAATGAGATAAAGACCTTGGATTTGATTATCTGTGCAACAGGTAGAAAAACACTGGTATTTTTCGGCATGTGCAGTTCTGGTACTAGAACTGGCTTCAGAGGAACAGAATCTTAAGGATGAGTTCTCTGAATTGGTGACTGTTCCATGTCAATCCCACGGGAGTCCTCTGGGGCTGTCATTGGAAAGCTGCTGGATGAGTCTTAGTGCTTGGAGGATCGTGGGGCACCCTCTGATCTGATGAACAGCACAAATAACAAGTGGGTAGTGGCTGACATGGCTTTGGAATTAACTCTGTTTCACTTGGCTGGGAATTTTCCTTTTGTGCACTCAGCTTGAGAGTGAATTTGGAGGGAGGAAACTAATGATTAGGTTGGGTCTGTACTGGAAAAGTTAAGGGCACTGGTCGAGTTATTCTTCCCGAAGCATCACTAGCAGTTGCTGAAAATAACATCAGCATTGCTAAGTAGAGAAAGGATCATTTGCAAGGCTTGTTGTTTCCCAGCTCCTGGTTTTCTGTGCTATGTAGGTTAGGAAGGCAGGTCGCTGTTCAGGAAGCAGGGTGCAGGACCTCCCCTGGCGCACAGAGTGGTCACAAACTCAGAGAACTGTGTTCTTCACCCCAATTTAGGCTTAAATTGAACACAAATGTCAGTGCAGACCTTTATCACATCCTCATGACTGTACAATTGAGAGAGACTCCTAACAGCCTCCTCCTTCAGGCCACCCCGACTCTTGGGCATCAGCTCCCTAGAGCATCAGTTCTACCATGTTTCTCCTCTACTCAAAAACAACCAATGGCTCCTCAGTCCCTCTAACAGTGGTTCTCAGCTCTAACTGCATTATTAGAGTCACCTGGAGAGAATTTTTTAATACTAGTGGCCAGACACTTGAATCAGAGCTATAGAATGAATGCTTGTGTCACCCCCAAAAATTCATATGTTGAACTCCTAACCACCAATGGGATGGTATTAAAGGGTAGAGCCTTTGGGAGGTGATTAGGTCATGTGGGTGAAGCCCTGATGATCAGGATTAGTGCCCTTAAAAAGGAGACCTAAGAGAGCCCTCTTGCCCCTCTGCCATGTGAGGACACAGAAAGAAGATGGTTGTTTATGAACCAAGAAACTCTTAACAGACACCTAATCTACCAGTGCCTTGACCTTGGACTTCCCAGCCTTCAGAACTGTGAGAAATAAATGTTTGTTATTGAAGTCACCCAGGTTTTGGTATTTTTGTTGTATCAGCCCAAACAGACTATGATAATCAGCATGTCAATATTTTTTCATATCTCCTTAGGTTATTTTAACATGCAGCAGGGTTAAGAATTGTTGACCCGTATGACAGAATTTAAACTCCTTAGTTTGATATTCAAAATCATCCAGAATCTGGTCCTCACCTACATCTCACCTGGTGTGGTATGTCCAGAACACTTTCCTACCCAGGAAAAAAGGATGCTGCAATTTCATGCCACATCCTCCATCATAAGGTAAGTCAGATATATACCAGCATGTGGGTTACCTACTGCATGTGCAGATGGAGAATGGTTTAGATAAGAAAGGATAGAAATGAAAAAAAAAATAGAAAGAAATGAGTTCAATAGTGTCTACTGATGAAGATTAATGTCATTAGTAGTAGGAAAAGACAAGGTAGCTGTACTTTGAAATCTACACAACTATTTTCTGGATTCTGTTCACACTTTTGATAGGGAGGCTGTGGCAACAGTGGAAATAGAGCTGGTGATTGTTTGACTGGGATGACCTTTGGGAGTGAAGAGGTGAGAGAGGTGAAGGAGAGCAAATATAAAAGTTCATAGTCCTGTGCAAGATCCTTACTGATGCTCACAATAGATGATCCCGGTTTAAATTTTTAAAAAAACCTTTCTCTGAATTTCTCTGTCCTCTGTGTTTTGAGAAGCTGTAGCAGACATTTTTTTCCTGAGGTTGACATTTTCATCAGAAGAGAAAGCCTGGGGACTCTGATAATAGCTGATCACAGGAATCCTGGATGACCAGTGTGGGTTCCCCTGCCTTGATTCTACTCTAATTAGGTGATCACAGCCATCTCTCTTGACATGTCTGCAAGGTGCTGGAGATACTTGGCAATGAATCTGTCAGTCACGCAGAGAGTACAAATGGGTTGGGTCAGAGGTAACCAGAAACCTTGCCTTTATGTCGCATTATTTATTTGGAAATTGGTCCACAGGCATGGAAAGGAGGATATAAAACACTGTAAATATATACTACATATGAACCTTGCCATATTTTATTCTAGGTTAAAAGATTTGAAATTTGAGCTATTCTATAGTAATAAAAATGAAGAAAAATTTCACATAAACCCAGGAATACTAAAGAAAGCTATGAATAATAAATTTGGGTAAGTCAATACTGTTTTGATGTGCTAGCATAACTTGCTACTTAAAGGAATTCTGTAATGAGTATTTTTGTAATACAAGAAAACCTCCTGTAAGGCTCTCTGCATTCTAAATTGTTTTACAATTTTGATTTTTCTGAAAGTTGTGTATACCAAGCTACTGTTAGATAAAAGATATTAAATTGGGGGTTGTGGTTGTTGCCCCTTTGTCTTGCTTTTCTGGGTTATTTAAGCCATGATGACAGACCTGAATGACTGCAAATCAGGGAAATTTTTTTTAATACTTAGCTCTAATGGTATGGGGCTCAATTATACGCTGCCTTATGCAGCGAGGAGGCACAAAATGAAACCCATCTGAGCACAAATCGTTGGCTCCTCTCTTCCTCCTGTGTCCTTCCTCGTGTCCTGTAGACACCTGACTTTTGAGGTGTCTACTTCAGAGCTGCAGGTTAGGGACCCAAGAACCTTTCTTCATTGGGAGCTCTACTGGGGAGAAAGTACTCTTTGACAGTCAAGACATCTTTGGCTCTAAAGCACACATCTATAATCAGATCCACTCTTTTCAGAAAACCAGGAACAGGGCACCCAAATGCAAACCCAAACTTCGCACAGCTTGAGCTTTTCAAAGTAAGCAGGGAATAATGACAGCGAATGAGCCAACACTGTGCTAAGTGTGTGATCCACACACCCTCACTTAGTCCACAGAGCATCACTGTGGGCGGATGTTACTCTATCTCCTTCCTACAAATGAGGGCCTCTGAGGTTAAACTATGTGCCCACAGACATAGCTGGCAAGTGGCAGAGTTAGAATTTTAACCCAGGTGGTCTGGCTCCCTAGTAAATGCTCCAAAACAGTATGACCTCACTGGAGTTGCCACATCATTTCAGCTTAGCAGTGAGCTGTTATTGCCTACTGAATCCCTTTTCGGCTTTCTGGATCTTTTTCACAAAAGCCCTCTAAATGCCCAGGCTTGCTGATTATATATATATTTTATCTTTATTTATGTATCTTTGCATCCTTCTAGAATACACTGCAAAGGAATGGTGATGGGTGCTGCTTATTTGTTTGCCTATTTATTACCCCTGATTTTGGACAACACTTTTAGTCCTGATACAGTCTTCATTTCTATCTGTCTTGAGGAAATGAGATGGAGAGAGAGAGAGTGTCCCCACTGATCCCTGTCATAACTGATAAAGTTCCACTGGGACAGAAAGCCCTCACTGGCTTCTCAAAACCTCTGAATTAGGCTTTAAAAAGGGCACTGGGGTCCAAGCACAAACAGCAAATCTTCCTTCCAACTCCGTTTTTAGACCAAACAGTTGTATAGTACCTACCAGAGCACAGTAATGGCCAAAGTTTATTGTTAATTTTGATCACCCCAGTGGGTATCATTGTTCCAGCCACAAAGAACCAAGGTTACCACTGTTACTGAATGGTAATACAGGGGGTACAAAAGCAAAATTTATGTGAAAATAAGCAGCAAATAGTCTCTGAATACTTATTTTATGTCAGTCACTAGAGATGGGATATTGATCTTCACAATGTAGCAGAGAAATAAGACAATAACCATGTAACATCATCTGTAAGTGCAAAAGAAGTTCTCTAGACTTTTTCTCAGTCTTAATCTATTTTTTCCTTCTCTTTTCCCCTACCACCTACTACCCCTCCCCCCTCCCCCCACATCTCCTTTGTGTGCCCTGTGTTTTTAGAGTCAATGCTGGCTCTCATGGCTGATTTCCCGTGAAGACCTCAATTTTTTCATAGTGGCAAAGATAAACCTGTCCCAGCTTTATCTCATATAACAAATTTAATATTCTTGAGTTCTACTTCCTCAAACAGTTGACAGGCTCATCCAAAGGTGTTAATTGCTTATAAAGTCTTAACGATCATTTATATGTTAACAATCACCTATAATATCTTGACTCCTAGGAGCAAGAATTGAGCTCACAAAAACAATAGGTATTGAGAGACATGAACGTCCTGTTAAGAGACAAATTTGTCTAACTCTGCTTGCGCTTTTTAACATGAGATTTCCAGTCATGTCACAGTTTCCAAATTGAAATCCTTGCCATTTATCTGGGCCTTCTAGAGACTTCTCTGACCTGTATGTAATTTAAGAGGAGAATTTTATTTTCCTTTGTAAAGATTGCTTTTATTATTATTATTATTTTTTTTTTTTGCGGTACACGGGCCTCTCTCACTGCTGTGGCCTCTCCCGTTGCAGAGCACAGGGTCCGGACGCGCAGGCTCAGCGGCCATGGCTCACGGGCCCAGCCGCTCCGCGGCATGTGGGATCTTCCCGGACCGGGGCACGAACCTGTGTCCCCTGCATCGGCAGGCGGACTCTCAACCACTGCGCCAACAGGGAAGCCCAAAGATTGCTTTTGTTAGTCAAAGACATCAGCAGCAAGTTTGAATTTGCATTTTAAATTTAGAATGATTTATTTCCAACGAAAAGTGTATCACTGCTGCAGTTAGTCTAGGAGTGACTAGGGGACTAATAATTTATATTGAAAGACTATTAGAAATGTGAGCTTCCTTATAAAGGAAAAGATTGGCACACTTGACTTCATAATTTAAAACCTCTATATGACAAGAGACTCCCTAAACACAATTATGTGACAAACAACAGACCTGGAGAAAATATGAATACTTGCAACATACATAATCAAAAGGTTAGCACTAAGACTGCAGTAAGAAGCTCCTAGCACGCAATAAACAAACAGCAAACCACCTAATTTATATGGGGAAAAAAATAAAAACCCTCAGAGAAAAACACAAATGATGAATAAGCACATAATAAGCTTAACCTCACTAATCAAAGATGTGCGAACTTTCTGCTTATCAGATTGGCAAGGTTATATAATATTTAGTGTTATTGCTGGCAAAGAGCACTGCCGTGTTGTCTGTGTAAATTGGGAGTCAAGTGGCCTCGGTTCTCTGTAGTTATTCAACAACATTTATCAAAAATATGTGTCTTTTTGACACAGCAATTCTTCCAAGGATCTATCTGGCACAAATATGTGCAAAAGTGGAAAACATGTATGTTCAAAAATCTTAATTGTAGCATTCTAATGATGAAGTCTTGGAAACAATCTCAGTGTTCACCCCCAGAGGAATGGATAAATGCATCAAGGTACATGCAAGCCACACATGCAAAGCAGTTGAAAAATGAGTGAGAGAGTACTCACATGGAAAGCTATTACCTGCTTTGTTTTTTAAAGTTCCAGGGCAATTTCTATTTCTGTGTAAATAACAACAAACACCATAATCATGTCTGTGGGTATAAGTGTGGATGTGTGTTTATAAAAAAATGCCTGGATGATCCAACTGTTGGCAGTGATCTCCAGAGAGAAGCCTGGGATTGGGGCAAAGGAATTTTTTATTTTATTCATTTCTAAGTTGCATTTTTAAAAATTACTTTCATTATTAAAAGAAGAAAAGTTCTGGAATTTTCTTATAAAATAGTGTGCCAAATGACACAGATTCCACTATAGTGTTTTCATGTTTCAGAAGAATTATGTATCTCTTTAAATGCTCCCATTGATAATGCATATTTACTCATTTACTCAAATTTCCCATCAATTCTTTAGAATTCTGGAATGTGCACTGCACAGAAAGTCAGGATATTCAAGTTCTAGTTTCTGTTCTATCATGCCCTTGTTGCTCAGGTATCCCCCAATTTTCAAAAGTTCACTTTACGCCACTTCGCTTTTACAAAAGACTTACATTAGCACCTGTTTTTGCTAAGGGAAAGAAATCCAAAGAGTATTTTCGCGTTTAGAAAAACAACTGAAAAGCAAAAATAGTTTCAGCATTGGTTTTGCAGCAGTCGTTACCGGGGCAGCGCCCACCGGCCCCACCCCACCCCTGCCGCCTCCCCAGCAGGAACAGCACCACTAAGCCCCTTCCCTATGCTCAGCATCTCAGCATCAAGCCACGATAGCTTTGAACTGTGTCTATGAGCATTGGTCCTTCATTTCCATTTACTTTCGGCATCTGTTAGCAAGATGCGTCCTAAGGTAACTGCTTCTTCGCTTTACACCACTTTGGCTTCTAAAAGGTTTAACAAGGGTGTTCAACTTTCAGATGGTGGGGAAAACATGTTATCTCTTTGCAGACCAATCATTTCATGTCTCCGAATCTCTGAAAAACGAAATCTGGGCACCATTTATTGTTCTCTAACTCTGGTCCCCGCTGACCCCAGGCTCTTCTCCACACCTATCTACCACCCACCACCCTGCTTTTCAACCAAAGCAATTCTGTTTGTCTCCATTTTGTTTATTTATTTATTTATTTATTCACCTAAGATTTTGTCTGATTTCTGAGCAAAAGTCATTTGAAAATATCCGGAAGAGATTATTTTAAGCTCCTTCCAGAACAAATACTTCTTGAGTCTATGAGATCCAGGCTCTGGTCAGGAATGCAGACCTTTTAGTCAGTCCTTAAATTACCCCAGCCTGGAATTACCCCTGCCTTTCTCCCTGTGCATCAGGCCAGAAACACAGACCTTTTTTATTTTTCCCAGAACATAAAGTCGAACTGTACAGGCTGTAATGGATATGAATGAGAAAGGTCAACACACATGTGCCAGGAAACAAAGGGCAACATGGACTGCTGGGGAAAAGGGGGAGCTCTTCCTATCCCCCCCCTTCAAATGACCATTGGGTCAGTTGGCGTTGCTCCTGGCACAAGGGTTTTGCTTTTGCTTATGAACATGCTCTGTTAAGAAATAATAGTGGGCAGAGATCCGTGCGAATACATTCATTAGGGAGATGTAATTCAGGCTTCACAGTTAAAGGTCAGACCAGAAACCAGCACCAGCTCTCAGTCAGCAGCCAAGGGAGGAGAGAGTCAGGGCCTGATCTTCTCTCTCAAAGCCAATGAAACACAGGGCCTGTGTTCAGGGTCAGCTCCATTCATACCGTAAGTTGGGTAAAATTTAACAATTGGGTGGCCTTTTCTTTCACTTGGGTGAAAAAACAAAATCAAGAACTTCTAGAGAGTTCTAAATGGAAGCAGACATAGCAAAGTTAGAGCAGATGTTACTCCACTGCTGCTACCCATCCCATCCTTTCAAGACACATGATATAAACTCTACAACTCACCTCTGACATCACTGACTGCATCACAAGGTAAGAACCCATGAAACTATTTGCCAAAGTAAGAGGCAAGAAAAGAGGGTCAAGATACAGCACTCATTTGTCATATTCTCATTTGACAGCCCAAACATAATCTGTGAGGCCACCTTAGAAGTGAAACAAATAGATGGGTTACTTATTTATTCTAAACTATTTTTTCCATAAGAAAGTCTTAGTAGCGTGCTTAAAATATCACAGACTAAACCTACTTGACTCCAACTCACTGAATCCCCAGTTTCCTCTCAACACCTCTCTCTATATCACATATTAAATTCATTCTTATCCTTCGGATTTGTGTTATTGAAGGGAGGGCTCTGTGCCCTATTTTTCTTACATGCCCCCAGAGGTCCAAATGAAATGTAACACCCTGTAGACTAAATATAACTAAACTGTTTTGCCATTAAAAGGACGTGATACAGTGTAGAAGCAATTTGAAATATGTTACTTTGCTAAATAAGCATATTAAATTTGACAGAGACTTCAAAGCATAAGCTACAAAGGAAGGGAAGAGTAGATAGATGGGAAACTACCTCTGTGATTTAAAAAAATATAAATTTTGATCACCAAAGGGCTACTATGTAAACAACTTTTCAGCACTTCCTGTGTGTCAAGTTTTTTATATAAGTTAATTACTGACACAGTAATGCTGAGAAACAAACTACCCCAAAACTCAGTGGCTTAAAACAATAAGCATTAGCTCAGCAGTCTATAGCTTGGTGATTTAGATTGGGCTCAGCTGGGTGGTTCTTCTCATAGGGCTTGGCCTACATGTCTGGGGACTGATTGGTTGTCAGCTTCAGTTGGAGTCATAAGGTTAACTGGATCAGGTGTCTCTCACCCTCTAGCAGGCCAGCCCAGGCATGATTTCATGGTATTATCAGAAGGCAGGAACCCGAGCAAGTCCCAACGTCCAGGTGCTTTACAAGCCTCTGCTTGCATCATGTCTGCTAACATCCTATTAGCCAAAGTCAGTTGTATGGTTGAACCCAGGGACAGAGCAGGAGGAAGGGCACTCAGATTTACAGAGGAAAGAATCTGAATATGTGAAGAAATCAAGAATTAGAGCCATAAATGCCGTCTCCCCAGAGACTCTGTACTAATTTAATTGATTTCATCTCCTTTAACTTCACAATAGCTCTAAGAAGTTATTACTATTATCCCCATTTAATAAATGTGAATACTAAGGATAAGAGAGGGAAAGGCTAACTAACTAACTGGTAAAGGACAGAGCTACTAACTTCTTCTGCTCTAATATGTGATCTGTCCCCACACATTTCTAAGTTTCTTAGACCTTTATTACTTACCAAAAATATGGAAAATTATGGCAGAGAGAGAGAGATTTGGCAAAATTCAGAACTGAAGAACCTAGTCGTCTTATTCCATTTGTGTCATGAATCTTTTCCAAAAAGAATGGATTTACTATATGTAAGTTATATACAAATAAAAGACAAAAGAAAAGAAAAAGAATCTGAGTTGACACCCAAAGAGAATACCAACTAGAGTTCTGGGAGGGAACCAGTCAAAATGACTCAAAAAAAACATATGGAAAACTAATAAATAAAATACCAAAGAACATTCTGAAAAGTCAGAGTATTGAAAGTCATTTGTCTTTCCAGATACTGCAACACATTAAAAAGTTACAATAATTTTTAAAAGTACTGTCATGTGAATTGACAGACAAATCAAACAGACCAGAAAGCACAGAAGTAAGGCAGAATCTACATAGGAATTTAGACTGTGATAAAGGTGGCAATTCAAATCAGTGAGGAAATGATGGATTGCTTCATAAATGATGCTGTGGTAACTGGATAGTCCTCGGAAATTTTTATTATATTTCTGCAATACCTTACACTATAAAAATTTTACATCTATCAATGATGTAAAAGTGAAATGAAACAGTAATAGCATGTGAACAAAATACGAGAGTACGTTTTAAACACATGCAAAATGAAGGAAGATATTTTTAGGTTTGACATAAAACCCAAGTCCCACTGCAACCCAGTCAAGGGACTGTGGAACACACCTCAGAATTATCCCACTGAGGAGGGAGGAGGCCAAGTTATTTATCCAGAACTCCAGGAGCATTAATTTCCAGCACTTGTGGCTATTGCAAGGAACCTCCACAGTAGGCCAAAGGGATATAAGAGGGCACCAATGGCATCTGATAAATATGGGAAACAAAAATGTTATGGGTCATTCTTTAGGTGAAATAGTGAGAGATAACTCTCCTACTTCCATGCCTTCGTTCTGCACTCATGAAATCTGGTTATGGGAGGATGAGCACCAAATGTTGATTGCTTGTTCTAAGTATGTGGAACATCTTGTAAGACAGCCCTCCAGATTGTAAAAGGTTTGGTCTTGCAGCTACCACCATAGTTGGATCTTGCAAAGTCCATCCCACCTTTTTTTTTTTTTTTTTTTGCAGTACGCGGGCCTCTCACTGCTGCGGCCTCTCCCGTTGCGGAGCACAGGCTCCGGACCCAAAGGCTCAGCGGCCATGGCTCACGGGCCCAGCCGCTCCGTGGCATGTGGGATCCTCCCGGACCGGGGCACAAACCCGTGTCCCCTGCATCGGCAGGCGGACTCTCAACCACTGCACCACCAGGGAAGCCCCATCCTACCATTTTTAAGGTCAGCTTTTCCTGGGTGACAGGATTCACGGTAAGACCAGTGAACCCCACGTGTATGTGCCTATTGCCTATCTTCTGCAGTAAAATGAGTTCTTTGTTCAGAAGCAAGACCACCTTTGGACCATCAGGCCATGATGCCCAAGTAGAAGAGCTGCTTGAATTTCAACTTGAACCAGTTACAGAGCCTCTCTAGCTCTGGGCCACGCTCATGACCACCATCTTTAAGGGTTACTTGGCAATAGGTTGGAGCATTGTGCCTCTTTCTTAATGTCAGAGAATGTAACATGATGCAAACTGTCTTTCACTTTGAAGGGGACATCTTGAATGTCTCACAAATCTCCAGAATCTTCACTGAGATTCACTGAGGTCTCTGAATTCTCATGAGATTTATCACCCACCTTATGGCACATACGTGTTTTATCAAGGTATCTCGGGTACTTGATACTTTTTGCTCAATCAGCATGATCTAATCAATAGAGCCATGCCCTATGGGATGATGAAGTGATCGAGGTCTCTACAGATAGATTAAGGCAGCCAACAGGATGTCAGTAAGGATGTGTGGCTGCTGGATAAAAGCAAACTGCATTGAGTGGTGTCTACTTATTGGTTAGGAAAAGCGTGTTTGCCAGATTGACATCTGCATATCAGGCTCCAGGGACTGTGTTGATTTGCTCCATAAAAACAGATTACATCTGTAACAGCATCTGCAGTTAGAGCCACTACCAGTTAAGTTTCCTAAAATCCAGCTCTTCTCCCAGACCTCCAGCACTCCTGCACAGCCCAAACGGAGCTACCTGTGTGTCAAGTTTTTAAATAGGGAGACAATTGCAATCAATTCTCACACATTTTCCAGGTCCTTGATATGGTCATTAATTCTGTAACTCCTCCTAGGATGTGGTATTGCTTTGAAGCGGGGCTCCCATGTAGCCCATCTTTCCATAGTAGCCCTCATTCCAGGAGTGAGAGAATAAGTGTGGAAATTTTTTCAATTGCCAGATTATGCATTCAGGAACTAGACAAATAAACTCAGGGTCTAGTGTGAGACAAATTCTAATCAAAACTCTCTTATGTCGCTAAAATCCCACAACACCCAGTCTGACCAGTGGACCTGTTGTCAGGGTCCCCAGGAAACTCTGGATACTGAGATGCTTGTGGTGCCCATACAACATTGCTTCTGACCAAGGAACTCTTTTTACCAAGAAGAAAAGTAATGAGCTCACACTCATGGGATTCTACTCAAAGACAATATCCAGAATTGCCCCCAAATCTGGTATCCCTCTTTCCTCCTTGCACAGGCACCTTGGCAGGTCAATGCAGAACTCTTTAGGGAAGGCTAAGAAATGTATAATACACATAGGTGGTAATGCTGTGTGACCTTTTTTAAAGGAATGAGTCTCCCCTGCATTTAGGGGTTTAGAGCCTGTGAACTGGCTCAGATAGGGAAATTTGGTGGGGATCTGAGTGTCCTCTGGTGAATAGTCACCAGGCCTAAAGTTTTATCAGTTATATAAATCAGGCCTTAGAAGGTTGCCCATATAATTCAGTACTAGAGATGAATGATCCATTATCTAGGACAAAAGATTTCTGAAGGGAAAACCATTTTGATCACTGATCTGGCCCTGCTGCCTCTTGCAGTGACCACACCCAGCTTAGCTCTCATGGTTAACTAGGCCTCTGTCATTCTGGGATCTCACCATCCTCACTGCATTCAAGAATCCCATTCCAATGGCAGGACCTCCCACCTTCATCCCAGGCTCACTGTCAGAGCCAGTTTCCTATCTAGAACACTATCTGCAAGGGAGCCTGGGAAACATCATTTTTAGTTTTGTAACTCCTGTGACACAGGAAGAGGCTTGGAATGGATGCCAAATCCAATAGATGAGAACTTTATGAGAGAAAGAGCATTTTCTGTGAATTTGGAGAAAAGGTTGAGCTTATGCTCATGAGTAAGATAGATGAATGGATTAGGAATGTATGCGGGGTGTACAGAGAAGCTTCTTCAGTCTAAATGGGTAGGGAACATGTCCTTTTGTAAAACTGGTCTTTTGATCTCCTCAAAAATAAGTATAAGAGGACACATACAAAGCAAAGACCGACCAAATACAAACTTTTGCAGTCAATAAAAATCATGTTTGCAAAGAATATTTAATGGTGTGAGAAAGTGCTGATTATATCACACTGAATGAAAAAGGGGTTATACAAGAGCATATATACATTTTTAAATCTTTTTAAAATAAATTTATTTATGTATGTATTTTTGGCTGCACTGGGTCTTCGTTGCTGTGCGTGGGCTTTCTCTAGTTGCAGCGAGCGGGGGCTACTCTTTGTTGGGGTGCACTGGCTTCTCATTGCAGTGGCTTCTCTTGTTGCAGAGCATGGGCTCTAGGTGCCCGGGCTTCAGCAGTTGTGGCACTTGGGCTCAGTAGCTGTGGCTCGCGGGCTGTAGAGCACAGGCTCAGTAGTTGTGGCGCATGGGCTTAGTTGCTCCGCAGCATGTGGGATCTTCCCCGACCGGGGCTCGAACCCATGTCCCCTGCATTGGCAGGCGGATTCTTAACCACTGTGCCACGAGGGAAGTCCCGAGCATATATACATTTTAAATTAGTGTGTGGATGTGTATACACACATGTACTGTATACACATATGTTACACACTCATATACTGGAAGGAAGCATCTCAAACTGCTAAAAGTGGTAGTAGAACCACAAATGACAATATATTTTTCTTTTAAATATTTTTCCAAAATTTTTGCAATTATGTCATTTTAAAAGTTAGAATTACTTTATAAAAAATATTATACCACAAGAAAATGGAATAGCTAATGAATGTTTTGGTTAAAGTCTAAAAACGACTAGTGTCATCATTATTCTACAACCCTAGAATTTATTTTCTAACATAGTGTAAAAAGAGAACACTTTAAAAATTAGGCCCAGGATTGGGAGAGAAAAATGTGTTTCTAAAACCTTTAGTTTGGGCTTGATCTCAGAATCATGGAAGTAAAAACTAAACTCTGGACACTTAGCCTGATTTCATGTTTGACTGTAGCAATAAATCCTCCCATTGTTTTTAAATGAAAACATAGATGAACTCCTAATATCCAAAACAAACGTAAGTGAAGTGCTTCATTTGAAACCAAACCCTCTAGCAGGATGCTTAACTTTATGAAAATCCACTTGAAAGCCACTGACCTAGTCCAACCCATCATTTTCCAGATGAAGGGATCTCCAGAGGGAAGGGGCAAATCTACCCTATAACCAAAGGTCAGATAAGAGGATGTCCCCACGATACATGCAGGAGTCTATGGCCAGGTGCCTCTTATCACCATTCAAGGCATGAAGTCCAAGATACAGAAGGAAATCACGTCTCAAAGGACTGTGAGAGGGCAAAGTTAAGGGTCCAAACCATGCGGTTGCCTTGAAGGATCAGAAGGCAGGGACAGAATGCAAGGGCCAGCTGCTGCTTTTCTGAGACTCTCGTGATGGTTTACAAAAGTACTGCAGGTTGGTTTAAGGAGTTGGAATGGCACGGACCTGCAATAGCTTGCTGATGGCCACATGACCCTTAGGACTAAAAACCACATGTCCCAACTCAGTAAGATGGCCTGGCTAATTCACACACACACACACACGCCTGCCTGCAAGTAATCCTCATAAACTTCACGCTCCCATATCCACCTAACTTGAACAGTCTTTACTCAGCGTACTGCCAATCCAGTGGATAATTTCATTCATTTTCCTACTTGGCATCTCCTTAGTGCTTTCCTTTGCCCATCTTCTCAGAACTCTACAGCCCTCTCCCATTGCATCAATTAGCATCTAGCTATGGTGATAAAACTTTGGTGTGCCTGATAACCATCTGAGAAGCAGGATTAAAACAATGATGTGGGGTCCCAATTCCAGAGGACCTGGGGAAGGAGAGGGTACAATTTTACATAGATGGCCCTTGAATCACAGTTTGAGATACACTGAACAATATGGTCATGATTCTCAGTCTCCAGCCCAGTCTTTCTCCAGGGCTCAAGGCCTAAAATATCAATTGCCTAATTAATTTGGACAAATCCTCTCACGGTAAATTCATCATGCTCTTATCCACCCACCCCCACATCTACTGTGTCCTTTCCCCGCTTGCTGTGGTCCTCTACAACTGTGAGCCCATTGTTGGCCTTTGCTATCTCTTCTCCCTCACTCATTTCTAATGGCTTAAGCTCATCCAAAGACAGGAAGAGCCACTGACTTTATACTGATCTGTCATCCCCAAATTTCTGAGTCCAATCATTGCAATGGCTGCTACCTGCTTCAATGAAGGGAAGGAGAAAGTACAGGAATAAATATATGACTAGTTCCATGCCCTTGTGAGTTTCCCAAAACACTATTATAAAAGGCAATTTGGTAGTCAATTTTTATTGAAGCTTCAGGACTAATTGAGGGACAGGGAGTAAAAGCAGTGAGCAGGGTTGTTATACAACTGATTGCTTAAAACTGAATATTGAGCAGCCTTATTCTCAAAACTCCTTCAGTCAATCCCCTCCCCACCTTCTTCTCTTCTATTCAGGCCACACCTCCTTCCATGTGGTTCTGGCTCCCTTTGAGCTTTCCTTCCTCTCCTCCACGTGCACCCTCTGACACTCCCACTTCGTGGGCATAGCTCCTGCAAAGCAGAGGAGCTGTCCTTACCTCACCCAAGCCCATCCCAGTCACAACTGGAGAGCAACCTCCACAACTAGAGTGAACCGTCAGTGGATTTTAAATACAGAGATGTTTCTCCTTCAGGAAAAAAACTGCTGCCAGCTCTCAATCCAACAATTTTTTCTCCCTGTGTCATATCATTACTTGGCTCTTCTCAAATTGCTTTAGTATTAGCCACAGTCTGACCACAATGGTATTTTTTATTCCTTTCCTCTTGTGAGGGTGGTTGTCAGCTGCAATCAGGTGTTAATGAGGCTGGCCTGGGGTTCAAGGCTCCTGAGTAGTAGTTAGCTTTGTACTGGTCCCAGGTGGTAGTCCTTTCCTCCCTCCTGTTAGCAACATTGCCAATGCATGTTGTTTATTACAAGGAAGACCAATGTGGGGGAAAAAAGAGGGGGGTGTGGGGAGACCTTTTTCTCATTAACCCTAAAAGATCAAAAAAAAGAACTAGAACCCCTATTTCACTGAGAGTTCTGGTTAGTGAATTTTTATGGTAATATTTAGTGGCTCCTGGTGGCCTAGGGTTTCCTTGGTAAAATTAGGTTGGTTCTTGTTAAATCTCTTCTTAGACAAGGCAACAGGCTCTGCTTGTCCTTGGTAATAATTATAATTAGCACTTTCTATTGAAGGTAGCCTTGAAGAAACTATGCTTTCAATTTTTTAATTTAAAATCTAAGACCTTACATGTGCCAACAATGGATATATCAATGGCAGAACAGAGCCCTTGCTTCACCTGGAAACAGGCTAGACAGGCATGTTTATTTCTAAAGAAGAAAAAATTTTAAGTCATTCAGCAATCATCTATGAGTAGGGAGAGATAAGGCTGATGGTCTGATGACCATTTTAACAGGGACTGAACCAATTATAGACATAATTTTGTTAATGTGATTTGTTGATGATGTCAATATAAGAGAAGATATGGCCTGTATATTTCTGTAAGGACTTTTCTTAGCTCCAGAACTATCTGGGTAATTTTGAGGAACATACTATCCAGTAGGGTCCTTGGTTTCAACATTTATCAAATGAGGGAATTAATATTTCTAGATCTCTCCATTGCTCTATGACCCTTTTGCCCCCCCCCCGCCAAAATTTTTTTTCAGTAGGACTAGCAATACAGCCTGTTCCAGTGAATAACATAAACCCTCAGGCCTCTGTGCCATTCTTATGTTGGACAAATTCAAAATTGCTCTTCTACTTCCATTAAGTGGTCCTTTTTGGGATAATGGATCCTTTTGAGAAGCTGATGGATGCTATGAAACTTCTCAGTTTGGAAAAAAAATAAGAGGAATCTATACACAAATACACAACATAGTACATATGGTTTTAGAAGATTCACTGACCTCCTGAAGCCTGTCAATGGACTTTGTAAAGGGCCACAGGCTCCCGTTTTTTAAACTCTGGACTAAATGTTAACTTTCAGATTCCATCCTTAGGAACGAAGATGTAAACAAGGTCTGTCAATGGGCTACGGGATATAGTAGGTTCCAAGAAGTCTCTGGAATTCTATGCAAAATTATATGAATCTGTGTTCAAGAAGAGGGCCTCCAGTTTTCATCAAACCCTCAAAAAGGATCTATGACCACAAGAAGTTTAAGAATTACTATTAAAGTTAAATTGCACCTGGAAAATCCACTGAATTACTACTTAATTAACACAACGATAGGAATAGGGCCCAAAGGTGTGTGGGAATGGAAATCTAGCTAGAAAGATGTTAAGAGTTGTCCAGGAAAACATAAGGAGGGCCTGATCTGAGGATGACAGTGGAAACAGAAAGGAAAGAATGAATGACAAAGGCATCTTTTAGACAGCCAATCCCACCCTCGTGTGCTTTGTCATGAATGGGTTTTCATGGATGAGTGATCCTCTTCCATCACTGGGTATTTTTAGCTCTATCTACAAGTTATCCCTCCTGATGTAGGGGTTCCATTTTCCTTCTGGCCTTATAGCTTTCTGAAACATAATACATAAATAATTCATCCCTAATTTTGGAAGGATAACTTGAGGCTCCTGATGTGTGGGTGAGGAATAGAAAATGTTTTGCTGAGTTTGATTTGAGAAGCAGTATAGAGAAAAAGAAGACCCAGCTATGGGGAAAAGTGGCTTGAGAAGCTACTGGGGGAAAAGGATTTCTGCGAGAGAGAGAAGAGAGATGAATCTTTAGCAAAAGGAACTCTGGAGAAAAGCAAAGATGTTAAAAGAAAAGGAATATTTAAGAAGCTATGCTGTGTGGCATGCAATAGAATGCTTTACAGTACTTTCTTACTGATGCTTTAGTAAAGTCCACATCATGTAGATTGGCATAAACCCATAATCTGGACTAATGGTTTTCAATCTTGCCTATACATTATAACCACCTGAGGAACTTCTAATCAATACCCACAGTGTTGGCCCCATCCCAGATATTCTGATATACTAGGTTGGCCAAAAAGTGCCTTTGGTTTTTAAGTAAAAATAAAAGATACATTTTTCACTTTCACCAAGAATTTTATTGAACAACGTATTCACCCTTTTGTTCCACTACCTTCTGCCATTTTTCGGGCAACTTCATAATTCCATCTTCCCAAAACTTTTTATCTTTTTGAGCAAAGAACTCTTCCAGGTGCCTTGTACAGTCTTCCAGGGAATTGAAATTTTTTCCATTAAGAGAATTTTGTAAAGAAATTTTCCATTAAGATAATTTTGAAAAAAAAATTTTCCAAAATAAATGGAAATCCAAAGATTCAATGTCTGGTGAATACGGTGGATGAATCAGAACTTCCCAGCCAAGGTGTAACAGTTTTTTGCCTGGTCATCAAAGAAACACGCGGTCTTGCGGTATCCTGATGGAAGATTATGCGCTTTCTGTTCACTAATTCTGGATGCTTTTCGTTGAGTGCTGCTTTCAGTTGTTCTAACTGGGAGCAGTACTTGTTGGAATTAACCATGTGGTCTTCTGGAAGGAGCTCATTATAGAGGATTCCTTTCCAATCCCACCATATACACAACATCATCTTCTTTGGATGAAAACCGGCCTTTGGTGTAGTTGGTGGTGGTTCATCCACTTGCCCCACGATCTCTTCCATTCCACATTATTGTACAGTATCCACTTTTCATCACCCGTCACAATTTGTTTTTAAAACAGAACATTTTCATCACGTTTAAGTAGAGAATTGAATGAGGAAATACTGTCAAGAAGGTTGTTTTTCACTTGACTTACGTGGAACCCAAACAGCAAAGCGATGAACGTAACCAAGCTGGTGCAAATGATTTTCAACTCTTGATTTGGATATTTTGAGTATCGGCTATCTCCCACATGGTATAATGTTGATGGTTCTCAATTAATGTTTTGACCTGATCGCTATTAACTTCAACTGGTCTATCCAACCACGGAGCATCATCGTCCAGCAAGAAATCTCCAGCATGAAACTTCACAAACCACTTCTGACACGTTCAATCAGTCACAGCACCTTCTCCATACACTGCACAAATCGTTTTTTGCATTTCAGTTGTGTTTTTACCTTTCTTGAAATACTAAAGCATAATATGCCAAAAATGTTGCTTTTTTTCTTCCATCTTCAATATTAAAATGGCTACACAAAAATTCACCAATTTTGATAAGTCTTTTTTTAAACGCACACTGATATAACAGCTGACGCATACAATCTAACAAAATTGTTTCGAATGAAGTTAAAAACAACTAAGTGCTACTGGAGCCATCTTACAGAAAAAACCAAATGAACCTTTTGGCCAACCCAATATTTGGTCTCAGATGGGGCCTCAGCATCAGTATTTTTAAAAGTTCTCCAGGTAACCTAATGTGATTTCGAAACCAATGGTCTAGGGTTTGGAATAGCGGTTTTCAATCATCCTCTGATTCCAATCATCAGAATCATCAGGTGAAATTTTAAGCAATATGGATGCTCTCAGACCAATTAAATCTGAATCTCTGGGCATGAGAGTTTTTTCAAAAATTCCCAGGTGATTCTGAGGCAACATGAAGTTGTAGAACCAATGGCTGTAGAAGAAAATTATACCAGGGCCTAAAAGGCAGGATGAATCCATTAAGAGGCCATATATACTGCTTCTTATTGGCACTAAATAACTAGTTCCCTGCCCTTGGTGTCTCACCCTCAGAAGGTATTTATCAACATTTTACTTCTAGGCCAAGTAAATGAAAAAGAGAGTAAGAACCTACCCAACACTGAAACTACCCTCTGGATGAAAAAAGAGCAAAATGTTTGGGATAAATGAAAACATCCAACACAACCCTCGTTTTGCTTAAATAATTAGCCCTTTAACATTGGTTTCTTATTAAAAATCATTCACAGTGGTAAATGACAGGAACTCTGGTTTATAGTGATATCGGGTAAAAGAAAAAGAAGACTACCTTTAGAAGAGCTGAGGGCCTTTCCTCATTGGCACCTTGTAAAATCATGAAGGCTTTTGTTCCACAGCCAAAAGCCTTTCCCATAACTCACCTCACAGTAGCAGAGGACATTTAGCACTGTCACAATGTAAGGATTTGGGGCTCAGATTTATACAGAAGCATAAACACACACACACACACATAAATGTATACACACATAATATCTTAGATATATTCATAAGCATACTCACACGTGCACACACACACACTCATATGATTCCTTTTAGCTGATTCTGCAAATTCTTTTCTTGTTCGTAATATGTGGAAGCAGTTAGCTGGTACTACAGTGACTATTCCAATTTTTAGGGCAATGAAACAGGTTGCCTGCAAGCCATAAAGACTCTTTAATTTTTAAAAAATGCCAGTGTTTTGTTTTTTGGCAAAATTTGTTCCTTACTTGCAGAGGACAGAACTGTAATTGTACAGTAAACCTGCATTTTGTCACTCTGAAAGCTGCTGGCATGCCATTTGTTCAAGAACATGACACTATGGTTATCCTCCTAGTACCTGAATTCTAATCAATTTTCAGGGTTGTAGTTTCAGTATGAAAAAGAAAACAGAAAGAAAGGCTGAATCAAAAGTCTAATCCTGAGAACTGAATAGAGCTAGTGAGAGCCCATGGGCCATTCTAGAGAAAGGAAGATAATCTTTAATTACTCTAGAACAGCTCAAACTTAGTCCAAAGTCCAAGAGACCAATGCCATTGAGTTAAGAAGATCAGATTGATTATAAAACTATCTACGTAGCAGGAAGTATACTGATATGAAAAATGCCTTTATACTGACACATGGAATATAATTCAGGCAGGATGTGTTTTGTTTTGTTTTACCATAACAAAGTAATAAAATGAAAACCCAATCATGATACCAACATGATACCAAGCCATTATGGAACTTTTTTTTTATTGAGTCTGAACACAATGGCAGAATTTTGTGCCACTTTTTAAAAGCACTACCTATTTTGATTCAGTGACAAAAACAAATTTGTTTCCAGGGACAGTGGTTACTTTCCTTTTGCTTCTGTGAGTCAGGACAAGAGGGGAATTCAATCAGCCATGTGTTTACTGAATGCACAGAGGAGAGAGGAGAAACCATCCAGCTGGGGAACTACATGGTGAAAGGCGTGGGGTAGGGATGAGCAGAGAACCATGGAAGGCAGGATGAAAGGACGCTAGTGAGACATGTGTTGGAATTCTGGAGAAGATATATAATCTCCATGCCTCAGTTTTCTCATCTGTAAAATGGGGATACTAATAATATCTACTTCATGGAGTTGTGAGAATGATTAAATGAGTTAATACATGTAAAGGGCTTAGCACAGCCTCCATAAATATGAGCCTCTATTAGTCATCTTTGACTCATCCTTCGTCTACCTAATACATCCAGCTCATTTCCAAGACTTACAGATTCTATCTTCACAGTATCTCTTGCATCACCTCCATGTTTTTCATTTCCACCGCTGCTTTCCTAGTGCTGGCAGGTCCTCACTATTTCTGATCTGAAATTCTGTAGCAACCTCCACAATGGCCTCCTCACCCTCTACCTCTGGTCCATTGTGTACACTGAGACCAAAGTATTGATGAGAACCACAGATCACAGCCTTCCACTGTGCAAATAGCTGGGAGTGCCCTGTGTCCATAGAATGAAGAACCTGGTACTAAGGCTGTGCACCCTTCGGCCCCCAGCAGGCTTCCCCGCTCTGTCTCCCACTACTGTCCCCGGTGTCCTCTATATATCAAGCCTAAGCATGAGGCACACATCTGAAAAAAACACTGGGCGTTCCCCACACTGTTTCCTGTGTTCAGCATGGGCTACATCCGGGCTGTCCCTCTCTTCTCTCTCCCCCACTCCCTCCCTACCACCCCATCTGAACATTTCTGCTTGTTAAAATCATACCCATTCCTTCTGTTTGAGCTTAAATGCCACCTCATCTGTGAACCAGCCTCCCTCCGGCTCAGCAAACAGATTTAATGTCTCATCCTTGAATCCTTATAGCACTTTCTGAATATTTCTCTAAAGTAATTCCCCCCCCACTATGGTACAGTCATGGGTATTTGTGTAATCTTTTTTTTTTAACATCTTTATTGGAGTATAATTGCTTTAGAATGTTGTGTCAGTTTCTGCTGTATAACAAAGTGAATCAGCTATATGTATACATTTATCCCCATATCTCTGCCTTCTTGCGCCTCCCTCCAACTCTTCCTATCCCACCAATCTAGGTGGTCAGGAAACACTGAGCTGATCTCCCTGTGCAATGCAGCTGCTTCCCACTGGCATCTATTTAACATTTGGTAGTGTATATATGTCAATGCTACTCTCACTTCGTTCCAGCTTACCCTTCCTCCTCCCGTGTCCTCAAGTCCATTTTCTACATCTGCGTCTTTATTCCAGTCCTGCCCGTAGGTTTGTCAGAACCTTTTTTTTTTTTTTTTAGATTCCATATATATGTGTTAGCATATTTTGTTTTCTCTTTCTGACTTACTTCACTCTGTATGACAGACTCTAGGTCCATCCACCTCACTACAAATAACTCATTTTCGTTTCTTTTTATGGCTGAGTAATATTCCATTGTATATATATGCCACATTTTCTTTATCCACTCATCTGTCGACGGACACTTAGGTTGTTTCCATGTCCTGGCTATTGTAAATACAGCTGCAATGAACATTTGGGTACATGACTCTTTTTGAATTATGGTTTTTTCAGGGTATATGCCCAGTAGTGAGATTGCTGGGTCATATGGTAGTTCTATTTTTAGTTTTTTAAGGAACCTCCGTACTGTTCCCCACAGTGGCTGTATCAATTTACATTCCCACCAGCAGTGCAAGAGAGTTCCCTTTCCTCCACACCCTCTCCAGCATTTATTGTTTCTAGACTTTTTGATGATGGCCATTCTGACTGGTGTGAGATGATATCTCATTGTAGTTTTGATTTGCATTTCTCTAATGATTAGTGATGTTGAGCATCCTTTCATGTGTTTGTTGGCAATCTGTATATCTTCTTTGGAGAAATGTCTGTTTAGGTCTTCTGCAAATTTTTGGATTGGGCTGTTTGTTTTTTTGATATTGAGCTGCATGAGCTGCTTGTATATTTTGGAGATTAATCCTTTGTCAGTTGCTTTGTTTGCAAATATTTTCTCCCATTCTGAGGGATGCCTTTTCATCTTATTTATGGTTTCCTTTGCTGTGCAAAAGCTTTGAAGTTTCATTAGGTCCCATTTGTTTATTTTTGTTTTTATTTCCATTTCTCTAGGAGGTGGGTAAAAAAGGATCTTGCTGTGATTTATGTCATAGAGTGTCTGCTTATGTTCTCCTCTAAGAGTTTTATAGTGTCTGGCCTTATGTTTAGGTCTTTAATCCATTTTGAGTTTATTTTTGTGTATGATGTTAGGGAGTGTTCTAATTTCATTCTTTTACATGTAGCTGTAGCAGTTTTCCCAGCACCACTTATTGAATCAGCTGGCTTTCCTCCATTGTACATTCTTGCCTCCTTTAACAAAGATAAGGTGACCGTATGTGTGTGGGTTTATCCTCTGGGTTTTCTATCCTGTTCCATTTATCTATATTTCTGTTTTTGTGCCAGTACCATACTGTCTTGATTACTGTAGCTTTGTAGTATAGTCTGAAATCCAGGAGCCTGATTCCTCCAGCTCCATTTTACTTCCCCAAGATTGCTTTGGCTATTTGGGGTCTTTTGTGCTTCCATACAGATTGTGAAATTTTTTGTTCTAGTTCTGTGAAAAATGCCAGTGGTAGTTTGATAGGGATTGCACTGAATCTGTAGATTGCTTTGGGTAGTATAGTCATTTTTACAATGCTGATTCTTCCAATCCAAGAACACAGTATATCTCTCTATCTGTTTGTATAATCTTTAATTTCTTTCATCAGTGTTTTATAGTTTTCTGCATACAGGTTTTTGTCCCCGTTTATTCCTAGGTATTTTATTCTTTTTGTTGCAGTGGTAAATGGGAGTGTTTCCTTAATTTCTCTTTCAGGTTTTTCATCATTAGTGTATAGGAATGCAAGAGATTTCTGTGCATTAATTTTGTATCCTACTACTTTATCAAATTCATTGATTAGCTCTAGTAGTTTTCTGGTAGCATCTTTAGGATTCTCTATGTACAGTATCATGTCATCTACAAAGAGTGACAGTGTTACTTCTTCTTTTCCAATTTGGATTCCTTTTATTTCTTTTTCTCCTCTGATTGCTGTGGCTAAAACTTCCAAAACTATGTTGAATAAGAGTGGTGACAGTGGGCAATCTTGTTTTGTTCCTGATCTTAAAGGAAATGGTTTCAGTTTTTCACCATTGAGAACGATGTTGGCTATGGGTTTGTCATATATGGCCTTTATCATATTGAGGTAGGTTCCTTCTATGCCTACTCTCTGGAGAGTTCTTATCATAAATGGGGGTTGAATTTTGTTGAAAGCTTTTTCTGTATCTATTGAGATTATCATATGTTTTTTATCCTAAAATTTGGTAATATGGTGTATCACATTGACTGATTTGCATATATTAAAGAATCCTTGCATTCCTGGGATAAACCTCACTTGACCATGGTGTATGATCATTTTAATGTGCTGTTGGATTCTGTTTGCTAGTATTTGATTGAGGATTTTTGCATCTATATTCATCAGTGATAGTGGCCTGTAGTTTTCTTTTTTTGTGGTATCTTTCTCTGGTTTTGTATCAGGGTGATAGTGGCCTTGTAGAATGAGTTTGGGAGTGTTCCCCCTTCTGCTATATTTTGGAAGAGTTTGAGAAGGAAAGGTGTTAGCTCGTCTCTAAATGCTTGATAGAATTCACCTGTGAAGCCATCCGGTCCTGTGCTTTGTTTGTTGGAAGATTTTTTTTTTTTTTTTTTTGCGGTAAGCAGCCTCTCACTGTTGTGGCCTCTCCCGTTGCGGAGCACAGGCTCCAGACGCGCAGGCTCTGCGGCCATGGCTCACAGGCTTAGTTGCTCCGTGGCATGTGAGTTCCTCCCGGACCGGGGCACGAACCCATGTCCCCTGCATCGGCAGGTGGACTCTCAACCATTGTGCCACCAGGAAAGCCCTGTTGGAAGATTTTTAATCACAGTTTCAATTTCAGTGCTTGTGATTGGTCTGTTCATATTTTCTACTTCTTCCTGGTTCAGTCTCAGAAGGTTGTGCTTTGCTAAGAATTTGTCCATTTCTTCCAGGTTGTCCATTTTACTGGCATATAGTTGCTTGTAGTAATCTCTCATGATCCTTTGTATTTCTGCAGTGTCAGTTGTTACTTCTCCTTTTTCATTCTAATTCTGTTGATCTGAGTCATCTTCCTTTTTTACTTGATGGGTCTGGCTAATGGTTTATCAATTTTGTTTATCTTCTCAAAGACCCAGCTTTTAGTTTTATTGATCTTTGCTATCATTTCCTTCATTTCTTTTTCATTTATTTCTGATCTGATCTTTATGATTTCTTTCCTTCTGCTAACTTTGGGTTTTGTTCTTATTTCTCTAATTGCTTTAGGTGTAACAGTTGTTTATTTGAGATTTTTCTTGTTTCTTGAGGTAGGATTGTATTGCTATAAACTTCCCTCTTAGAAGTGCTTTTGCTGCATCCCATAGGTTTTGGGTCATCGTGTTTTTATTGTCATTTGTTTCCAGGTATTTTTTGATTTCCTCTTTGATTTCTTCAGTGATCTCTTGGTTATTTAGTAGCATATTGTTTAGCCTCCATGTGTTTGTATTTTTTACAGTTTTTTTTCTGTAATTGATATCTAGTCTCATAGCGCTGTGGTCTGAAAAGATACTTGATATGATTTCAATTTTCTTAAATTTACCAAGGCTTGATTTGTGACCCAAGATATGATCTATCCTGGAGAATGTTCCATGAGCACTTAAGAAGAAACTGTATTCTGTTGTTAATGGATGGAATGTCCTATAAATATCAATTAATTCTATCTTGTTTAATGTGTCATTTAAAGCTTGTGTTTCCTTATTTATTTTCAGTTTGGATGATCTGTCCATTGGTGAAAGTAGGGTGTTAACGTCCCCTACTATTATTGAGTTACTGTTGATTTCCTCTTTTATGGCTGTTAACATTTGCTTTATGTATTGAGGTGCTCCTATGTTGGGTGCGTAAATATTTACAATTGTTATATCTTCTTCTTGGATTGACCCCTTGATCGTCATGTAGTGTCCTTCTTTGTCTCTTGTAATAGTCTTTATTTTTAAGTCTGTTTTGTTTGACATGAGAATTGCTACTCCAGCTTTCTTTTGATTTCCATTTGTATGGAATATCTTTTTCCATCCCCTCACTTTCAGTCTGTATGTGTCCCTAGGTCTCAAGTGGGTCTCTTGTAGACAGCATATATACGGGTCTTGTTTTTGTATCCATTCAGTCAGTCTGTCTTTTGGTGGGAGCATTTAATCCATTTACATTTAAGGTAATTATCGATATGTATGTTCGTATTACCATTTTCTTAATTGTTTTGGGTTTGTTGTTGTACGTCTCTTCTTTCTCTTGTGCTTCTTGCCTAGAGAAGTTCCTTTAGCATTTGTTGTAAAGCTGGTTTGGTGGTGCTGAATTCTCTTAACTTTTGCTTGTCTATAAACCTTTTAATTTCTCTGTCGAATCTGAATGAGATCCTTGCTGGGTAGAGTAATCTTGGTTGTAGATTTTTTCCTTTCATCACTTTAAATATGTCCTGCCAGTTCCTTCTGGCTTGCAGAGTTTCTGCTGAAAGATCAGCTGTTAACCTTATGGGGATTCCCTTGTATATTATGCGTCACTTTTCCCTTGCTGCATTTAATATTTTTTCTCTGTATTTAATTTTTAATAGTTTGGTTGATATGTCTTGGCTTTAAAAATACATCATTTAGGAGATTTGGAATGTAAGTATAAAAATGGGACTTTGTTTAGAGTGTGTGTGTGTATGTGTGTGTTGCGCGCGTGTGCTTGTGCATGCACACGTTGGTGGTTTTGGTATCTAGTATCTTATAATGATTGAGCAGTTTTCTATCTACAATGAATACTTTAGAAGAGTTTACGTAACATAGGACATATTAGCTCCTCTGGGTCAGAATACATCTTTAAATATACTTTCTTGTTCCCTCTGTAGTATTGGATTTTCAGTTTTATAGCCTTTTTTTGCTATTAGCATTACTCATTTATATTGGTATGTTTAAGTATATGTTAGATATTTAAGTATATATAGATATATAGGTATAAAAGAACAAAGTTTATATATTTTAAGTATCTATTTTGCTAGATTTTAAAATATATTATAATAAAGCTTAAAGAAGCAGTGCCTCATTTGCCCATTTGTAATTTCATAAAGAATCAATATTGTAAAGAACAAATTGTACCCCTCTCTTCTTTGGAGATATGAAAGGATGAAAATTTATGTATTTTCATGTGTGTTTTCACCTGCTAGACTTGGGATTTGGAATTTTATATAAATAAACTAACTTATGAATATATTTTATATATTTATATAACAATTTTATAGAAATAAACTAATAATGTCTTTATTCAGGAGGCATTTGATCTCTGCAACCAAATGTTTGCCTTGTGGAAGTAAGGTGTTACTGGTTTTTTTTTTTTTTTTGCTGCTTCTCTTACTTATAAGTTAATAAATGCATGTTGTAATTTGAAAAAAATATATACATATATGTGTGTGTGTCTTGCATGTTTCTCCTGTAGGGGACTCTCTGCACTTCCTGGACTTGATTGACTATTTCCTTTCCCATGTTAGGGAAGTTTTCAACTATAATCTCTTCAAATATTTTCTCAGACCCTCTCTTTTTCTCTTCTTCTTCTGGGACCCCTATAATTCGAATGTTGGTGCGTTTAATGTTGTCCCAGAGATCTCTGAGACTGTTCTCAATTCTTTTCATTCTTTTTTTTTATTCTGCTCTGAGGTAGTTATTTCCACTATTTTATCCAGGTCACTTATCCATTCTTCTGCCTCAGTTATTCTGCTATTGATTCCTTCTAGAGAATTTTTAGTTTCATTTATTGTGTTGTTCATCATTGTTTGTTTGCTCTTTAGTTCTTCTAGGTCCTTGTTAAACTTTTCTTGTATTTTCTCCATTCTATTTCCAAGATTTTGGATCATCTTTACTATCATTACTCTGAATTCTTTTTCAGGTAGACTGCCTATTTCCTCTTCATTTGTTTGGTCTGCTGGGTTTTTACCTTTCTCCTTCATCTGCTGCATATTTCTCTTTCTTCTCATTTTGTTTAACTTGCTGTGTTGCGGTCTCCTTTTTGCAGGCTGCAGATTTGTAGTTCCCATGTTTTTGGTGTTTGCCCCCAGTGGGTGAGGTTGGTTCTGTGGCTTGTGTAGGCTTCCTGGTGGAGGGGACTGGTGCCTGTGTTCTGGTGGGCGGGGCTGCATCTTGTCTTTCTGGTGGGCAGGGCTGGATGCGGTGGTATGTTTTGGGGTGTCTGTGAACTTATTATGATTTTAGGCAGTCTCTCTGCTAATGGGTGGGGTTGTGCTCCTGTCTTGCTAGTTGTTTGGCATGGGGCATCCAGCATTGGAGCTTGCTGGCTGTTGGGTGGAGCTGGGTCTTAACATTGAGATGGAGATCTCTTGAAGAGCTCTCGCCGATTGATATTACGTAGGGCCAGGAGGTCTCTGGTGGCCCAATGTCCTGAACTCTGCTCTCCCACCTCAGAGACTCAGGCCTGACACCCAGCTGGAACACCAAGACCCTGTCAGCCACACTGTTCTTTGCTGAGCAGCAGCAGCAGCTGCTGCCAGGAGTGTCTGCCAGCTGCTGTCCCTGGGGGGCCCAAGGCATGGCAGGACATGGGTCATGGCGCCCCAAGTCTGTGGCATGGTTACCTGGGCTGGATTGCGTCTGGGGCCACCGCGGCAGCCATGAGAACTGCAGGGCTGCCGCTGAGTGGACCACCAAGTGGGCCATGGCACGGACAGTCTGCAAACTCTCAGCCCTGGTGGGGCCGCACGTGGCATGTCCACACTCGGCCTGGACACTGCAGAAACGCTGCTCAGGGGCTCAGATGACCAGGGCAGGGTTCTGTCTGTAATTTCTTCCTATGCTCCCTTACTGACCTCTCCAACTTCTCCACGCTTCTGGGCATGCAGCTCCATCCTCCTTTTTTTACTGTGAGCTTTTTCAGGGCCTAGCCCTCTGTCTTACTGATCTTTGTCTCCACTGCAATACCTAACCTCTATGGTAGCACCAAGCCTATACTGAGAGCTCAATAAATGTTTATGGAATGAAAGACGTGCATAGCAATTAAAAGTTGTTGATTTTGCAATGACCAATGTAAACACACAAAAAAACAAATGGTGGTTGGAATAACCAGCTGTGAGAGACACAGTTGGTGTGTGAGAATTTGAGAATATATTTCCAGCATTGAACTGAGGCCACCTGACAAGTATATAATTATTGTGGAGGTGGTGCCACGTAGCCTCTTGAAGCACATGGAAGATATTCCTTAAGGAATTCTTTGCCCTTTGTCCTACTGTTTAATGAGGTTTCCCAGACACCTGGGTTCCTAGGAGAGAATAGACTATTCAATGGTAAATATCTATATCTTCATGACATATGTATTTTCCATAGAAAATTAATAAATTGGTGCTTTGGTTTGCAAATTAATGCAGTGTGGAATCTTAATTCAAGGCCTGATCATTGCTGGCAAATTGCCAGAGTGTTCTAGCTGTGCAGGTTGCTAAGGTTTGGTCCTGCCCTTGGATGCCCTACTCAAGGCCTTAGAAGAAAGAACAAAAGGAAAACAAAAAACACCCTTTAAGAGCCCACCTCTCCTTTTATTAAAACAAGTCTAAATTCCCCTTTGGGCCTCAGACTACTTCTGGACCTTCTGATTCACTCCAAGTCTTTATAAGTCATCTCTCCTCCCCCTCCACACCCTGCTCAGGGCCAAGTCTAAAGATCAAAGGAGAGGACATGAGAGTGAGGATCTCGGACTGGTAACTTCAAGTGATCTGCTGGCCAGGGAGGGAGAGCCAGTGTGTAACTTCTGCCCTCCCAGGCCCTCTGTTTTTCCTTTAGAGCCCTCCCAACCCTCCTTGCTCTCATGGAACCATCCCCACCTCTTTCTCAGGCTTGGTTTGTCTCTGGGTGGGAGTCTCTGAATGTCAGCCTGTGTGCATCTGTCTCTGCTAATCTGTGACGCTATTAAAGTCGTTAGGATTGTATATATCAATATGCAAATTTATGCAACAAATAATGCGTAACAGCATTTTACTTTTGAGCCAAAAGACAACACATGATTACTTACAGTGATTTTATGTCCCCCAGAAACTTCTGGTTATTGAAAAGACTTCTCTGCAACTCGTCTGGTGTAGTCCTTGTCTCTGTTGCTGCTCTGCCACCAAGAGAAGGCAGAGGGAACGTTACTGATAGGACTGAACATATTGGAATGGGCCCTAAAAAATAAAGCATAAAAGAGAGGTGTACAAACTGCTAGCATATGGAAGCCAAGAAGGGAAACTTCAAGCGGAAGACACTGAGCATAATCATTTTTAAGTGGCACTGTGTGAGTGGGAAATGTTTCGCTAACGAGTCCTTAGAGAATTGAGTTCTACACTAGAAAAGGAGGAATCAATAATCTTAAACGACCTGAAAAGAAAGCAAATACATGCCAACACTCATCCACTCCATAGAATTAATGAGCAAAGCAGCCAAAGTTTGCTACATGGATCTAAGAAATTATAAGAATAGATTTTTTCATGAAAGTAAAGTCCTTTTATTTTCTATTCATTTTATTACACAATAAATCAAGAAATTTAAAGGAGCTAGGTATTTTGAGAACCTCATTGTTTGAAAAAAGATCAGAAGTGTTTTTTTATTCCCAATCTTCTTCCCCTACTCTTCAAGGGCAGCCAAGGTCATTTCTCACTCCTAGGGCAGCCACATTCTGCACGGACAAACACTTAAGCTAATGATTCGGGGATTGTGTTTCTTTGTCAACTAGCCTCAAATTTATGATGTTTTAAACTATTCTCCAAGGAAGTCTGACTATCCAAGCAGCATGCCCCACACCTCTAAGGGAAGAAGCCTGGAGGAGTCTATCAGTGCAGGAGGTGGGTGCATGATCAGGACCAAGCAATAAGTGAGACGGGAGGCGAGAGGCAGCCTAGCCTCCACCCTGCATTTACCTACAGAGATGTTTCACCCTGCAGCTGACTCCGCAACACACCCAGTTTCTTTTCTTCTCTGCCTCCTTTTCTCTCCTTAGGTTCTCTAGAATCCCATCTGTCAGGGCTTTTTATGCTTCCACAACATGTCAGTTAGTATCCCTTTGGGTTATATGTAACAAAAAGCCAACTACAGAGGCTTAACCAAATTGAGCTTTATAAGCTGAATCAAAAGTCTAAGGGTCAGCAGACTAGGGCAGATACTTGAGGAAGTCATCAAGGGCCCAGGCTCCTAGTTTCTTGCTCCACTGTCCTTACTGTGTGCTTTCATACCAAGGGTTGCAGGATGGGTACTCCACATACAGAAATGGTGTCTACATTCCAAGTCGGAAGAAAATGAAAGAGAAGGGAAAGGGCATAGGCCAGCTGAAACTATACCTTATCAGATAAACAAAAATTCCCTAGAGGTCCCTCCCTGTAGACTTCAAATATGCCACCAAATCTGGGTCACATGGTCACTCCTAGCAGCAAGAGACTCCTAAGGAGGTGAATATTTTTAGCTGGGCACATCATCATCCTAAATAAATTTGCATTTCTCTTTGTAAAAAAGAAGGAATGAATTTGGGTAAGCAATTAATTAATGAAGAATATTGGGGTGCACTTATCACATGCAGGTAGTCTTACAAGGTGTTACATGAAATAGAAAGGTGTCAGACAATCACATTACTTATTGTATAAACACTATGGGAGTTTGGGAAAGGGCAGGAATACTGTAAGACCTGGTACTGTCTAGAGTAGGAATCTGCAAGGTGAAAACTATTTTCCACATGAAAAGATGTTCAACATCATTGTCACTAGGGAAATGCAAATCAAAACCACAAGATACCACTTCACACTCACTAGGATGGCTATTATCAAAAAAAGCAGAAAATAAGTGTTGGTGAGGATGTGCAGAAATTGGAATCCTAATGCACTGCTGGTAGGAATGTAAGTGGTGCAGCCTCTGTGGAAACAGTTTGGTGGTTTCTCAAAAGGTTAAAATACAACTACTATGTGACCCAGAAATTCCACTCCTAAGCATAGACCCCCAAGGATTGGAAACAGGAACTCAGATACTTGTATGTCAAATTCACAGCAGCATTATTTACAATAGCCAAAAGACAGAAACAATCCAAGTATTCACCAACAGGTGCATGGCTAAACTAAATGTGGTTTATATGTTCAATAGGATGTAATTCTGCCATAAAAAAGGAATGTGGTTTATATGTTCAATAGGATGTAATTCTGCCATAAAAAGGAATCTGTTCTGATACACAGATACACTTTGAAAACATTATGGTAAGTGACATAAGGCAGACACAAAAGGACAAATACTGTGTGATTCCACTTATATAAAATACCTAGAGTAGGCAAATTAATAGAGACAGAAGGTAGATTAGGGGTTATCAAGGGCTGGGGGGTTGGGAATGGGTAGTTTTGCCTGATGGCTATGGAATTTCTGTTTGGAGTGATGAAAAAGTTTTGGAAATAGATAATGCTGATGGTTGTGCAATATTGTAAATATAATTAATGCCACTGAATTGTACACTTAAATATGATTAAAAGGCAATTTTGGTTAACGTATTTTATATGATAAAAATGTAAAAATGATATTTTGTAGTAATACTAAGATATCACTTGCCCCTTCTACACTCATTTTCTCCTGCATACCCAGCGGCATTTCCAAGGGGCTACAGGATGGGTGAAGACATCATCCCTCTGGTGCCTAATGGAATGTGTGTTTATGTGGTGCTGTGTTTAAAATATTCTCAGTTTTAATTTCCAAAATAATCAATATTGATTTCACCCACATAAACAAAGGCTTTTTAGGCTCCTCGATAATTTTTAAGGTCCTGAGACCAAAACGTTTAGATACCACATCTGTAGATTGTGCCTTGAGCAAAGCACCATTTAACAAAGATCGAATTGAAACGAAGGTCTGAGAGAGGAGGTATAATTTCAGCCAGACCCTGAAACCTGAGAGGGACTCAGGTAGGGAAGATCATAGGGGAGGATATTTCAACCTGGGACAACCATCCGAATCTATAGGCTCAATTTTTTTTCCCACCAAATACACTAGACAAATAACACTTATAATTGTGATATACTCCACCTCTTTTCTTCAGAAAAATGAGAATGCCATCATCACAAGGACACCCTTACCAATGACCCTGACTCTGTTGATTACAGTAAAAAATGCCTCCTTTTGGGTGTTCTGGTCTCTTTTTTGTTTGTTTGTTTGTTTCTTTTTGCGGTACGCGGGCCTCTCACTGTTGTGGCCTCTCCCGTTGTGGAGCACAGGCTCCGGACGCGCAGGCTCAGTGGCCGTGGCTCACGGGCCCAGCCACTCCGCGGCATGTGGGTTCTTCCCGGACCGGGTCACGAACCCGCGTCCCCTGCATCGGCAGGTGGACTCTCAACCACTGCGCCACCAAGGAAGCCCAGTGTTGCCTTTTTTTTGGCTTTACGCGGGCCTCTCACCGTTGTGGCCTCTCCCGTTGCGGAGCACAGGCTCTGGACACGCAGACTCAGCGGCCATGGCTCACGGGCCCAGCCGCTCCGCGGCATGTGGGATCTTCCCGGACCGGGTCACGAACCCGCGTCCCCTGCATCGAGCAGGCGGACTCTCAACCACTGCGCCACCAGGGAAGCCCTGTTCTGGTCTCTTTAAATACCAAGAGGGCTGCATGTGACACCTGCTTTACCTTTAAAGTCACTTATAAGGAAAGACTTTTCCTTTATAAACAGCACCTCCGTGAGACTCCGTTTCCCCAGCTGTCAAATGAGTGCAATAAACCAATCTCTGATGTTCCTTCCACTTCTAAATTTAAAACTGGAATTGTCACCAGCAAAGCCCGTTAACAATCCCTGGGAAGTAAAAATAGAATCTGGGTAATAAAGTCTAACCTTTTTTTCTATTCTTCTCTTTGCCTTTGTGTTTAATTTCATTTGCTCACAGGGTGCCGCGAGCAGAGGCCTCGCACCCGGCACTTCAGACCCGAGTTCCTAGCGCTGACCGTCCGCACTGGACACCTCAGCTCACGGAAGGTGTACAAGAGCCGGACACGACACTGCGATTCAAGATGGCGGCGGCGGGCCGCGCGCAGACACGCTGCGCGCGTGACGCTTGCGTCTGGAGCGTGCGTAGCACAGCTGCGGCCCCCTCCCTGCGGAAGAGATCCCTATAAAGCAGCCCCGCCCACGGCCTGTGGGGAGAGCATGCGCTGTGGCGCGTCAGCGCGCACGTCTCCGTTCTTTGGTCAGAGAGTAAGGCTTTCCTTTGCTTCGGAACCAAACTCGGCCTCATTCTTTGGCTCGAAGGACACTGGGCAGGTGGACCCTTGCTGGGGCCCGACTCGGGAAGGTCAGTAACAGAATGAATGTCACCCGCTCTGCAATGGGCATAGAGGGACAAAAGAGCAGTGCCTGCCGCTTGGCTGCTAACGTCAGGCACGTGCACTCGTCAGGCCTGTGCTGGTTTCAGGAACATGCAGCCTGTGCAGCCAGACCGGGTCCCACACTTGGTTCAGTGCTCTGCTGCTGCAATCTTGAAATTCTAACAGTTCTTGAACGAGAGACCCTGAAGTTTCCTTTTGCACTGAGTCCTGCAAATTACATAGCTGGTCCTGTTATATAGGTCGTTATAGAAGAGTGATTAAGAACACAGATGCAGTGTAAGCATGTCTGGCCCCAATCCCTGGTCTACTGTTTACTAGCCGAGTAATTTTCACAAATGACTTTCTCTCTAAACCTCAATTTTAACCACAGGTAATGATGATGGTGCACCAACCTCATAGGGTAGCTGGAAGAATCCAAAAAGAAAATGCATTAAAAAAATACTTAGTGCAGCACTCAAAATACAAGAGAGTATGCAGAAATATTAGCAATTATGACTTGCTACGTTTCATTTATTAAATTCATTCAATGAAATATTTATTGACCACCTACTATGTGCCAGACTCTCCTGGGCACTTGAGCTATGTCTGAGAATAAAATAGACAAGGATTCTCACCCTCCCAGAGCTTATGTTTTTCAGGGTAAGAGAAAAACTTGACAATGAGCACGATGAATATAACCGATGTTATAGTAGTTTAGAAGGAGAGAAGAGCTATGGATAAAAGAAAAAACAAAGCAGGATAAACAGGGAAGGAGAGATATGGAGAGTGGGTTGCAGCATTAAATAGGGAGCTTCAGTGAAAAGACAAGATTTGAACCAAGACTTAAAGGAGGTAAAAGAATGCACTAAATGGATATCTGGGGGGAAAATATACTAGGAGGCATTTCCTGAGTAATGGGAGGGGGATGGAGGTGGGAATGCTTAAAGGCGGAGCCTCTGCTAAAGTGATGTCCTTCCCAGCGAAAGGCAGAGAAGTCTAGAACCATCCACCAGCACTCCTTGTCCACAGCAGTGAGGAAATACTGTGTAATTGGCAATTGCTAAAATGTTTTACACAGTTGGGGACTGTAACTCCAGCATTTGCATGCCTTTGTCTGATAACAACCAGTTAGTGAAATCTCTCATTTTCTTACAGTTTAACTTTGAGAAATAAAGACGGAGACAGAAAATTCTTACAAATATTATTGCAGATAACCAAGAGAATAGTTTGAGCTAGGAAACTCAATATACAAATAATTGAGCTAGGATGGGTCATGAAAGAGCAGACAAGGAGAGAGGACCAAGACCAGAACCAGGACAGAGGCGTAGCTTTCAGCCACACCTGGGAAAGGCTTTCACCTTGTTGATGGTGGAGGATGGTTAGTAGGGACCAGGACCACCCTACGTCCATCCTGTGTGCTATATGGTGGGTTTTTCATTGTAAACAATTCAGAAATTTCTGTGTTGTTTTAGAGTGGGAATCTGCTCTAATCAAGGTGTAATTAAGATCTGAACCAGATGACCCAAACTGGCAATTACCAGCAAAATTCTGGTATCTAGGCTGGATGTTCTAAAAAGCAACATTTATAGAAAGTATCCTAAACAAGGTACTATTCCTATTTGAGAATGCCAAGTGGCATGAAAGAATGAAAGAAAGAAAAAGAAAGAAAGAAAGAAAGAGAGAGAGAGTGAGAGAGAGAGAGGGAGGGAAGGAGGGAGGGAGGGAGGGAGGGAGGGAGAAAGGAAGGAAGGAAGAAAGGGAGAAAGAAAAGAAAGAAAGAGGGACACATACAGTGATTAATTACTGTTTATACCATTTGATGCTTTTGTGGTCCAAGGGAAACCTGTAACTTTTAAGATAAAAAAGATGCCCAGTGGGCAAATTGTCAATCATGAATTGTTTAAAATATAACTTCAAACCCCAAATATAATGGAGTTGATTTTGAATCTTTTGCTGAACAAAAGTAAAAGAAACCATGAAGTGAGTGTCATTTAACATTCTAAAGGCAGTACCCTTGTAACTGGGGTAATTAGATGTTCACAATAGAAATTTCAACCCAGCGTGGTGATTCAGTCTCCACAGTAAAATCTCAATAATTTAAATCCTGCTAATGCACGCAAGAACTGTGCTGAACTTTACCTTTACTTTACCGCTATGAGGAAATAGATTGCTTAGTCAAATTAAATATGAATAAGGATTTAGATGGGCTACTTATCAAGATAGCAAAACACTCCTTAGCAGCACTATTTGCCTTCAATGTACTAATTACGGTAAAAATTGAAAATTGTGTTAGTGTATATTACTGGCTTAAACTTCACTTTAAATAATTTTTATTTTATATTGGAGTATAGTTGATTTACAATGTTGTATTGGTTTCAGGTGTACAGCAAAGTGATTCAGTTATACGTATACATATATCTATTCTTTTTCAGATTCTTTTCCCACATAGGTTATTACAGAGTATTGAGTAGAGTTCCCTGTGCTATATCGTAGGTTCTTGTTGATTATTTTAGATGTTGTGGTGTGTATATGTCAATCCCAACTTCCTAATTTATCCGTCCCCACCACATTTCCCCTTTGGTAACTGTAAGTTTGTCTTCTAAATCTGTGGGTCTGTTTCTGTTTTGTAAATAAGTTCATTGTATCATAGAGTCCACATATAAGTAATATCACATGATATTTGTCTTTCTCAGTCTGACTTCACTTAGCACGATAATCTCTAGGTCCACCCATGTTGTTGCAAATGGCATTACTTCATTCTTTTTTATGGCTGAGTAATATTTCATTGTCTATATATACCATATCTTCTTTATCCATTCCTCTGTTGATTGTCATTTAGGTTGCTTCCATGTCTTATAAATAGTGTGCTACAATGAACATTGGGGTACATGTCTCTTTTTGAATTATGGTTTTCTCCAGACATATACCCAGGAGTGGGATTGCTGGATCATATGGTAGCTCTATTTTTAGTTTTTTAAGAAACCTCCATACTGTTCTCCATAGTGGCCGCACCAATTTACATTCCCACCAACAGTGTAGGAGGGTTCCCTTTTCCACACCCTCTCCAACATGTATTGTTCGTACATTTTTTGATGATGGCCATTCTGACCGGTGTGAGGTGATACCTCATTGTAGTTTTGATTTGCAGTTCCCTAATAGTTAGCAATGTTGAGCATCTTTTCATGTGCTTTTTGGTTATCTGTATGTCTTCTTTGGAGAAACATGTATTCAGATCTTCTGCCCATTTTTTGATTGGGTTGTTTTTTTGATATTGAACTGCATGAGCTGTGTGTATATTTTGGAGATTAACCCCTTGTCAGTCACATCATTTGCAAATATTTTCTCCCTTTCTGTGGGTTCTTTTCATTTTGTTTATGGTTTCCTTTTCTGTGCAAAAACTTTTAAGTTTAATTAGGTCCCATTTGTTTATTATTGTTTTTATTTTCCTCACTTTAGGAGGTGGATCCAAAAAGATATTGCTGCAATTTCTGTCAAAGAGTGTTCTGCCTATGTTTTCCTCTACGAGTTTTATAGTATCCCATCTTACATTTAGGTTTTTAATCCATTTTGAAACTTCACTTATTTTAAAACATGGTGTTAATTCAGATAGTAATTTATTTTAAAATTGTGAACTGTATACTGTGTTAGGCAGCTTCTAGTCTGGCTGAAACTCCTTCAAAAGGGAATCTAATTGCTTAGTAAGGGTTGTCTTCGGGTTGATACAAATCACATTTCTGGATAGAAATTTATCCTCGAGCTAACTTGCCATAGGAAAGAAGTCTCTGTTCTGCAGCAAATCTTTGAAAGCAACTTCTAAAGAGCTGCCATGTGGCAACTGTCAAGCTCCTACCCGAATTCTGGTTCCCTGGACATCTAAAACTATTTTTAACCAGCTTTGCACATCTTCCACTAATAAGTGATTTCTCCAGCTCCACCGTTGTACTGCAACTCATCAGTTTTCCCGAGCACAGCCTAAATGCAGGCATTTGTCCTTGTCACAGATCTGCTGTGTGGTTCGGTCTCCTCTGTGCGATATTGCCTGGGACACATTAGGGCTTCTTTTCTCTACAGTGATACACAGGTGCATCTTTGTGCTGAGCTCTGGGGTTGATCGCCTGCCTGTCCTCAGAAGCTGGTCAGCCCTCCTCACCGTCTTTTCTGCTGGCTGAGCCCCGTGGAGGCTCACCCTAATGACCCTGCTTAAAGAGAAAGAACAAAGGGGAGGAAATGGCTGGTACATTGTTTTCTTTGGGAATTACTGTATAGCACAGGCAACTCTGCTCAGTATTCTGTAATAACCTATATAGGAAAAGAGTCTGAAAAAGAATGAATACATGTATAACTGAGTCCCCTTGCTGTACACCTGAAACTAACACAGCATTGTAAATCAACTATACTCCAATATTGAAAAAAAATTAAATTTAAATAAATAAAGGAATGGAATGATGTGTCTGTAAGCTGAGTTGCCTCCTTGAATCTGTCAAAGGATAAGTGAGGTGCATCAAATACTCCTGGAAAGAAACAGGAGAGCATTGAGCTCTACCTGCTCCCCAAGTCAAAAGCACCCCCTGGGGAGTGCACTACTCTGAGAGTAGCGAACAGTTTTGTCCCAGAACAAAAAGTTAAAAGTCAAGATCTTTCTTGTTCATGCTGGGATCTGAAGACGGAGTGTCTTCTACTTCTTAGAAAGAAGTATACTATGGAGAGGAGCAGTTCAGTTTACAGAACAAGTGCAAATTACCAAACCCAAAGCTTACCTTAACTAATAGGCTAATGGGAGATGTGATATTCACTGTTAACCTCCTGTTAATGGTTCCCCCTTCTTGGGGGAAAGGCATTTAGCATGGCATACGGGTGTCTTTGCTATTTATCTCTACTTCTAAGTGGTTCCTGGTTCCATTTTTTTTCCTCTTTTGATACTTTAGAACAAGTTTACCAATAGTCTTGAATGCAATATTTGTTTATTCCAAAAAAACATTTATAATAAAATCATTGTAGAAGGAGCTCTAAAAAAAAAAAAAAGACAAACAGGGGCTTCCCGGGTGGCGCAGTGGTTGAGAGTGCGCCTGCCGATGCAGGGGACACGGGTTCATGCCCCAGTCCGGGAAGATCCCACATGCCGCAGAGCGGCTGGGCCCGTGAGCCATGGCCGCTGAGCCTGCGCGTCCGGAGCCTGTGCTCCGCAACGGGAGAGGCCACGACAGTGAGAGGCCCGCGTACCGCAAAAAAAAAAAAAGACAAACAGACGCAGAGACACATCATAAACAAATACATATGAGGCCACAACATCACTAATCATCAGGAAAATGCAAACCATAATGAGATATCACTTTATATCCATTAAAATGACTATTGTATTAAAAAAAGAATCATAAATATGGTGAGGATTTGGAGAATCCAAATTCCCATTGCTGATGGGAATGCAGCTGCTGTAGAAAACAATATGGTGGTTCCTCAAAAAATGAAACATACAACTACTTTATGATCCAATACCACTTCTGGGCATTTACCCAAAAAAACTGAAAGGAGGGACTCAGATATTTGGACCAATGTTTGTAACAGTGCTATTCTTATTTTCTCAAAAGGTAGAATTAACCAAATGTCCATCAATGGATGAATGGGTAAACAAAATATGATACATACATACAATGCAATATTATTCAGTCTTAAAAAGGAATGAAATTCTGACACATGCTGCAACATAGATGAACCTTGAAGACATTATGCTTAGGGAAAGAAGCCAAGCACTAAAGGATAAATATTATATGATTGCATTTATATGAGATACCTAGCGTAGTCAAACTCATAGAGACAGAAGGCAGAATGATGGTTACCAGGGGCTGGGGAAGTGGGTAATGGGAAGGTATGTTTTAATGGGTACAGAGTTTTAGCTGATGCAAGGGTTCTGGAGCTGGATAGACATGATGGTTGCACAACCATGTTAATGTACTTAATGCAGTGAATTGTACACTTAAAAATGGTTAAAAGCATACATTTTATGTTACGTATATTTCACCAAAATTTTTTTTAAAAGAACAAATGTGAGCAAAGGGGCAGAGTGGGCTTCAGTAAGAGTCATTCCATTTGCAAAGGGGGAAATTACACTGAAAATTGCTTTTGCCTGTTCCTTGCGGTCAAAACTTAACTTGTCCTTCATTTACACTGGCTGAAAAGTCTTCAAAGAAAGTATTTATGCTATCAAATCTTATCATAAAATCAGATAAGAATGTTTAGGAATTCAGAACATCAAAGGAAATGATATAATTTCATGGCTAATGTAGATAAATTTTTTTGTTTTATTGGCAGAGCCCACATCAGCTGTTTCCCCTGAGGACAGTGCAGCAATGGAACACTTTGGGGGGGTTCATTTTTATACATTTTTATACGCCAAATGGGGTAGAGCCATCGCAGAGGCACCACACAGGAGGATGGGCCAGCATTGAACACTACCTCAAGGATGCCAAGAGCAGGTGAGTGGAATAGAGTCAGGGCAGGGTCAGTGTGTACCTGGGCCACGGTCCAGGCTTGTCAGGCAAACACCCCTGGAATGGGTTTGTTATTTCTAACCAGTTGCTTCCTGCTTCTTTGCCTTTTGCCTGCTTTGACGAGGCCAGTCCAGTTGGTGTTTGTCAAATCAGGTTTAAAGCAAATGTATCCCTTACCCTTATTTTCTAAATATGATTGATAATTTTTAAAACTGGGGGAAAAAAGTTAGACCTGCATAACAACTCTTGTCAAAAATTCCAGTCATTGAAAATCTCCACCATGGCATGAGTCAAAAAAAGTACGCTTTCAAGTGGGATGATTCATTTATTTTATGCAGACACCTGTAGCTTGTTACCTAATGCAGGTCTGGAACGTGTTTTACCTTGCTTGAGAAACCTGTAGTTCTCATCTCTTCATGCAGATGCATGTACTATTTCACACACTGCCATAGACCGCTCTATGGCTATTTGAGTAATTGAGATGGAAAACCTTCAAATTGTCATATTTGGGCCCAAGAAACTAAGGGACTTAAAAAATACCTTGGCATGACAGTAGTCTAATAAGATTATCCCTATTGAAGCAATTATTTTTGGTGAGTGCTATGACTGTCCTCGATTAGATGGCTTTTCAAATTTTCATTAGAGCCTTCAGCAAAGTTAAGTGATTTTTTCATCCTCACGATATGCAACAGAATTTCACACTCAGCTTTCTGTCAACATCTCAATCAACATCAAGATAGGATTATTGCTTATACTTTCATTTGGCCCTCTAGCTCATGGAGATAGCTGCCATTTCTGCAGAAATTTAAATGACCAACATTCTTCAGAAAGCCAAGAACTTCACAAAATTTTGTCCTCTTCAGTCTCGGTGACACTTCAAATAATGGTGACAAGGAATGTCAGTTTAAACGTCAGTTCTCTGAACAAGGCTCACTGCTCTAAAATATGTCTTCATTTTCCAGCTTCCCTTCTTGAGCCTTGAAAAGCTGCAAACAATTTGCAAGGGCAGAAATTACTAAGAGGTTCTTCTGTTTCTGGCACTGTTATAGATAAGGTGCTATGGACAACCTTTCCTCTGAAACAACTGAAAATGCTGGGTAAGGTTTTTAACAATCATTGAAAATGCATCGGGCTTCCCTGGTGGCGCAGTGGTTGAGAGTCCGCCTGCCGATGCAGGGGACGCGGGTTCGTGCCCCGGTCCAGGAGGATCCCACATGCCGCGGAGCGGCTGGGCCCGTGAGGCATGGCCGCTGGGCCTGCGCGTCCGGAGCCTGTGCTCCGCAATGGGAGAGGCCACAACAGTGAGAGGCCCGCGTACCGCAAAAAAAAAAAAAAAGAAAATGCATCAATGAACTGGCAATAAAGAAAGGCATCCACAGAGGCCAAACGTCAAGTGAAAGCAAGAAAGTGGAGATGGAAGCAAGCACAGAAGCTGGCTTTCACCCTGGGAGCAGGGCCCGACCCTGGCCACCTGAAGCTTCTGCTCTGACAGCTGCGTGGGGTGCAGGAACAAAAAGACAAAGACAAGGGCCCACCCAAGGTGGGAATCTAATAAGAGACACTGCAGAAAGCTGGGATGCCAAAGGCTCTCATTGTAAAGGTCTACCAGAAATAAACCTGCTTCACAGGTTGAGACAGAAAAGAAAAAGGTAGCTGGCTGGAAGGGAAAACAATTTGACTCCAAACATTTACAGCCGAAAGCTGACTCTTCTGAAGATTTGCTGTCCAAATGCACCCTACCTATGTTGTCCTACAAACCTCAAGTGAGTAAGTTAAAGTATCATGGGTCTGTAATGCCCACAATAGCCTAGAGAAAGCCAACACAAATCCTTGCTGGATAAGCTGAAAGGAATTATATACCAATCCTCAAAGAAATTCTACAAACGAAGCATGAACCTACAGTCACATATACATGCACAAATACACACACACACACACACACACACACACACACACACACACGCACGCACGCACGCATATTACAAAGAAATAAGCCACCAATGCAAGAGCCATTAGAAATAACACACAGCAAAATCAAAGCCACAAAAATTTTAGATGTTGGACAGAGACTAAAAATTAAGTATTATTTAATTGTTTGAAGCTATAAAAGAGAAATTAAAAATATAAATTAGAGACAATAAAAATAATGGAGGTAGGGAAAGGAAAACTATTCATTTTATCAGTAAAAATATATTAATTAAAAAGGAAAGCTTAAAGGACTTACTAACAACAGAACAGGCCCAATTTAAGAAAGAATCAAGTGAAAAGGAAAATGGATTTGAAGAAATTACTCAAAATGCAGCATGGAGAGACAAGGAGATGAAAAATATGAAAGATTAATGAGAGTCATGGAGAATAGAAGGAGAAAATAAGATATACATCTCATGGCAATTTATTTATAAGAGAGAATGAGGGGCTTCCCTGGTGACGCAGTGGTTGAGAGTCCGCCTGCCGATGCAGGGGATGCGGGTTCGTGCCCCGGTCCAGGAAGATCCCACATGCCGCGGAGCGGCTAGGCCCATGAGCTAAGGCCGCTGTGCCTGCGCGTCCAGAGCCTGTGCTCTGCAACGGGAGAGGCCACAACAGTGAGAGGCCCGCGTACCATAAAAAAAAAAAAAAAAAAAAGAGAATGAGGCAGAGGAGATAGTAAAGAGATATAGTTTCTAAAATTGTTGCAAGATACTAATCTTCATATTCAGAAACTAAAAGAAGGTATAGTGGTCATATATTAGTTACTTTAAAATAATAACCATTCATTGAGTGTAGGCACTGTAATAGCATTTTATATATGGAGTAATTTCACAGTCACACACAGGCTTCCAAAAATGTATCTTTATCTTTGTAAAACTCAATGTTGTGTTCCATCTCTAAGCCCCGTTCTGTCTTATGCAGACACTTAATCCAGTGGCTTCTACGTGAACTCAGTCTGTTTCAGTGACTTGTTGAAATCCTCTTCTCACCGTTCCCCTGCCCTTCTCTCCTGGAGGCATCTGTCTGTCTGTTTCAGTGACTTGTTGAAATCCTCTTCTCACTGTTCCCCTGCCCTTCTCTCCTGGAGGCATCTGTCTGTAGGGAGGGATCTGTCAGCTTCTTAATCTCAGTCAGCGGTTCTCAACCCTGGCTGCTCATTACCATCAACCAAGTCGCTTTTGAAATATGGGAAAGCCCAGACCCCACATATATTGATGGATACTCTGATGTCAAAGCGTCGGCGTGGAGCCCAGGCGTCCATATTTTTAAATATTCCATGTGGCTGAAAATCACTGATCTCAGCCCCATAGGGACCCTCTGTGACCTGAGGGACTGCAGGTCAACCTCAGCCCATCTGCTTCTCACCCCTGACCGTGAACAGCAGCCTTCTGTAACTTTAATGTGTGTATGAGCTCCGTGAGGTTTTTTTTTAAAATCGTTGATCCTGATATATAAGTTCTGGGATAGGGCCTGAGATTCCACATTTCTAACATAATGTCCAGGTGATGCTGATGCTGTGGTCTATGGACCCCACTTTGAGTAAATAGCAAGAGTGTACAAACTAAATCATCAATTCCCAATCTTGATTCCACACTGAAATCACGTGGGTAGCTTTAAAACATAGCGATGCCTCTTTCTGTCTCTCTTTAGAGACCCCCCAAGACTGAGAGGCTCTCCCTTAAACAAAGACCTCGAGTGATTGTAAATTTGATGTGTTGACTTGGCTGGATGACAGGATGCCCAGATATCTGGTTAAACATTACTTCTTAATGTGCCCATGGAGGTGTTGCAGAAGAGATTAGCATTTGAATTTGTAGAATGAATAAAGTATGTTGACCACCCCTGCCTCTGCCCCAATGTGAGTGGCCCTCATCCCAATCTGTTGGGGGCCTGCATAGAACAAAAAGGTGAAGGAAGAGAGGGTCTGCTCTCCTTCTGCCTGACTGTGGAGCTGGAACGCCAGTCGTCTCCTGCCCACAACACTCCTGGTTCTCAGGCCTTGCGGCTCTGGCTGGAGTCTCCACTGTCAGCTCTCTGGTTCTCAGGCCTTTGAGCTAAACCACCAGCCTCCCTGGGTCTCCAGCTTGCAGATGGTAGACCATGGGGCTTCTCAGCCTCCATAGTCACATGAGCCAATATCTTATAATAAATCTCTTTCCAGATATAAATATGCACCTCCTGGTTCTGTTTCTATGGAGAACCCTGACTAATAGGCCTAGGCAACCTGCTGACGCTGACTGTTCCCCTGGGGCTCTGGTGCCGGGGATCTGCTCAGACGGCAGCCTCCTGCCCCACCTCATCCTTGTTCCCACTCTAAAGCCCCTGCAGGCTCAGCAGCTCCCTTATTGCTGTTTTCTCTCACGCTTGCACCAAGTAATGTTTTCCTCCCACGTGGGGACCCTGGGATCTTTGAGCCGAGCTGCAGCCCCATCCCTCGTTTGGAAGACGCCAGCATCTTGGGATGGCCAGTAATCACTCACCCCGTCCCTCACCGTCCTGCAGCCAAAAGACTCGGGCTTCTCAGGGGACCTGTGGGGGAGGGGACTTTTCTACTCTCACGTCCCCCAAACTTCACATGGGAGCATCTCCTGGAACCTTTTCCTATGCTCTCAGACTTCCTCCTGGCAGGATATGGACACCCCTCTAAGCTTTCTTTTGGTTTGTTTTGTTTTGCGTTACGCGGGCCTCTCACTGTTGTGGCCTCTCCCGCTGCGGAGCACAGGCTCCGGACGCGCAGGCTCAGCGGCCATGGCTCACGGGCCCAGCTGCTCCGCAGCATGTGGGATCTTCCCGTGTCCCCTGCATCGGCAGGCGGACTCTCAACCACTGCACCACCAGGGAAGCCCCCTCTAAGCTTTCTTGGTTTCTCCCCCAACACTCGCCTCCTCTTCAGCTGAGAGAGAGGTTCTTTATGTCTAGGAGGGGGTATAAGCAAGGAAAATCTTTTCTCCCTGTTCACATCTCCTTTGATGTCTGCTTTGTCTTACAGTGTCAAGGTGCCTTTTAAACTTAAAAGCAAAGAAGTTGGTACCAAGACACAGAGAATGCGTGTAACTTAGCCAAGGACACCCAGGCAGCAGGTGAAGAGTCAGGAACCAGGCGGCAGACACTCATCCCCAGCACATCCAGTGCTGTCACACCAGCCTCCCTGTCACCATGCCCTGTGTTTAAAGGAACATCTGGTACCTTTAAACTACACAGAGATTCTCCGCATGTAGCTCAAAGGGCTTCTGAAAGCTGTAGCTGGAGAAGAAGATGAATTCAATGGCCAAAAGAAAAAAAAACATTCTGTCTTCCTTCCTTTTCACCTTAAACAACCCACGCATGTATGAGGAGCACAAAAGGCATTACTCCCCAGAAGCTTCTAGCTGTGTACGCAGTGAACTAAAAAAAAGGAAAAAAAAATTTAACCATATTTTCAAAAGATTAAGGAGTTAATCATGACCTAAAGACAAAAGCTCAGCTTTCAAAACAAAACCTCTGTTAAAACATCCATTCTGACAGTAAGTGTTCCTGATGTTATATGTGAAAAATACAACATAAAATGTGGATGTATTAATAAAGATTAGAGGGGATAAAGTTTTGTGGTCACATTAAAAGTAACTAACATTACAGATTCTTATTCCTTTTCAGTCATCTTAGATTATCAGGCTCTAATCAACAATGATGTGTATTCAGCTGTGAGTCAAAATACTTTTACAATTCATGTTCTTATATATATTCTGGTTTACTTAAGGCAAAGAATGATGTCGGATAATTCCAGCTGTGCCTACATGAGGCAGATGTTTCAGACTGAACAATACGGTATGACTGGGAAAACTGTTTTTTTATAATTTTTCATCTGCCACAAATCCTGAGTACATGGAAAGATGCAATATGAAAATATTTTGAAGCAGATAAAATTCACATCATTATGAAATCTCTCGGGAGTCAAAATTCAAGTCAGTAAAAACAGCAATTCTGGAACAAGTCTTTTCAGAACCAAAAATATTTGTTGCAGGAAGCTTTGTTATCCTTACTTCTTGCCCCAAAACTCTGGGAAGTTACGGCGAGTAGGGTGAGAAGCGATCTGATAATAAAGCTCTTGTCGGCTAGAGACTCACATATTGAGAGCAACCAAGGAATTAATGAGGTCCCCTGAGTTCATGAAGGGTTCACCTCATAACCAGAGAGATAGAAATTATTTTCTATGTTTGCACGACATCAGAGAAATAATTTCATTATAAGCCTTTCCTTATTACAATGCATAAAGTGTTTTTCAAAAAACATTCAATATGAGTATGTAGTGTTCTCATTGTAATCACTATATGTGTATCCATGTGCCTAAGTCTATGTCTTTTCAGTAGTTTTGATTTCTAATATCTCTCCTGTGTGCCATGATCAAGAATTATTAACAAGTGTTTGTGAAAAGTATTCTTTATGTTTATGAAGTTTTTAGAAGTTCAAAGCATGTTTCTTCTATCTGCACACAGCCTCTTAAACATATACATATATTTCCTGCTTAAGACAATTTCTTAGCAGGAATTAAAGAACTTCAGAGTGAGATGATCATCTATGTGCCCATGAGACCATGAGAAGTGATAGGTACTTGGATTCTATTGCTGAATTTAGGACCAAAATGTGACTCGGGAGAGAGAGTGATGGGACAGCACAGGGGCTGAGGGACTGACTACATATATTGGAGTCCAGTAGATTTTCCACTGGCATCTGGCCTCCTCCCCCATCACAATAACTGGAGGGAAATGGGGATTGATTGGTGTTACAGTGGGTGAACCTTCCCTAGGCACTATTGAATCAATTTCTCCTCATATGATACTTCTGAAGCCCCAAATACCCAGCATCTCTCAATTTAAGGCCTGTCTGCTCAGTCACAATAGTTCAACCAGAGCTGATATGCTCTTCCTGAATCCTCTGCTTACACTTCTCATGATGGATGGTAATTATCGAGTTACACTTTGGTCTATTCTGCTAGAATATGAGCTCAGGAATTCCTTGAGCTCAGGACTTGTGTCTCATTTGTTGTTGTATCCTTAATACTTAGAACTGAGCCAGGTACACAATAGATGCTCTGAAAATCTTTGTTGAATGAGTAGATTGCCATAACGGGAAGACGGGATGTGGGGAATCTATCCCTTAGGATGCTTTCAGCTAAGTAACAGAAAGCCTAACTCAAAGTGGCTTCAGAGTTCCCAGCAGTTCCATGGTAGCATCCAGGTCCCGGGTCCTTTCTGTCTCTCACTCTGACTTCCGTAGTGCCGGCTTTATGCTGGTTCTCTTCAAGTTTGCAGGGTGGCTTCCTGGAGGAAATAAGGCTGCACAATTCTCTGTTTGTGTTTGGAGCTAGAGAGTGCCGACAGTCCTTCCTTTAGCTGGATTGGGCCTCATCAGGCCACATACCCAGCCCTTAACCACTAGCTGACACCTGGGGCCTGGGTTCCTGAATCAGTAAGTAGCCAGGGGAGCGGGATTACCATAACTGATTTAAACTGATCGCGGTCTTCTCTGAAACAGACATCAATTCTCCAAACCTTATTGCTCTTCTACAATGAATGAGGGCTGGGATGGAGTTGAGAGAATGACACACAATGTCCACCATAGGGGTGCAGGTGCCAGTAGAGATTCAGATACACCATTAATTTCTAAGTAAAGTGATTGCTGTTGTCACGTTTTCCCAATCAGTGCTAGTCTTTTTACAAACACCAAAAAGTCTATATCAGATGTCTATGCTGCATCTTGGCAATGCCACACAACAAATGAACAAGCCCAGGGTTTGAAGTTTGGTTACTGTTGCTTTTATGGCTGGGGATCCAGAAATTAAGTTCTACTCTATCAATAGATGTAGAAGAGCTCAAACCCAAGACAAGTCTCCTGGAGATTTGAAAGCACATGCAAGTATGAGAAGAACTTGCTTAGAAGGGATGGCACCTTGTCTGGGGTATTGAACTACTGGAGATCAGCAAGCAGGAGACCCAGGGGCAGAGTGTACTGCAAGGATAATGTGTAGGGAAACCTGGGGATTAGGGGATAACAAGATGCTTTTCCGGTAGTCAGTGATGGGAATTAGACAGTGTCACGGCCCAGACTGAGGTCTCATATAATAGCATCTACCTCTGTGTCCAGGACACTTCTATGCTATCTAGACTAATAAAGCATCCATGGGAGATAGCTCTTGACATATTTTTGTTGGTTCAAGGTTGGCCTGTTATTTACTCAGAGCTACTCCAGTTTTCACCTTTGCTCGTGCAAAGTCTGTTACCATGATTGGAAAAAGCCCTGGCAAACTGCCTGGTAAACTCCAGGCAACAGCTAAGGAGATTTTTACATTTTCTCTTTCATCTCTTATATAAAAGGAGAAGCAAGAGTATTTCTTTCCACAGAAGTGATAACAATTAACAATTGTTAACAATTGTTAACAATTAAGTGATAACACTTAAGTGTTATCACAACAATTAAGTGATAACAGTTGACTTTACTGTTTCCCAAAGCAAGCGGAGTACACTTATGTCTCTTTTCAAGAAAACGAAAGTTATCCCAGAGTGCAAAGTGTACAAAGCTTAATACTCAGCATAGAAATGAAGTCTTCCAAGAAAATTGGATTTTAATCATTGCCCTGTTGTAATGCTGGCAGAGCAATCTGTGGTCAGGAAGGGGCCACGGTGCACCAGAGAACCAAAGGCTACAGAGAGTTATCATTTCTGCTCAAATACCTTTTGTGAATTCACACAACAAATTATGTTTCATTTTTATGCTTCACAAAAACTTCCAGAAAAGACAAGAGTTCTAAAAAACTAAAATCTCCTCCTCCATAAAAAACTCTTTCACATAAGCAAAGCTTTTATTTCAGCTTTTACAGTGCTCTTTGCCATTTTGTGCTTTGTCCTGAACTCTTATAAAACCAAGATTTGGCTCTTTTATAATTCATGGCATGTTATGTTTTCGACCCTTGGATTTTCTTTAGACAAGGAAAGTGATTATACACTTCAGTTCTATTGCATGGGGCAGAGGATCTTTATTTTTCTATGAAAGCTGAGGATTTAGACTTTTCCTGATAAAATCAGGTACCTATACGCTGCTGTCTCAAAGTCTAGCAAAAAATATAATCATGTCACATTTTTTAAAACTAATTGGATGAGAAGGCAAGCTAAATCAGTAAAAAGTTTGAGTTACAGAAATACAATTTTATTTGCTTTCAAGCACAGATAAACTCAAGTCAGGTTAATCAAGTAGTGTCTGATAAAGGTCCTTTGAGGACTTGCTTTAGCAAATAAACAAGGATGAAGTGTAATTATCACAACTCATTGATTAGTATTCTTAAATACCACTGGTTTATGATTAGCTCACCAGTACTACTGGTTTATTTTTATTTCACTTCAGTCTTGCTTGTGTAGGTGCAAACTTCTCAAGTTTATTTACTTAAGTACTTAAAAGAATCTCGAATCTTTTTTGCAATGTTAATTTGCTTAATAAAGCATGATTTCAACCATACCGCTTTGTAGTCAAGGTTTAGAGGGAATCTAAGCGTTAGAGGGGTCTGCAGCTAAATGATCTTTAACTCTGATTTGATGGTGCCCTTCAGTGAAGTGTGGTTTAGTGGAGGAAAAAATGAAAAGACCTGGGTTGGAGACAAATTATTAACCCTCTCTGATTTTATTTGCTCATCTGTTTGAGGTTGATCTATACCTCCAAAGATTGTATTAAGATGAAATAGCTTTTAAGTATGCTATAGCTTTCAAAATTGCTCTTTAAACAGGAAAGCACTATTCAAATGTTGGGTATTATTACTATTTCAAAATCTGGATTGCTGAAACTCAACCTAATGAGAGGTTTTTTTTTTTTCATGTATGAAAAGAACTTGTTCAGTCAGCATTTTCCCAGGGTGAATCACTCCTTCTAAGTAAGGAAGCTTATTGGGAACTCATCTACCTTTCCCAGGAGTCCAGAGGGCTACCCTGTTTGCAAAGTGTTATCCAGGGGGTTCAGAAAAACAAACTTACCTCTCCTGGAGCAGCCAGACTAAGGTCTGTCTTATCCAAAAAGCCTGCTGTGATGACTTCATCTCAGTTATCTCTCTGCCTCTTCTGTGATTAGATAAAATTCAACAATTACTGAAAACCCTCCAGGGAAAAGACCACTTTGCTGGGTGCTGAGGTAGAGGGTGAGAGGGTGGTAGGACCTGAGATGGAAAGAGGGCTCAAGGGCACAGCCAACAGTCCACTGGCCCAGTCCTCTGGAATTCGCGGTCTGCAGAAGGACACTTGTTGGACGTTCCCACCCTATCAGGCAAGTAGGGGTAAGTGCAAAATAGAGATATAAAATGTGTATAGAAAGGGGAGATTAATTTGGCCTGGGAATGTCTAGGAAGACTTCTTAGAGGAGATGGGATTCTAGCCACATCTTGAAAAAATGTATGGGATCTGGGGAAGACAGCTGCCTTCTCACTGTGTCCTCACGCGGCCTTTCCTCAGTGCATGGGCTTCGAGCAAGAGAGGTCTCCTGTTTCTTCCTTTTCTTATGAGGGCACTAATCCCAACACGAGGGTCTCACCCTCATGACCATATCTAAATCTAATCACCTCCCAAGGCCCCACTTCTGAATACCATCACATTAGGGGTTGGACGTCAACATATGAATTTTTGGAGGGGGTGGATATAAACGTTCAGTCCATATCAATAATGTGTGCAGTAAACTCAGGTCCATGCAAAAGGCAGGACTGCTGTTGGCTCTGTACCAGAAGGAATAGTTAGGGCCCAGCTCCTTGTTTGAAACAGGGGTAGAAAACTGGAACTACAGAGAATAAAACTCAAGGTAATAATATCTCAGAAAAGAAAGCAGTCACGTATTTTATAGCTTTTCTCATATGGCTGTATTTTGCTTTATTTTGATCGATTTTTCAACCTCACCATATTGTATGTACCTTAAGGCCAATAAGTAGGTTTTACATCTGTTTATCCTCTATGGCACTTAGGCGAATTATATGATCAGGGTAAGCATACATACAAACGCGCACACACACACACACACACACACACATACACACCCCTCAAAGGACATAGAAATAAACAAGAACTTCAAAGTCACAAGAGTTTCTTATTTTGTAAGCTATTTCTTATTTTTCTTATTTTTTTATATTTTTTATATTTTTATTTTTTATATTTTTATAAATATTTATAATATTTTTTATATTTTTCTTATATTTCTTATATTTCTTATTTTGTAAGCTCCTTTTAGTGTTAGGTGATGGAGAAATTCATACTTAGTATCACTGTAAAAGGTTTTAATTTGCTGAGTAACCTTCACACAGGAAACTTACCCAATAGAAAAGTTATCAGATACTGCAAAAAGACCATGGTCCCTTGAAGCCACATTTCTAAAGGTTGCAGTGGTTGGGAGCCAGGGGGATTAGTAAATTGAATGTCTTTATTACCATTATAACCAAGCAAAGCTAAAGGATCCCCTTCTTTCTCACATAGGCACACACAGAAATATAGATACATACATAAGCTGACTAGAATTCTAAATAGAGCGTGTATGAGATTCCTACGGCTACTGTAACGAAGTAATACAATCTTGGTGGCTTGTAAAAATAGAACTGTATTCTCTCATGCTTTTGGAGGCCAGAAGTCTGAAATTAGTATCATTGGGCTAAAATCAAGGGTCAACAGGGCTCTCTCCTTCCAGAGGCTCTAGGTTCTAAAATGCCTTTCTGGACTCTTTTAGGTTTTAGTGGCTCTGGCATTCCTTAGCTTGTGGCTGCCTCACTCCAATCCTCAAGGCCAACGTCCTCAAATCTCTCTGCTCTGTCTTCACATCACCTTCTCCTCTGTGTGTTAAATCTCCTTCTGCCTCCCTCTTATAAGGATATGTGTGACTGCATTTAGGGCCTACCTGGATAACCCAGGATAATCTCCCCATCTAAAGATCCTTAATTTAATCACATCTGCAAAACATTTTTTTTCCGTATAAGGTAACATTCACAGGTCCCGTTGATTAGGACATGGATATCTTGCAGGGGCCACTTTTCAGCCTACCATAGAGACGTTCTTATGACCAACCCCAGGGACCCCATATTATAATTATTAATGGGATGATTATCCAGTGTGTAGGCTATTTGGGCTTTTGCTTTCCTTCTCCATTTCTCTTTTTTCTGCCCCATTACCCTAGGAGTTGGGAGACGAAACTCAAAGCAGTCAATTTAACAATTATCCACTCCAGTCAAAGGTTGATGAAGAGCTTCATTAGTTGACTAAAATGAAAATCATATTACCTGGGATTTATTTATTTCTTGCCTAATTGAGTTCAGCTAATCAAGAATCAATGATATATGTTCAGTAGAGAACACAGAGGTAGGTCAAATAAATCCTTTATTTTCTTTCTGTATTTTCTTTAGGCTTTTATATTGCTAGTTTAGCAAATTGCAAATTAATAAGCCATGGAGAAGTGGATTGTGAAATTCTGACCTAAGAGGCAGGTTCCGTTTCTATTTACTCTGCATTTACTCTGACCAATCACTTCACTTCATTGTGGGAAGTTTGAAAAATGAAAAGAATGGTTATATTTACTTTCTGTATGTCGTATTAGGATTCTTTAAAGACAGCAGGTGTAACGGATTCATATTCATTTTGTACAAAAGCTTTAGAAAATAAAGCATTCTAAGTGTGCTTTTGTGTTTCTAATGAAATGTTTAAAACTGTGGTTTAAATTTTTGTAAATTCATTCATTCACTTATCTGTTTATTCAGCAAATATTTACCCAGTGCCAATGACCTGTCTGCCACTGTTCTGGTGGCTGGGTACTTTAAAAGCCTGAATGTGCCTGTAGGACTCTAAAAGCATGGCTTAAATACTGAGAGAATCTAGTTGAATTAACGTATGTTGGTTTGCACTCCTAAGAAGAAGGGTGTTAGAGAAATCTGAGTTATGGGCCTTCGCTTGCTCCTTTGAGTTTCAGGCAGCAGTGGCAATGGTGAGCAGAACATAGAAGTACCTCCTTCTGATTCCTCCCAGCCTGGCTGCATCGGAAAATAGCCTCCAGCCAACTAGGATGGAGACTGGAAGGCATGCCTTTGAAGGGTTTAAATTTATGTTTCAACAGTCCCATGTGAAATAAAGGTCTGGTCGATTAACCAGTTGATTGAATCAATGAAAAGAGCTAGTCAAAATTTTCCTAACTCTGGAAAGGATTTTTTTTCATCTAAATAACCCACTGTAAAAGCCTAATACATCAATCAACTGAATAGTGATCATTATCAGGATATCGGTTTGACAAAGTTTATGTGATTTTAGTGCTAAGTAGACACAAACTCAAATCTTGCGTAGATATAGCCTCCCTTTCTTCTGTACATCCTTCATGGCCTGACTTTGTATGCTTATAATTTTTATTATTAAATAACTATCTATTTTAATGATAAACTCATTTCTTTCTTTATTAAGACTATTTACAATTCAGTCTATATTAGGATGGTTGACTTTCTTAATTGCTTGGTATGCACTAAAACCAAGAAGCAAATGAATGTAACTTAAGGAGAAAACAGAGCTAGCAGTTGAGAGGAGGATTAGGAAGGACGTGGCACCATCCTGGTACTGACCTGTGTCTGACCCAGAAAACAAATTCTCTCCTGTTTGGAATGACGAGGCTATTGTTTGGCAGGGAAGACTGCCTCTACTAATTCATGGATTTCTTTTCTTTTTTTTTTTTTTTTAATGTTGAGCCTTCTTTCAATTTATTTATTTTTATTTTTGGCTGTGTTCGGTCTTCATTTCTGTGCGAGAGCTTTCTCTAGATACGGCGAGCGGCGGCCACTCTTCATCGCGGTGCGCGGGCCTCTCACTGTCGTGGCCTCTCCCGTTGCGGAGCACAGGCTCCAGACGCACAGGCTCAGTAGTTGTGGCTCACGGGCCTAGTTGCTCCGCGGCATGTGGGATCTTCCCAGACCAGGGCTCGAACCCGTGTGCCCTGCATTAGCAGGCAGATTCTCAACCACTGCGCCACCAGGGAAGCCCCATTGATTTCTTCTCCTCCTAGAATGTGAATATAACATTTACTTCAAGTATAATTTCTGAGTGTCAAAGACAAAAATACTAAGGTATTTGCTTGACATTTCCATACACCAAACGTCCTATCTACTTTTTTACCAAAAATTTGATAGTATCCAAAGTGGGTGGCTGGGTTTTACCTATTTGCTCATGGGTGTTTTAAGAAAATCATTGAGTACAAATAAGTATTTATTGGGACTCAATAGTCAGTTCCCAGCTTTCAGTTGTCTTCTCCTTCCCGACAGCCCACAACTTCTTTTTCAGAATTATTGATCAGGTGATAGTTTTATTACTTAGCTTCAATGTATTGGATCTAGGCTGTCCAGATGACCTGACATGGCTAGGAAGGATTATACCTTGCACTGATGTGACAGTAGGGGGACAGATGGGAGGATGCCAAGGGCTCTAGGTGAAGCAGAAAGGAGCAGACACTGGTTCTGCCCATTGCTAGCTACCTGATGAGGGCCAACAGATCTACCCTTTCTGAACTGCCAATTTCTCCACTATAAAATGTAGGCAGTGATAAGCCCAGTGATCGCTGGGTTGACGTACTGAGTCAAATGAGGGTCTTCATTTACCTAATGTGCACAGTAAGTGCTGACTTGATAGGGCTTATCTATATCCCGTTCTTTCAGTCCCAACCAGCCCTCCATACCTTGCCATGAGGAGAATTAAGTAGAAGAGAGTCTTTTGTTTGACAGGCACCCTTTCTCTATCAAGCCTATACTTTTTCTCTGGTGAGTGGGTTTAACTAGTGCAGGTTTTACCTTTCCGTCTTGACTGTGAATTAATTCCTTAATGGTACGGATTTTGTCATACTCACCTTTGTATGGCCACCATCTTGCAATGTATAGCTGTTTGTTTCACACGTGTATGCTAAAATGAAATGAAAAATAGATGTAGAACCCACCAGAAGGTTGTTTCTCTTCAAATGTGAGTATAGATGAATTTATGCATTCACGCGTGCATCAGATTGTATTGAGTACTTTTTATGTGAAAGATGCCCAAGCTCCTCTTATCAGCTGTAACACGCTTCAGAGCTATAGAAACCCATGAAGGAAAAAAGTTGAGCCCATGAAGGAAAATAAGCATAGCCATTTTTAATGACTTATCTGAGGTAGTTCAGCTATTTGAATACCTTTTCACTGCAAAACACTACTATCCATCTATGTAGGTACCTTTTCTTACCAGGATCCTCTCATGTACTGAAGCCCCAGTCAGCTTCAGTTGAAATTTTCACTGTTTTGAACAACTCATTCCTCATTTTCTTTGCCTTGAGGAACTCAGAACACTCCACATACCTTTACTGTCTTCTCTGCAATCTTGCCTGTTCTATCTCAACAATCTGTTAACTCCAGACCGTCTTTGCCTTGCATCATCTGAGAGAATAACTCACTAGCAAGTGAAACTGCCTTTGTCCCAAATGATAAATAGTAGTAGTAATTAACAATAACAAGAGTATGGCTAATACTTGCACAGCACTTACTCTGTACTAGGTGTTATTCTAACTGCTTTACACTTAACTCACATTCTCCCTCTTAGGTAGGTATTACTATCCCCATTTTGCAGATGAGAAACCTGAAGTTAAGTAACTTGCTCAAAGCCCTATATCTGGGAAGCAGTGGAGCTAGAATTTGAACCCAGGCAGCCTATCAGAATCAGTGCCTATACCCACCAGGCTCTACTGTCATAGGGTTCAACGAACAACTGCAGGTCAGCTACATTCAGAGCTTAATCTATACACAGACAGGGGCTGCATTATGCAGGGGAATTTGTAGGGAAGGACCTTGGAATTTGACAGGGACTGCATTATGTGGGAAAGTCCTTTGAACACTCCCAGGACTCTGGGAGTATCATCTAGTTAACCTGTAGACCTCGAGGGAGTCCATGTTTCTGCTGTATGGCCATGATACCTAGCATGAGCACTGTATTCAGGTGCAGCCCAAGATAGGGCTGTAGTCTGTAGTAGATGCTCAGAAAGTACTAGCAAAATACAAAGCCATTATTAGATACAAAAGGGAGAGAGCTTCAACCTTCATGGCTGTAGCCAGTAGACCTCCCTCTTACGAGATAAGGAATTATAATGTCAATGTTGCTTTTCTGTAAATCCTTGTACTCAACATAATATGGTGATGTTCTCAAACTGAGTACAGGTGTCTGCTGCACCAAGCGTATTACTCATGGCCGCTTTATTTACACTGGATTATTGTAATTTAAGTTGGCTGCCGTTATAGTTTGATGTTCAGCAGCTTGCAAACTTGTTTAGCCAATAGAAACGAAGAAGTTTGGAGTCCAAGAGGAGATTCTTGTTTCCAATATGTATGCAATAGAGTGATTTGGTGTAGGGGTGTCAATCTGATTACTTCAATATCTGTTACCTGAATAGCTCAAAAGGAAATAGAGTCTGTTTCAGTCTTATCTTGTAGACTGTTATAAAACCAAATGAAATCACGTCTATACACTGTCTTGAGCTTTTTGGTGGAAAATACATTATAACCAGTGTGTCTTCTTGTTATACATAATAACTTGTTGCTGGTAACAAGCTCAAAATTACTTGACATGGAATGTGATCGGGAAATTAATGTCAGTCTCCTTTGCACTTATTTTTGGAAATGGCCAATTTTCTAAAATAAGAAATGGAAATTTCCAGGGGCAAGTGTAGAAGATTAGAATAAAGTTTTCCTTTATTTTAAAATTCTTCCCCAAACTAAAGAACCAAAACCAACTCTGTGTGTTGGGGGAGGGGGTATAATTCTCATGAATCAACTGGGTCCATTGATTTCAGGAACTATTCAATCCCTATATGATGGGGGAGGGGGAGGGTTACTGCTCTTCTCTTGGTGTGGTTTCTATTTCCGAACTACTTACTATGCTCTATTCTTATCGTACACATTGATACATACCCTGAGGTTCTTTCTACACTTGCAAAGTGGACTGAGGAGCAAGCCACTACTGAAGATGACCTGAGTCACAGTAACGTGACAAAGGTGTTACGACTTTGTGACCGTATCAGATCTTGGCACAGTGGGAATAGGCAGAGGCCGGTTCTGGGCCTCTGGCTCAGTCACTGGGATCCAAGGTCATCTGCGACCACGGAGGCAACGTCACGAGCAGAAGCCTAATCGCCACGACTGATCAGGCAAGGCAGGCACGGGTAGCCCGACCAGAGCCTTTCGAGAGGCCACAGTCCAGGTGTGAGGCTGGGGTGGGAAATGGTAGCGTGACCAAGGACCTGGCATAGAGAGGCCTGTGTGGATTTAGCAGAACCTTCTGTGGCCGTTTTAACTGACTTCTATGCCTACAGGCTCAGGCAGAGGCTTTCACTGTGAGGCAACTCACAAGCACCTGATGAACTCTGGCCAGATACTTTGGGCAAACAGAAGCAATTGTACAGATTTGTATAGGAATTGTTCACTTTATATGGCTGAATAAAGCCTGGGACCAGAACTTTGTTCAATAGAAATAAGATACGCCTTCCAGGATTTTCTGAATTTGTGTCTCAATCAATTTCATTAAAACAGAGCAAAGTCACTCAACAGGACAGATATGAGAAGTAGCTGATATGAATGGAAACTCACCCAGAGTGCTGTCTGATGGATGTTGATAACACCAATCCAAGGTAGGCCAAAGGTCTGTGTGTCCAGGCGAGGTGAGGTCAGGTGCTCAACACAAGGTCAGAGGAGTGCAGGGCTTAGGGGAGCCTGGCCAGCAGGAAGGATTATTACTGTCCATTTCACAATTCGACCTTGGATCTAAAGGGTCTGGTGTGGATGGCCCTGAAGAAGTTTGCATTTCCTCTGCTTTTGGCCAAAGGTGGATTCCCTCATTTGAGTCCTGAGATTGGAAAGAAAAATAAAAGACCTTAACAATACAGTTCAAAATATTTCACCTTGTGGAATAAATGAATTTGATTGAACCATGTGAAACTGTCATCTGTGACCTTAACAAATTCTTATTGCTCAGACATTCCTGTTAAGTGTTGTTCAATCACATTGGCACTGTTGATTTATTTATTGCATCAGTGAAAGAAACAGAAACTAGTAAATGTAAACACATCAGTTAGAGGATGTTTCTCACTCAAGGGATTTATTAGTAGAATGACCTTAGAAGTTGTTATTTCAAGTCAGACAAAGCTGTATAAAGAATCCAAAATTCAATCGAATATAATGTTAAGTATTTTAAAGTGCTGTATGGTCCTAAAACAAAAGAATGAGAGAATCCATCACGTTCCAACATCTTTAAAATGGCATTTCTTGTGATCCCATCCAGTTCAAGGTGTAGAGTTAGAAGGAGAACGACATTTATTTGTCTTAAGGATTTACCAACTTGAGTGGAAGCTGCGGGCTCTTAGTAGTTGACAGAAGAGCAGTTCACGTGCTTAACTTGAATCCAGGGGAGGGGCAGGTGATCACTCCCCTCTTGAATTGAAGGTACCCTTGACGAAACATCTGTAAATAGGTTAAGCACCCCCCACTTGGAGTCACAAGAGAATCCAAGCAGCTTCCCGCCTAAATCTCTATAGTAGATATCATCAGTTGCAACAAAACTGGCCACTAGCAGCCTGAGGCCCTCCTGTGTATAATGACCAGATGAGGCCTACATTTCAGAGCACTCTGGAGCTCAGCCCAGGAGGTTTCCATTCTCTTTCAGCTACTGTCTTCCTACACCTGGAGGGCACTTGCTGTCACCGTAGACCCCTTCTCTTCCGTGTCTTTTCTATGCAAAAGGCCAACAATGGACCCTCACCAACATAGCCATACTGGCCAGGAGACAAGGCTACAAAGATGATTCTGGAAAAAGTCTGCCTTGGCCCCAACTAAGTGAACCCTGTGAAATTCTCTCGACCATCCTCAAAGACACAAGCATTTCATTGTGAGCTGGCCCTACGTCACTTCCAGAGACACTTGGATAACAAACCACAACCACATCCGATTTACCATTCAAACTAGATGAGGCTAGTATCCCAAAATATTTAAAAAACCAAACAATCTGGTCTTTGGTATAAACAGACTTATTTGTTAGTCTTCAGCTGGGGAGGTAAACCCACCCATGTGCCACCATTAAGGGGTTGACAAACTCAATTAAAACTGTAATATGTACTTAGAACATTTCTCAGTAATCTGTGAGGTCCATACCAGATGGATCTAGAATGTCCTGCACTTCAGATATTGACATTGAAATAGATGAAAAATAACTTTGTTGAGGCTTTTTTCATTGTTCCCATAAGAAAAAAAAAGATGAGGCAGATTCGTGCAAATTTTGGAGAAAATTTAAGACCTCAGAAAAGTCCTAGAGGACCTTCCACAGCCTTGTGGCAGCTTCAGAGTAAGAGGTAAATGATTTAACCAAGACCACAACCAAGTTTTGAAGAACTGGATAAGGAGGCAGAAGACACAATCTCAGGGCTATTAGCATGAACCGGAAAATCACCAGGCTAATACCAGTTGTAGGGTGCACAGGTTTTGCTTGCAGCTGTAGTTTGCTGCTCGCTAAGTAGAAGATCCTTCTTCCTTCTTCTCATCTTGATCATTTTCCCTCAAGTGTCTCTTACAGTGATGATGAATAATCATAATCCTTAGAAAGGTATGATCATAGCTTCATGACTATATAGATTTAAGTGTGGATTCGTACACCCAGGAGCAGGTTGACAAGAGAGACCAGCCCCTCCATCATCAAAATAACTTGATAACCCATATCATATATTCTAAATGTTTAAAACATAGCTAACAAAAATATTCCTGATTTTTCACTCCCTCAAGGTCATAGCCCTTTTGTTCTTCAGTAAATACTGTGACTCCCTTTCTTTTAAAATGAATACCTGAATTTCTCTTCAGATATATACCACACTTTGTTTATTACCCTTGCTTTCAAAATGTATGCTTGGATCTGGTTTCAAAACATGGGCTATGGGACGCAGTGGTTGAGAATCCGCCTGCCAATGCAGGGGACACTGGTTTGAGCCCTGGTCCGGGAAGATCCCACATACTGCGGAGCAACTAAGCCCGTGAGCCACAGCTACTGAGCCTGTGTGCCACAACGACTGAAGCCCGCGCGCCCTGAGCCCGAGCTCTGCAATAAGAGAAGCCACCACAATGAGAAGCCCGCACACCGCAACGAAGAGTAGCCCCCGCTCACAGCAACTAGAGAAAGCCCGCATGCAGCAACGAAGACCCAGCAACGAAGACCCAATGCAGCCAAAAATAAATAAATTTATTTTTAAAAAAACAAAAACATGGGCTAGAGTTTATATTATATGTTTGGTAACTTGTGAGTACAAAGACCTAACTAACTTCCCTTGTGGACTGCGGAACAGTTTCCAGAAAGGTGGTGAGGAGGGAGGCTTAGGTTATAGTCAAAACAGAACATTTTTAAAAACAATGTGTTAAGAATTCAGATGAGGTAGTGACCTGACTCCTAGCTGGTGGATGCTCCTTCATTTCTTCTTGCATGCAGATTTTTTTAAGCAAAAGCCTTTTTTTTAAAAAAAAAAATCACTAGTAGAGGGAGCATTTGCTAACATAGATCTTTAAAAGACTTTAAAAGGTTATTTAATGTGTTCATAAATTTGAAGCATGAAAGTGTGAACAAAAGTGTCATGGAGACCTGATTCCAGGTACTGTTATATTTTCATCTCTTATGTTAACAATAGCCATCTGTGTTGTATTCATATAACAAATTGGAAGAAAGTTGGTATCAGACAGGCTGAAACAGTTTTTAAATAGCAAGAGTGAGGGCAAAGGGCAAAGCCACTTAATGAATCAAGTTATGTTTTAGAGCACTCATTCACTCATGCACTCAGCATTTATAGATTGCCTTCTGCGGGCCAGACCCCATGCCCAGCACCATAGTTATAAAGCTTAGTAGGGTGAGATAAAGAATAAAAGTACTAAATGACAAGCAGAACAGTGGAAAGATTGACAAGTTATAAGAGTAGGGCAGAGAAACGAGTGCTTAATTCTACTTGGGAGAAATCTCTCAGAGAAGATCTCTGGGACCTTGAACTGATTTGAAAGCATGAGAATTTTTTTCCATTGGGTTTTAGAGGGAAGGAACAAAGAGATTCTAGGAGAGACAAGCACATGTTCAAGTGCATGATTCAGCATGGCACGTGTATGAAATTTCAACTATTTAATATTATTGGAGCAAAGTGTGCAGAGGACAGAGCAGCAGTTGATAAGGCTGAATTTTAGTTAATATCCAATCTTAAGTCACTACTGTTGTCTGTCTCTTCTTTATTCTTTTTCCCAATTCAACTACTAGTTTCCTTTATTACCTTTCCATTTTCTCTGCAATTCCCTAAAAAATGGAGTCAAGGCAAATGTTTTTAAGGGTCATTGAATTAAATTCCAGATACGCAAGGAAATGCTGCCACCTGCTACTCTCAGAAACCGCCTCCTTGTGCGTCGATGTGTCATGCCATCAAATATTCCAGTAGGATTGCTAAGGTGATGGCAGTCTTCTTCAGGGATGCAGAGTCAGAGTCCCTATCCCAGCTTCTCCCTCTGTGAGCTCTGTGCCCTGAGTAAATTACTGTAGCTGAACCCCAGTTTCCTCTTCTGTGAGATCTGGGCAGCTTCACAGGGTTGTTGTCTTAAATACCATGCAAAGCCCTCAGACAGAGCCGGGCATGGAGCAAGCACTCTGAAAGGTGGCTGTAGCATTGGGGTGGGGATTCATGTCCACACAGGCTTCGGAGCCCAAGCCCCACTCTGCAATCTTTAAGCAGCAAAGCAACACTGCTGCTCCCGTGGGAGAGAAGGGAGAAAGCTGAACGTGGTCCCTCCCTTGTTGTACGGCAGGGTGTATTCATTTCCTGTGACCTCTGTAACAAAACCCCACAAACTGAGCGGCATAAAACAACAGAAATTTATTCTCTCGCCATCCTGGAAGCTAGAAGTCTGAAATCGAGGTATTTGCCAGGTTGGTTCCTACTAGAGGTTCTGAGAGAGAATCTGTTTCATGCTTCTCTCCTACCTTCTGGTGGTGGCTGACATCCCTTGGTTTGTAGGTGCATCAGTCCAATCTCTGTCTCCATCTTCACATGGCGTTCTCCCCTGTGTGTGCCTGTATCTCTGTTTTCTCTTCTTTTAAGGACAGCAGTCATTGGATTAGGGCTCACCCCAATCCAGTATAAACTCAATCTTTTTCCAAATAAGGTCACATTCACAGGTGCTGGGATTTAGGACTTCAATGAATCTTTTGGGGGACACCATTCAAACCATAATGTAGGGTGGAAAAGAAATAACATCGTTTCTGTTTAGTGTTCCACTTCCTGCAGTGCCCTGGAACACCTTGTACCCTTTGTCTTGGCAAAGGGACAGCAGGGAAGAGAGAGCTTTTCCCACAGAAAACCTACGATCATTCAATCTACACCAAGCAACACTTGGACCAGTCCATGGGAAAGCAGAGCAGTGCCTGGCAGGATTTTGGATGAGAGCTTATTTCTCTCTTTCTCGTTGATAGTTTCAGAAAGGAGGACTTAGGTTGTCCACTGACCATTTCTACATCTTCTTTCCTTGAGCCTCTGTCTTGACTGACAGCATGAAAATAAAAGAGCATGTTGAAATGCCTCCTGAGCTGAAGGATAGTGCAATGGACACGTAGAAAATTGTCCCTGTGAAATATGCTATCTGCTTCCAACTCCGCCCCATTCAGGTAGGAAGAGGTTCAAAGTGTTCATCATATGGTATCTTTATTAAAACCTGCTCAACTATCTGAGTTAACACTCTAGCTTTAGATCAGAATGGATAAGACTTTTTGGTTATGCTTGTCAACACCCAAAAGTTGGTACAGGCATATCTTGTTTTATTGTACTTCACAGATACTGTGTGTTTTTTTGTTTTGTTTTGTTGTTTTACGAAGTGAAGGTTTGTATTAACCCCACATCCAGCAAGTCTATTGGCACCTTTTTTCCAACAGCATTTGCTCACTTCGTGTCTCTGGGTAACATTTTAGTAATTCTCAAAATACTTCAAAATTTTTCATTACCATTATATTTTTTCTGGTGATCTGTGATGTTTAATGTTACCATTGCAAAAAGATTACGACCCACTGAAGGCTTAGATGATGGTTAGCATTTTGTAGCCATGAAGTATTTTTGAATTAAGGTATGTACATTTTTTTAGACATAATGCTATTGCACACTTAATAGACTACAGTATAGTATAAACGTAACTTCTGTATGCACTGGGAAACCAAAACAATTCATGTGACTCGCTTTATTGCAATATACGCTTTATTGCAGGGGTCTGGAACCGAACCTGAAGTATCTCCGAGGCACACCTCAATTATTTTATTTTCTTCTTGGTCTGTTAAACTTTTCTATGTCTGTCATGAGAAATAACATTTGGAAAGAAGGACATACAGGGCATTAAGAATATCAAATTATTTGCATGCATGATTAAAACTTTTAAAAAATCATTTAAGATAGCAGAATTGCTTTGAAAAAAAAGGTTTCAATCCTGAACTGTGAGTGCCTTTCAAGATTTTGGGATGAAGACCAGGTGCCTGTAGCAGCTGTCTGAATTTTGTCCTGATCAGCAATGACGCAAAATCCTGTAGTAGTAACCCTTGCTGACATGTCTTAAAATGTATGACAGTTAAGGGGACTCCTCCCCAAATTCATCTTGGGCACTATTTCAATTATTGTTAAATTGATTTTACCTTACAGATAATCAAAAAAAGTAGACCATGGAGTCTGCATTATTGGCTTATTGAATATAATTGTTCAGCCTTTCTTTGTCGTTATAAAAGAAGAATCAAAGGCATACAGCACAGAATTCTCTGGAAGCAGCATTGCACTTCTATTTCCCATATGTATCTTATTGGGTCCTTTTAAATTGTTCAGAACCCTCAAGAGGGGCCACGTCCACATCAAATCACTTTGACCAAACAAAGGTGTAATTAATACTGATCTTTCAGCCTAGTTTGACAACAATATCTGATCTAAAGTACAAGTGTGAAGTCAGCCTACAAAGGATTAAAGCTGCTACATGGTATAGCAGCAGGTCAATCTTGCTTCAAAGATGAAACAAAGTCCAACAAAAGACCAACAGGTGTTTAAAGCCTGGTAAGTTAAAGGTGTTACAGTAAATATAGTATTGAAAAAGTCATAGCCAGAGCTTCGGTTGAGACTTGTTAATTATGACAATAAGAGGAAAAAGTTGGGTTTTGATGTTGCTGTACTGTCTTAGTCTGTGCAGGGTGCTATAAGAAAAATACTATGGACTAGGTGGCTTATAAACTCAGAAATTTATTTCTCCCACTTCTGGAGGGTGGGAATTCCAAGACCAAGGTGCTGGCAGATTCAGTGTCTGGTGAGGAGGGCCCACATCCTGATTCATGAGCATCTTTTCACTGTATCCTCACGTGGCAGAAAGTACAGGGACATCTCTGGGGTCTCTTTTATAGACATTAATCCCATTCATGAGGGTTCCAACCTCATGACCTAAACAACTCCCAAAGGCCCCACCTCCTAATACCAGCACATTGGGGGTTAAGAATTCAAAATATGAATTTTGAGGGGACACAAACGTTCAGTCCACAACATGTCCCAGGCATATTCCAAGAATTCCCTTAACTTAGTTTTTTCTAATGCTCAGAGATCTTTAAGATGACATCAATATGGCTGACACATAAAGGTAGTTACCTACGTGGGTTAGATCAAGCAAGGGCATTTTTATATCAGGAAATATACAAAGTATAACAAACATGAATATATATATAATATAATATATGAAAATATAACAATTTGAGCTTTCCTTAGATCGTTAGATATATTGCTATGAGTTATGCCAAAATGAAATGTCCAAAGGAAGAAAATCAAATCCGTGTTATATTAGTTATACTGGAAACCATGCTGTTGTTGTGTTTTTGTATAATAAAATTTGCCCAAAAAATGAAAGCATGACTTTGATAAGAAAAAATAATACAACGTCTAAAAGCACAGACTATCTTGCTTTTTAAAAATGTCATTCTAGGGCTTCCCTGGTGGCGCAGTGGTTGAGAGTCTGCCTGCCGATGCAGGGGACACGGGTTCGTGCCCCGGGCCGGGAAGATCCCACGTGCTGCGGAGCGGCTGGGCCCGTGAGCCATGGCCGCTGAGCCTGCGCGTCCGGAGCCTGTGCTCCGCAACAGGAGAGGCCACAACAGTGAGAGGCCCGCGTACCGCAAAAAAAAAAAAAAAAAAAAAAAGTCATTCTAAACTAGGAGCCTGGAACTGTCGTCTTAAAACTGAACTGCTTCCTCTTTTAGTCTAACATAGTACTGAAATGTACGGCTTTATCCTAAAGTAGAACTGACTAAAATGTAGCATATAGAAAAAGTATAAAGATTTTTTAAATAAACTTGTAAAATCTAGGCACTGAGAAGTTTCTGAGTTAGATATTTTGTTGTGGTTAGGTAAACAGTAGCTAAAGAGAGAGAAACGTTCCAAGGTGAGTTTTAGATGATGTCTTAGTTCCTCATTGGCTTTAAGCAAACTTGTGATGTATAAGGACAAATTTTTTCCATTCATTTTTTCACCATGAAAATATTTTCCATTGTAGTTCAGGGAAGGGTGGAAGAATATCTTTTTTTGGCAGGCGTAAAATGCCAAATAGTATTGGCAGTCAAAGCTTGTTGTGGTGGGCTTTCCTGGTGGCGCAGTGGTTGAGAGTCCGCCTGCCGATGCAGGGGATACGGATTTGTGTCCCTGACTGGGAAGATCCCACATGCTGCGGAGCGGCTGGGCCCGTGAGCCATGGCCGCTGAGCCTGCGTGTCCGGAGCCTGTGCTCCGCAATGGGAGAGGCCACAACAGTGACAGGCCCGCATACCGCAAAAATAAAAAAAAATAAAAATAAAAACTTGTGTGGTACAAGTATACAGATCACACAGACATACTGTGTGGTCGCCTCTATTTTTATTTTCTGTATTGTTAATGGAAAATAACCGACTAGATGGTCATCTCTCTAGCCTCTACCCCCACAGATGCTCTGCGAGATGGCTGAGAAACACATGGTAAATTTGTTACCTAGGGGATGGCATCTTTCTGATGTTCAGTATTTCCCTTTGCTTGTGGCCCTGGGTCTCTGAATCTGATGACATTGCAATCCTATTTCAACCAGCAGTTGCTGGGAATGTCCCAACTAGAGGTTTTGTGAATTGCCATACCGGATGGTGCATGTCTCAGTCTTCCCCAACAAGGACTGAGTTTATCGCTGGCAAATTGAAAACAGTGATTGATGCAATAATTGCTGACAAGGAGCTTTCCTTCTTATTCCAGCCACTGTTTATTCCAGCATCTGTAAACGTAAACTTCCTTAAATAGGTTGGTTATGGGTGGCAGCAGCAAAATGAGAAGAACTTTGTTGAAACCTTTGGATCCTGGTAAGGAAATCCAATGAGAGAAAACTCTTATTGTGGCCTGAAAGTTGATTAGTGCTCACTCCTCCTGAAGAAGCAAAACTCTTCATTCTAATGTCTGTCTTACTGCTGCCCCTATAGGAACATCAAGTAAATGAAGTATTGGATTATAACAATTATTTGTTGGAAAGGTACCAGCCTGGGCTAATATGGGTAGGAGGAGGGATGGGATTGATCCTAACCTGAAACCAGAGGTTTGTTCTGAAACACACTCTGCCTGTGTAATTAAAGACGCATTTTCTCGTTTTGAAGGTAGAGCCAGGAATAGGTTTACCTTCTGCTAAGCTGCTAAGGTTGTGCTCAGAAAGTGGGCTTGCTTGTACTCACTGGGTACAAGGGAAACACAAGAAAATTTGAATGCCACCAGCCATTAGATCCCTAGCAAGAAGGACAAGAGATTCTGTTTCTCTCTACTCTGTAGGGGGCCCTGAGCATGCAAGGGGGTGGGAGAGGGAAATATCCTCAGAGTCTGCAGGCACATCTCAGGCACATCAGTCTGCCCCAGAGTGAGGGGGCCACCATTTTCTCTCTCTTTATGGAGTCATCTGTCATGGAGAATCCCCAGGCACAAGCAATTAACCAGCTTTTAAGAATATATTGCAATATACCACTAGTATTCTTTAGGTTTTAATATAGCAGTTGCAACTAAATTTAAACTGCCATCCTAAATTCAAGTTGCCTGGGCCAGCTGTATGTGTTAGGGTCACCAGCTTCAGCTAGCTCAGGAAAGTCGGCCAGCCAAAGGAAGGAAGTCTGTTACAAAGCGGTATTTGTTTGAGAAAAATACAGACCACCCCCAAACTCCCAGGATTCTTCTGCCAAAAATGCAGCATTTACATCAAAGTCATCTGAGTTTCAGTAGACATTTGGAGAGTACCAGTTTCCATGGTAAGTCCAAGGAAGATATAGTTTCCCCAACTGTTGATCTTTGAGTACAACCTAAAAATGGCATCACATAGGAAAGCCTGACCCACTTCAGTTTGAGGCATAAGATCACTTTCCGATTAAAGCTGTATTAATTCAGAACCTCCTATGCTATTGTATAGATAGTAGATAATTAATGCCTGCATTCCTTTTCATGGAGACTGAAGGAAGCAGTAGGATATCCTGGAGAAAATTCTAGGAGTGAAAGCCAAGGGTTCTTCTGCTGGTCCAAAAATTTGTTGTGTGATCTTAGGCAAATGACTTTAAATCTCTGGACCTAGCCTCCCAGTCTGCACAGTGCAAAATTATATCTGGGTCTCTTAAGATCAGACTCAGCACTAAAACCCTAGCAACGTCTAGCTGTGCTGTAGCCTAGAAAAACTGTTCAGCTTTCATTTTCAAGTCTTATATCTAGAAATATACTTTCCAATCTTCCTTGACTTGTGCAATTAATATTTGCATAGGAGAATTTCCGCAATAATATTTCGGAGATAGTTACTCTATGCAAAAATGCAAAACTCTTAAGTGTTTCAGCACGTTACATTTTTGTGTGTTTGCATTGTGATTTTTCACAAGACTGTTTCTTCTTCTTTTTACTCTTGAACATTAAAATATTGTGAATGATTATTAACAAAACTGTGGATCAGGATTGAGTTTGCCTGCGTGAGAAAGGGTTAAAGTTACCCTTCTAGAGTGTCTTACTCTCTCCTGTCATAAATTTTGGATTTTCTGACAATATAGGAGTAAGTAAACATTTTTAACCAGTCATGGGAAGTTAAAACACACACACACACACACACACACACACACACACAAACACACACTTATGTACGTATGCATATAGGCATGTCTATGTATATATGAAAACCATGCTAATTTTCATCAGATGTTAAAAGCTAATTACCAGGCTCCACTTACATAGTGCTCTAGAAATATCTATCAGGCAAAACATATAATATTTATAAAAAGAAGCTTTATTGGGCAAAGGTCCTAAACCACAAGATATCATATTCAAATCAAGATTATAAGCACATTTAAACTTCTACCCGTCTTAAATCTCTACCTGTTTCACTTCAGATCCCAGTAAACCAGCCTTACTTTCACCGGTTTTTACAACTTGGAAAATGATTTGGCTTAAGTTTCTTAGGAGATTCTTGTCCTAAGAAATCTCTCCACGTTCTCACCATTACTGTGAAAGTCTCACATTTAAGAAGTCTGCTGTAAGCAAGTCTAGATTTGGAGAACTAGAGATTCTCTTCCCCCAACCTTACACAACTCCAGACAGTTTTTAAGGGTGTGTGTGTGTGTGTGTGTGTGCGCGCACGTGCATGCGTGCTTGTGTGTGCACACACGTTTCCCCTTCTCATTTTAGCTTGAACAAACAAAAGCGATATATGCCAACTATTTATTTACAATTCCAACATACCTAAATAAGATTCAATAAAAACTCTTTGAACCTGTTTTATCACAGTAACTGTAATAACCAGTCTTCAAGTCGTATTCAGCTTCTGTCACAAATTATCTCAAATAGGAGCTGAATTTTACTTACATGCCCATAAAATAGAACCATTTTATTAAATATTTATAGTAGTATCATTTATGCACTGTACAAATATTTATGTAGCTCTTCGTCTATGCTAGGTACTTTGCTAAGCACTGAGTACTCAAAAAGCAAAAATCCAAGAAAATAAAGGTATTATACTAAAGGCTATCACAAGACACCCTCTTATAGACACTCGCTTCATCTAGAGCTTGCTTCTTCTCACTCCCTTCAGAAACAAATCGTAAAATGCATAGAATCCAAGCGACGCATGAGGTTCTTACCACGTCTTCTTTCCATGCCAGGCTACTTTAAAAATATGCAAACTGTGTTGATGAGTATAAATAAGCTCACAATCTATTCAGTGGGATTCCAATGTGCAAAACAAGAAACTTTATTTTCTTTAATGGATCTTATCTTGCTTTTGAGCTCAAAAGTGCTCCATTTTTGGTCAATTAAAAAGTGACAGATTGGGCTTCCCTGGTGGCGCAGTGGTTGAGAGTCCGCCTGCCGATGCAGGGGACACGGGTTCGTGCCCCGGTCCGGGAGGATCCCACATGCCGCGGAGCGGCTGGGCCCGTGAGCCATGGCCGCTGAGCCTGCACGTCCGGAGGCTGTGCTCCGCAGCGGGAGAGACCACAACAGTGAGAGGCCCTCGTACCGCAAAAAAAAAAAAAAAGTGACAGATTATTTTGTAACATACTGTGCAGAAAGAGTAAATGTGGCAGGCCTGAGACTGCTGTCTTTAGAAAGGCCAGCTTGCAAGGTTGGCCCTTGGCTGGCGTCTGGGAATTTGGAATTGGGAAGGGTTCTCACCAGTCCCAGAACTGATAAGAATGATTCATGGTTCCCGGGCTGTCTATGCAAACAACATGGTTTATGCTGCACACCTGCTTTGCTTTGGGGAGTCTGAGATTTTGGCACCTGCCAGGCAGAGGGTGCTTATGTGTGTGACCAACTTGCAAAACAAACCCTGGGCCCCGAGTCTCTAATGAAATTTCCTGGTAGACAGCGTTATTTATGTCCTGTCACAACTCATTGCTGGTTGAATTAAGGGTGTCCTATGTGACTCCACTGGGAGAAGACCCTGGGAAGCTTGTGTCTGGTTTCCCTGGACTTTCCTCTGTGCCTTTTCTCTTGCTGAATGTACCAGGTAGCCTTTCTCTGTAAGCAGTCTTAGTTGTGAGTACAACTCTGTGATGACTGCTGCCGGTCCTTCTAGAAAATCACCAGACCTGGGAGTGGTCTTGGGGGCCTCCAACACACACATAATTATTATCTTCTATGTGCCAAGCACTTTTCTACACCTGAGGATATAGCAGTGAGCAAAACAAAATACCTGCTCCAGGAAGCTTACATTCTATTTGGAGGGGGTAGAGAGAAGACAGGGAGAGGAGGAAGGTGTCAAGCAATAAAATATAAACAAGCAAATTATGGACTGTGCCTGATGGTAAGAGGTGCTATGCCAAACAACAAAGCAGGAAAGAAGGTATGGAATGTAGTCATGAAAGGCTTTGAGTTAAGAGCGGAAGGAGGTAAGGAAGTGAGTCGTGGCAATACCCAGGGACAGAGCTTTCTAAGCGGAGAGAACAACTGGTGCAGAGGCCCTGAGGCACAGCATGTTCAATTCAGGAATAGCAAGGGGGCCAGTGTGGCTGCAGGGCAATGAGCAACCAGCAGGAGAGGTAGGAGATGGGCTGGAGAATGAGGGGGACCAGATCACGTGGGCCATTACCAGTTTTCTGGCTTTTATTCTGAGTGAGACAAGAAGCCATTGGAGGGTTATGAGAAGAGGAGTGATTTGATTTTAAAGCATCACTGTGGCTGCTTATGGAGGACACACTGTAGAGCGGCTAAAGCAGAAGTAGGGACATGAGTGTAATAGCCCAGGATTTGTGGATGGATTAGATGTAGGGTGTGTGTAAAAGAGAGGAGCCCTAGATTCTAGGGCTTTTCTCCTGAGCAATTGGTGAGGTTGTCATTTATTGAGGTGGGAATACTGAGGAAGGAGCAGAGTTGGCAGATGTGGAAGTAGGTTGTTTTGGGGTGAAATTTTGTTTTGGGGTGTGTTAAGTTTGAGATGCCTAATAGTCTAGCAAAGTTGTACAATTATTTCCATTTTGTAGATGAGGAAACTGAAGCATAGAGAGGTTAAGTGACTTGCTCAAGGTCACACTTGGAATCATCAAAATTAAAGTGACTCTCCCAGGGTGCAAGAATAAGCACATTTGAATAATAAATACATAAACATTATTTAAATAGTATTATAATAAATACAATAAAAAACAAATATCATTGTCATTAATATGCTGCAGCTTATCAGTGTACGGTTAGTGGCTAAGTGATCTACCAAAGCCCAATTTTCCCCAGATAATTGTCTGTTGGGAACAGAAATTCCGGGATTGTGCATTGCCATTTGATACTGGTTTCCAGCCTAGGATCAATGAATGATAGTTTGGGGACTGTTGGGCTTCCCTGGTGGCGCAGTGGTTGAGAGTCCGCCTGCCGATGCAGGGGACACGGGTTCGGTGCCCCGGTCCAGGAAGATCCCACATGCTGCGGAGCGGCTGGACCCGTGAGCCATGGCCACTGAGCCTGTGCATCCGGAGCCTGTGCTCCGCAATGGGAGAGGCCACAATAGTGAGAGGCCCGCGTAATGCAAAAAAAAATTTTTTTTTAATTAAAAAAAAAAGATAGTTTGGGGACTGTTGAAATGTTTCTTCAACATTATTGTCACAATGATTTAACATTTTGATTTGCGTGCACTTTTAGAACTTTTTAACTTTAATACGGCAAAGAAAACACAGAAATAATCTTACTATGCATTCCAATGCAGTCACTGCACAGATATTTTAAGTAATAAATTGAATTATTCATTTAAAGGAGAGACGGCAATATCACTGAGATAAATATATAATCATTATTTGAATAAGTGGTATGCAATTGTAATTAAAATTCAATACTTTTTATATGTCAAGTTCATGTTTGTAAATATCTTACTTTACTATATCTGGAGGCTGCATTGATAGTTTTATTTTTTTAATTAGAGATAATTACATTAACCTGATATACATTCCCTTAACCAAGGGACCAAGGGCAACGATACATCATGTCAATATCTTCTACCCTGACAGGGTGCAACGGGAATGGCACCTACAACTCTGCCTCAAACTCAAATTGAGGGACATTCTACAAAATACCCAAGCTGTACTTTTCAAAACTGTCAAGGTTGTGAAAAATGAAGGACGTTTGAAAAACTGTCACAGATCAGGGGAGACTAAGGATACATGACAACTAAATGTAATGTGGTATCTTGGAGAGGATCCTGGAAGAGAAAAAGAGCATTCGTCGAAAAACTGGTGAAATCCAAAAAATGTCTGTAGTTTTATTTAATGGTATTGTACCAATGTCAGTTCTTAGTTTTGACAAATGTATCACAGTTATGCAAGATATTAACATTAGGGGAAACTAAGTGAAGGGTGTATGGAAACCCCCGGGGACTATCTTTGCAAATTATTCTAAAATAAAAAGTTTGTTTCAAAAATGACTCCCTTAATATATATCTACTCATAAGTTTGCTAAAATATAACTTGCTTTGGGAGCTGAACATTTATTAACTCAAAAACATTTCGATACCCCTACTATTTGTCAAATAGTTCAGAAAGGACTGGTTTAGCCTGCTGAATACATTATTAAGCGATGAGAACTCAGGTTATATTAGCCCAGATGACAACCCATTTTCTACTTTCAAGAGTAGAGGAGGAAAAGTTTTGAAAGCTTTGGTTGGAAGTGGAGGAAACCAGATAATGAAACCACAGACATAAAATAACAATCTGTGAGGATTCTATTCAAACTAGGAGTTTTGAAGAATATTAACTATTAATAAGTTGGATTGATGACCTGGAAAATAACTTCTGATTGAGGGGGAAAGGCCATGCTTTAGATTCTTTTTCATGAAGATAGAGGAAAGTAGATTTTTTTAACCACATATGAAGATCAAAAAGATAAAATGGGGGCTTCCCTGGTGGCACAGTGGTTGAGAGTCCGCCTGCCGATGCAGGGGGCACGGGTTCATGCCCTGGTCCGGGAAGATCCCACATGCCGTGGAGCGGCTGGGTCCGTGGGCCATGGCCGCTGAGCCTGGGCGTCTGGAGCCTGTGCTCCGCAACAGGAGAGGCCACAGCAGTGAGAGGCCCACGTACCACAAAAAAAAAAAAAAAAAATGTTTCGCTTCCTCACACCTGTATAATTTTATATTGTATGTCAGCTCACCCTTTAGAAAACCGTATAATGTACAGTAAGTCATAACCAGGAAGGTAGAGACTAAAAAAGGAATGCCATTCTTTTACTGAAACAAAAGGACAAAATAGGAGAAGAAAATTCCAGGATCAGCACAAATTTAAAGAATTCTATAATTTTAAAGTTCTGCATTTAATCTTAAGGTCAGTATTGCTAGTTCAAAGAAACCATTTGGAATAAACTGTTTTGCTAATAGGTCCTTTTTTTTGTTTGTTTATAAGTTAAAAGTCTAGCTAAGCCAAATAATGATGGAACTATCAGCATAACAGTTTAGTGATTTTTTTAGTAGTGAAACAAAAGGCCACATAGAAATAACCCTGACTTAGAACACTGATCATCTACACTTACCTAGATTATGCTACAGTCTCTACAGATGATCTAGAAGTGCTTTTCTGCCGTTCAGCTATCATACCACCTACTTGGATTATATTAGTAGCCACGACTATGCTGAATGAATTGTGGTCACCACAGAGGACAGTGTTGATAGACCTACTTTCCAAGAGCCCAAGGCAAAAGGCTATTTAGGACAATGCGGCCAGTTCAATAAAATGATGAATCAAGTTCAACAACAACAAAATGTAGCCCAAGTTAAATACTTCCTCACATATTCAATACAAAATGAAAGAAAATCATATAAATTGGAAAGCAGTAGAATTAAACTCAAAATGAAATATAACTGGTAATTAGAATTTTGATAATGAAGTTTCAGAATATATACTCAACAGCAGTGATTTTTAATCATTTACCAAGTAAGTTCCACTAAGGAAGAACATATAAGAGGCAGGTTCTTTTAAGGTAGCAGTAGGAAATTCTGAAAACGATTTTGACGTAATCTAATCAACCACCTTCTTTTCCAAATGAGGAAACCTATGGAGTTGTAACAATGGCCAATAATTATTGTAGGCTTATTGGGTGCCAAGGACCCTGCATAATCTCATTTAGTCCTCACCAAAATCAAACAGGCAGGTAAACTCCTCAGAGATTATGAAACTTAGACTAAGCAAGGTGAGTAATTTACACATGATCACATAGAAAGTGGCAGACTTACAACGGAATGATCTTACAGTCAATGAATAGGAAACATTGGAGGTTGGTAACAAATGACTTACCATTTAACTTAGCTCATAAGCTTTTAGAGAAAGCATCGCTTTATTACTCTCTGGAAGTATCTCAGACATTGTCATATTAAAATATATACTTGGTGTGTATGTATATATATATATATATATATATATATATATATATATATATATATAAAGACATCCTTCTGTATGAAAATGTCTTTAGTATGATTCCGCTTGTTCCTCCAGTTAAATTGGTTCCTTCCTTTACATCTGAAACTACATGTTGGTGTTACTGGAAGAACCGTCAAAAGGTTCTGCCTTAATATTTTTCCTGGGGCAATGAGATGATATTATTATAATTAACAAGGTTCAAAGGACTTTCAGGTAAGTAGAATGTATGGTATGTTAGAAAATAAGAAACATGGGCTTAGTAGAATTTAAAGACTACCAGAACTACTACTTTTCCAGTAACCTACTTGTCCAAGTATAAATACCTGCTAGATATTATTTGGGGAAATAACCTGAATGTTAATTAGTATCTTGAATTGACAGAGTGGGTAGAATAATATTAATATTTATCCTTTGAAGTGTAACTAATGGAGTTTCAGTCTATTCATAGTGGAACTCCATATCAAAGTTCTATTTCTTTGGTTAGTTTAAAATACCTCATAATATTTCGAGTAATGCTAAGGAACTACAAGAAGACTATTTTTAATACTATTTTTTTTTTTTTTTTTTTGGTACACGGGCCTTTCACTGTTGTGGTCTCTCCCGTTGCGGAGCACAGGCTCCGGACGCGCAGGCTCAGCGGCCATGGCTCACGGGCCCAGGCGCTCCGCGGCATGTGGGATCTTCCCGGACCGGGGCACGAACCCGCGTCCCCTGCATCGGCAGGCGGACTCTCAACCACTGCGCCACCAGGGAAGCCCATACTATTTTTTTAGATAGCAAAAGCAACGGCGACTCATTTAAATTTCTAAAATAAAGAAAATTAGGTGGTTTTTAAAAAAATTTCTTTTTATAAATTCCTGTTAACCAAAATAATCACAGCCAACATTTTTGTGTATTTCCTTCCAGGTTATTTTCATTCATAGATTTGGTGTGTATTTTACATTCTGTTAGTAGTTATATTACCCCAATGGTTCTTAAACTTTAATCAACAGTGAAGTGAGGAGGGAGGGGTGATCCTAAAGGCTCCGCCACCCTGGCAGATTCTGTCTGCTCTCTGTTCTTCTCTTCTATTATTTTTGCTGGGTATGGGGGATGCTGAACCCCAGGGGCTGGTCACCCTCAGAGGCCTACAGGAGAATCTTCCTCTGGGGTGGAATATGCAGACAGAGGCTGAGAGTATCCTGAAGGTGAGCACCTAAGGGTTAGACAGGGCTGAGGTATCTGATAAACCAACCACACAGGACTTGCCTGCTATGTGCCACTTGACCCTTGCATACTTTTCCTGCTCCTTAGGTGGCTGTGACACTCATTTTCCATTGCCACACAAAGGGAAGGAGAGCTGACAACAGGAGCACCAGCAGGAGAGCTGCGAGGCAGTGAAGCAGTATCACCAAGTGACCAGAGTCTCGTTATTAGGGAAGGTAGGAAGGTTACTGAAACTGGTAAGAAGGTCAAGGGAACTGAATAGTCCCAGCGATGAGGGAGGGACTGGTGAACAGTGAACCCTTTTCATAGTTTAATTTCTTTTGATGAAAGCATACAGTGAGGGCTTTGTAGCTTGGAAAACCTGCAAATAAATGAAGGTTAGTCCAGTGAGGAATGGCCAAGCCCTCACAAAGCTGACTGTCAACCCATCTAATTGGAATTTGATCGCAGCAATTAAGGGCAAGTGTCTTAGCCTTCTCTCCTTATGACCTCCAAATAAGATTTCAAGTTTGAAAGCCCCATCTATGACGACAATTGATTTCGGAAACTGCAAAAGTGTGTGAGGGACATTAAGGAGAAGGTCTGGCCTTTAATAAACCCTTTACATTTCTTTGGAATAGGTGTGTTACATTGTGTTATCTTTGCTTTTACTTTAAAAATGATTATTCTCAACCTGAGGCATATTCTACAAGATCTATACTCTTCAAAATATCAATGTCATAAAAGACAAAGACTGATGAAATGTTCCAGATCAAAGATGGATAAAGTGTGACAACTGAATGCAAAGCATAACCCAGAGTTTTTCTTTTGCTATAAAAGACACTAATGGAACAATTGGTGAGATATGAATCAGGTCTGGATATTAGATAATAGTATCACATCAAAGTTAATTTCCTGATTATGATAATTGCATGTGATTCTGTAAGATAATATCCTAATTTGGGGATATGTGGATATTCATTTCAATTAATTCTTATCCTTGAAGTATTTAGGGTTAAAGGTAGCATCATGTCTGCAATTTACTCTCCAACAGTTCAGGAAAAGATTACATACATAAAGAGAAAGAAGGATAAAGCTAGTGTGATCAATATTTGAGGATTCTGGTGTAAAACTGCATGGAAATTCTCTGTACTATTCTCTCCTGTAAGTTGAACATTATGTCAAGTAAAAAAAATTTAAATAATAAAAGATGGCTTTTAAACCTTAAAAAATGTTTAACATGGTCTTATTAATATTACATAAATATTGCAAGGCACCACTGTAAATACTTAGGATAGTTTTAATTATTGATAATGTGTTTTCCTTTTCATGACATACACTAAAATTCTAATGGCCAAACATGATTTTACATTTATAGTAAGGAATGATCTAACTGGTCTTACTACATATCACCAGAAACAGCAAATCCCGCCAGTCATCCACCAGCAAGAATTGTCCCCTAGGAGAGCTGATTTACACAGCAGTACATCAAATGGATAAGAAAGGCACAGAACACAGGTGAGCGATTTAAAGGAATACTACCATTTTACACTGTACATTTGAATATCACTTTTTCTTTTCTAAGTATTTTTGCCCATATTATCTCATTTTATACCCTGCATTCATGTACCATCTAAGACTTGCTGTTTTTAAAGCAGGCATTTTCACAGCTAGATGAGATTTTTAAAAAATCTATATATATTTGAAGATGGTTAGAAACAACTACAATCTGAGAAAGACCTCTTAATGACTGGAGCTAGAAAAGGAAGGGGAGGATTTCATTATTCTCAAAGCACCTGGAAATGTGAACGTTGCTTATTCTTAATCTATCACAATGCTGAAATCCAACACCTGCCTTGGGCTGTTTGTCTATGATAAATCAAAATAGGTTTTAGTCATGACAAGAACAATGATATCAACCCAAATAGAATCTTGTTTCCATGAGTATATATTTGCCCTACTCTATTAAACTGAAGCCAATTAGAACTTTGTATTACAAGATTTCCATCTAAATTCAACCCCAAGATAAAGAGATTTGCTGTCTGAACATTGTTTTCCTTGCATTTACCAGTGGTGGCCGGATTCTGAGAAATGGATGAAAAAAAAAATGTTTAGGGTTGATGGAAAAGAAAAAAATAATACTGAATTTTAACTTTCAGTATTTTAAAGGAAAGCCACGTTCAAATGTAAGGATTTTTAACAGAGATAATTTGTCAATTATTTACACATATAATTCTCTTGGACTTTATCTTCAAATATGAAGAAAATAAAATGCAGTTATTTTTAACAATGGATATAATTCAGATTCTACTGTCACTCCTCTGCCTAATTTCCCCCTTACCTTCAAGCTCATACCCTGCCCCCAAACATCAAAACTTTTCACTGGGGATTTGCCCTTCTGGGAAGGCTTTCCCCACAGATATTCATTCACAGGACTCCATCTATCCATCCCCTGCATCCTTTGGGTCTTGCTTCTGTAACTTTCTCCATGAGCCTTCCACGGCCAATTTATCCAAAACTGCAAATCATACCCCACCCCAACTCCCCATACTTCCTGTCCCCCTGCCCTCAGTCATTTTTTGCTTAGCATTTACAGTTTACTTGCTTATCTTGTTTATGGTCTATTTACCTTCCTGGAATGTAAGTTTCATGCGGGAAGTTTTGTTATTTATTCCATCCCTAGTGTCTAACACTTTTTTAGCATATCTTTCATCTGTTAAATAAATGAATGAGTGAATGCTAAAGACCAAATAAATAATAGCAATAATAGCTTATCAATGAATAATAACAGCAACAACAATAATAATAATAGCAGTGAGCAAATTTATGAACTGTGTACTGTCAAAACTATCAGTTATAAGCATTTTGTTTGTTGGTTTGTGTCCTTACTTTTTTTTAATTTTTAAATTACTTTTAGTGTGGATAAATAAAAGAATATGTTCAAATTTCACAGTAGTAAGCAAATTCCACAGCAGACCCTCAGCTCAGTAAACACTAGTGTCTCCTGTAAGCATGTGCTAGAAAGAGTTTTACTCTGGGTAACAAGTTACTATGTTGCTCAGTGAAAATGTGAACCAAACCTCAATTGATGAGCTACTAATAATTCCTTCCTCAGGTCAATATGAATAGATATATATTTGAACTTATTCATTATATAGAAAATGTATTAAGATGGGAAATGTGTGTGGGAGTACATGGAATTGGTGCATTCCTAAATGTTATGGACTAAATTGTGTCCCTCCCCACCCCCAATTCGTACATTGAAGCCCTAACCCTCAATATGATGGTATTTAGAGGTGGGACCTTTGGAGGCAATTAGGATTAAATGAGGTCATGAGGGTGGGGCCCTCCTGATGGAATTAGTGCCCTTATGAAAAGAGACACCAGAGAGCTTGCTTCTTCACTCTGTCTTTCCACCATGTAAGGATACGGGGAGCAGGCAGCTGTCTAAAAGCCAGGAAGAGAGCCCTCACCAGAAACTCACTATGCTGGCACCTTGATCTTGGGCTTTCCAGCCTCCAGAACTGCAAAAGAAGACATTTCTATTGCTTAAGCCACCCAATTTATGGTATTTTGTTACAGCAGCCTGAGCTAACTAAAACACTGAACAAAATTAAAAACCAGATCCTCCAAGGTGGAAAATAAGAAGTAAACATTCCATATATGTAGGCAGGTGGACTTCTCACCTTTCTCTAGAATTACTCCTTATAATTACTATTATTGCCTCCATACTGTCCCAAGAGTGGTTCTATATAATTTGTTTTTGTTTGTTTGTTTGCGGTACGCGGGCCTCTCACTGCTGTGGCCTCTCCCATTGTGGAGCACAGGCTCCGGACACACAGGCTCAGCGGCCATGGCTCACGGGCGTAGCCGCTCCGCAGCATGTGGAATCTTCCCGGACTGGGACACAAACCTGTGTCCCCTGCATTGGCAGGTGGACTCTCAACCACTGCGCCACCAGCCCGGTTCTATATAATTTAAAACTCAGATGCAAGTGAGATCCTGAGGTCATTCCCACTATATTCTGTACAAAGCTAAGACAGGACTGGGCTGTTTGGACAAGTTTTACATGTGATTAAGGGATAACCAAGGGTAATTACATAAAAACTAAGGTCAGCACAAGACCTGGTTTGCTCTCTGGGCTTCACAGTGCCCATCTAGGCCTAACTCTTGGTGGGCACCAGATTCACACCAACCACTGGGGCGCACGTGCTCAGACTCTTCTTCTGGAAGTCTGGGCCTTAGGAAGGGAAGCATCTTTTGCTTGAGCCAACCTGAGAAATTCCCACAACCCCCACCTAATGACTGCTGTGTCCCTGGGCTCTGGTAGCTGAAACGGCTCTGATGGAGGGCTAGGGTATGAGGTTCAGATCCATCAAACCACATAGGGAGAGACAAGGTTGCTTTCCCTCATCCATGGATGCAGATGGCTTCTTGTCCAACCTCTCCCAAGAATTCTGAACCAGGGGAGAGAAGGGGGAGGAAAAAGCAATGGACAGAGGATGCTGGGTACTTATAGCTACTGAGAGATTGCCAGGGAGAAAGCAAACCTTTGTTTTCAAGTCATTTTCAAATCATCACGATCTCTAAAATCACAGCAAGGACAAAATATTGAAAAACTGAGGCAAGGGTAAGATTTGCATATCAAGTGTTATAATGTATGCAAATGTCAGGCACAGTAAGTGAGCTGGGGAGAGGTGGTGTGATTGAAGCTTAGTGAGAAGTTGCTTTACCCCGAATCACTCAGTTTTCATTATCTCGTTTAATAAGAGCTTGTGGTTCTTCCAAAGTATGTAACTGATTTCATGTCCTTTTGCCATTTCTATAGCATTTCTAACAGTTGTCGTTTTATCCCTGGAAAGTTGGTACTACCTCATGAGCCACTGATTTTGAGAGTGGCCACACCCACTAAGTTCTGTGTCACCCCCGCACACACACAATAGATCATGCTAACCCCTTTTTTACAGAAAGGTATGCTCGGACATGGTGTGAGGGGCAGGGAAGGGGGGTGTCATTACAGAGCAACTGGTTAGAACACCTACCAATTAGGACAGGTTTGTGAGTTTGAGCCTCGGGCACACTGGGTCTGTCCTCTGTTCCATGGCTCCCAGCTGCATCCCTAGCATCTATCTATCTACCCAACCTCATTCAAGATCAGAATGATTGTACACCTTGTTGTGGGTGGAATAACACTTGCATATCACCAGACCTGAGAAGCAACTGCCTGATCATTGATCATCTCCATAAATAGAAGACAGGTATTAAAGTATTACACAAAATGGTTTTGTTGTTACACAAAACCTGCCAAATTGGAAATTATTTCCCAGATCTGAGCATCTCTCAACTAAATGTTACATGCCAAAGAAATAAACATGTCATAAAGTGTGACATATCAGGGCATACTAGGAGTAAGAAGGAAAATAGAGAAAACGGTAATATTTCAGAAAATTTAAAAAAAAGAAGAAGAAAGCTGAGAAACAGTAATAGTTGGAATTTTTTCATGGAGGTTGTTCTTTCTGTTTATAATTTTCCTAATATTCGTAACACTAGGTTTAGATTTGGAACTCCCATGGCAAGTGTCTCTTGCTCTCTTGATATTTCTCCAGAAGTTCATGTGCAGTATTTGATTATATCACAATCAAAATTTAGAGCACATTGCATGCAAAGTACAAAAGTAAAACATCAGTACTAACTGGAAATGCCTGATAAAATACACCTACTTCGTTTTTTCCCTTGTACTTTTCAATCTTTTCTAAGTAGATTACCATAACTCTCACAACTAGGAAAAAAACCATTTAAACTGCCTGCTAATTAAGACAATGCTATTTAATATGTTCCAGAGTTTGTAACACGGGCATTGCCTATTCTCTCTCCATTCCTTCTTTGACTCTTCAGACAGCCAGTTTTGGAAATGAGATGCTCTGCTTTGATGGTAGGCCAACAGCAAATTAAACTACTCCTGAATTTCACAAGTCTAACATTTCAAATGAGATTTCAGCTCACTCCACACAGTGTAGCACACTTGTGCCTGATGAAGCATTGCTGATAGAATAATTAGCTTGAACAATGTGTGAAAGCCAAGGGACAGTTTTTTAGGCAGTCACTAACTGTTGTTCCCTCTATGCTCTTACAAATGAACGTTCAAGAGGTGAAGAGGGAGAAGGGCCTTTCCTTTGACCCAGCACAGGATTTCTGCAGTGGTGTGTGCAGCGTTTAGAGAGGAATGCACGTGGAGAGGTATCCAGCCAGCCAGATCAGACTTCGTTTGCAGCCAGATGACCACCACATCTTATCCTACAAATATTATCTGGTGCTCAGTCTTGAGCCCTCATATATGAGAGAGTAAAAGTGTGGAGTCTGGGTGTCTTTGAACAGCCACTTAAACTATGGTTTCTATTTTTAAAATCTACCTTCACGCAACTGATCCTTTTACTTTGCTGGTTAATTTTAATGCTATCTTTAAAAGATGATAGCTAATCGAGAGTGTAAGATAGCAGACACAAGTAACATGTAGCACCTCTCTGGCTAATCTGGAACTGCGAGTCGCAGCTCAATCCAATATAGTTACCTCCCCCAGGCCTGGGTGTGCAGGCTTATTTTGGAGTTAGACCCAGCTGAGGCTTGAAACTGGCTCCAGGCGTTTCCTAGCATTACCAGACGGTGGGATCCTCTAGGAAGCAATTCTACTGTGGGCTTTCTATTCCCGAACCGGGTCTTTGAACATAATTCTGCTTTCTCACCCAGTAACCAGCAAATTCAGCCTTCTCATTCCTGACTAACCTGTCTCTCCATCTCTCTACCCAAGGAAAAAAATTAGGAAAGAAAGAGAAAGACAAGGAAGAGAGAGGTAGATTAGGGTCTCCCATTTCCTGTATATGCTAAGAGAAGCCAGTATTCCTTTTCTTCTTGGCCATGATGATTTCTGTCCCCTCCCCAAGTGCCGTTTTTTCCTACTTTTAGCATTGTTTTGTTTTAAGAAATCCTTCTCCTCTAAAGTCTTATCTGGTGATTCAATTTCAAAACCAACTGGAATCTTTACCAACCATCCCATAGCCAAAGCATAATCTGGGTTTGTATTAAGAAATATCCCTGGTAAAATCCCAAATATCTGGTGTTTGGTTGTTTTGTTTTTTGATTTTTGTTCTTGGCCAATCAATATGTCTCCCTTTCCATTCATTCATGCCTAGTCCCTGCTGATTCTGTGAGCTCCCCAAATTTGTGTACCAAATTCCCTTTTGCTTAAATTAGCCAACTTTTGGTTAGTCGTCGTTGGTTTAGCCAGCTTAGTCGCTCAATAAACAAAAATGTTAACCAATACACTTGGCCTCCATCTTGCCCCTCACCTCTTCTCCCGGATCTAAAATTTCTAGAGATTAAGCATAGATTAGATAACAATTATCCAAATGTTATCTCCCAGATAAATTTACCAGATCAGTAAACTGAAATTAAGTGAATGAGGAACAAGAGCTGATACAAGACGGGACTATTTCAGCAGCGCAATATCATGAGGTGTATTCTTAAAAGACACAAAGAAAGATGTGAGTGCGCATGCCCGTCTGCAACACTGGTGGTCAGGACTTGGTTTCGTTTTAGCCAGAGTCGGCTTTAGTGAAAGACTATTGGAGGAGCCTAACCAGTAGTCTTCTGCTCTGATACCCTTCTTACTTCTTCAGAAATGAAGACAACCAGGACAGAGATAATTGGAACTTCGGGAAAGGGATAAGGACAGAAGTCATAGGCAGGCAGTGACAGAGCTGACGTTACAGGTTTCCTTATATGTATCATGTACCGGGTCATTCAAGTGCTTTTTGTTTTTTGTTTGTTTTGTTTTGTTTGCGGTACGCGGGCCTCTCACTGTTGTGGCCTCTCCCGTTGCGGAGCACAGGCTCCGGACGCGCAGGCTCAGTGGCCATGGCTCACGGGCCCAGCCTCTCCGCGGCATATGGGATCTTCCCGGACCGGGGCACGAACCCGTGTCCCCTGCATCGGCAGGCGGACTCTCAACCACTGCGCCACCAGGGAAGCCCTCAAGTGCTTTTATGAACATTATCTCTGCTGCTCTTCACAGCAATGCTGGGGAAAGGCGGGGCAGAGATTGTGGTCTCCATCTGACTGCTGAAACACTGAGCTGCAGAGAGATGAAGTCAGTTTTCATCGGTCCAAAGCTGAAACCCACATTTCTGGCTTCTCCTATAAAGAAACCAGAGGTAGGCTGAGTAACGCGTTGACTAAGAGAAACAAGTGGTAAATGAGGGAAGACTTGTAGACCTTCAATTATTAATACTTTCTATTGAGATTCAGAGATAAGTCCGTTACTCTGAAGGTGGGGATAACACCTGGTTGCCTGAGAGAAGGGACTGGCATTGGAGCAGGTGCTCCATTAATGTTTAATGAAAAATGAGCTAAGACGTGAGATAGGCCGGACAACCTGAGAGAGGGCCTTAGTGCCCGTACGGGGTTTTGATTCTGCACAACGGGTAAATAGAAGCCTTTGGAGAGGTTTCATAGAGAAAGCACTAGGTCAAGCTCCCTGGCTTATTGAACGACAGCAAAAACTTTTATACTCATATTTTGTTTTCTCAATGACGAGGTCTAAACTAAAGAACAAAAATTCCGCCTTCCTACAGCCCACTGAGGCAAACCCCAGGGAAATCATCATTTTCTTTTCAGGCTTTGGGGTTGCACTCTTTGCTATCTGCTTTCACCACGACGACCACCACCCCGCCCCCCAAACGCGCTACTGGAGCGACCCAAGGCTTCTTTCTGAAGGCGGTAGCTTGGAGGCGTTTAATCACTGTATATTCAAGTCCGACAGAAAGGCGAGCCCACGTGGGAGCCCCGGGCGGTCGCTGGCTCGGAGCAGCGTCTCCCAGCGAGCAGAGGTAGCAAGCGCGTTCCGGGGCCTCCCTCCTTGCGCAGCGCTCAGCCCCCGCGAGCTACCACCTCCCCGGCGGCCGGGGGAACTCAGCCGGCTCTGGGAGGTCGGGCGGCGGCCGAACGGCCGCTGCTATTGGCTGGTCGGGCGGCGGCGGAGGGGCGGGGCCTCCGTGATTGGCGGGGGCCCCAGCCGAAGGGGGCGGGGCCGCTATATCAGAGAAGTCCCCGCTGCGGCGCAGGCAGTCGGGCTGCTGGAGTGCGGCGACGTCGCGGGACTCGGAGAGCCAGCTGGCGGGCGGGCTGGAGAGGGGGTGGCGGGGAGGGCGCGGCGGCTGCGGGTTGCAGGGCAGTGGTCTGCAGGGCTTCAGCCTCCCGAGGGCCAGCCTCGCCGAGCCCGGAACTGGGTCTGAACCCCGCGCACAGCAAAGACGAGGCGGCTGTGGCGGCAGCGGCGGCCCCAGCCATGCTGTGCTATGTGACGAGGCCGGACGCGGTGCTGATGGAGGTGGAGGTGGAGGCGAAAGCCAACGGCGAGGACTGCCTCAACCAGGTGAGGACCAGGGGCCAGGCGCGGGGTCCAGGCCGGTTCCCCGAGGCCGAGGGGCCTCGCTGTGGCGCCGGGACGCGCCGCTTGCCGGGGTCCGGCGGCGCAGCGGCGGCGGCGGCGGGGTTAGTGCGCCCCAGGCGCCCGGCCTGCGCCCCCTCCTCCACGAGGCCGTGGGGCGCACGGCCCCTTCGTGGCGTGCCGGGGGCGCGTGGTGGGGTGGGGGTGGAGGGCGCGGGGGACGCGCGGCGGGCCTGCCCCCCTGCCCCCCAGCCCGGGACTTTCCCGGAAGAAGGAGGCCCAGCACACCTGCCTCAGGTGTGTGAATGATGCCTCCTGTCGGGTCCCCGCGGGGCCTGGCAGCGCCACCTGCGTCCCGGGATGAGGTGGCTGGAGGCGGTCGCAGGTCCCTCGGGTTGCTCGGCAGAGACAAGCAGTGCCCTTGTCTCTTGATGCTTCTCAAATGGAGAAGCATTTCTTATGCACCTCCTTGCATCTCCCGATTCGCGGGGGACGAGAGGACGGTAGGTTTGGGTCGTGGACTCCTCGGTTGTCTTTAAGCACGCGTTTCCTTAGGAGTGAGGAGGAACGGTTCCAAACAGTGCATAGTGGTGTGGCAGAAAATTTGATCTCAAGTGAAACGCTGTGCCCTCCAACCCCCTCGACCTGAGATGTTTGGAAAACCTCCTGCAAAGCTTAGCTGACACTTGTGGCGTGTTTCCTCAATGTGTTTGCTTTTTTGGAGTCCAGATGGTTAAAATTGTCCAGATAATAAGCTGCCAGATCAGCTGTGCAGATTGTGCTAGTGGAGGGAATTCCAGTGATTGGAATAAAAAGGAAAATACCCCGTGGATTCCCGTCCTCAGCCTTTCTGGAAGGCTACATTTTGAGAACTCCTTTTGTGCCTCTATACTACATCTAGTGGTTTCGCGTCACTGGAGCCTTAGAACTCTGTTGTTTTAGCTGACAACAGGAATTGTAACACCGTTGTTGAACTTTGTTATTTTTTAAAAAAAAAAGAACAGTCAGGAATCTTAGACTCAGATGGAGCCTTTGGGTTTGCTTTGACCACATGGACCGCTTGCTCATCCACACTGCATTCATTTTTGTTTTAGGTGTGCAGACGATTGGGAATTATAGAAGTTGATTATTTTGGACTGCAGTTTACGGGTAGCAAAGGTGAAAGTTTATGGCTAAATCTGAGAAATCGGATCTCCCAGCAGATGGATGGGCTAGCCCCTTACCGGCTTAAACTGAGAGTCAAGTTCTTCGTGGAGCCTCATCTCATCTTACAGGAGCAGACTAGGTAAAGTGACGCTAAAATAAACCAATGTCAAATAGACCTCTGATTCCATTTAGGAAGGGCCACTGCACCTTCCCAGAGATGTTCATAGGCAAATTTGTTTTGATACAGAGTGAGTTGGTTATAACTTAGAAGTTTTCCATAGCACAGTTCTTTTGTTGAGGTGAAAAGAGAGCTGCATAGTTGGCCTGGGGTACATTTTCCACCTCTTCTGGTGTTTTTCTTATTTTAATAGACAATGGGAGAGTAAGGTTGAATTCTTACAAACACTTGAGATCAGTGCCACAACGCAAAAAAATTAAAGAAAGAAAGAAAAAAGACCTAACTGACTTCCTGATAGTGGCATCTACTGCCCGATAGTAACCTCTGTCTCAGCAGTGTTACTACAGGTCATTGCAGACTGCTCTAACAGAAAGCAGGAAACAGTTCCTCTTGGGTTACTTAAACTTGGTCAACTTCTTCAGCCTAGTGTCAAGTTACAGTGTGTAGCAAAGAGCTCTGTCCGAATTTTAAAAGTTTTTCAGTTTCTTGAAAACTTAGTCAGAAAACTCTTTTAAGGCCAGTAGTAATCTAACACTACCCCACAGATAGTTTATACATGATTGTTGGGTTCAGATTGTTAAATTTATCTCTTCTAGAAAGCCACCACTAGTGGTAGACAATTGGAGCATGTGGTTTCCTTTTTCAAACAGAAAATGGATTCTCCCCTGGACTGGCTGTAATACTTTTCTCAAGGATGAGCCAAGCTAGGAAACTGGTGTTTAATATTTACTGCTGAAATGCAGGAGACCTAAATCTTATAGTGGCATGTAAAAAAAAAAGAAAAAGAAAAAGGAAAATGACTACTTTTAAACATGGTAAACTTTGGATCTTAGTTCTAATGTTTTTCATAATCCTTTGGATTGGAAATTTGCCATGCACATAAAAAATGTGAGTGTGAGAATTATGAGTAATGAGTGAGCCATATCCTTTAAGAGTTTTTAACATGTCATTTTTTTGGTTGTTTACCAGAGGACGTATAGACACATATTTTGAAACACTATTTATTTGAATTTGAAATCTCTCCTTTGCCTTTTTATGGAGCTTTAAATGGTGAGAGAAGTGTTCAATTTTGTATCTGAGGGAAGCTAGTATATTGAATTCTTAGTGCTCCTGAAAATATGTTGCAAAATATTCAAGTGATTTCATATTTAAGGATGTTTTAGCTGTCTATATGAATCAGGATAGGTTGGGTTTTTTATTTTTTTATTTTTTTTTAAATTAAAGCGGATTTGTGAATGCTTCCACTTTGCACTTCAGTGTGATAACTTGCAGTTGAGTAAGAGAAAATAATATATATATAAAACATCTTGGAACTTTCATTGTGTAGCTTTATCATTATTTTGCAATTATTACAGGGCCTCCAGATTCAAATCTATTTTGATGACACAGGTTTATTTTTTAAACCTGCAGAAACTTGGAGGACCAAATACATCATTTAAACAATGACTGAGGGACTTCCCTGGCGGTCCAGTGGTTAAGACTTCGCCTTCCAATGCAGGGGGTGTGGGTTTGATCCCTGGTTGGGGAGCTGAGATCCCACATGCCTCGTGGCCAAAAAACCAAAACATAAAACAGAAGCAATATTGTAAAAACTTCAATAAAGACTTTAAAAAAATGGTCCAGATCAAATAATCTTTAAAAAAACCCAGTGGCTGCAGTCATAATATAATACGTACATCTGTATTATAAATGCTTACAGATTTTACAATTTGCTACTAGTCTTTACCTGTGCTTTCTTGTAATAGAGTGAATAACTATTATCAGCTCCATTCTATTCATGCAAGAAATAGAGATATTTTATGAATTAGAATTGGAATCAAATTTCCTACTTTATTGACTCAATTGACTTTGACTCGAGATTCATGTCTAATAGCACTCAAACATTGCACATACCTAGTTAGACTAGGTAATTTTAATTGATTTTCATTCCTTTTGAAATTATACTGAAAAATTCATGTGATTTTGACTTTTAAAATATTGGTGTATTTTACTTGTTTTTGTGGGGTTGTCTGAAATAAATACAGAATTTTAAGAAAATGCCACCTAAACTTTATATAGCATTCTGCTTTAATAACTAGATAAAGTGCGTTGTAATTAGCATTGTACCTTTTCATTAGGATCAGTAGTCCTGCTGCGTCGAATGTAGTTACAATTAGCATTGTGTTTATGTGCATGATACTACGGAACAGAAATACTTATTTTCCCTAATATTATGTTATCAAGATAAAGCTGGTTGATAAACTTTTTTGATATTTAATCATTTGTTGTAAAATATTCATATAAAATGCCATGAAAATAAAATCGATCTGTTTACATGGTGAGTAAGCTCAGCTTTGCCAGTCCAGTTATGAGAGGTGATATTTTCCCAGCTCTTCATCAAGTCATGAGGTCAAGTCATCAGTCATTTCCATTTAATACTCAGAAAGTGTCTGGACAGTTTATTAAATGTGCTGAAATATCCTAGCCAAGTTGTCTCTGTGGACAATTAAAGCAGCCTGCTCACAGTAGCTGGCCTGACTGGGGGCCAGTTAATATATTAGTTTGCATTAGATTAGGGAAGCTGCTGTGAGAATGACAGGCAGGAAGGCCCGTCTGTAAGAGCAGAGCTCTAGGGGCAAGGCAGAAGCCCCTGCGTTCTGGGTCCAGCTCAGCAGTCTGCCTCCAGCATGTACAGCCTTCCAAGACTTGAGCCCAACTGAAAACCCTGAAAGAGATTCTTTAAATCCCTTCTAGCAGTAGACTTTTTTTTTCTTGGCTTCTGCTTCCTCTCCATATTATTTTCCTAATGCTTTTTCTAAATACATTTCTCTGAAGAGAGGAAAAAATATATCCAATGTCTGCTTAGATTGGTAGATAGAGTTAGTCTGGCCTCTGATGTGGCCTGATTTTAGATTTGATTCTTTACCTGGATAATTATGTTTGCTCTGGAATGGGGGATTCTGGAAAGTAACCAGAGAGTTTTGTTTAGACTCAGCTGGCACCTTTCAGAGATTGGCGACAGCAGGTGTTTTCAGCAGATGTTTGCCATGCTATGGATTAAAACGAAAAGTGAAATTAATATATTCCAGAAGTAAATCTGAAATCATAATCATCTTTGAAATTATTACCTTTCAGAAGCTTTCGGTTATTCACAGCAATTCAGACCAGATTTTGTCAACATTTTCAAAACCAGAGATTAGAGAATTATATGCTTCATCTTCAGGGATGGTAATTATACCATCCATTCCCAGTAAAATCTTTCTGTTTCTCCTTGACTGCCACATTTTAGCAGAGCTCTGTGTTCTTTGCTAGAGGCACCCTGCTTGGTTAAGACTTAACAACACCTGAATCCTCTATCCCAGAAACCAATCCCAGTACAGGGGCTCTGTGAGTGCTGAACTACATGTTCATGGAAATGCTATAATCCTGAACGTTGCATCTCATTAGGATCTTAAAAGTTGCGAGCAGTGATGCGTTTGGCTTCAGACCCCAGCTCACTCATCACTCCCCGGGGAAGCCTTCTCCAGGCGTGCTCAGGAGACTAAACTCTCCCAAGACATCGTGTAGCTTTCCTTTATAGCATTTAATGAGTGTGTAACACTCCATTTACTTATGTGACAATTTGCTTATTGTCAGCCGCTCTAATAATCTAAAATTCCATTAAGCAAGGAGCTGATCAACCTTGTATACCCAGAATCTAGCCAGTGCTTGGTGTGTAAATATTTGTTGAATCAATGAATTAAGAACTTGGAAATAAAAAAAAATAGGGTTAACTGATACTGTGATAATATAAATTTTCTTATAGGTATTGAAATGTTTGCCAGTTTGCTTCTATAACTTGAAAAGTTTGAGAATGTCTAAAAGAATTCTCACCACTAAAAAATGTTTTGTAGTGATTTTTCTCAGTTAAGAATTTGCTCAGTGCTTGGCATTCTTTTGTTTGCTTGCTTCCTTCCTTCGCCCCCTCTACCTCATTCCAAGGCGTTTGTTCATTGTGGTTGTTCTTATCTAGAATGAACTACCACGCTCCTGGACCTTTTATGAAGTTCAGATAGTTTTCAAGCCACAGGCTCACTTTATCTAATTTCACCCAATTTGTAGGTCCTGACTACTTATTAAACTCAATTTTTCCCTGTCTCTCAACAAATATTACTTAGACAAGTGAAAATCGAAGGAAGATGGCATCACTGAAACCCACAAAGCAAATGCCACATGCAAACTATAGGCAGGTGGGGGTGGTAATCTCAAACCAGTACACAGCTGAATCACATTGACCCTAGCCAGTGCCTGTAATCACATTCAAAGTCTTATAAAACATCATCAGGCAATGAGAAGCCCACGCATCGCAGCGAAGAGTAGCACTCGCTCACCGCAACTAGAGAAAAGCCGGCGCGCAGCAACGAAGACCCAACGCAGCCAAAAGTAAAATAAATAAAATAAATTTAAAACAAAACACATTGTCACGATGGTAAAGGTTGATTACAGAATTTACCTTTGTGTGATTCAGGATGGGTAAATTCCATAGGATGCATTGCAGGAGTATTATGCTCTTCATATCAACTACATGCCTAAGAGTGGAGTGACACATTCTTTTTTTTTTTTTTTTTTTGGTATGCCCAAATACAACACAGCCTCCAGGAAAGTAAAAAATGGTAAAGACAGACGTGTATATTATTTCCAAAGAAAGTATTACTTACATTTCTGAATTCTTATTTATCTTTTAAGTTTTTCTTTCTGTTCAGAGTACGGGACGTTTGTGGTGGTATATGGTTATTTTAGCCACAGACCGCCCGCCTGGGCCCCTTCAGTCTCTTTTTGAATTTCTGATACTTATATATGTGTATGAAATACCAGAGAACATTGAGAAATTGATTTTTATGTAACCAAAATGAACTGTTCATTTTGAATGTCATTATAAATAAAATTTGAATATTTAAATGGCACAAAGGGCAGATTCAGGGTGACCAGTGGGATCAGGTTCCAGGTTTATTTATTCTCTGAGTCGTGTACCACTACAGCCGGATCCCAGACCTCTTCTGGACCTGATAGCCCTCCACACTAATCTAAATTGTTGAGAAAGAGATTGTAGTTAATGCTCTTAAACTACAAGATTGCCCGGACTGTTGTTTGCCTAGGGACAGCTATCTACAGTGAGTAATCATATTTTTTAGAAGTCCAGATTTTATGCTTCCAAGTGTTCTTCTGCTGTGAGTTGTAACTACTTTTGAACTTAGGAATTTCCCTCACCTGTACCCTCCTTATCTTTTAACTGCCTTGGAGCTGAGGAGAAAGCAAATTTATCGGTGATTCCCATTTTGCATTTTGGGCTTTGAGGAGGAGTTCCTTAAACCTGAATAGAGACCTGACTTGGTAATTATTGGCTGTGACAGGTTTGTCAATTGTAAGCCTTCCATGAAGTGTGGTAGATGTGATGGTTCATTTTAGGTGTGGCTCTTCATTTGAATTCTGAACCTTGACCCTAGGGATTTTAACTGGTGTTATTTTCTCAGCCTCTTACTATGAAAAATTTCAAATGTACGGATAAGTTGAAAATTTTTACAGTGAACACCCAATACCTAGATTCTACTATTAACAGTTTAATATACTTGCTTTATCACATATTTATCCATTTATTGATCCCTCTATCCATCCATCAGTCTATTTTTTCATGCTTTTCAAAATAAGTTGTGTGTGAGTACACATCTCCCTAAATACTTCAGTATGCGTATCACTAACTAGAACTCAGTATTTGCCTACAGTTCTTTTTTTTTCTTTTGATTGATACAAAATTTATATATGATGAAATGCCTAAATCCTAATATACCACTTAATGAGTTTTGGCAAATGGATGTACCTGTTTAAACAAAACCCTTATCAAGTATGAACCATCACTCCAGAAAGTTCTCTCATGCCTCTCTGCAGTCGTTCCCACCCCCCCTTCCCTACCGCCACCCCACAACCAGGTTGTATGTTTTTCCAGCATAGTTTAGTGATGCCTGTTCTACTTCATGTCAGTGGAATCGCACAGTATGTACTCTTTTGTGTCTGGTTCCTTTTGTTCATCATAAATTTTTCGAGACCCATCATCTTATTGTATACATCAGCGGCTCGTTCCTGTTTATTGCTGGATAGTATTCCACTGTAGGAACGTGCTGCTGTTTGTTTATGCATACTCCTATGATGAATACCTGTTTTCCAGCTATCGTGAATAAAGCTGCTCTGAGAGTTCAAGCACAAGTCTTTTGTAGACATGTGTTTTCATTTCTCTTGAGTAAATGAGAATGGAAGAGCTGGGTCCTAGAGGAGGTAATTGTTTAGCTTATAAGTAACTGCCACATCTTTTCCCGAAGCGATTGTACCATTCTGTACTCCTGTCAACAATGTACAGGGGACCAGTGCGTCTGCATCCCTGCCGGGTTTCAGGTGGGTTTATAGTGGTAGCACATTGTGGTTTTAATTTCTACATCTCTGTTGATTAATAACACTTTCATGTGCTTATTGGCCTTTTGTACATCTTTTGCGAAGTATCTATTCAAGTCACTGGCCCTTTTTTATTGAGTTGTTGTCTTTATTTTTGAGCTGCACAAATTCTTTATATATACTAGTCCTTTGTCAGATATATGTTTTATAAGTGTATTTTTTTTTTCCTGTGGTTTGCCTGTGTTTTTGATGCCTTTTGATGAGTAGAAGTTTTTAACCTTGGTGAAGTCTCATTTATCCACTTTTTTCTTTTACGGTTTTTGCTGACTGCATCCTGAGGGGAACCTACCTCCAAGTCGTGAAGATACTCTCCTATGTTTTGTTCTAAAAGGGTTACAGTTGTAGCTTTTACATTTAGGCCTGTGATCTATCTTGAGCTGATTTTTGTTTCACTGGAATTTAAGATACAAAACAAACCTATAGCAATTCTGTTGTGACTTGATAATTTTTAAATATAACTTGGCAGTTCGAGCTTGTGGTTTAATGACTCATTGGACTGAGGCGGGCATATGGGTGATCTCAGTTGGTGTCTCGCTCTGTGAGGGACAAACCAGCCATTACAACGGAGGGCCAAGTTCAGTCAGTCTCTTGGGGAGAAATTCACTTCAGTTATTAGGACTGGAGACTTTTTAAAAATAGCTACTTAGCCATTTTCGCGCTGTCTTAGGTTAGTTACTTAATTTTGAGTTTAATAGTAAATGTGGAGATAGTTGTTTTATATTTGTGTCATGAAAAGCTCTTCAAAATTATGTAACTGGGAAGATAACTGGAGGGCAGTAATTGAGAGTAACTGTGATGAGCAGATCGACAACTCCCGATTGGTTTGCAGAGAGTTCTGCTTTGATTATTAGATGATTTCTTTATGAGACAAGCCAGGGTTTAGAGGAGAGTGCTCTGATTACAGTTCTCAAAAGGTAAATGACCTAACTTTATTCCGTAAAGCTATGGAAAGGAGTTCATTTTAAACATAGAGGAAATCTGACGTACATACTCTGAAACAAAAATATATTAAAGATACGTGACTCTTTTTTAAATTAAAATATGACATATCCTTATATTTATCCCCCCCCCCTTTTTTTTAAGTCTTCCCTAATGCTGCAGCAAGTGTGAATTCATTAAATGCAAAGACATGAGTTAGCTAGAATGTTTCACTTTGGGGCTCCAAACCCCATCCATATATTGAAAGTGTATCCGTTTTCTTAGTAACTGGGTAAAGCTTGAAGAGTCATGAATTTCAAGGTGCAACCAGAACAATGTTTAGAAAATGAGCTTATGTCTGTTAGGACATATTCATAGACATTTGCTTAAGACAAAGAAAGCATTTTTTCCAAAGGCTTTCTTTCTGTTTATGATTCTAGCATGTAGCCTAAATTGAATTAGATAGGCCAACCACTTTTGATCTTTCGTTAAAAAAAAAAAAATTCACTGCAGGCCTGACTTCTTTGACCACATCTGCTCATTTTGATATTATTGGTAACTTTTAACCACTTTACGAAATGGGAGGTGCGGGGCGGGGTGGGGGGGAATCCACGAGCCAGACAGTTACAGGCCAGATGGTTGGAGAGAAAATAATAGGAGAAAATACTTGACTGAAAACCACCCCTAATTATTGAGCCATCACTGGATTCCGTGTGGAAATGTTTCTGTATGCCCTGCCATCCTCCCTCTTCGAAAGAGCACATTAAATAGAGTCTGCAGATGGCCTGCCACCGCGTGACCTTTGCTGTCACTGCTGCACGTGCTCTTCTCCTGGAGAGCATAAACTTATCACCCAAGAGCCAGTTTGTAGCCAGAGTTATTTTGATAGGATACATTCCTTGACACCAAAAGGCTGTACCTTCCATCGAAACAGGAGCGATCAGATATATTCACCCTGGGACCTCGGCATAGGGCTTGGCACAGTGGCGATGCGTGGCAGATTTGTTGACTTGAAATGAAAAGGTTGCTTGATAGCCATGAAATGGCAAAATGCAGGAAGGGCCTTACCAGAAAGTTTCTGTAAATGATGAGGAGGATTTTTGTACTCACAGGGTATCGACCGCAGTGCAGCCGAGAATGTGGAGTATGTTGAAAAGGATATTGTCCCCCACCTCCTTTTGGAAAATTCTGACTCCCAGACCGAGGAAGGATCACATTACTCTCAGGCTGCTGACCACCTGTTAACATTTTGTTACTGCTGCTGCTTTGCCTTTGATTTTGACAGCTGTCTGTCCAGAAGTCGGTCCTGGATAGTTTGGAAAAGGAAATTGGATCAATTTTGAAACTCTTCTTTTGCAGGCTAAACTAGTCTCTAACTTAATACTTAGGAAATAAGTTAAAAGACATTTTCACATAAGCAGTAATTAAATTGAAAAGACTTAGTTGGGGTGATACCCTTAAAATCTTTCAGCACATACTTCTTTAATGGAAGTACATATTTAGGTTTTTGGGTGATACCCTTAAAATCTTTCAGCACATACTTTCTTCTTTAATGGAAGTATATATTTAAGTTTTTGTTCCCTACTGACATGTCCACTGATGAATGCAGAGACAGAGGTACCTTAATCAAGATGGCATTTACCGAACAGTCCTCTAAAAAGCTTTCTGAGGGCTGAAGCAGTGTTGTAACACCAAGATTTTAAGGGACGGCTAGACCTCAGTCCTCAGATAGCTATTTTAAAACAAGTTATTTTTGTAGTTATTTCTTTGCCCCAGTAAGGACCCTCTTCTCAGTTTAGCAGTATGTCAGAAATACTTTAAAGACAAGCAGATGTTTGGGTTAATAAAAACCATGCTTATCTTCTTCCAGTGCTATTATGCATTCTTCACTGTGATTTCTTCATAGGGGGCTTTGAATAAAGAAAAAACTGCAGTGTTTGGCAGAGTCTGATAATTTTAAACATTTCTTTATCATTATAGAAGGCACAAAATGTTGAATTTAAACATTTCTTAAAGGAGGATTAAATGGCTCTTGTCAGCCTGAAGTTTTGAGACTCTCAACAGAGCCCCTCCTTGTATTTCTAGCCTCAAGTTCCCTTGCCTCCTTTTTTTGCATTGTTCACGTTATCCCTTCTACCTGGATGTCTGACACAAGGCTAGCATATAAAGAAAAGCATCTCGAGGACTGGAATAAGGGTATCCAGCTGAAGGGGGGGAATTTAGGAACCCTGTTCAGAGCTTTACAATGATGATCGTAATTCATTTGTTAACAGAAGGAATAGTACGGCGTTGCAGCATGTTTGAGAGACTGTATTGAGTCATCCAAGGAAGGTTATACATTTGCCAGAGACAGATTTCATAATCCAGGCCAGTGTGCCTATGACAGTTTAGATACTCTGTTCAGAATCTTCGGCAACACGGATTGGCAGCCAACAATATGTGAAGTTTTCCAGGATTTCTAATTCTCACATACCTTTCGGTAAATGTAGAATGCAGTGTTGTATACAATTAGGACAGGCTCAGATGGAATGGAACCAGGATGGGGATATAAACTAGTTGCAGACACGTGTAGTTTTACGTACATTTATGGAACTCTGATGTTAGAGGCACTTATGAAGTCAGCTCAGGTGCAGCTAAATACTAGAAGTTAGAACATGTCAAATATAATAGAGGAATAGATAGTTTGCATGTGATATAGACAAAAGGGTATCCAAATGAGGGGACAGGAGGAGTGGCCTTCAGGACAGAGGGAACAGCAAGACCAGAGACGTGGGGGCGTGAATGTACTTGGTTTTTCCAGAAGGAGGAATTGTCCCTTTCCTGGGACGTAGTGGCTGGAGGGAATGACAGGAGATGTGGCTGGAAATCTGGGGCCAGATGTGGAGAACCCTGGGTTCATGCTGACAGTGTGCTTCCTCGGCAAACAATGGGGATCTCTTGAAGGATTCTGAGTGGAGAAATGGCAAGTTTATATCAGAAGCAAGCAACTTGGAAGGTGGATTCACAGAGTCTAGAAGAGAGATCAGCTTAGAGGATATTGTAAATTCTCTGACAGTTGAGAGCTACAAGTAGGATAGAGGAGGTAAAAATGGGAAAAACGGAACTGGATTTAAAGAGTTTTCAGAGACAGAGGAAGATGAAGAGTCAAAAGTGAGTCTGTGGTAAAAATAACAAATCAGTCTCTGGTTTCCACTGGGAGAAAAAGTGGGTTTGGGGAGAAAGTTTGGCTTTGAAGAAGGTGAAATTGGGATACTGAAGACCATCCAGTGGAGAAGCCTGTTAGCACTTGGATATTTGAATATGATCCTTAGGAGAGAAGTTGGGGTTAAAACTAGAGATTTGGGGCTTCCCTGGTGGCGCAGTGGTTGAGAGTCCGCCTGCTGATGCAGGGGACACGGGTTCGTGCCCCGGTCCGGGAAGATCCCACATGCCGCGGAGCGTCTGGGCCCGTGAGCCATGGCCGCTGAGCCTGCGCATCAAAAAAAACTAGAGATTTGAGGGTCATTTGAATAAAGGTGAGGCTTGTAAGATAATAATTACACGTCAAGATAAAGTTTTTCTGATTAAGATCATTTCTTTTAAATAGTGTAATGCAGAAACATGTATATAATTATTTTACATTTTGTAACTTGAATGTTACTGAACTTGTCATAGTTAGACTTGTTTTGTTTGGGTTAAGACTTTTTGTTTCAGAGAAACTTAATCCTTAGACTTACTTTGCCTTACTGCTCATGATAAAAAAGGGTCTGTAACTGTAAGCATTTTTAAGGTAGCTTTCTTCCTTGCTCTCTTTTCCTTACTTAAATGGGATTATGAAGTTGCTAAGCGGTTGGGTCCCATACCAAGTTAGTCCCTCAGCATAACCTCACTCTCACATTGCTTTGCAGGCATATCTTTTTCTTGCATATCAAGGAGGCCCTCCTGGCAGGCCACCTCCAGTGTTCACCAGAGCAAGCAGTGGAACTCAGTGCCCTCCTGGCCCAGACCAAGTTTGGCGACTATAACCAGAACACAGCCAAGTACAGCTATGAAGAGCTGTGTGCCAAGGAGCTCTCCAGTGCCACCTTGAACAGGTGAGGCTGCAGTTCAGGCTCATGTTTATTGTCACAGATCTAGCAAATTTATAAGAATTTCCAGAAGAAAATCAAACTATGATAGATACAGGTAATTTGTGAGGTTGAGACTAGACCATTGCCCAATATAACCAACTATTTTCAACAGATTCTTAGCCTTTTCTTTGAGAAACTTACAAACACAAAACATAATCCACACAAATAAATGCCCTTATACAAAATACTATATAACAGGAATTGTAGCATCTCTGACCTTTTAAGAATGCATATCTCTTAAAAAGTCTGTCATGTTTATCAGCATTTTCTTCATCCCAGCAAGGATTAAACCAAGAGACCTAACAAAGATGTCTTAATTATCTATTCCTGGGTAACAGGGTTACCCCCCTAAACTTAGTGGCTTAAAACAACAAAATCATCTCACAATTCTCTGGGTCAGGAATCTGGCCGTGACCCGGTTGGGTTCTCTGGCTCCAGATCTTTGAGGAGGCTGCAGTCAAGCTGCTGGGGGGGTTCAGTCTCATCTGAAGGCTCACACGAGGGAGGGATCTGCTTCCAGTTTGGCTCAGGTGACTTGTTGGCTGGCCTGTGCCTTCACTACGGCGGCCTCTTCGGGGGGGCTGTTTGATAACGTGGGGACTGGCTTCCCCAAGGACGAGCAGTTGAGTCAGAGCAAGAGCAAACACCCAAGACGGATTCAAAGTCTCTTTATAACTTAATCTCAGAAGTGAGTGACAGCACATCACTTTGGCTGTATTCTGTACATTAGAAGCAAGTCATTACTCCAGCGTACACTCAAGTGAAGGAAGTTACATGAGGGCATGGATACCAGGAGGTGGGGACCTTTAAGGATGGTATTGGAGGCTGTCCGCCCCAATAGATAAAATAGATCCTGCATTTTTCAGTTGCAAATGACCTAATCAATCCCATATAATGCTATATTATAATGAAACTTAGAAAGCAAATCTAGACAAATGGCATGAGACATTGCTACGTATAAATTTCTTATGTATATTTTTAGAGATTTTCCATAGTTCTTTTAATTCATCCCCATCTGGCATCCCCCATAGTTTTTTCTCCTAATGATTTAATAGTTGAGATCTTGAACAGTGTCTTAAAAGTATTTTACAATAAGTTTGCTAAATAAATGAAATATCAATAGTATATAGCTTTGAGTTTTTGTGATTCGTAAATGACAGTGTCAGTATAATTCACTAGTAAAAATGATACCGATTTATCTCTGAAGACTACATCAGTTAATCTCTCTGTATGCCTCTCTGCCGTTTTGGTGTCTTGCAGCATTGTGGCAAAGCATAAGGAATTGGAGGGGACCAGCCAGGCTTCGGCTGAATACCAGGTTTTGCAGATTGTGTCCGCAATGGAAAACTACGGCACAGAATGGCATTCTGTGAGGAACAGCGAAGGGCAGAAACTCCTCATTGGGGTTGGACCTGAAGGAATCTCAATTTGTAAAGATGACTTCAGCCCAATTAATAGGTAACCCAAGTCTTAAATTTTTGTTTAGACCTACGTGTGTACGTACTTTTGTAGCTCTGATGGTGAAAATAGGAAATGGAGAGGGATTTACTAGACAGTCATCCTTTAGGAATAATGTGTTTCATTTTGGGTAGGTACATTCATTTTATTCAGGCCTTGATAACCATTCCAATATTTTTTTTTTAAATATAGGCTCAAGTGTACTGATGTGACAGAGTTAATATTTTTCACATGTCATCCACGGCTATAAAAATCTCATTTCACACACACACACACACACTCACACATACACACACTCACACACACTCACACTCACACTCACACTCACTCCAAAACTTGCGCCAGTGCTCCTCTCCAACTCTTTTCAAAGAGCCTTCATACCTAGGGAGCAGAGTGCTTATCTGACGGTCCCAGGCAGAGTGTCTGGCTTTATGGCTGGGCCCTGAGCACATGGGAACCCTGCAGAAGCACACACACGGTGACCCATCTCCCCTGGGCTTGCTCACTTTTCTCTTCCCACGTTTCAGGATCGCTTACCCTGTCGTGCAGATGGCTACCCAGTCAGGGAAGAACGTGTACCTCACCATCACCAAGGAGTCTGGGAACAGCATCGTGCTCTTGTTCAAGATGATCAGCACCCGGGCAGCCAGCGGGCTCTACCGAGCCATCACTGAGACGCATGCTTTTTACAGGCACGTACCTCCGTGCACCCCATAACCCCAGCGTCTGCCACAATGCTGAGATTTCCAGGTGACAGCAAGGCTCCTATGGTTCCTGGTATCACTGTGTCAGTGAACCTTGTATAGAGCTTAAGAAATCGGTTGTTTTCGAACCCTTCATTTCTACCATAGCAGTGGGGTCCTTCTCAACATCATCCTGCTTTTCCCTCGGGGTGTGTGTGTGTGTGTGTGTGTGTGTGTGTGTGTGTGTGTGTGTGTGAGAGTGACAGAGAGAGAGAGCTTCACTCTACTGCTTATCTCTTAGCCCTTTCCTCAGAGCTCCCCTTCCCCGAGGTGACTGAGCGGTGGGGCCTGTTCAGCCGCCGCTTTTGCCCTTTTCCCGCAGGATGACCCAAGTCGTCTTTCCTTCATGGGAGAGCTGCTACCCTGAATCCTCAGTGTGTAGTGAGGATGTCTCGATAACTGTATTGATAGCCTTATTTCCAAGGGTGCTTTAAAGTAGACTTGTGATTTGACTCAAATATTTGGAAAGTTTTTTAAAAGCTAAGAAGTTTAATTGGCAGGCAACCAACCCTTTTTTTATGTTAAAGTAGACACACACATTGTGGAGCAGAATGGAAAATTTGTAGCAATTTTTAACATAAAGCCAAGACTACAAAGAAGAATTTCCTTTTTCTTGCTATAAGCTGCTTTGGACTGTAGTTCTGTCCCTGGAGGTGGAGGTGCCCTCTGGTTTACAGCTGCCTGATCAGGGCTCCTTCCTTTGCAGACACTTGAGAAGCACAGAGGTAGAATCATTGAAATACCTAACACCTATGAAACTGGAAGAATTCATTTTCAAGCACACAAACAAAAATATTTAATGTCTGCTCCCATGAGCATCATTATTCACAGCAGTGTTTAAGGTCTGGCTCGTGGGGATGCCCAGGCCTGTCAGTACTGAGGTGGGTGTTACATCTCTGTCCGTAGGTGCGACACGGTGACCAGTGCCGTCATGATGCAGTACAGCCGCGACCTGAAGGGCCATTTGGCTTCTCTGTTTCTGAACGAAAACATCAACCTGGGCAAGAAGTATGTCTTCGATATTAAAAGAACCTCCAAGGAGGCGTATGACCACGCCAGGAGGGCTCTGTACAACGCGGGTGTGCTGGATCTCGTGCCGAGAAGCGACCCCAGCCCTCCAAACTCTCCCCTGAAGTCCTCGGAGAGCAGCATGAGCTGCGGCAGCTGCGAGGGCCTTGGCTGCCAGCAGACCCGGGCCCTCCAGGAGAAGCTGCGCAAGCTCAAGGAGGCCATGCTGTGCGTGCTGTGCTGCGAGGGTGAGATCAACTCAGCCTTCTGCCCCTGCGGCCACACTGTGTGCTGCGAGGGCTGCGCCACCCAGCTCCAGGTGAGGATCTTCCCAGCTCCAGGTGAGGGGGCGTTTCCAGCTCCAGGTGAGGTTCCTCCTGGCTCCAGGTGAGGGTCCTTCCGCCTCCAGATGAGGGAATGTTTCCAGCTCCAGGTGAGGGGGCATTTCTAGCTCCAGGTGAGGGTCCTCCCAGCTCCAGATGAGGGTCCCCCGGCTCCAGGTGGGGGGTCCTCCTGGCTCCAGGTGAGGGGGTGTTTTCCAGCTCCAGGTGAAGGGGCGTTTTCAGTTCCAGGTGAGGGTTCTCCCAGCTCCAGGTGAGGGGTCAGCCGGCTGGCATGGGCCAGGTGCTGACTTGTGGAGGCACAGATGGAGAATGTCCATCTCCATCCAGAGGGTCTTTGTATCTGTGACTTGGAAGGTGTTGCCCTTTGGAAACAGTTTGGATTAGCACACTCTTTTCAACAATGTAATTACTAAATCACAGGCTTCTTTCAAGTCCTGGATATGAGGTTCAGATTCACAAGGTACCACATCTAGTTAGTGGCTGAGCCGGGCAGTGGAACCCAGGCCTCCTGGGGGCTGGTCACCTCCTTCTCTTCCCTTTTCACGTTGTCTCTGCTGCTTGACACGTCGGAGGATGGTCTTTTTTGCTTACTTGTATTATTTGGGAAAGAATTCTTAGAGTTTTGAGTGATAGTTAACTCTCACTTATCCATGGGTGGGTTGTCGCCTCATTTTTTGTGATTAATTTCCTTTTGGTACTGCCTATGCCTCCGAGGTCCCCTTGGATTAGCTCTCACTTAGCAAGTCAAACTAATTTTAATATTAGTAGAAAAAATAAAAGCACTTCTTACATAGCATCATTTCTTTCTTGCACCTTGCATTTCCTTTTACAATATTCTCAATTTGTTTTCATTTCCCAGAACGGTTGGCTAACTGTCACTGTAATTTTACGTAAAATTAGCCCTAAATAACATCTAGTCCCTCGGAAGCTGCTAATTTCAGAACTATTTTTAGGGCTATATATGAGCCAAGAGGATGCCCATGTCTTCCTTAGAGTAGATCACGCTCCCAAGACGAGTGATTTCCCCAGGAGTGGTCGTGGATTTGCCTTTTTCCTCCACATAGTCTGATTCTCATGCCTACGGTGCCCCGTGTGGCTGAGGAAGGGACATGCTTGCTGAGAGGCCAGCCAGGGGTGTGGAGCTGTGACCTGTGACTAGGAGCGGCCATGCTCACCGGCCACGTGGCATCCCCCCGTGATGCACCCTGAGCCCGCTGAGCCAAGGACACAGTCTCCGGGAGGGTCTCCTGCATCCCTGCCTGAGACTTCATCATCAGCCCATGTAGGGACCACAGCCTCATTGCACAGCAAGAAGTCTTCAGTAATCACTTTACTCACGGTGCCTTGTTTAAGAGTTTGACTGAAAACCTGATTAATTTCATTCATTTATACTTTTTCCTAGTATTTATTTTTAATCCTTTGTCAGGTATAAAATGTCAGACTTGTTAGAAAGCAAAGAGCCCTCCCAGTGGAAAGCTAGAAATAATTGTGACCACAACGTATTTAGAAAAAGCACTGTAATAGGTACCATGGGTGAACACTGAAGACACAGACCCTTGGAAGTGTCCTAACCCATACTGTCGGCTTCTCTTTTCCAGTCCTGTCCTGTCTGCAGGTCACGGGTGGACCACGTCCAGCACGTCTACCTGCCGACCCACACCAGTCTTCTCAACCTGACTGTGATCTGATCTGCTGTGCACTTACCGGACATGCCATGTCTCCATGAACTGCACTGGTATAAACTATAAACATGATAGATTGTGGAGAGAATAAATACTCCAACGCCCATCTGCCATGCAACGTTTAGGGGGAAAAAAAAAAGGAAGACTAGAAACAGTATGACTACTCCTTACCGCCAAAATGTACCATGCGTAGAATCAGCACGTCCGGGTTGGTGACCAGGAAGAGCTCTGGGACCCAGACACGTTCCTTGGACTTTTCTTCTTTTTATGATCAAGTAAAGAAATCAGGAAGATCTTTGACGTCAGTTAGTGGCAGCATAGCCCAAAAGTGAGTACCTTTTAGAAACTGATGTTTAAGTCCCCTTAACGTATCCCAAGGTAAGTTTCCTACTTGCAGCCAATTTTGTAAGGATTCATTTTAAGGATTTACTTGGTTCTTTTTGTACGGGTCACAGAGCTCTGGACATTTTTAATAGGAAAATTTTTCTTAAAGAGATAGTTGTCATTTTAATGTCATTTCTGTTTTTCTAACTTGTTCAAGAAAGATTGGGAGGCAAACATATTTAAAAATCGATTCGGGGACTTTTTTTTTTTTTTTTTGCCGTACACGGGCCTCTCACTGCTGCGGCCCCTCCCGTTGCAGAGCACAGGCTCTGGACGCGCAGACCCAGCGGCCACGGCCCGCGGGCCCAGCAGCCCCGCAGCATGCAGGATCCTCCCGGATCGGGGCACAAACCCGCGTCCCCTGCATCAGCAGGCAGACCCTCAACCACTGCACCACCAGGGAAGCCTGATTCGGGGACTTTTTTAAAGTGGACACAAAGTTGTCAGATTTAAACCAGTCTAACCAGTGGAAAATAGATCCCTCCACGTGGATGGTGTCCTATTCTTTCCCCCTCTCCTTACCCTGGCCCCAAGCCTTTCAATTATAAAATGCTACCAGTCTGGTTAGACGATTTCTGTGGAGTAGTCAGCACTCCTTGGGCCTCTTGAGTTGGTGGAATATTTTAAGATTGAAAAGGGAGCACATGTTCCTTGGAAGGAAGAGCATTGCTCGCTGAGATGAAGCTTCGCCATGTACAAAGCAGGGGTCGTTCGTGAGTTCTCCGACGCACCCTGCTCCAGCTTCAGCCAGTGGGGTTGCTTTTGCTTGAGCCATCAAGCCTTTTACAGCCTTATAGTAGGTATCCTAGATATCGTAAGCTTTTTTTTGGTAGTAAATGCTTAAGTATTAACTTTTTGTTGTCCCTCTATATGTTTTAGAGGGGTTTCGGGGGTTTTTTGTTTCTATATTCTTAATCATGTTTTCCACTCCCACTTGGGCATTTTGGAACCTGGTCAGCTTGTTGGTTTTCTAGGATGTCTGGAACCTGGATGACCTTATTGGGTGCAATACTAGCTAAGTTAAAGCTAGAAACCTACACTGTCACTTTACTGAGATTTCTGAGTATACTTTTCATATTGCCTTAATGTAGCAGTAATGTGTTTATGCATTTGTTTCTTTGCACAGACATTTTGTCAGATATTAAAACTCTACTTTTTTATGGCACATATTAGCATATAAGCCTTTATTCCAAGAGGTATTTATTTTTTCACTTGTAAAAAAATAATGTTTCACATATAAAGAACTCTGTTATATCTTAAAGGATTTCTGTCTTTTATATTCAGGATAATAAAGATGTTAAAGCAAACACGGGTGTTTGTATCTTCACAGTTATTGTCATTTAAGCCAGATTTTATTCATTTAATAGAGCATGGATAATGTCATGGTTGGTATCTAATGTGGTCCTTTGTGGAAAGTTTGAAAATGTTTAAGGTATTGGCTCTAATCAAGGAGACTCTTTACCCAGTTACTCATTCAGCTATGTTTTCTGGTTTATAGGATTGGAATGTAGGTGAAAATAGGGTAATATACACAAGCAGACGAAAAGTAACAATTGGGAAAAGGACTGTAAAGTATTGGAGAAGGAAGGGAATGGCGAAGTTGGAAGTTAAAACTCTAAACCCAGATGATGCCGCTAGTGCGTTGCGTGGTCAGGACAGGTGAGTGCCGGGCTGGGTCCTAGCAGAGATGGCCTCAGCCCACAGACTCTAGGGCTGCATTCTATAGGGCGGCTAGCCTGCTGCTGCTGGGACCTCGCTGCCCTGAGTGTGCTCACTTGTGTTGCTCAGGAAATACTTTGTGGAGTAGAGAACAGTGCACATAATATATGTAACTCAGAACTATCTGTCACAGTCAAGTAATTTCAGCTGCTACAGAGGTTCAGTTCGGTACGAGTGCAATGATTTCAAGCAAACAACTTTTTAAAAATCGAGAAAAACAAGATTTGTTTTCCACTATTCCTATTCCTAAGTCAACCTCCCATCAATTTCTAGGAACTAACTTATTTATTCAATCACATTTATTGAGCACCTGCTAAGTTATTATTGAGCACTGGAAATTTAATAATGATCAAGACACGAATGATACAGGATGCCCATGTCATGTACTTAAACCTGTAATTTACACTATTTTCTCTATATATAGAAATTAAATAATATTCAAAATGATAGAATATTAACACTGGAGGGGATCTTAAATGTGGTAGTCTCAAAATGCTGGCCAGAGTAATGGATGGATGGGTGACAGGCCAACAAATGGATAAGATATTGTTCACCCCGCTACACCATGGACTCCTCAAGCTCAGTGGCTAACATGAAAACTACTGTATTACAAGGTGACTTAGGAGAGCTAAAAGAAAAGTGCTGTGTAGGCACAGAAGGTGATGGTTAATTCTCCTTAAGAGCCAAGGGTAAGGGTGCTTCACAAAGACCCTTTGAGCTGAGCCTGAACATTCTAGTTGAATTTTACCAGGTGGAAAAGAAAGTATATGGTGCATACAGGGTTAGAACGCAGTTTGGGAGGCTGGCCCCCTCCCCCTGTGGTCAATGAAGTGGTAAGAAATGAAGTTCTGAAGGGAACGTGGTTAGAGTTACCGTGGTGAGCGACCTTGAATTCCAGGCTTCACTTGGACTTGGTTCTCCACTGCCTTCAGAACCAGGAACTTTGGGGATGGGAGAGTGGCAATCAGATCTGGTTTCTTGCACAGGGAACACAGAGAGCCACAGAGGAAAGCATACACAAGAGCAGGAAGAGAACAGAGGCAAGAACTCAGTTTTGATCATCTTTCGACATGAAAATGAAACAGATCAAGAGCCTTCGGAAGTATGAGCAGTATTTAGTGAGACAGAGGAGTCATACACCAATTCTGCTTATATCTTGGAACAAATAGTCGTTAACAGAGGGACAAACAGGGGAGCAAGCCATGGGGGTAGGAAGGGAATCGAATCTGGTTTTGAACATGATGCATTTGAGATGCTTGATGACTGGCAAACCTAGGGTCTGTTGAAAACTTGGACTGGAACTTACAGAGGATGGAAAAGGTAAAGAGAAGCATTTAGTGGCCATTACATTTAATTGATATTTGAAGACATGACAGTGTAAGAAGTCATCATAGGGAGAGCATTAAGGGGGGAAATGAATAAAGCTGAAGATGGAACCCTGAAATGACCTAGACCTAAGGTGGACGGTGAGAATAGGAAGGAGTCTGAGAAAGACAAAGGGACGAGGAAAAATCAAGGGACTGAAAGCCAAGCCCGGAGACAACTTCAAACGGGCGCGCCCGCTCCGTCCAAACAGGCAGGCCAGCAGAATCAAGGAGCTGGAGGGCCAGAAAAGGCCGTACAAATGTGGCAATATCAGGTGGTCCCAGGTTCCAAGAAAGAGTGGGTGTATTTTGAGATTGCGGGCATACTCCAAGGTTGCCAGATTGTAGAGAGCTATGTATGAAAGTGAGACAGGGACATGAACGTGATAAAGGGGGGCCGACATGCATTGGTGACAAGGTGGAGTAAGTCAAGATGGTACCGTAGGAGGCGGCGGGCTCAAGAGAAGCGTTTGCGTTTTGCATTTTAAATGGGAGGACTCGGGGGCCGTGGAGAGGGTGAGTCAAAAGGTACAGCAGAGAGGAATCAGCGTTGGAACTCTGGAGAAACAGAAAGAAGCCTCACGAGGCTGTTCTGCCAAAAGTCACGATCCATGAGATGTGAACAAAAGCATTCTTTCATCCTTTTATTAAGGGTTACAAAAAGGAGTGGTGAAGCTAGAGACATTTCCCCCACCCTATATGTCTACACTGATCCTGTTGCAGATGTCGAGCTCAGATGCAATGTGGGTACATTCTGGGGTTGTCCCCTTAACCCTGCCATTGAACATGGAGGATCAGAATCCCCACGGGTGACTACTCTTGGGCAAAGCATGGACTCTTCCAGGAAAAATGTGAGAAAGAAATGCCCTATAGCCCAGAAGTTTGAGCAAATTTCCAAACACAGGCCTTGGGAGAGCGCATGTATGAGTCACCGCAAGGAAACCTGAAGCAGGATGGTGCGACGGATGCTTTGGCGCTGACGGAGCTCAGAATAAACCAGGAAGCCAATGTTTTTAAGATAGTTTTACCAAGCAGTGGAAAACGAAGCCTACGTGGAGTTTGAGCACAGTCAGAATTTAAGACCAGATGCAGCTATTTTTGCCTTTCTCATTGCTTATCGTATTTACTGCCTTCTCACAGAAATCCTATAACATTGCAAATTACTTTTATTCATATTTGCAGAATCTCCTTGAAATGAGTTTGTTTAAAAACTGCAAGATGTTAAAGAGTTAGCCCTATGCCTTTTAAAAACCAAACTATGTCAAGACCACACCAATTACACAGATTTAACACACCTGCCAGATGCTTATGGAAGAAAATACACTTCAAGCAAAATCTAAACATCTGTTGTTCATAAACTTGTGCTAATGCTAAGGGGAAGCAAAATCTCAAAAGCATAAGCAAGCCTTCTATCAAGGAGCAAGTCCTCTGGTTGAGAAGAAAACTCCTATACACGTGTGAAACAAAAAGATGATAGTTCTAAGACCAATAGTATTGCACATACATGTATGTATATATGTATATATGTATATATGCTTAAAACTTTTCATAAATGTTTAAAGAATGTGAAGAAGTCACTGTGGATTGGGTGCATTTGGGGAAGGCTTTTTGAAGTAGATAAGTTCTTTGCCTTGCATTCAGTACAGAATTTGGATTGGCGGGAAGGAAGACAAAGCAGAGGATGTGGAAGAGCCTGCAGGTGAGGGACAAAGGGTGATAAAATAGGAAGAAAGTAGAACCAAGTCATAAAGAGACTTCTGGAACAAAGATCCTAAGTTTGGTGAGTGTGTGAAAGATACAGTAAGATCTTTCTTTATCTGGGGTTCATTCGGTTTTGTTTTGTTCTTTTGCGGTACGCAGGCCTCTCACTGCTGTGGCCTCTCCCGTTGAGGAGCACAGGCTCCAGATGCGCAGGCTCAGCGGCCATGGCTCACGGGCCCAGCCGCTCCGCGGCATGTGGGATCTTCCCGGATCGGGGCACGAACCCGTGTCCCCTGCATTGGCAGGCGGACTCTCAACCACTGCGCCACCAGGGAAGCCTGGTTCATTCGGTTTTTATTCATGAACTTGGACATTGATTTATTAACTCAGCAAATATATATTAAGCACCTTTTATACATCAGGCTCCCTGTTAGGGCTAGAGCTGTAGTTCTCATCCGGGCTGATTTTCTCCCCAGGAGGCACTGGGCCATGTCTGAAGATGGTTCTTTCTCATCACACCGAGGATGGTGTGCCACTGGCATTTAGTGGGTAGAGACCAGGGATGATACACAGGACAGCCCTCACACCAAGAAATTTTCTGGCCCCAAATGTCAATATTGCTGCTGTTGAGAAACACTGGACTGGAGGGTTCGGATATCCTAGGTGAAGTCCCTGCCCTTTCAGGATCACAGGGGGAGCTGACACTGTAAGCTAAGAATTCCGGTGCACTACGCTCCATAATGAAGCAGGTACCGGGAACTATGGAAGAGCAGAATAAGATGCCACTCACTTTGCTTAGGGTTGAAAAGATTTCTGGAAGAAAGTCACATTGCAGATGACTCTTAAAAGATGAATTGAAACTTGCCCAGGTAGGAGGTGTGGGCGGAAGGAGCGTGTTCAAACATGCAGCGTATTTGGGACCAGTGGGTAGTTTGGCGTAACTGGAATATAGGCTCTGTGGTTGGAGGGGATGGTGCGAGATGCGGCTGGGAAGTTAGGTTGGGACTACATCCAGGAGCGTGCTGTGGGCCCTATTCATCTCTATCCCAGCCACACTCGAGAAGGACAATGTCCACCAAGGCAACCTCGAAGTAGCTGGGTTCTGCTGTTCTGTTTATGGCACTCTTGTCTGTAGATTTCATTTCCTCATCTGGGCTCCGGTAAGCATGTGTCCTCTGAGTTTTGAGTAAAGGTAATAGCGAAATAAAACTCTTGCTGATAATTTGTCCTAAAGATAGAAGCTGTCAGATAATCTTTCAGAGTTTAAAAGCTCATGTCAATATTCCTTCAGATGAAAAGAACGGTAGGATAAAAATATAGCAGGGCTTATTAGTAACATCTTACCCATTTTTTCCCTAAATGGTTAGAACATACTGCCTTTCTCCGCTCTTTACATCACCGTTTCTGTTATTAAAGCTGTCTATTTTTCAGTTCTAAATCCTGGGAGGATTTTCCCCATGAATTTAACATGACTGAGGAAACTTGCTCCAGGGTAGAACTTTGCTGCAAATTATCTAACTGAGACTAGGCTGCTTAATAAAGAGACTAAAAATGAATCACAGGCTTTTTGTAGCTTCAAATGTGGAGTTGCCTTTCTCCTTCACCCCCAATTTCATGATTATTCATAACAGAAAGAGGCCAGCTTTATACAATGATTTCATGGAAGAAATGTCCTTTGTGTTCAAAACTGGAGGCTGCCGCTGATACGGGCCAGGAGAGTGTATGTGGAGAGAGTTAGGGGGTACTACCTAGTACTCCTAGGTAGGGGAGCTACCATTTCTAAGCTTCTTCAAAGGCCACTCCTGCCCATGCCACACGATGCTTATCACTGGGGGGTGTGCATGACACTCCTGGGGTCAGGCAGTGCCTTGTAAATGGCGCTCAGGTTATCTGTTCAAGCCCAAGTCTCTGCATGTGCATAACCACCACATTACTGGGTTTTAGGTATTATGTAAGTTCTACCAAGAGCAAGTGTATACAAATAACCCATTATACTGGAAAAGGAACCTTAAAGCAGAATTACAAATCTTTCTCAGCGCCCCCTCTTCTGCTTTCTGACTCTTTGCAGGGGAAAGTGTAAGGGGTACCCTACACTCTAGTCTGTGGGAGCCATGAACCCCGCCCTCATTTTTCAGTAATTGATTCTGGAAAGCTTTTCCTTCTTCCTATCATCCTGATGTTTGAAAGTTCTTTTTCCTTTGGAGAAGCCACCAAGCTTCCCCTCTCCCTTCTGGTATTTAACCTAAATTTATGCACAGTACTAATTAATACTCTTTGGTAGGGTCCCTTAGCATGGATGTCAACAGAGGTCCGGCACCAGAGGCTAGACCATTCTAACGGCTTTAGGGGAATCAACTCGTTTCATCCTCACAATGTGTCCGTGAAGTAGGTACTCTTTTTGGCCTCATTTATAGATGAAAACTTGAGGCACAGAAAGATGAAGTGACTTCTAAAGGTCACGGAGCTAGAAAGACGGAGAGCCAGCAGTCAATTGTGATGTGATTCATAATAAAAATATATATTCGGTCTTTGTCACCATTTCTGGCACGGAGCTCCTAAAACCCTTGGCATTTCCTTAGTGATGAGAGCAATAAATATGTCTTGGGTTATGTTAATGAGGTAACTTTTGGACCTCGCCTTGCCAGGGTCCCCATCCATGAGATTAGAGGGTCAGATCTCTCAGTCCCATCCCCCAGCCTCTGGGAAGGGGAGAGAGCCTGGAGCTTGAATCAATCACCAATAGCCAGTGAATTAATCAATCATGCTTATGTAATGAAGCCTCCATAAAACCCAAAAGGAGAGGGTTCAGAGAGCTTCTCGTTGGTGAACATGTGGAGACTTGGGGCGCCTAGAGAGGGCATGGAAGCTCGTCACCCCTTCCCACACATCTTGCCCTAAGCATCTCTTCCCTCTGGCTGCTCCTGGGTTTTTTTGTTTTTTATAATGAACTGGTGATCTAGTAAGTGAAATGTCTCTCAGAGTTCTATGAGCCGCTCTAGCAAATTAATCAAACCTGAGGAGGGGGCTATGGGAGCCTCTGGTTTATAGCCAGTCAGAAGCATAGGTAACAACCTGGGCTTTCGATTTACCTCAGAAGTTGGGGGAGAGCAGTCTTGCAGGACTGAACCCTTACCCATGGATGGTGTTAGAACCCTTACCATGTAGATGGTGTTAGAACTGAGTTGAATTCGCGACACCCTGCTGATATCTGAGAATTGCTTGGTGGCGTGTAGGAAGCCCCCATCCCTGACACCCACACTGGGATTAATTCACAGATGCAGGCCAGTGGGGTTCTGAAGCCCCATCCAACATGGCGGCAGAGTCACACAGGGCCTCAGATGGTCTCACCCAGAACATCTGAAGGGACTTAACGGCAAAGAAATGGTTTTGCTTCTTTGTTTGTTTGTTTTAGTGAGCATGGTAGCCCAAATGTTCTCCACCCCCTTGAGTCTGAGGGTACAGCTGTTGATTGCAAGAATCCTCGCTATTCGTGGTTCTTATACTTCTGCTTTGAAACAGCCCAGCTCCACCGCATGAAGCAGTTTTTTAAATCATCATGTGTTTACTGGGGGGGGGGGGAACCTTAAACAAACAAGGTATACAGGTAGATTAGGGGATGGGATTAGGAGTCTGGGATGTCCAGCACTGTGTTTTTGACCGACTGAAAGGATTGTTGAAAACAACTGAAGGACTTACATCTTGGCTAGCTTGTGCATTTTCAAAGTATCATTGTTAATACCCATTTCTTCGCCAGCCCAGCTCAGCTGGCTTCATGTTACCACCAGTAATCCCTGAGGAGAGAGCAAGAGCCTGGGCTGGTTAGGCCTTTGAGTTGGAGGGGAGAATGTGTGTGCACTGCCTCCTCTTTCTGTAACCAGCACGGTGGACGCTCGGAGGGCAGCCCCCGTTCCAGGCCCACACCCACCAGGAAAAAGGCCAGCATGCTAGAGCCAACTCCACAAAGCGTTCTTGAGAAATGGATACTTCGCTCAAGACATTGAGGAAAGATAGGAAAGGACTCACATTATATATACACAGTGTGGCAAAAATGTCTAAAACCCCCCATGCAAGCATCTCTGTTCTTCCTTCCCAGACATCGTAAGCAGCAACAAAGAGAGGAAACAAGAAAATGAGCCTAATAAATATAAGGAAGGAAAATACGGAGGAAGAAAGAACAAAGGAATGGAAAATAGTTTTCTTTAAACTCAGGTGAACCAAATATCTTTGTTGGCTGAGTTAGCAAAGGAGAGTCAGCTGGGGGGGTGATAGTGAAATAAACTCGAAATGGAAGTATTTGTTCCTTCTTTTCTCTTAAGGGCTGTTTATTACTTATGAACCATGAGGGTAAAGTGCAATGTCAGGAGAGTGAAGATGGTAGAATTCATTCCTTACTGTATGTCTCTGACCATCGATAGTCATCCCTCAGTAGCCATAGGATTTGGCTCCAGGACCCTTCACAGATTCCAGAATCTGCAGATGCTCACGTTCCTTGTATAAAATGGTGTGGTATTTGCATATAACCTAGGCGTGTCCTCCCGTATACTTTAAATCATCTCTGGATTACTTGTAGTACCTAATACAATGTAGCTGCCATGCAAATAGTTGTCACCATGCAACAAATTTCAGTTTTGCTTTTTGGAATTTTGTTTTTTCAAATGTTTTTGATTCATGGTTGAATGTTAGAATATGGAACCCACAGATACAGAGAGCTGACTGTATATGCAGTTTGTCAAGAGACGATGCAAGCCACATCTGTTAATGGAAGCCTTCACTGAGGCTTGGTGCAAGAAATCATTGGGTTATCAGTAGATCTCAGCTTTTCAGCTCACAAGTTGCTCAACTATACTGTAAGAGGAAGAAAGTGAATGTCAGGGCCTCAGTTTACTGCCCTTGAACTTGAATATCAGTGGCTTAGAAATGAAGGAAAGATCATATTTGAATGTAAATGTCTAGCTTGCTATCCTGAATCATCTGAGTCGTAAGATAATGCCCCTGTTTAAGGAAAACCAAAGACTGCTTATCTCAGTGCTACTGGGTGTCAGCCACCAGGGCCAGCACCGCCCCAGGTACCTCTTGACAAGGCATCCAGCTGACATATTACTGTTTGACACATTGCTGCCTATAAACACATCTGCACCCATGCTCCTTGAAAGTCAAAATCCTTCATCACTTAGCCTCTACATACCTTCTTAGACTGGATTTTTGTTCCACCTGTTATCCCACCAGTGCTGAGACTGGAGTAAACTATTCAACTCTTCTGAATGTGGTTTGCATCCCCTCTCTTCGCACTCCTGGACCTTTGCTGAAATGTTTCCTAATGCCTGGAGAGCTTTTTTTTCTTGCCTCTTTGCATCGTGGCTGTATTCACCTGACCTAAACTTTCTTCAGGCTCCAGCTTAAATCTCCCCACTTGCACAGATTCTTCCACGAATCTTCCCTTCTCTGTCAAAATGAATTTCTTCTTCCATTATAACTGAGAGCACTGTGCACCAACACACAGCATCAGAGGGTTTTCGTTTGCATTTTAATGCATATGCCTGGATTACAGTAGTTACTCCTTTGTACTTACCGTTATCTAGCATACTATATATTTACTTATTTATTTCTTTATTGTCTGTCTGCATAAAGCACAGGGACTTTGTCTGCTTTGTTTATTGCTGTATCCCCATTGTCTGAACAGTGCTTAACGGATAGTAGGTACTCAATAAACATTTTTAAAATTAATAAGTGAGTGACTCATGGGAGCCTAGAAATCCCAGATTGCCCTCATCTTTCCATCGCCTCAGAGTGGCTGGCAAAGTGCTTTGCACATGATTCTCGAATCCAGCTGGATTCAAGAGCCAGCCACCGGGATCTGGCTATGTATATCTCCTCTGCTTTGAAGAGGAGATGCGGATTTAACTGCGATTGTACGGCTGTAGTGCTGTGAGGCAGGCAGACATGATGGAGGATGAGACTCTTACAGGAAAATTCTAGGTTAATGGGCAACCCTAATTGCTAAATCTAATTAGGAAGAGGAAATCAGTTAAATTAAGAATCCTTCGTGTAAGAGAACCCAGTAAGAAGCCGTTGGGCAAAATTTTTCATTTCTCATTCACTTCAATCAGCTTCCTTAAGAGAAGGCAGCAAGACAGCAGGACTTCAGCAAGAGTATTTTATTGGCCCCAAAGCTAAGCTCTCATGACTACAGAAACCAAGAGGAAAGGACAACCTGGTCTTTGGCTACTAGATTCTTCTTTGGCATGTGCTCGGGAGGAAGCTGCCATGTCGTCTCTCCTAAGATTGAAAGGATTATCACTGTGAAAGCTCAGGCTCTCATGCTTGAGTCTTTGCCAGCATGCTTCCAATTTGGAGAGCTAATCCCCCTAATTGGGTACAATCAGACCCATCTCCACTGAAGCCAGCAACACAGAAGCCCCATGCAATTCACCTCTATTGCTGAAAGAGTTACTTGTCTTCAGTTATTTGGTCTGAAAAGATAAATCCTTTTTCCCGTTAATACTTGCAAGTTTAAAGTGTTTCCATCCTCATCTTCTGCAACACCTTAAGAATCACAGGGTCCATTCCTTTTTTCTGAGAAATCCAACAAAATATATTAAAAATGAAGAGATACAATAATATGAATATAAGAATTACCAACATCAATTCCAACAGAATTATTTTATGTAAATACATGTAGTCAGAGCTCATATTCAGAAGCAGAGTGGTAACCTTAGTATCAGCTCCATCAAGATTCTAGCTAAGCTCTGTCACGAACAGTGTGAATTAGGGCAAGCAATAACTCTGATTTCCTCATCTATAAAGTAGGGATAAAAATAATACCTATTCACAGTTATTTTGCAAAGATTAAATGAGATAACGCTCATATAGCACTTAGCACTGCACCTGGAATATAGGAACCACTCCATAAGTGATGAGTGAATAAATGAATAAACTGCCAGGTATCCTTCAAACCACTGATCCAGACCTGCTACATTTCTGAGACAACAGGACTTATTCTCATGCCCCAAACAAGTGGGTCCCAAGGCTGCTGTTTACAGCTGTTCTGGTTGTAACCTAAGGGGCACCATTCACAGTTCGGACCCCAAGGATTTGTATATTAACTATTACAATTTTACTGCATATTACAATCCTTTTCTAATAGATGGAAAAGTATCAAGAGGAAGGGGAGACTTTTTCTACTTTGCACAAAGGCACTGTACGGGCAAGTCCTGGCCCTGGGCAGTAAAGACAAGCATTGGCGCCAGCTCCCTGCATGAAAGCAAGCTGGGTTAGATGACTGGTTTTAGCCACAGTTGAGCTCATTCACGGGACTCTAAACACTATAAGTATTGTTGAATAGGGCTGAAAAGCTGCTCTCACTGGACAGTCATTTGGTTTGTAAATGTTAGCTACTGTGTTTGCTGTCCTTACTATAATCATTATTTCATTTTACCGTATTATTTATTATGTTCGAATTCATCACAGAGGCCATGCTTGTCTCTGTGACGAGACAATAGTTTGTCAGCATCATCTACCTGCCATAATGAAGATCAAAAGGCAAACCAAGTTAGCATAATGCCATCCTGAAGCCAGCCATCCCTCCCTGGAATTAGGCCCTCTGCAGACCCAGCCTCCCTCTTTGGACTGAAAACAGGTCCTGAATCTGGACAGAGGACCTGAACTACCCCAGCTGGCTAACTGGGGGATGACAGAAGGATGGGCAAAATAAAACAAGGTTTGTGAGTTCTGGGAAGCAAAGTTAACCATCATGGCAACCACAGGGCAGCAATCAGAGATGGCCTTTTGAGTGGCTACCTGAACAAGGTGTCCTGGGAACCAGAAACAGTCACAAGGACAGGCTGTAGCTCCAGCATAGGAGTCTCTCCCTTCTTCAAGCCCCTATAACACACTATTTGTCCCTCCCTATGTCAGACTTATACATTGCGTGGTCATCTTCCTGGAAGTGTGTTCATAAAGGGCAAAGGATACAAGAACCATGACTCCTCTCTTTCTTTCTTTCTTGTTTATACTGCAATAGCAAGTCCATGCTGGTTGATCCACCACTTTCGCAATACACTTCTCTCTATCTTACTTATCGTGGTGGTGGTTACACAACTATATCATTTCTGAAAACCCACAGAACTGTACACAACAAAAGAGTGACTGTTATTGTGTGTGAGAGGTGATGGCAGACACCATTGTTGCCTACCCAGTAACCTTTCTCCCATACCCTGCCTGCCAATTCCTCTTGTCATTGGTTGGTTTAAGAATGACCTTTGAAAATGAAAACGCAATGTCAGAGATATTTGTATCTCCACATCCATAGCAGCGTTATTTACGATAGCTAAGACATGGAAACAACCTAAGTGTCCATCAGCAGATGAATGGATAAAGAAGATGTGAGATATATATGATAGAAGAGTGTTAAGCCATAAAAAAGAAACAAATCCTGCTATTTGTGACAATGTGGATGGACCTTGAGGGCAATATGCGAAGTGAAATAAACCAGATAGAGAAAGAAAAATACTGCGACATTTGGCATAATTCTTACCAGTCAAAGATGTGAAGGTGTGGAAGCTTCTGCTTGTGTTCTTTCTTGAAAAAGCGGTTTTAGGGGGGCTCATGTGCCCTCTTCTTTTGTGGCTTTCGGTATTGTGTGAGGATGTGATGCCTGGAGCTGCTACTGCAATCTTGTGAAGATGAGGAGAGCTAGCACACATGCAGAGTATGGCAGATCAGGCAGGTCATCCTGACAACACTGAGCAGCTGAATTCACTGACCCTGGAGACCGGCCCACCCTAGCCCACTCCTACTACCTCCTGACTTAACCGCTGGGGGAGGTAATACATTTTTTCTTATTATTAAAGCTGCTTTATTTGGTTTTCCTATTACCTACAGCCAGAAACATTGTGATTAACACACTGGTGCCATGCTGTTAGAAATGGGTCAGGAGTCCTGCTGTAGAGTTGTATCCAAGAACAAACACACAGCAGATGTCTGTTATGCCATTGCCAAGATACACTTTGTTTTGTTGCAGCATTGTCTCTTGATTACCAGTTGGCTTTTGCTACCTGTGGAGCCACTTGAACCTAATTCAACCAATAACAAACTCTAGAAACTTAAGGCAACAGCACCTTTAAGGCTGTCGAAATTTGTCTTGGTTTCCATGATGATCCATTTCCTTTTCCTCCTCTCTTTCTGGGTCCTTTCCTGCTGGATGAATACTCCATTTTCAGCCCCTCACATGTATAGTCTCTTACTGAGTCAGCTCTCAGTGGGGCTTTCCGATGACTTCTTTGTTGTCTTCATCTGTCTAAAGCTTCATCTTTCTTTAGCATTTATTTTCATCTGAAAACTCTATAGGGACTTCCCTTGCGGCACAGTGGTTAAGAATCTGCCTGCCCATGCAGGAGACACGGGTTCAAGCCCTGGTCCGGGAAGATCCCACATGCCGCGGAGTGACTAAGCCTGTGTGCCACAACTACTGAGCCTGCACTCTAGAGCCCACAAGCCACAACTACTGAGCCCACGTGCCACAACTACTGAAGCCCGCACGCCTACAGCCCATGCTCCGCAACAAGAGAAGCCACTGCAATGAGAAGCCCGCGCACCGCAACGAAGAGTAGCCCCCGCTCGCCGCAGCTAGAGAAAAGCCCGCATGCAGCAATGAAGATCCAGCACAGCCAAAAATAAATAAATTTAAAAAAATTTTTTAAAAACTCTATATTCTTCCTTTCCTTCTTTTCTTGACTTTGCATAAAATCAGGGTGGTCCAGTGAAAGTTATGTTTAAGAATTAATGTGAAGAAAGCAATCTTTAAATCCTTTATGCCTTTTTTAAATCCGCTTTATTCATCACCTTATTGTTTTATTTTTGTTTTTCATATTTTTCCCTGGTTGAAAATGTTTGTCATCCAGGTCATTGGAAGCCTCTTTAGTCCTATTGAACTCTTTCAGATTCGACATCTTTGTCCTTTGTTAACTGAGATTTGATGATCTCCTTATTAATCCAACAGAAAGGGCCCCTCCCCTATCCTTTCTGCTCCACAGCTGCAAGAAAAAAAATTATTTGCCACCGGCATCTTGCAGGCAGTGTGCCAAGCAAGCAATACATCAGGCAGCCAACATTTTTCATCAGAACTCAACCTATTTCATATATCTTTCCCTAAAACGCCTAGCGCAGTCATTTGTTGAGTAGATGCTCAATAACTTAAATTTTTTTGAATAAACTTAAATTGAATGTTTATAGTCAGTACTAGATGACAAGCAACACACAAATTTTGGCTCCTTTGGAACCCATGGAAAAGGACCTCAACACTGGCAGCATCTTGAGATCCCAATACAATTCAAGCAACTCAGGACCATCAAGAGCTGAATATTTGTGCTGTGAGTTATCTAGTTCTAGTCCTTTGCTTCACCTTCTGCTTGCTGACACCTCTTGTTCTAATATCTAAAATATCATTATAAAATATCTAGTATGTATAAATTAGTTAATTGGTTAAATGCCAGGAGTTTGACCATAAGAGGAAAGGTTTGGGAATCTTAGGAGAATTACAGTATCCAGAATCTTAGCCTTCATGAGGAAGGAGGCAGGATGGAATTTGTATGAAGATTCTCAAAATGTCCACTCAGTTTATTATTACTATTATTATTTTTAGATGTTGGGGGTAGGAATTTATTAATTAATTAATTTATTTTTGCTGTGTTGGGTCTTCGTTTCTGTGCGAGGGCTTTCTCTAGTTGTGGCAAGCGGGGGCCACTCTTCATTGTGGTGCGCGGGCCTCTCACTATTGCGGCCTCTCTTGTTGCGGAGCGTAGGCTCCAGACGCGCAGGCTCAGTAGTTGTGGCTCACGGGCCTAGTTGCTCCGCGGCATGTGGGATCCTCCCAGACCAGGGCTCGAACCCGTGTCCCCTGCATTAGCAGGCAGATTCTCCACCACTGCGCCACCAGGGAAGCCCCAGTTTATTATTATTTTTGATTGCAGTATGATATCATACAGGCTTTCATATCTTATTTTTGCTCCTTCTATCACAAGTCCTCAGTTCTCACCTCTGGTGGCAGCCAGATTTCATTTCATTTATTCATTCATTCACTTCAACAGTTACTTATTGTGCATCACCTGGGGGCCCAAGCACACTTCTGAGTGCTGAGTATGTATAACAGGGAGCAAAACAGACAGAACTCCTGCCCTCCTGGAGCTTACATTCTAGTGTGAGAGACCCTGGAATGTAATAAATCCATAAACTCAGGAAGAGCTTAGTTCTTTTTAGATAAATAAAGCTGAGTAAGGAACTGTTGAGGGATGGCCTCTCTGAAGAGGTGCTGTTTGCAATAAGGTCTGATTTTAAGAGACTTCTTATTTTTGAACATTCTTTACCCATTTCCTTCTTTTGTCTCTGTTAGAGGTATCTTTCAGCAAGAATAGAAAGACTGAAGTCTAGTGATGTGATGTTGGGAAAGCCCCTTTACTTCCCTGGTCCCCACTTTCCATGATAGCAAAATGAGGTGGCTGGATCACCCAGAGGCTCTTTGCAGTTCTGAAATAATAACAATTTTGTGTTAATAACACTTTATTCCTACAGAACACACACAAGAAATCCCTCTACTCACTATTCGACTTTTCTAACAGTTAACATCTTTTTTTTTCAATATCAGGAATCTAAGTGGTCAATACTCTTTTAATGTTTGTCTGTGGGATCACTTTGTTTTGTAAATTGTGTAAAGAGAAGTTGGTACAATCCTAGCATTTTCATGAAATAGGAAACATGATTCAGACATGTTGGTAAGATATACAATACTGGGGACACATCTTCCGTTGGGGTTTAGATTGTCAACAAATTAAACCAGAGAGATGTCTAAAGGGGTTCTGATCTTGTCTATTTCTGCTTGCTCTCCTTTTTTTTAAGGGATGAAAAGTTCAGAAAACTCAGGTGAGAAATAAGTAAAGAAATAAATATTGAAATCTCTTAAGGCAGCTGTATCTGACCAGGAAAAACAACCACTAAAATGTTTGTCAGCGCAAGGGGGAAGGAGGTAACAGTGTTGATATTTACAGACCTCTGGTGCTCATTTTACCTCGGGGAACTTTATGGACATAAGATGCCAGCCCTCTCAACAGTCAGGGCTGCCTGGTTAAAAGTCAGGTCTCATTATCTCCTGGTTAACAATTCACATTTTGAAACGGAAGACCTAGACTCAAATGTAATCCTGTCTTCAGGCTTGAAGAGAAGTAAAGCACTATTTTAATCTAATACATAAGTAAAAGCAGGAAAATCCTCTCCGGACAGTAGAAGATGTTCATGGTTCTATTGTACTTCCTGACTGTAAATGCGTGAAAGAAAATTTCAGGAGAAAATATTCCCCAAAGTAACCTTTTTAAATGTTAAACCACTGCATTTTGGAAACCGAGATAAAGAGCTTTGTACTCCCAGCTATTTCTCTGTTCCTTTTCCCTTAACTAAACCTCCTGTGTAATAGTTTCTTTGGTGTGCTTTGTTTTGAAGAGATGTTTCATGTTGCTGCCGTGCCTTGTTTCAGGAATCAGAGGCGCACGGAGTCAAACTTGGCCTTTGGAAAACAACCCGGATAATGACTGCCTGTAGTTATATAAATGTTTAAATAACAACGGGTTTTTAATTTAATTTAATGTAGGTAAAACTGAGCACATCCTTACCCAATGCCTCTCCTTGTAAGTGGCTACTGTGTCCTGTGGGTAACCTTAGGATAGAACCTGGTAGCACAATCAGAAACATAGTAGGTGCTTTAAAAATATTTAAAAGATGAATGAATGAATGAATGAGTGAATGCTTAATAAATGTGCTTGGTCTGATCCTAAAACAACTTTTTCTTCCCTTTAGAAATTTGGCCTTTTAGTTGTCACTTTTTAACATGTTAATTTCTAAAGTATCTGACCATTGAAGAGTAATTAACAACAGAGAGTAATTGACAATATGCCTTGTTTAACACTGTCCCTCCTTCCCAAATAAATTCATGCGTTATGACCCTCCAGAGATGGATAGAACAAAACCAGCTGAGATGGGAATATCTGATGGCTTTTTCCCCCCCACAAACTGTCTTGTATTCAGAGCAAAGCCACAGTTTCAACGGCCTCAGGCGTCCGCACTCCAGGCTCACTGCAGAATCTTCCCTTACTGACCCTAGACTTGTTTAGCAGAGCCTAAAGTCACCAACCTTCGGGGTAAATTACCCTCCTCCCCACCCCTCAACATTCCCAAAGGTTCATCTCAAATTCTGTTTGTCAAAACGGGAAGTGTGCTTGGTCTCACCACTTGAAGCCAAAAGTTTTAACTATATTCTTTGCTGTTCCTCCAGAAAGACACTCTTCTGAAGTTTCCCAGATCTTACTTTGAAGTGCTCTCTGGAGTTAGCCAAACAAATAGGAAAAGTCTGAGTAAACTATGCAAGAACAGCAGCCAGTGGATAATTGGATGAACCTAGCAATGCTGGAACTTGCCTGACCCAGGAGAGAGGGCAGCGCTGAGAGTGCAGTTTTCAGGTCAAAGCCCCGGGGTGCTGACCACCACGGTGGGGAGGTGTGTGTAAAGGAGGGTGCCTTAGGCACCCACTCAGGCAGTAGAGGGAAATGCTTAACCCCTGAGGTATCTCTTCCTTGTGTTTATTTACTCATCGACAACTTGGAGGACCCTTTAGCATTCCTAGAGAAAGCTCCAGAGTATGAGAAAGTATGCAGTGGAATGGGGGTGTGGGAGTGCCCCCTTCTCCCCAGACACCCTGTCCTTTTCTCTCCACTTCTCACAGATACAGAATCTCCAGGCACTGAATCTACTGGTGATCTCTGTGACCAGACACAAGCAGCTTCCCCAGAGGGCAATGTGATCTCAGTATGACACAGTCACGTTTTTTTTTTTTAAATAAACAGCTATTATTTAACTTATGGAAAAATCTTAACAAACAAAAGGAACAAACAATAATAAGCAAACACCTATGCCCACCGCCAGGAGAAGGCAGGTGTGAATAGTTGGCTTATTCACTTTAGTTCTTTTTTCTTTAAGAAATAAGATTTTATAGCACCCTCCCTCAAATTAAGTATCTCCGCAGCTATTCTCATCATGGTTTCTTTTACAAATTGCTTTGATGTTAATTATGAGCAATTCAGAAGTGCAAAAACAGAATAGAAAATGATGACTATCTTTATACCCACTATCAAGATTATTTATTTTGCCTTATTTGTTTTAAATCTTGCTCTAACTTCCTATTCTAGAAACTTTCAGGCATATACAAAAGTAGGAAGAATAGTATAATGAGTCCATGTACCCATCAACACCCTTCAACGATTATCAACTCATGGCCTTGTGTTTTTTTGTTTGTTTTTTTAAGAAGATGTTGGGGGTAGGAGTTTACTAATTTATTTTGTTTATTTTGGCTGTGTTGGGTCTTCGTTTCTGTGCGAGGGTTTTCTCTAGTGGCAGGCGGGGGCCACTCTTCATCATGGTGCGCGGGCCTCTCACTATCGCGGCCTCTCTTGTTGCGGAGCACAGGCTCCAGACGCGCAGGCTCAGTAATTGTGGCTCACGGGCCCAGTTGCTCCGCGGCATGTGGAATCCTCCCAGACCGGGGCTCGAACCCGTGTCCCCTGCATTGGCAGGCAGATTCTCAACCACTGTGTCACCAGGGAAGCCCCATGGCCTTGTTTTATCTATAATATAGATATAGAGGATATAGATTCTGTACGTCCATTCACTTCTACCCATCACATTAGTTATCTATGAATATTTCAGTATGTGTCTCTTAAAGATAACTTAAAAAACATATCTGTAATGCCATGATCATACTTGAAGATAATGATAATTTACTAATATTAGCCAATATCCAGTCAGTGTTCAAATTTTCAAATGTCTTACAAAAATTTTTTTATCGTTTTTATGCTTGAATCAGGATTCAGGTAAGGTGTACCCATTGCCATTGATTTGATACAACTTTTAAATCTCTTTTAATCTTTAAGTGTGTCTTCTTTATTCTCTCCCCCAATCCCTGTGCCTTGTAATTTACTTACTAAGAAACCAGGTCTTCATTTTTCCTGTAGAATTTTGTACAATGTGGATTTTTCACCCCCGTTGTGTTGTTTAACATGTTCTTGTGTCTTCTGTATTTCCTGTAAATTGGTTATTGGGTCTAGAGGCTGCTTCAGATTCTGGTTATTTCTGCAGGGCTTGATGACTTCATGGGGGGCAGGGGTGCTCTTCCAACAGGAAGCAGATAAAGTCCGGTTGTCTCTGTGATATAGGCAGCCTTGTTGCTCAATGCCTAGATTCATTCACTCATCAGGTGTTGCAAGTTGATTCATTTCAATTCTATCATTCCTTCATACTTATAGCAAGAATATTTCTATGAAGAGAAAATTCCCTGTATCTCCTATTTGACTATCAATTGCATGGTTCCTTGGGAGTGGCTGGATTAATGCTTAACCAGTTTACAAAATAAGATAGTTGTTTCCTAGAATCTTCCAGTGATGATCAATTAGGTTCTTGTTTGTTTGTTATTATTATAAACTTACGGATTTAACATATTTGATGTGTTTCAACCCAGTGCTGTTGTTTTTGGTTTTGATGGTTAAATTGTCCCATCTTTGGCCAGTGGGAGCCTCTTTAATTGGCTCCTGAATCATTAGATGTGACTCTTTGATACCTTCCTTGCTATCTGGTATGACAGGTTGTTTCTGGCTCCTCTGATACATTTCCTGCCCCATACCAACAACCAGTGCACTCTAGGAGATGCTATTAGAAACATTAATCTGGGCTCTAAGGCTGCTCATTCGTAGTAGGTGGTCATTATTTCTAGGCTATTTTGGTAAACAAAGTTGGAATATATATACTTTTCTTAAGATGAAATATATCATGAGTTTATGCTGATAATTCCAATTCAGATTCTGGTCTAACCTCTTTGATCTTCATCTGGACCTTCTTTTTCCCACATGGAGAATCTTGAATCTGAAAACAACAGAAAGGCTAGAATTCAAAATAACAAAATTACTCATTTGCTGTCTCCCACAAAACACGCCCAACAGTTTCAGAATAATAATATCAACCCTGTCCCTAACAATAGGATTCTTGAACACAGTTTAAGAGAGTCTTGTCTGTGTGTTTTGGAAGACCTTATATTTTCTTAGTGTGTCTTCTGTCAAGGACATATTGTCAAACTCTTGTGTGTAAAATCACTTAGAATAATTTTCACTGTGTGCTTTCTGCCACCTGAATATATATTCAGGTTCATTGCTTTTATTTTTACTTCTTAGATTTTATTACTTTCAATTTAAAATTGTTCAATTAATTCCAGGTTTTGTAATTAGGTATAAAATATTTACATGGTTCCAAAGTCAAACAAACAAGACAGTGTTTATTCAGAGAAATCTAGCTTCTATACCTTTCCCTTTCCCTAATAAAATTGCCATTTCTTAATGTTTAGCCTTCCATTGCTTGTTTGTTTTTAAATAAAAGCAGAATATGGGCTTCCCTGGTGGCACAGTGGTTGAGAGTCCGCCTGCTGATGCAGGGGACACAGGTTCGTGCCCCAGTCCGGGAAGATCCCACATGCCGCGGAGCAGCTAGGCCCGTGAGCCATGGCCACTGAGCCTGTGCATCTGGAGCCTGTGCTCCGCAATGGGAGAGGCCACAACAGTGAGAGGTCCGCGTACAGCAAAAAAAAAAAAGCAGAATATATGTATGTGTGCATGTGTGTATGTGTGTGTGTCCCATTTCTTAGCTAAACAGTGTCATGCCGTACATATTCTTCTCTACTTGTTCTTTTTCTTTTTCAAGCTACAAATATATCCTGGAGGTCACACCATACTGGCACAGAGAGATTTTTCTTAGTACTTTTTCAGCTGCATAGTACTCCACTATGTGGGTGTACCTTAGTTTATTTAACTAGTTTCCTAATGATCAACATTTGTTTCCAGTCTTTAGCTATTGAAAGTAGTCCAGTTATGACAAGCCTTGTACATATGTCTTTTTATCTTTTCCCAGGAATCTTTGGTGGGACTCTCTGAGGTTGCTGGGTCAAAGAGTAAATGCACATGTAATTTTGTCAGATATTGCCAAATTCCAAATACCAAATTCTGTAAGGGTTCTACCATTTTGCATTCCCACCAGCAGTGTATAAAGAAGCTTGTACAATATAGCTTTACCCACAGCTTTACCGATATAGTACCTTGTCAAACTTTTAGATTTTTGTTAATCTTTTAGAGAGAAATGGATCCCAGTGGAGTTTTGATGTGCATTTCTATTTAAATGAGTTTGAGTAACATTTCATATGATTTAAAGATATTTTCATTTCTTTTTTGGTGAACTCTCAATTTCTCTAGTACTTTTTTCCACAGCAGTGCTATTTAATATAATTCCAGTGATGGAAACATTCTATACCTGCACTATCTAATATAGTAGCCACTAATCACATGTGCTGTTGAATATTTGAAATGGGGCTGGTGTAACTGAGGAATTAAATTTTTTATTTTATTTAATTTTAATTAATTTAAATTTAAATAATCACACGTGACTAGTGGCAACTGTTTTAGATTGCTCAGGTGTATCAGGTTTTTAGTCTAGTCTCTCTTTTTAGAAACTCTTTATATATCAGGGGTACAGCATGAGAAAGAAGCAGTCCCTGACCTTTGAGAGGTGGCCTGCCTCAGCTGGACCTCAGTGCTGCCAGGGGTTTGCTAGGTACTGACGGCTAGATGGGTGTCCCCCGTTGGATATAAAAATCTGGTAGAGCACCAGTATGATTCAGACAAGGTCACTCTGCCACCATGATAGCAAAGCAAAACAAAACAAAACACCATTTGAGAGTCTTTTCTAAGCACAGACAGAAACAAGGTTACTGTGTAAATCACAGAAAACTAAACAAAAAACACACACACACACACACACATCTTCCTATACTGGCTAACATGGGCGACTGCTGCTTCTCTACCAATTGTGGCTTTAGCTTTGATTCATTTCTCCCGCCCTAGAGATAAGGTTTAATAAGATAGTCAATAATAGATTTGCTTACTGTTCCCTGACAGCATCCAATCCAGAGCCAAGCCCTACTTCCTTGAACCCTCTCCAGAGTTGCCTAACCAAACCCCAACTCCTGTAAAAAGTCATTTCCAAGACTGCCTTCCTGAATCCCACTGTGGTACCCCGTGGTGGACAGTCTCCTTTGTTACAAGGGGCTTAAATCCAAACTTGTTCATCCGCAGGTGTGTGCTTGGTGGTCTTTGGCTGGAGGGCGTTGATTACACTTCGCGATTTCAGTTACTATTATTCTCCCCAGTTTGTCATTTTCCATTTTACTTTACTAAAGTCTTTTTTACTATGCAAATTTGTATTTTTAAGAAATAAAAAATAATTTTAATTGCTCTGATTCCAAATCATAGCAAAGGAAAATTTCCCCACCCCCAAGCTATAAAGGAATTTATTCATATTTGCTTCTAGTACTTGTCTGGTTTCATTTTTATATTTACATTTACCTGGAATATATCCAGTATATGGTGTGAAAAAGACATTAACTTTTTCTAAATGGTCATTCAGTTATCCCAGGACCACCAATAAAAATCTAACTTTTCCTCTCTATTTTGAGATGCCACCTTCACTGCATTCTACATTTCTGTACTTAATTAGGTCTATTTCTGTATTTTCTCTTCTCTTCCATGGGTCTATCTGTCCATTCATGTGCAATATCACACTGTTTTAATATAGAGGCTTCATAATATGTTACTTCTGGGAGGGCTAGCCCCCTGTCCCTGCTCTGCATTTTGGGGTTTTCCTACGATTCTTGGGGATTTTCTTGCCCTTCTAGATGAATTTATAATCTAGTTGTCTTGTTCTAGGGAAAAGCCCTAATGTTAACTTTATTGGGATTACATTAAGTTTATAAACTGACTTAGTGAGAACTGGCATGTTATGGCTGTTGAGTCTTCCTACCCAAAACCATGGTGTGACTTTCCAGTTTTTCAGGTCTTCTTTTGTATCCTCAGCAGTGTTTTAGAGATGACCTCACATAAGTTCTGAGTGTTTAGGTTCATGCCTGGGTTTTTTTGTTTCTGTCTTTTTACTGTTGAAAACAGTGTCCTCTCTTCCATTGTATCTTATATTGGATTTTAATTAGTGTATGAGAAGGTTATTGGTTTTATATGTTAATTTTGTAATCTGAAACTATTTTTATTGTTTAAGGTGGTTTTTCACTGGTTCTTTGGAAATTGCATATATGTAAAATTATGTTGCCTACAGAGAGTTTTGCCTCTTCCTTTCCAATTTTTATCCTTCTAATTGCTTTTTCTTGTCTAATTGTATTGGCTAGTACTTCCATCCCAGTGTAAAATAGTAGTAAAGATAATGCATCCTTGTCTGTTAATCACGTTATTGAAAAGTTTTTAATGTTACCACATGAACTAAAATTTTGGCTTTCGATCATAAAAAGGAAGTAGTCATCAATTTCTATTCTATTGAGTACTTTTAACATGAGTGAAAGTTCATGTGATCAAATGCCTTATCCACCTCTGTGGAGATGATTATATGATCTTTCTCTTTAGCTCTCTTAATATAAACGATTATATTATTGAATTTTCTAATAAGGAATCAGCCCTGCTTTCTCAGAATAAATCCCACTTGCTTGTTATATATTTTTAATGAGGTGATCTATTGTGTGTTTTAATATTTCATTTAAGATTTTTTCCTATGATATTCATAAGTGACATTGGTCTGGAGTTTTCTTTTTGATGCAATCTAGTGTACTTTTTAGTATAGTCTTTCCAAACCTGGATGGTACAAAAAGAGCACTGGGAAACAGAGTTAAAGATAAACCTAATTCCTGTAGCAACTAAAATGGAAAATGGAAAATGACACGAATGATTTCAGAAAAAAAAATCCAGATCCCCTATTTGACAGGAAAAGAGAATTTACATACCATTCATGTTTGTGAGTAAAATAATCCATTGCTACTTATTTTTTAACTCTCCCTGCACAGCAACTGTAATTAGAAGTGAGTTCTATACACACCTTTTTTTGCAGCAGCTATTGCCAAGCACATCCCCAATTTCTAAAAATGCTTTTATTCTTTAGCAGAGTAAACAGCAAAAGGTGCTTAAAGGCAAATAATAATAAATGTGCGGGGCACAGGAGCCACACATGCCCAGGGTAAGTTTCTTGATGCCTAAAGCCATTTGGCTTTGAAGAGAGCTAAAGAAACAACCATCTGATGTTCAGAAGTTAAGATGAAAAAGTTAAAGAGCTACCTCCCCAAAACCCATAACCCCAATCTAATCATGAATAAAACATCAGTTGAATCCTAACTGAGGGACATTCTACTAAATTCCTGACCATCACTCCTCAAGACTGTCAAGGTCACCAAAAACATGGAAAGTCTGAGAAACTCTTACAGCCAAGTGGTGCCTAAGGAGTACTGAAGACTAAATGTAATATGGTGACCTAGATGGGTTCCTGGAACAGGAAAAGGACTTTAGGTAAAAACTGAGAAAACATGCACAAATCATGGGCTCTATTTAATAACAATATTATTGGTTCACTAACTGTGACAAATGTGCCGTACAAATGTAAGATGTCAGTAATAGAGGGAAATGGGTATGATGTACATGGTGACTCTCTGTACTATCTTCACAATTTTTCTGTAAATCTAAAACTATGCTAAAATTAAAAGTGTATTTTTAAAAAGTTAAAGGAGCTTAAAATATAATACAGGTGCACCTTTTCTCCAGATGCCAAAAAATATAGAATTAGACCAACAGGTACGTGCAGAGATGCTCAACATCACTAATCAGGGAAATGCAAATCAAAGCAACAGTGGGATATCGCCTCACACCTGTTAGAATGGCCATCATCAAAAAGACAAGTGATAAATGCTGGCGAGGATGTGGAGAAAAGGGATGCAAATTAGTGTAGCCACTATGGACAACATTATGGAGGTTCCTCCAAAAATTAAAAATAGAACTACCATATGATCCAGCAATTCCACTCCTGGTTATGTATCCAAAAGAAATTAAAACAGAATCTCAAAGAGGTATCTGCACTCACATGTTCATTGCAGCATTATTCTTAATAGCCAAGATACAGAAACAACCTAAGTGTCCATCAATGGATGAATGGATAAGGAAGATGTGGTATACATATATATACAATAGAACATTATTCAGCCATGAGAAAGAAGGAAATCCTGCCATTTGCAACAACATGGATGGACCTTGAGAGCAATATGCTAAGTGAAATAAGCCAGACAGAGAAAGGCAAAATAAATGGCATTACTTGCATGTGGAATCTTAAAAAAAAAAAAAAAAAAAAAAACCTCATCGAAACAGAGAACAGATTGGTGGTTACCAGAGCGGGGCACTGGGGTGAGAGAAATGGGTGAAGGTGGTCAAAAGATACATACTTCTAGTTATAAGATAAATAAGTTCTGGGGATGTACTGTACAGCATGGTGACTACAGTTAATAATACTGTATTGTATATTTGAAAGTTACTGAGAGAATAGATCTTAAAAGTTCTCATCACAAGAAAAAAAAATTGGCAACTATGTGAGGTGATGGATGTTAACTAAATTTGCTGTGCTGATCATTTTGCAGTGTACACAGGTATCAAATCATTATGTTGTATGCCTTAAACTGATACAAGCTTGTATGGTCATTATACCACAAAAAAACTGGAAAAAATGTAGAACTGTATTCTTGAATTCCCTATCAGTTTTTTCAAACTACCCACGAGTGTCAACTCAATTTGCAGTTTGCTTTTTCACTCAGACGTATATTTAAGCTTGTTTTGGTGAAGATGAGTGGTGGGTGGAGTGAAATGGGGAAGTGTTTTGGAAGAAAATCAAGATGCAGAATCAGAGTCCCAGGAGGGACAGACCCACTACCTTCCTTTGATGAGAATTTGCTGATGGACAGTCTTCTTTTCTTTTCTCTGATCCTTTTCTGTCTCTCCTTCTTTCTTTTTTTTTATTTTGGGGACTTGGTGGGTCAAGCCTTCAATGGAAAACAGAAACAATACCACCTTGAGGCCTCTCTAGCTCCTGGTGGTGAAAACATGGGAGGCTGCCTTGTGGTCAGTCTGGTGGCTCCAGGCTTTTTGGGTTCCTGTTTATTATTGGCTCTTTCTTGTTGTCCACAATCTGTCCCAGAAAACATCTCAGCTCAATCCTTAACCCTGGTCTCTGGGTCAGTATTTTCCAAGAGGCTTAGCTTTGATTGCCCTGTTATTCTGCCCAACATAGAGATAAAGCTCTCTTGTTCTTTTGGAAGCAGCCTAGAGTCACCACCCGGAAGATGTAACTGAATCTTCCTCAAGATGTCTATAAAGAGGAACCAGGCCCAGTTCCTCAGATGCATTTTAAAGATACCCAGGGCATTTTTACTCTGTTCTATGAGCCGTTTAATGATGTGGTGCTCGTTCAGGAAACCTGGGACAAAATCCATTGCAAAAGAGTTCATTATTTCAACCAGGAAGCAAACTATTCTGAGTTTTGTGACATATCAATGTACACAAGTCAAAAGACACAAACACAAGGCAGGCCTAGATGTCACCAATGGCAGCTGTTGTCCAAACAGCTGTGGGGACTGGGGCATGGCCGGCTGCCCGGGACGGCTGTACATTTCAGTCCACTGGGGATCTGAACCTTGAACTTAGAATGTCCTTACTGCAGTGAGTTCCCTTTCCATTGTGTTCAGATCCTCTTCAGTTCCTTCATATATTTTCTATGAGTAGAATGAAAAAAGGACTGTTTGTGGTTTGATTCTGGTGCAAGACAGGGAGCTTGTTTGAATTAACACAAAAATGATTTTAAAAGGAGGATATGCTCTTAGTCTTTTGGGGATACTTACCCAACGCTGTCAGGCTTTTAGAGAGGGCAGCTCTGTTGTTCAAAACATCCCAGCGTGATACAATAGGTTTTTGCCTTTAACATTTTATTATGGAATATTGCAAATATATACAAAAGTAGAGACAACTGTACATATAAAGAATCCCCAACCTCAACAATTATCCCCTTAAGGCCAATCTCATTGGACATATACTTCCAATCACTCCCTGAACACATTCCTCCCTCCACCTGCCCCAGTATTTTGAAGCAAATCCAAGACTTTAATCTCCTCTAGAAAGATTCACACCTCTAAAAGAGTAGGACTCGTTTTCAAAACATAACCACTATTCTGTTATCACATCTCACAGTTGGAAAATAATTCCTTAATACGTTCAAATATCCAGTCAGTGTTCACATTTTTCCATTGCCTCATAAGTATTTTTTGAATGATTTACTCATTTATTTTCTTTCTTTTACTTTATTTTATTTATTTTTTATACAGCAGGTCCTTATTAGTCATCAATTTTATACACATTAGTGTATACATGTAAATCCCAATCACCTAATTCATCACAGCACCACCACCACCACCACCGCTTTCCCCCCTTGGTGTCCATACGTTTGTTCTCTACATCTGTGTCTCAATTTCTGCCCTGCAAACCAGTTCATCTGTACCATTTTCTAGGTTCCACATATATGAGTTAATATACGGTATTTGTTTTTCTCTTTCTGACTTACTTCACTCTGTATGACAGTCTCTAGATGCATCCACATCTCTACAAATGACCCAATTTCGTTCCTTTTTATGGCTGAGTAATATTCCATTGTATATATGTACCACATCTTCTTTATCCATTTGTCTGTCAGTGTGCATTTAGTTTGCTTCCATGACCTGGCTATTGTAAATAGTACTGCAATGAACATTGGGGTGCATGTGTCTTTTTGAATTGTGGTTTTCTCTGGGTATATGCCCAGTAGTGGGATTGCTGGGTCATATGGTAATTCTATTTTTAGTTTTCTATGGAACCTCCATACTGTTCTTCACAGTAGCTGGGTCAATTTACATTCCCACCAACAGTGCAAGAGGGTTCCCTTTTCTCCACACCCTCTCCAGCATTTATTGTTTGTAGATTTTCTGATGATGCCCATTCTAACTGGTGTGAGGTGATACCTTGTTGTAGTTTTGATTTGCATTTCTCTAATAATGAGTGATGTTGAGCAGCTTTTCATGTGCTTCTTGGCCATCTGTATATCTTCTTTGGAGAAATGCCTGTTTAGGTCTTCTGCCCATTTTTGGATTGGGTTGTTTGGTTTTTAAATATTGAGCTGCATGAGCTGTTTATATATTTTGGAGATTAATCCTTTGTCCGTTGATTTGTTTGCAAGTGTTTTTTTCCCATTCTGAGGGTTGTCTTTTGGTCTTGTTCATAGTTTCCTTTGCTGTGCAAAAGCTTTGAAGTTTCATTAGGTCCCATTTGTTTATTTTTGTTTTTATTTTCATTACTCTATGAGGTGGATCAAAAAAGATCTTGCTGTGATTTATGTCAAAGAATGTTCTTCCGGCCTTACCTGGTGGCACAGTGGTTGAGAGTCTGCCTGCCGATGCAGGGGACACGGGTTTGTGCCCTGGTCCGGGAAGATCCCACATGCCGTGGAGCGGCTGGGCCCATGAGCCATGGCCGCTGAGCCTGCGCATCCGGAGCCTGTGCTCCGCAAAGGGAGAGGCCACAACAGTGAGAGCCCTGCGTACCGCAAAAAAAAAAAAAAAAGAGTGTTCTTCCTATGTTTTCCTCTAAGACTTCTAGAGTGTCCAGTCTTACATTTAGGTCTCTAATCCATTTTGAGTTTATTTTTGTGTATGGTGTTAGGGAGTGTTCTAATTCCATTCTTTTACATGTAGTCATCCAGTTTTCCCAGCACCACTTATTGAAGAGACTGTCTTTTCTCCATTGTATATCCTTGCCTCCTTTGTCGTAGATTAGTTGACCATAGGTGCATGGGTTTATCTCTGGGCTTTCTATCTTGTTCCATTGATCTATGTTTCTGTTTTTGTGCCAGTACCATACTGTCTTGATTACTGTAGCTTTGTAGTATAGTCTGAAGTCAGTGAGTCTGATTCTTCCAGCTCCGTTTTTTTCCCTCAAGACTGCTTTGGCTATTCGAGGTCTTTTGTGTCTCCATACAAATTTTAAGATTCTTTGTTCTAGTTCTGTAAAAAATGCCATTGGTAATTTGATAGGGATTGCATTGGATCTGTAGATTGCTTTGGGTAGTATAGTCATTTTCACAATATTGATTCTTCCAATCCAAGAACATGGTATATCTCTCCATCTGTTGGTATCATCTTTCATTTCTTTCATCAGTGTCTTATAGTTTTCTGCATACAGGTCTTTTGTCTCCCTTGGTAGGTTTATCCCTAGGTATTTTATTCTTTTTATTGCAATGTTAAATGGGAGTGTTTCCTTAATTTCTCTTTCAGATTTTTCATCTTTAGTGTATAGGAATGCAAGAGATTTCTGTGAATTAATTTTGTATCCTGAAACTTTACCAAATTCATTGATTAGCTCTAGTAGTTTTCTGGGAGCATCTTTAGGATTCTCTATGTAGAGTATCATGTCATCTGCAAACAGTGACACTTTTACTTCTTTTCCAATTTGTATTCCTTTTTTTTCTTTTTCTTCTCTGTTGCCGTGACTAGGACTTCCAAAACTATGTTGATTAATAGTGGTGAGAGTGGACATCCTTGTCTTGTTCCTGATCTTAGAGGAAATGCTTTCAGTTTTTCACCATTGAGAATGATGTGTCCTGTGGGTTTGTTGTATATGGCCTTTATTATATTGAAGTAGGTTCTCTGTATGCCCACTTTATGGAGAGTTTTTATCATAAATGGTGTTGAATTTTGTCAAAAGCTGTTTCTGCATCTATTGAGATGATCATATGGTTTTTCTCCTTCAGTTTGTTAATATGGTGTATCACAATGACTGATTTGCATATATTAAAGAATCCTTGCATTCCTGGGATAAATCCCACTTGATCCTGGTGTATGATCCTTTTAATGTGTTGTTGGATTCTGTTTGCTAGTATTTGGTTGAGGATTTTTGCATCTATATTCATCAGTGATATTGGTCTGTAATTTTCTTTTTTTGTAGTATCTTTGTCTGGTTTTGGTATCAGGGTGATGGTGGCCTCATAGAATGAGTTTGGGAGTGTTCCTTCCTCTGCAATTTTTTGGAAGAGTTTGAGAAGGATGGGTGATAGCTCTTCTCTAAATGTTTGATGGAATTCACCTGTGAAGCCGTCTGGTCCTGGACTTTTGTTTGTTGGAAGATTTTTTTTTTTTTTTTTTGGTACTCAGGACTCACTGTTGTGGCCTATCCCTTTACGGAGCACAGGCTCCAGACGCGCAGGCTCAGCGGCCATGGCTCACGGGCCCAGCAACTCCATGGCATGTGGGATCTTCCCGGACCGGGGCACGAACCCATGTCCCCTGTATCGGCAGGCGGACTCTCAAGCGCTGCGCCACCAGAGAAGCCCACATTCTTTATTTTAAGTTCTATTTTATCTGATATGAGTATTGCTACTCCAGCTTTCTTTTGATTTCCATTTGCAAGGAATATCTTTCTCCATCCGCTCACTTTCAGTCTGTATGTGTCCCTAGGTCTGAAGTGGGTCTGTTGTAGACAGCATATATATGGGTCTTGTTTTTGTATCCATTCATCAAGCCTGTGTCTTTTGGTTGGAGCATTTCATCCTTTCACATTTAAGGTAGTTATTGATATGTACGTTCCTATTACCATTTTCTTAATTGTTTTGGGTTTGTTTTTGTAGGTCCTTTTCTTCTCTTGTGTTTCGCACTTAGAGAAGTTCCTTTAGCATTTGTTGTAGAGCTGGTTTGGTCGTGCTGAATTCTCTTAGCTTTTGCTTGTCTGTAAAGCTTTTGATTTCTCCATCTAATCTGAATCAGATCCTTGCCGGCTAGAGTAATCTTGGTTGTAGGTTCTTCCCTTTCATCACTTTAAGTATATCATGCCACTCCCTTCTGGCTTGTAGAGTTTCTGCTGAGAAATCAGCTGTTAACCTTATGGGAGTACCCTTGTATGTTATTTGTCATTTTCCCCTTGCTACTTTCAATAATTTTTCTTTGTCTTTAATTTTTGCCAGTTTGATTACTATGTGTCTCGGTGTGTTTCTCCTTGTGTTTATCCTGTATGGGACTCACTGCACTTCCTGGACTTGGGTGGCTATTTCTTTTCCCATGTTAGGGAAGTTTTCGACTATAGTCTCTTCAAATATTTTCTCGGGTCCTTTCGCTCTCTCTTCTTCTGGGACCCCTATAATGCGAATGTTGTTGCGTTTAATGTTGTCCCAGAGGTTTCTTAGGCTGTCTTCATTTCTTTTCATTCTTTTTTCTTTATTCTGTTCCGCAGCAGTGAATTCCACCATTCTGTCTTCCAGGTCACTTATCTGTTCTTCTGCCTCAGTTATTCTGCTGTTGATTCCTTCTAGTGTATTTTTCATTTCAATTATTGTATTGTTTATCTCTGTTTGTTTGTTCTTTAATTCTTCTAGATCTTTGTTAAACATTTCTTGCATCTTCTTGATCTTTGCCTCCATTCTTTTTCCGAGGTCCTGGATCATCTTCACTATCATTATTCTGAATTCTTTTTCTGGAAGATTGCCTATCTCCACTTCATTTAGTTGTTTTTCTGGGGTTTTATCTTGTTCCTTCATCTGGTACATAGTCCTCTGCCTTTTCATGTTGTCTATCTTTCTGTGAATGTGGTTTTTGTTTCACAGGCTGCAGGATTGTAGTTCTTCTTGCTTCTGCTGTCTGCCCTCTGGTGGATGAAGGTATCCAAGAGGCTTGTGGAAGTTTCCTGTTTCCCTGCTAGTGTTGAGGGTCCCCTGCAGAGGTGGGGGGGTGGCTCTCTACTCATTTATTTTCATATTTTGTTTTAATCTGGATCAAAATAAGATCCATACATTGCAATTGTTTGACATGTCTCTTAAGTCCCTTTGATGTATAAAATTCTCTCTTTGTACCTCTCTTGCATGGGCACAACTTTATTTCTAAGAGAAACCTGGTCATCTCTTCACAGTCTGGACTAGCCAGAATTTTTCTACAGTCTGGATTTTGCTGTCTATATCCTCTTGACATTGTTTAACATTTTACTCCGTCCCCTCACAGACTCCCCACTCCCTCTCCACCACACACCTGTTTTTTCCTTTTTAACTTGGATTCGGTGAAGTAAAGCTCTTGAGGTGAAACTCAGGGACAATAGATGGCACTGAATACGTTCTTCTTTTGAGAAGGTGACTGTCTCTGGTGTTGGGAGGTGTTTCACTTTTTTCCCACGGATACCAGCAGTCCACCAAGTCACCCCCTAATTTGTCTGGAGGGTTGAAAGGATAGCAGTAAATCCCAGAACACAAGCAAACCTGCCTATTTATTTTCTAGAGTTTTAAATAAAAGCACCCAAGTCCTGAGTTTCAAGGAAGCAGCATTTGTCTACACAAAGCATACTCTTCTTTACAGCAGCATTTGGTTTCTTTTAAATAACCTATTTTTACTCAGTTAACCCACCCCACTCCTGCATGCCATCTGTCTAGCCACAGGGGAAAAATAAGGAGAGAAGAGAAGTTGAAATATTTAGTATGTTGCCACCTGAGTCCATTTAGATTACTTCACACAAACTTAACACAAACAACCTGTTATGTTGATCCTAAAACAGACTCCTTGAAAACTCCATGCCCCTCTTTTCCTTTCCCTTCCTGCACCACCTGCCCCTCAATCCCCAAATGTTTTAATGAAAGAGCAATGGACCAGCATTGTTGAGAAGGAAATGCTGAGCTCTCTCCCAACTTGAGATTTGATTCAGATCTTTGGTCCACACTCCCTGACCTCAGGAATTAAGGACTGCTGTCCAAACACCCAAGGTTTCCTTCCCATCACAGAACTGATTATCAGTTCAGTTCTCTAAATCTCTAGAGAGTTCAGTTTTTCTTCCTTCTTTTTTTTTTTTTTTTTTTTTTTTTGGTGCGCGGGCCTCTCACTGTTGTGGCCTCTCCCGTTGCGGAGCACAGGCTCCGGACGCGCAGGCCCAGCGGCCGTGGCTCACGGGCCCAGCCGCTCCGTGGCATGTGGGATCTTCCTGAACCGGGGCACGAACCCACTTCCCCTGCATCAGCAGGTGGACTCTTAACCACTGCGCCACCAGGGAAGCCCTTTTCTTCCCTCTTAAGCGAGGTCTGGCTGGAAGAGGAGCTTTTCTAGAACACTTGGCAGAGCCTTTGGTTATGCTCAGTGCAAAACAGGCTTAACTAAGTCCTCTCCAAGGGGGCCTTCTGTGTCCCCCGCAGGGGACTTTGCTCTTACTCCCCACCTTCCTCAACACCCTGCGTCTCTGCTCTGCCTCCCCAGTGGGTTAAGGACTCTTGGTTAGTCAAAGGAAAAGAGTAACTGGTCAAGGAACCTGCCCCCATGGTATTACTTCTAAAACAAAGGGCATTTCTTGAGTTAGAATGGGAGAGAGAAAACAAATGGGTTTCTACTAAGATCTGCTAGTTCAGGGGAGTTGGTTCAATGAGGGATGTGATTCCCCACCCCAGCCTGCCTTTGTGCTGGGGATTCCATGACCTTTGTGGTCAAAGCCGTGACTCCAGGTGAAATGTAAATGCCTCAGATGGTACAGTGGTGAATGGTGTACATGATCTGGAATCTTAAAAACCTGGAGTCAGATTCTACCTCTGCCATTTATGACCTTTCCTACTTTGGGGAACTTTACCTCTCAAAGCATCAGGTCTCTCATCTGTCAATGAGGAAATTGAAATATAGACTTCATAGGGTTGTTGTCAGGATAAAAATGAGATAGCATCTCCAACCTACATCAATAATATTGGATCCCGAACTTTCCTCCCTTCCCCCACCCCCAAGGGGTAATAGAGTAAGCCATTTATGAGTCAATAAGATGAATTATTCTGCCGTAGCTTTTCCAACTATAGCAAAGCTGAAATGAAATAAATCGCAGGTTTTGTCAAGGGAAAAGGCTGCAGAGACAGAACTACAGGATAGGCACTCCCTGTGTTTATAGAAAATTTTTAAATGGTAGATGACAAGAAGAAAGTAGAAAATGTAAGAGCAGAGAGAAGGGCATCAAAGAGGAGACAGGTGAACCCCAAAGGTACATGTCCTCTGTGTTGGCAGTTTTGTCCCTTGCTAGTTCTGATTTCATACCACATGTCTGCTTTTTTGGAGACTTTAAAAATGACACACAAGCCAGAAAGGAAAAATACTCTGGTTGATATATTGCTGCCATAAAGGCAATTTAAAATAGAGGTTTAAAGATTTCAGCTAATTTTCCTAGGCAAATGAATCTTCCATATTACAAATGGCACCATCAAAATCTAGTACGTTGAACTGGAATATCTATACATGGTTTTCTCCAGGGAAAACAAGTTATCTCTTCCAAAGGACCCAGTCAAACATCTTTGAGAAGGAGTCATCCCATCCCTGAAGATATGTAAAGTTGCACCCCTCAGGCAACTAGGAGAGAAGGGAATTAACCTAAATTTATTTTCATGAAAGTAGAAATATGCTGGAATCCAGTTTTACTGAAATGGTTGAAATGTACCATTTAGTTTATGTAGTCTCATTAGAGCTGTAGACTGGTTTTATAAAACATACATATGGAGCCTATAACACATTCTCTATTTTCCTCATCAGCAAAAGGAAGTAAGAACAAAACTGAATGCCTCTTAGGAACTCAATTCTTCATACAACAGTATGGAGTGGGATTGTTGTAAGAATCCCGTTTTTCAGCCAAGGAGTCTTATGTCCAAGAGTTACTTGCCTAAGGTCAGTAAGTTAGTACAGATTAACCAGGAGTCCCACTTTAGCCTGCCAGTTCCAAAGTCCTCTTTTTGTTGCCACACTCTGCTTTGCTCTGACAACAAATGAACAACATACAAGAAAGTTCTTAATAGGCACTTAGTAAACGTTAACTTCTCTAAATCCTCCCTTTCCTTCTTCAAAACTTGTATGCAGCTCATCGTATTAGTGACTGGTCCCTACCATAACTTAAGGACCAGAGGACTTCCCTGGTGGTCCAGTGGTTAGGACTCTGGGACTCTGTGCTTTCATTGCTGAGGGTGCGAGTTCAATCCCTGGCCGGGGAGCTAAGATCCCGCAAGCCACAAGGGGCAGCCAAAAAAAAAAAAAAAAAAGCATTAAGGACCAGGGGTTCTAAGAGCTTCCCCCTGCAGGGGTACAGAGTAAAAGAGGGTCAAGACAGTTTCTGAGAGTAACACACACACCGACAGACACACACACACCGACAGACACACACACACCGACAGACACACACACAAATACACAAACAAAACATAGAACACACAGAATTCAGGATTAAAGGCTAAATGGAAATAAGCTACGTCTAATAGGTCTATATTAAGGGGGGGGGAAGTATTATTGACGCCCCCCCAAATAGTGAGTAGATGTAGTTAGAGAACTGAAATGATGGGGGCAGATGATTGGGAGGAACAGAGAAAATCTAGAAGAGTTGTTATTTTTGTAAGCACAGCAGCCTGGCCAGCGAATCCCAGCAGAGGGCTTCGGATATAGTAGTGCTCAAAAAAACGTGTGTTGAATGACTCATTGAATTTGGCCATTCTGTTAGCAGTTATAGCTTGCCATGCATACAATTAATCTGGCTACAGCCATGGTTTCCTAGAATGAAGTTGGCTGAAATTAATACAGAGAGCTGTGGTCTAGTTCACAAATAAGTTTAGCAGGTAAATCCTGGTTCAGTGTAGGATGTTCATGTCCTAATTCCTGAGGGGAACAGGAGTCTATCAAAAGCCCCAGGTCAGGTCCTTCCCAGCACATAGCTTAAGACTCACTGAGAAGTGCTATTCAGAGCCTGGCCACCAGAGTAAGAGATGAATGTGAAAGATGGTCTGTAGATCTTCACAACATGTCTAGGGCTGTGTCTTGCAATTGGTGTCCTGGGACAGGCTGAGCCCTGGAAGGACCAGGTTGGTTATGTCTGGTCCTTTCCTAAAATAAAGTTGAAGAACAAACGGGGACACAAGTGTCTGCAAACTACTATTGTCAAGTGTTCTTTGCAATAATTTTTTGAACTCAAGATATGCCTCTTAAGCATGTTTTTCTTCCTAATTTTTTTTTTTGCGTTACACGGGCCTCTCACTGTTGTGGCCTCTCCCGTTGCAGAGCACAGGCTCCGGACGCGCAGGCTCAGCAGCCATGGCTCACGGGCCCAGCCGCTCCGCGGCATGTGGGATCCTCCCGGACCGGAGCACGAGCCCGCGTCCCCTGCATCGGCAGGCGGACTCTCAACCACTGCGCCACCAGGGAAACCCTTCCTAAATTTTAAAAAAGTCTATTCTGTAAGAAATGGAGCCTATACGCTTGTTTCCTGTACTCATCAAACTGATGCCCAGTTAATGGGAGTTGATGACCAAATATCTTTCTATTAAAAACAGGAAAATATCTTTCATTCACTTAAACAGATTAAAACTCGAAGATGTTTGAATTTGGTTTGAACTGTGTTGCCATAAATCTTCAAGTGAGATCTCTAAACTAGAAAAAGCATTTTCTAAGCCTTACTCTCATTGTCATGCTTGGCTTTCAGAGTTCCTTGATACGCACAATACACATTCTGCTGAGAATCAGGGAGAAAAAAGGTAATACTGAAACCACAAGACCACAGTCAACCTCATCCAAGTCCTGTCAATTAACTCTTTAAGACCCTACAGAGCAGTTCGATGACTAGCTATTCAATCTGGTCATAAAAAATGGTTGGAACCTCTACCACCACCTAGAGGTCATTGAACTGAACTGCAAAAACAAGGGGAAAATGTTATTGCAGTGACTGTAAAGTCCCATGCATATTATGGTGTTTCCATTACCGTATTGAACTGACATAATATTAGATCCCTGAGAGAAACAGATGATCCTCAGGAAAGAGATAGTTTCCAGCCTCCTGAACATAAAGTAGGTCAAAGAATGGGGAAGACCATCTGGAAAAAGAGGTTGTTCCAAAAATATTCCTGACTTAGTTTAAGTTGCCACTTCCTGTACCAGCAACTATATTTTGAAGAACATATGTTCAACACGTGCTCCAGAGAGGCAGCCATTAATACCATCATCTTGCTTCCTGGGGAAGGATGGCGTAAGGGGCAAACAGAAATGAATATGTTGGAATCCAGCTTTTTTGTGGTTGTAGAATCCTACCATACTGTTCTTTATATCCTGGAACCTAGACTCCTTGTTCATTCTTGATTTATTTAGGCAAGATCAGAAGAAGCAAATTTAATATGTATCCCATGATTCCATTCCCTTGAAAAAAGAATCATTTTCTTTTAATGTTTACGGAACAGATCAAAAACGTCCCATCTGAGACACTTGAGAGAAGGAAAAGGAAAAAGAAAAAGAATAAGAAAGGGTCTCTTTTTCCTCCACATACTACTTTAAAAGAAATATGTCTTCTATGATTCAAACTTTGCCTCTCAGTAAAGGTCTCAGTCCATTTTGTATCTCTACAACCAGGTTGCTGGTGACTCTGAAACCACCTTAGGTCTACTCTGGATTTGGGTGGACTTCTTCTCTGTGGAACACCAGCAGAAAGTTTGGATGTGAGCTATTGGATACCAAGACCCTTCCCACAACCAAACAGACCTTCTGGTGGAGGTTCTGGAATTGGCTATTGGGTCTTAGAACCTGTGGCCAATGGAGCAGATTGTTATTTAGTCTGTAGGGAATCTCACCAATGCATAACTACTTAATAAATGACCACCAGGATCCTCCCTGGAGACCAGAGAAGCCTGTGGATACCTCCCCTGCCCTCTCCCTCTTGCCCTTTCCAAGTCAGCAGTATCTCCCTGGAAGGAGTTTGTACACATGTCTGGTGCCCCACGTTTTGTGGCTGCTGCCCAAGGAATGGGCCCTTGTATTGCCTGCCTCTGATAGCCAAAATGGCTTACATTTATAAATCCCACAGGACTACGGAAAACAAAGAAGCAGTTCTTAACAGGCACAGGAGCTCTACACCATATGGCTATCCGCCTGGATGAAGCCCAGAAAGAGCAAGCAAAAATGCCCATCTTCCAGTTTCTCCCTAGAAGATACTTAACTACATGCTTTCCCAGCTGCTCTCTGAAAGTCTGAGTTCCAGTCAACCTGCATCTAGGTGCTGACTGCCATTCTGCCCTTTGGGACAGTCACAGATCTTGGCATACCCTAAGCTCCTGGGAGGCACCAAGAATAAAGAAGGCAGCTTGGACAATCGCAAAGATTTGAGAGAAAACCAAGAGCTTGGGCCAGGTTGATTGATGAGGTTCACCGTCTATACAAAACCACTGCGTCAAGGCTGGGAGAGTTAGCTGTTTTATCTAATGCACAGAAGCCAACACAGAGAATTGAGGAAAATAAACAGAGGAATATGTTCCAAACAAAAGAACAAGATAAAACTCCAGAAGCAGACCTTAATGAAACAGAGACCATTGACTTACCTGGAAGTTCAAAATAATGGTCATAGGGCTTCCCTGGTGGCGCAGTGGTTGAGAGTCCGCCTGCCGATGCAGGGGGACACGGGTTCGTGCCCCGGTCTGGGAAGATCCCACATGCTGCGGGGTGGCTGAGCTTGTGAGCCATGGCCGCTGAGCCTGCGCGTCCGGAGCCTGTGCTCTGCAACGGGAGAGGCTACAGCAGTGAGAGGCCCGCGTAGTGCAAAAAAAAAAAAAATGGTCATAAAGATGCTCACCATGGTCAGGAAAATAATGCATGAACAAGAAAAGAATTTCAACAAAGAGACAGAAAATATTAAAAAGTACCAAATGGAAATCACAGAGCTGACAGATAAAATCATTGAACTGGAAAAGTCAATAGAGGGGTTCAATAGCAAACTAGATCAAGAAGAAAGGATCAGTAAAGTTGAAGACAGGGCAGTGGAATTCATCCAGTCAGAGAAGCAAAAAGTAAAAAGAATTAAAAAGGGAAGAAAGCTTAAGGGACTTATGGGACACCATCAGGCGGGCCAATGTATATACTATAGAGGTCCCAGAGGAGAAGAAAGAGAGAAAGGGGCAGGAAGCTTATTCAAAGGAGTAATGGCTGAAAACTTCCCTACCTGGTGAAAGAAGTAGGGAGAGTTTCATACATGATGAATCCTAACAGACCCTCACCTAGACATATTATAATTAAATTGTCAAAAGTTAAAGAGAAGGAAGGAATTTTAAAAGAAGAAAGAAAAAAAGCAACTTATTACATACATGGGAACCCTCATAAGACTATAAGCAGATTTTTCATCAGCAACTTTACAGGCCAGAAGGAAGTGGTACAATATATTCAAAGTGCTGAAGGAAAAAAACCCTGCCAACCGAGAATATACTATCAGACAAGGCTGTCCTTCAGAATTGATGGAGAGAGAAAGAGTTTTCCAGATAAGCAAAAGCTAAAGACAAGTTCATCACCATTAGACTGGCCTTAAAAGAAATTGTTAAAGGGAGTTCTTCAAGCTGAAACAAAGATGCTAATTAGTTACAGGAAAACATATCAAAGTATATAACTCATCAGTAGAGATATTAAGTCCTGAATACTCTAATGTCATAATGGTGGTAAGTAGATCACTTATAACCCTAGAATGAAGGTTAAAAGACAAAAGTATTAAAAATAATTAGAACTACAATATAATTTGTTAATGGACATACAGTGTAAAAAGATGTCAATTGTGACATCAAAATCATAAAATGGGGGCAGTATATATATGTAAAACTTTGTATATGTTCAAAATTAAGTTGTTATCAGCTTAAAGAGACTATTATTAATATAAGATGTTTTCTTTTTAAAATACAATAAAATGCACGAGCATCAGAGGGCCACATCACTAAAGTACCACCTAGTGGTCCAGCCTCTTGCCCCGAGCATCCTACTGTGAGTAGAGCTGAATGGAACTATGCCTATAGATGGGCTACTTAGAGCATGAAGAAGGGGAGGGCATGCAGACCGCCTTGTGTCTTCTGGGTGCTATGTGTGGTATAATGAATGACTGCTTGACATCCAAAGTGATTTGAGGTTAGTGAGCAAAATTAATAAGTAGACTTCAAAATTAAGTTTTCTTCCCAATTGGATGATGTCAAAATGAACTGCCTGCAGATGGTTTTCATTGCATGTAACAGGAAAATGTGTGCTTTTGCCAGGTTTGCCCGCTTTTACATCTGGGACTGTGGTGGGGTATTGAATGGTCTTCTGTGGTTAGAAGCTATCTCCTTTTATGGTGATGCCAGAGGTAGGATTGGCTCCAGGGATCTCAGAGCATTCATCTTTCCACTCAAGAAAATTGCCTTCCACCCAATGTGATTCTTTGAAACACAAGGACAATAGAGTTCACTGAGACTCTCTGCTGGTAATTAACTGCCTTGGGGCCCAGGATTCTCAGATGGGAGCTCAGCATACTTCTTTCATTACAGGGAAACCATTCAGACCTCCTTTGATGAAAGCAACCAGAGTTGGCCGTGGAAAGAATTAGTATACTTTAGAAACAAGCAATTTAGAAAAGCAACAGACGGTAGGTTTGAGGCATCTCTTTAATCCAAATGGGAATGGTAAGGAAAATGTCACGAGAGAGGTTTGGACATGTTAGAGGTTTGTGACAAATCCAGGATAACAGAGAAAAAAGTATCACATGGCTGTCAGACAGTGTCCAGTGAAATCTCAGTTGGGTGAGAATGGCATCGACTGAGTTGGAACCATGTGAAGAGGGGGGTCTCTTGAGTTACACTTGGTGGTTCTAAGCCTAGACTAAGGCAATAACAGAAAGACCAGTGCTGTGCAAAGAGAGATTCTCAGAGAGGTCTCCTCAACCATGGATAAGCCAAGGCATGCCCTGAAAGTCGTGAGTTGGGCTGAGGGCAGGTAGCTCTGTTGAAAGGGAAACTTTGCAACCTATAGCAGAAGCTAGAAGGGAAAAGGTAGGAGAGAGTTGGGGCCCAGAGCATCCGCTGCCCCGGTGCCAGTTCTGGTTTCAAGATACACATCCTTGCTAGAATAACTCTTTTTCATCCTTTAAGCGCTCTCCAGGCTGTGTGTTTTTAATTAAGAAAACTACAACTCAGAATCTATTTAAATTACACTGTGAAAGTTGAGGCCCTTGAACTAAAACTTATAGAGGCTTAGGTCTAGTAAAGTGGTTCCAAACAGAAATGCCTGAGAAATTTGATTCTTTTTTTTTTTTTTTTTTTGGAAGGCTTGAGGGTAGGAGGAAGCAGAAGTAAGAACTCTTTAGGACTTTGTTATATGAAGAGCTAGCATTCCTCTAGGGTTTCAGATGGAGTGTTTGCTCTTCTGTGATGATGGTGATTGGCGATCAGGATTATTACAGCTAATTATAACCATTTTGGGGGACTGCTAGGCACAACGTGAAGTATCGGATTCATGGGCTCTGTGGTATACCCGGCTTCAGGAATTTGGTTTTTTCATCTTATGCTCTCATAGTACTTCAAACTGCACCAATCCCCAGACACCCCTTGAAAACGTGCAATCAGAACCACTGTTTATACGTGCAGAAACAAAGACACACATTGTTAAGGGAGAGATTCAGGGGAGTCCAGGGTGTTGTATGACTGGGGACATTGCTCCTGACTCTTGTCCTGTTACAACCACCATTGAATACAGCTCTTTCCCAATCCTCTCGCTTCCTGTGCTTCTGTGTCAGTGAGGTCTAGCTTTCCTGTGGAATTTTAATTATGCTCGTTTGGACCTATGCTAACCTCCTGTTTGTGCAATGTCCTGGTCTTGAACATATAGAAGCCAGTAATGTCATGGGGCAGGGGGCGATGTGCCTGGGTAGACTGCCATCTATGTCCACATGTTCCAACATCACTGAAAGGACTGGATTCCCTGATGGTTTTTCCATCTTAGCATTTAACTGTCCTTTCTAGAAGATCAGCCTCCCTTTTCACCTCTACACCACAGAAACCACAGAAACCACAAACCAGAGTTATAAATTCTTTAAGTTAAAAAATTGACAAGAAAGGTCAAGTCCTTGCTTTAGAATTAAGCATTCTCAGCTTGAAGGCTGTCCTATCTTTCCTGTAGCTCGAAGTCTATATGCTTGACCAGTAATAGTGACCCAAGGCTGCTCCTCTGGCAGGACCTTCCCAACAGGTCAGGACCTCTGTGGAGTCAAAGAAAATTATGGTCACCCTGTCCAGTTTCCCATTCTTTAACTGGTTTATAAAAATTAAAATTGAATTGAGTTGAATTGAATTGAAGTGTTTAGAATAATGGCTGATTCATGCTTGGGGAACAAACATTCATTCATTCATTTATTCATGCAACAAAATTCTGCCATCCTGAAGCTCATAGCCAAACAAATGGCTTTCAGAAAGATGCCCAAGGGTACAATGAGGATGGAGAAAACACTTGAAAATCCAAAAATGTAGAGCCCAAACTTGCTAAATAAGAATGACAGGGTCTACCTTAACAGCAATAGAGAGATTGGAAACAATGAAAAATTACGTCTAAAATTTCACAACTTGAAAAATTTTTCAATTTTATTTATGGAGGCTTATGTTTCTACACAACCAAAGGATTTCAAAAATGGGCTACATCAGAGGGATCTTGGGGAAATGCTTTAAAATAATGAGCCTTTTGAAAGCAAAGCGTGTGTTGCAGAATAGGCTGTTCATTTTCCTTTGGGGTGGAATCATTTCCAGAAACACAGACCATCTGAGTTCGTAAAACAAAAGCTTGAGTTCCAATAATATGGACTTTGAGCAGATTTCACTACTCAGTTTGAAACATAAACTTGAAAGGAAACAAACAAGGCTTGAGGCCCAAATTCAAGCTTTCCAAGGACAGGCCATTGGTGCGCAGAGATCCGGGATAGGAAAATGGGATTCTCTAGCTGGAAGTACCAAGTGTGCTGTAACCTCTCCCTGCAGAGGAATGAGCTATCCCTCTAACCTCAACCCGCCAGCTTGATTTGGGGCCTTTGGCAACATTTACTGACTCCTGGCACCATCAGTAAGCCCAAAGGAACAACTGCTCATTTGGTGCAGATGGCAGAAAGAGAGCTTGGTTGGGAGATCTGCTTTGATACGCTGCTGATTTTCTCCAGCTGAACTTCCACAGCACTTAAGACAACATGATTTCCTTTTGCTTGGTGGAAGCAATGTCAGTTTCTGTGGGCTTGCGATACTTGTATATTTTGAGAAGAGGGAAGGGTGTCCCTGCACCAATAATCTTTGAATATCTGGAAGCTCAAGAACAGAGATAAATGAAGCCCCAAAGGCCTAGGGCATTTAGTTAGAGTATAGCAATCACTCTGGCTCTTTATATAAACCATGAACTGCAGTTAATACACTGTTCGCTATATAAGTTAAGAACATTCAGACTCAATAAATAAATTCAATAAATATTTGATGAATGAATAAATGGTGGTAGAAACCAGTCAATACTATAAGTCCTCAGTGGGTGTTTCAGGGGGGTTTTGATCCATTCTCCTCTTCAGCCTCCATAGGTAACAAATCTAAGCTGAACTTAAGCTTAACTTGAAGGACATGGGTGAAATGAACTGAAAATAAAAGCACTAGGTCTAGGTCAGTCACAGAGTGAATAATAAGTGCAGCCACTACTATGTGTTGGCCATAGTTTGGCAACCAGCGTGGTTGGGCTCTTTTGAGAAATAGGAGTCTAAAATGGTTAGACTCCTGGGGTCAAGAACCAGAAGAAGAAACCTGTGGTCCTTCTGCTCGACCCAACAGATTTTCACTGCTTTCTCCCCGAAACACATGCTTCTTCTCATCCTCATCTCTTTACTCTCACTGTGCCAGACACTTGAAATGCCCTCACTTAAACACTCTACCTGTTGAAATTATACTCATGCTTCCTTGTCCCGCTTACTTAAAAGCTGCCTCTTTTATGAGTCCTTTCCAGCCTGAAGTTACTTCTCCTTCTTTTGAGGCTTTGTAGTATCTTTTTTTTTTTTTTTTTTTTTTTTAAATTTTGCAGTACGCGGGCCTCTCACTGTTGTGGCCTCTCCCATTGCGGAGCACAGGCTCCGGACGCGCAGGCTCAGCGGCCATAGCTCATGGGCCCAGCCGCTCCGCGGCATGTGGGATCTTCCCGGACCGGGGCACGAACCCGTGTCCTCTGCATCGGCAGGCGGACTCTCAACCACTGCACCACCAGGGAAGCCCTGTAGTATCTTTGTAACTCGGGGTACTTAGATATTTCCTTGCACTGGTATTATTGGTGAGCTTCTCTTGTCTATCCTACAAATTTATAAATTCCTGGAGGAAAAAATAAGTGTGTGTGTGTGTGTGTTTACATATATCTTATCAATATATATTAATAATAACATGACTTGGGAACACGATGGATGCCAAGATGGCAATGGATGTTAATTCAATAAACTAAGCCTCATGCCTGGCACAGGGAAAGACCCAGCTATAGAAGGGCTCATTCAACTTTTCTCTAAGAATGTAATTTCTTAGACCCACTCATGTAACCAAGATGTCAGCAGAGTCTCCCTGCCCCCTGGTATCAGAGATCTGATAACCTCGTTGAAACCCTACTTCTATGGCCTGAGATAATGCAAAGCCCTCCTCATAATTTCTGCAAATTCTTGCACCTTGTTTCCTCCTGTCTCTCAGCCTCAATGCTCTCATCTCCAGGCCTGCTGACTCCTAAACAGCCTGCCAAGCTGTCTCTTCTTGTTTCAGCAAGAAGTTCAACCACAGCAAGCAGTCCTGAGTGTTTTGTAGACGTTATTCAGTTGCAGCACAGGAACATTCCACAAGTTCAGGCTCCTCTACACTCCCTCTTCTCCCCTCACCATTCTGGAGTTATAAATAAATCCCTCCTCCCTTCCCTTGTACTGGCAACTATGCCTATACCACGTCCCTTGGGGTTCTCATCTACTACCTCAAAGGACTTACTACAGAATTTCTTCCAGACCTATATGGTGGTCTTACAAGAAGAATTCTGGAGAATATTTTCTCCATTCATTGCCTGACAATATGCCACCATATTGGACCATGATATAAGGAGCCTGTTTGGGGTCTTCCGGTTTTCCATATACTTAGAACCGGATCAATCAGTATTGTGTGCTTTTTTTTGCTTTTTCACTCAGTCTTCCTTATTTCCAACTCTTAGCTCCTAGTTCTGATTTCTTTCATTCATTCGTTCATTTATTTATCTGAGATACATTTATTGAGAACTTACTACGTGCCAAGCACTTATTTTATAGAAACAAATAAGACCAATTCCCTGTCTCCGGGAACTTGGTTAAAACTGAGCCTGACTTACCTATTTGTTCACCTAGTCAAAGGAAAATAGTTCTAGGTATTTCCTCTTATACTAAGAGGTAACGGCTCCTTACACGACCCAAGACTCTGACCAAGTACCAACTGCCTACGCTTTTAGTAGATACTTGGGCATCTTGGTTTAGTAGAAGAAATTAGTAATAAAATTAAGCTTAAGACTAACTGAATATTAGACCTAAAGAAATATCTGAAACCCAAAACAGCTAGTTGAAAGTTAAAGAATGGGCTTACTTACTCAATCCTTTTGGAACAGATGAGGATGTTGTGAAAATAGCCTTCCCCTTGTGACCTTTAAAATGTTCCTATGAAGACCAAATATTTCTCTTTCTTGAATACAAATACTTTCCTTTAAATATCCTTGAACTGTTTGATCAACTTCTAGAACTAAAACACTATGTACCTTCATTAGGTATCAAAGAAGGAGCCAAATATTTTGAAATGCTTGTAATCTTTTTAAACTGCTGTATCAAGATCAAACTTACTTTCTGACTTACTGAATTGTAGAAAGAAGAGCATAAACTATACTAAAAATCGGGTGACTTTTGCTGGCACTGTAAGGGAAAGAATGGAAGGGAAGTAATACTTATTAAGTATTTCTTCCATGCTGAGGGCAGTGCTATGCACTTTATATGCTATTTTCTTTAATCCTGAGGGGAAATCTCCTTAAAGTAGAAACTGCTGTATTGTTGTCCCCGCTTTAGAGATACGGAGAAGGTGAGAGTGAGTCTGACCCGTGACTCCAAAGCTCATTCTCTTTAATGGTGATTCCGTTTAAACAGGGGATTTGTCTCCTTGTCGCATGAACTTCTGAGAGTTAATTCATGAGCCCCCACTCAACACTCAGCTGCAGAATTCCAGAGATACTTTGTCCACAAATTATTAAGCTGTAACTCATAATTTCATGGGTATTTTTGTTTGCATGAGGATTATAGTTGACACATTCATTTGTAGGAGGAAAATATATTTCTTGTATTTCCTTAGAATGGTACAGAGGGGTGAGGAACCGCAGGTGGGGTTGTTTATAGTCCTCTAGTATCTGACTCATTACATTTTGTGTTAAGTAACATTGATAACATAGCAGCTGATAAAATCGATCATTTTGAAATTCAAAGAGAGAGGTCCTCTAGTACAGTGTTTCTCAAATGTTGGTCTGTACACAGGTTAATCAGAATCACTTGGTTAGTGTTACAAAAATACAGATTCTTGGGGCTCTCCTAGGCCTTCTTCAGCAAAGTCTTCAAGGCAGGATACTAGGAATCTGCATGTTAAAGTTTCTAAATTGACTCTCAGTCACAAGGTTCCTGCCTTTGGAACCACTTAGCCAAGTCTATCTTCAACTCAGTAGAAGAATGCCCCCAACACATCTCTGACTTGTAAGCAGGGCAGCCTCATCGTGGACACATACGGAGGGAGAGAATTTACAACTTCACAGAGAGGTTTTGTTTGGGGGGAGGGGGTTTTTTTTCAATGGGATAACACTGTTAGTTTCTTAATTTAACTTAAAATATGTCATCTTAAAACTTCCATTCATTGGTCCCAAATCTGCCCTCAAAAGATTCACAGGATACATGAAATTCCTTACAATACGAGCCTTCAAATATTCAAAGACAACTAATACAGTTTGCCTTTGATGTGTTCTTCTCTGGGCAAAGGCATTCCTTTAATCCTTTCTTATTGGTCACATATTCAATAACCTTCCCTCTATCAAAAAGACAGTCCATAGAAGATCAAATCCAGTAGCCAAAATAATAAAAATTAATAGTATGGAGTGTAAATTAAAATAACATTTTATTTTATTTTGTACTCATCAGAATGGCAAAAATTAAAAAGAGCAATAATATTTATTGTTGGTAGAGATGTAGGGAGAAGAGTATTTTATGTTCCTGGTGAAAATGTTCAGTTATACAGATTTTTGGAAAACCATCTGGCCGCATCTGTTAAAGTTAAAACACGTGCACACTTTGACTCAATCCCACTTCTGGCAATCTATCCCTCAGACATAAAAAAAACTTACGTACAATAAAAATGCCACATTTTGGCAAGAGTAGGGAACAATCAAAACTATCATACACTCCAAGTAGATGTTTAAATTGATACAACCACCTTGGAAACCTGTTTGTCCGTGTCTTCTAAATCTGAACATATGTATGCCTTGTGATACAGATGTACCACTCTTTGTATATGCCCACCAGAAATGTGTACATATCTTCACCAGAAGAAATGTGGAAGAATGCTGACCACAGCACCATTCACACTGGCAGCTACCCAAACATTCATGAAGATTAGAATGGACAAATTAATGGTCGTGTCCATTTATTGGTATACTGTACAGGAATAAGAATGAACACATTATAACTCCGAACATCAATATGGGTGAATCTCAGAACAGAAGCCGGGCATGACAGAGTCCAAATGCATGATTCCATTTATACAGTTTAAAAACAAAATTCAGAGAAATCAAGAGGGTAGCTGTTAATGACAGAAGGAGGCATAATGAATGCTTCTAGGGACCTGGTAATGTTCTGCTTCTCGACCTGAGTGCTGATTAAATGAATATGTTTAGTTTTTAAAAATTTATTGAGCTGTATACCTCCAATTTGTGCACCAAGTTGTTGTTTCCCCAAAATAGTCACATGCGTAGGATTTTTAATGCATTGTTCTTAGTGAAAAATTGTAAAAAAAGCAAATGCTGATCAGGAGAATGAGATGGCCAATAAATTATTGTATATCCACATTATGGATAGTATACAGCCATTAAAATGAATGAATCGGGGCTTCCCTGGTGGCGCAGTGGTTGAGAGTCCGCCTGCCGATGCAGGGGACATGGGTTCATGCCCCAGTCCGGGAAGATTCCACAAGCCGCGGAGCGGCTGGGCCCGCGAGCCATGGCCGCTGAGCCTGCGCGTCCGGAGCCTGTGCTCCGCAACGGGAGAGGCCACAACAGTGAGAGGCCCGCGTACCGCAAAAAAAAAAAGAATGAATTGGCACTATACCAAATGATGTTAAATTATTTTCTTGAGATATTGTTAAGAAAAGGGAAATTTAAAAATTATATATTATTCCCATTTTGGTAAAACAAACAGTAACCAAAGCAAGAACAAAAAGGGCATTGTATATGTTAAACCTTTAATCCTCATAACAACCCTATGATATTGTAGGGTTATTATTCCCATTTACAGATGAAAAAAACAGAGGCAAGAAAGACTGACTCACCCAAAGTCACAATGCTGGTATATGGTGGAATTTCTGGAAGCTAGAGAAAGTGAAATGGTAGAAATTTCAATGTCCATCTAGAACACCACATAGAGAACTCTCTTTATCAATATTTAGCCATTAACCAAAACTCTTTGGAAATGGATGTTCTATAAGGTGCAAAGCCAGCTAGTAATATTACCATCCAGTCAATGTATAAACGTCTTTGCATAAGACTAGGAATAAGCTAATGTTTGTGGAGCGCTTACCAGGAGTCTAAGCCCTTTCCCTACCTTTCCATTAAACAACCCAGCTACACCGGAACAAGTACTGCTGATCACCTGCATCCTGTAGATCAAAACAAAATTCCGGGGCTCATCTTATTTAGCCAGTCCTGCTGCTCCCTAATGTGCCCACGCACATTACCTATGACTTAATGGAAGTCACATGGGCTCTAAAGTTGGCCAATCTGGGTCTGTATGAAGCCCCAGCTTTTTACCAGCTGTAGGACCTTGAACAAGTTATTTAGCTTCCATGTGAAATTCTATAACAAGAACTTCATGGAATTGTTAGGAATTAGTGAGATAAGGAGTATGAATCAGGAGCATAGCACCTGGCACACTGCAGGCCACCTGTACAGGCTGATGTCCTTTGGAACATGGAATACCCTTCCATTGCCATATTCCACCCTTGATTTTTAAAATTTTTATTCTATATTGGATTATAGTTGATTTACAATGTTGTGTTAGTTTCAGGTGTACAGCAAAGTGATTCAGTTATACATATATACATATCTATTCTTTTTCAAATTCTTTTCCCATTTAGGTTATTACAGAATATTGAGTAGAGTTCCCTGTGCTATACAGTAGGTCCTTGTTGGTTATCTATTTTAAATATAGCAGTGTGTACATGTCAGTCCCAAACTCCCAATTTATCCCTCTCTGCCCCCTTTCCCCTTTGGTAACCATAAGTTTGTTTTCTATGTCTGTGAGTCTGTTTCTGTTTTGTAAATAAGTTCATTTGTATCATTTTTTTTTAGATTCTGCATATAAGCAATATCATGTATTTCTCTTTCTCTGTCTGACTTACATCACTTAGTAAGATAATCTCTAAGTCCATCCATGTTGCTGCAAATGGCATTATTTCATTCTTTTTAATGGCTGAGTAATGTTCATTGTATATATGTACCAGATCTTCTTTATCCATTCATCTGTCGATGGACATTTAGGTTGTTTTCATGCCTTGTAAACAGCAATGTAATGAACATTGGGACACATGTATCCTCTCAAACCATGGTTTTCCCCAGATATATGCCCAAGAGTGGGATTGCTGGATCATATGGTAGCTCTATTTTTAGTTTTAAAGTCCATCCTGGTGGAAAAAATACCATTCTATTTAATTTTGAAACCTGTAATAGTACAGCTTTGTAGCACAAAGATGAGTATCCAAGTTGTGTAGATTTAATATGAATACCATTTATTGAGTACTACTGTGTGACGGACACTGAGCTATGTACTTGATATACATTATCTCGTTTAATCCTCCCTGCTCTAAAAGGCAGTAAATACTAATATTGGCATTCAACATTCACTCCAACTTCCTTCTGGTATGCTTTTCTCTACTTTAGAGGCTGGAAAGCTAAAAACTACATTTCCCAGACTGCCTTGTATCTGAGGTTATTGTCTGGAGATTTCGGTTTCCCAAGTTGGATGAGATTTGGAGGGTGGAAATGAGAAGGAGACTTTGCTCCTGCTGTTTCGCCTGGTCATAGGATAGTGGGGGCATGTACTTTTCCCCCATCATCATCAGAGGCTCCCGTGTCCAGTCATAGCTACACGGTGTTATGAGGCATGGCATGGGGCATTCATTTTACTGGTACTAGCTGTAGCGAGCAGCCTTCTAACCACAGTGGCTTCCTAATTGTAAGGGCTCCTGAGTCACAAGGGTGGTATCCTCAGGAGCTCATGGCTTCCTGACCTGAGAAGAGGCAGGAGCTCACTTTGATTTGGTTCTGAAGTGCAGCTTTTGTGAGTCTGCTCCTTCTGGCCTCTCAGTGAATCTGTAAATCACTTACTATTTCTTCCTGTGTAGATTAGCTAGCACGGATTTTTTTCTCTGCAACTCAACCCTAACCAGTACCGGTAGGTATTGTTATGGTTATTTTACAAGGAGGGAAAATGAGGCCCGGAAAGGCTAGGTAACTTGCTCAACTGATCTTCAGCCTGGGTGGATATATTTATACTCTCTGAAGCGGGAATCATGACACAGCACCATCTTTCATGAGGCCTCTTCATAGAACTGAACTCCACGAGGACTCCTCTCTCCTGGGTCTGGTTGTTTGAGGCATGTAACCTCCTCACTCTGAACTTCATTCTCACGAGGAACAGGTAGGAAAACATGGCCTCAATGGCAGAAATGATACTTAGTACATGCATGTTTCAGATGTATTTCAGTAGTACTTTCCTCCTGAGAACTTGTATATCTTATAGCTAAGACATGGAGATTGATCTGTTGGTAAATAATTGTGCCTGTATTAGCACTCTTGGTTCAGACTTCAGATATATCAGATAAAAAAATACTAATTATACTGATTTTTTTTTTTCATTTCATCCAGGTCAAGCTCAGATCTTATCTGCTCACTCTTTCTTTCTTCCTTTTCTCCCTCCCTCCCTCCCTCTCTCTATCTCCCTCCCTCCCTCTCTCTCTCTCTCCCTTTCTTTCTTCCTTCCTTCCTTCCTCTCTCTCGCTCTTTCTTTCTTTCTTTCTTTCTTTTCTTTCCTTCCTTCTTTCTTTCTTCTCATGAGCCTACAATATGCCAGAGTTGTCGGGGTAATAAAAAGATGAGTAAGTCACATTATGTACCTTCTAGGAACTCAGTCTTCTGAGAAGTTTAGCTATACCAACAAACATACAAAATGAAGTGTTCTATAATATGGTTACTCCCTAAGTTAGAAGAGGAAATAACCAGCTCTGCCTGGAGGAATCAGAGAAGGAAGACTTTACAGCCTGTATGGTCAGGCCATTCAAGATGGCTATTCTCTATACATCCCCTGCTCCACTAGTCCCTGCTTCACTCACATGACTATCCAATTCCCTTAATTATAGGTCTTAATCAGGAACTGCCTACGTGCTTGCCCCCGCCCTAGCTGCTGGTTTCCCTGGTAACTGATGAGCTAACCTGACGTCAATTCCCCCTATAAATGGCGACCAACTTCTCCCCTGAGTAGTGATGGTTGTTGCTGTGTCCCGTTTGCTGTCTACAGTGAGGTGTTGCTCCAGGACCTTTTGCTGCAAATGTGTAAGATCCCCCTATCCAATAAACCAAAGATGTCTCTGTCACTCTTTCCCAGCTCTTTCTTTGGTCTCGAGGCTGGGCAACTACAAGGCTTGCTGGCCTGTGGGGTGCAGCCCAGCACAGCCTTAACAGGAGTTCACTCAGCAGCCATGGAAACTGCATGGGCAGAACCACTAAAGAGGATAGTGCTCTGTGCTACATTAGAGAGAGGGGAACATCTGGGAAAAAGTTTGGGTGGTATCATGTTGTTGTTTTTTTAAAATATGTGTACAATGCAAAGCAGATTTATTTGCAAGCCCAGTAATGATGGTTGGGATACTAGATAAAAAGGAAGCAGTCTTCTGACAAATAGAGAATATCAAGTCTCTTAAGTAGCTGGTTTTGGGACTCACTGTAATGGGAAGACTTGTTGTGTTGCCTTCAAAAGTTAAATCTCTTCACCTGAGGCTGCAGCGGGCTTTTCAAATAGGGCTTCCCACTGGGCTAGCTCTTCTAATTCCTTCCAACAGCCAAGATGGTATTCCAGAGAGGCTATGTCCTTCATCTGTTTATCCAGGAACTCTCCCACACAGTCTGAGAGAGCAGCTTCATTATTCTCAGAAGCCGAGGTCTTCAGGTCTTGCAGGACCTTGCTTAACATGATCTCCAGCTGCAGAGCTGACCTTAGAGCTTGTGAGCCACTTTCCCAGTTATCTCTATCAGGCCTCTTCATCAACAGAAGACAGATGCTACCCTCACGTTTTCTTAGCTATCTTAGGTCTCAGGATTGTTGAATCTAAGTTGTCTGTGGGACCGTCTTGGAAGAACTGTATGGTGAGCAATTTGTAAATATGGTACTGGTATCAGAAGTGCATCAAGGCTTGCATTGTTAGTTTTTCTTAATGCTTAGCTCAAATCATTACCTTCAAATGTTCGTGCTTAACCCACTTCTCTATAGGTTGTTTTTTGTTTTTGTTTTTTTTGCGGTACGCGGGCCTCTCCCTGTTTTGGCCTCTTCCGTTGCGGAGCACAGGCTCCAGACGCGCAGGCTCAGCGGCCGTGGCTCACGGGCCCAGCTGCTCCACAGCACGTGGGATCTTCCCGGACCGGGGCATGAACCCGTGTCCCCTGCATCGGCAGGCGGACTCTCAACCACTGCGCCACCAGGGAAGCCCTAGGTTGATTATTAATTTGACTTTTGAGTAGCTGCTCATGTTCTTAGCCTTTTGGGCCTGGGCTTTTGATTTCGTTTATAGAATTTTTTAACAAATTAATTTAAAAAAACATTTTATTTTGAAATAATTTTAAACTTACAGACGAATTTTAAGAATGATATCAAGACCTTCCCTATACACTTCACCCAAATTCGGCAGTTTTTACCAGTTTTTAACACGTGTCACATTTGAGTGCTGTGTGTGCATGCACTCTCTCGGCACACACACACACACACACACACACACACACACACTAATTTTCTTTGAACCATTTGAGAGTGCTCTGCAGACATCATGTCTCTGTACTCTTTACTAGTTCAGTGTGTATTGTCTAAGACCAAAGCAGTAATCAAATTCAGGAAATTTAATATTGATGTAATACTTTAATTTACAATATTATGCCAGTTTTACCAATTGTCCTAATAACATCCCTGCAAAGCAATTTTTGATACATTATCCAGTCCAACAACACATTGATATTCTTTAGTATAACTAACAAGTCCATATTATTTTGAAAACACTTCGTTGTCACGAATTTATTTTTAATGTGGGCTTTTCATAAAGTTTATTCAAAGATCAACAAACCCATTCCCCTTAAAGAGATCAGTCCAGTCTTGAAAGGACTAAGTTTGGAGGATAAATTCCCTTACTTATACACTGAAGTATCAAGGCAAAAAGTAAAAAATTTAGAGGGAAAGATTTGGAACTATCTGTTTGCTGTGTGCCAGCAGCCTAAGAGGTGAAGGAAAACAAAACTGTTTCTCACTTCTCTGTCAAAATCCTGGCATGCGGTGGACCCTCTGTTGTCACAATTAACTGCAGAATCTTGACTGATGAATGGGCATTTTTTAACCCGTGCTGACCATTTGAAATTTAAAATTAGCAACGTAATTCTATTTACTGGGCCACTGATTGAAGGGAAATTGCACTCAGCTGATGAATTTCCATGTGAAATGGGTCATGGCAGCAGATGGCCTTCCAAGAAGCAAAAAATAACTCTGGAGTTGGTTGCTCTTTCTTCTGGCTTCCGAAATTGAACCCTGCTGCCTGGGAATGTGACTGCTCAAACTACGTTAGGGGAATTTGGGGTGTCAGATCATCGGAGGGAACTGTGAGTTGTTAAAGAATAATAATTTGATCTTAAATCACCATATATTGAAATCTGAGTATAAAACTAATGCTAGGTGTCAAATCATAATTAATGTTTATTAAGTACTCACTGTCACTGGTACTATTCTAACTACTGCACGTGTATTGACTTGTTTAATCTGTAAACTATGAGTGAGGATTATGGTCTGCATTTTACAAATGAGAAAACAGATTTGGAGAGTAAATTGGTCAAGTTCAAAATAAATGTTTTTCTCTTTTGTCATATGAAACATTTAACTGAAGCCCCAGGAGATTTTATCTATATTAAGCTCTAAAAGATCATATTCATACTGTGTTTTCTAAATACATTTCCCAGTTAAAACAAACAAAACAAAACAAAACCAGGGCACCTGGAAGAAATCATTCCAGGTCTGGTGCTAGAAATGTACAAGAAGAACCTGGTACATCTTGTCCTACCAAAACATCAGAAATCCATCAAAAGCTATGTGGACTGTGTCAAAAGGACTCAGGAGTATTGGGCAAAAGGGACAGATCTGAGCATCAATAAGTGTGATAATTAAAAAGGATTTAAACACATAGAATACGTTTATTTAAACACATAGAATATGTCTAAATGTAATGGTTCATAATAATAACAGAACAGTAACACACTGATAATTCTTTACCAGCTCAAGGGAACCAATGCACTATTTTGAAAACTTATCAGTAGAAAGAATCAAACTTCTTTTTTCTTGCCCCTTCTACAGGAATTGTATCTCAATGTAACCAAGTATTTAACAAGAGGAAGTTTATTTTTACAGAAGTAATCGAGCTAATAAATGAAGAAGGGATGATAGAAACATCACTATTTGTAATGCCTAATGAATTAGTGTTTTTAGGCAATGATCAACTGTGGCTGATAACATCAAAAAAGGGACATTGTACGTCTCTCAGTGGAAGTATTCCACCCACCTATATAATAGTCTTGCCAAAGAAACCAAACCAGAATTTGTTTATCTTACAGGAAGTACAGAGGACAGAGGAACATGCTAAGAGACACCATGGGGATGTAATCTGGACTAGGGGAAACTCAGGACAAAGGGTCCAGTTTTAAAAAAAAAAAAAAAAACAAAGAGCAGAAGTATAAAGAGGGAGAATCTTTTCATTAAAATAGGCTTAAATTATTAACCAGTGGTAATATGTGGACCTTTTTGGATCTTATTTCAAACTATATAAACAAAATACAACAAAAAAACTAAAGTTAGAACATTTACGGACAATCAGGAAAATAAGAACACTGATATTAGGCTTATAGTTGCAGTTTTCAGGATATGATATTAAAGTTATGTTTTAAAAAAAAGAAAGCCCTTGTCTTTAGAGATACCTACTGAAATGTTTTCAGATGAAATCATATGTCTAGGATTTGCCTCAAAATAATCATGAGTGGTTGGGAAAATGGATGGTGGCACAAAGAAAAAAGATAACTAATGCCAGTTGCTGAGTTAGGTGACATGTACATGGAATTCGTTATACTAGTCTCTCTAGTTTTGCATATGGTTGAAATACTCCATGTTAAAAGCATGTTTTTAAGGTAGCTTATACATCTAAAATTGAAAGTTTATTGTTTATTGGCTATATGATATAATGCAATGTTTCTTAAAGTACATTCTTTGGAACATTAGTTCTGAGGATGTTAATAGATGTCTTTCATATAACAGGTTCTGCTATTAGATTAGAAAATACCAAATTAAACAGGTTTCTTCACTACTCAGAATCTTAAAGATGTTGATATAATTCTCCAAGAGGATATAACATGTAAAGTTTCCCCCTACTTGGTCCATAGAATTTGTTTGTTTGTTTGTTTGTTTTGCGGTACGCGGGCCTCTCACTGTCACGGCCTCTCCCGTTGCGGAGCACAGGCTCCAGACACGCAGGCTCAGCAGCCATGGCTCACAGGCCCAGTCGCTCCGCGGCATGTGGGATCTTCCTGGACCGGGGCACGAACCCATGTCCCCTGCATCGGCAGGCGGACTCTCAACCACTGCGCCACCAGGGAAGCCCCTAGAATTTTTAAATATCCTTTTATGGGCCTAGTGTTCCACAGAATGTATCTTAGTAAACACTGATGTGATGGACTGAGCCGCAGATGAGGAGTCCTCAGAACTTGATCCTTGTTCTGACTCTGATAAATTGGGTTATCTTAATGTCATCTTTCTGGCCTTCCTTGCCATCCAGCAAAAAGGAATATGAACAGGTCAGCAGTTTTGGGGGGTTTTTTTTGATGTTTTTATTCATTGAAACTTTGTGCAAATGATTTTTTTTTCTGAAGCTCAACATATACAGTAGATCAAGGCAGATTAGAAGGTAGTTGAAGGAAGATTAAAATCCTAGAGGTCTTCCCACTGGACTTTTTTTCTCCCTCTCATTCCACCCTGCCACCCCTGGCAAAGGCTCTAAAGAGTCTCCAAGGAGAACAGTTTGGAAATTCTGAGTGAGTGGGTGTCTATTGTTTCTTATATGTTGGGGGGAGGGGATCGCTGCTTATGCAGTGCAAAATTCAGAGAAGTTTCTGAACTTTCAACAGTTGAGAAGGTGTTTCTCAGCAACACCTCAAAAAGTCAAGATGCTCCTCTTGGTGCGAGTAGGACTCTGGAAGTGAGCAGTTAGAAATGGACTGAGCACTGAAGTTCTGGAACAAACACTCAAGACGTGGGTCAAGTTTGGAATCGGAATAGGAATACAGCTTCTGGTTACAATGACAGTACTTGTGCTGGCAGTGTGCTTGTGGTCCCACTCCAGGCAATTTAAGGATCTCACATTCCAGCAGTGCATATAAGTGAAAAAAGCTTGCAGTACAGTGGCATGTTTCTCCTATCAATATCACCTTTGAAAGGAAAGATGGTGCCCCTGAGTGCTGTTCGGGGCTGTGAGAGTCGACCACTCCAAGGTTTGCCTCTCAAGCCGAGATGCATGCAAAGCTCAATTTCTCACCCTCCTCGGAGATTCCTCACTGTCCTGCCTTCAGGAATGACTAAAACAGTTTAATGAAGCCTTATGTCAAGTGTCATGTAATTGTATTTAAAATTGATATTGCCTTTCGTTCCTATTTCTGGGGTTTTGTAGGTCTATATCTGGGGTGTTTGGGAGTCATATGCCCACAGGTGGTGCAATGGACTTCCACAGCACCCAATCCAATCCTCATCCGCAGCAACATGCTTAGGAATTGACCCAGCTCCAGACATCTGAGTTAATTCCAGCAAACCCATTTCCTATATTCACGTCTGGGATGGGTACAGGGTCCAGAGTTGGCAAGTGATCCAATTTGGCTTTATCAGACCACAGGGAAGGCCCTTTGCTCCATGATGACAAAGAGCCTCCTTTTCCCCCAGTGGATGTGAATTATGAAGCTTGAGCCCCAAATACTGCTGACAGCCCTCCTCCCACAAAAGGGGCCCAGCTAGAGGGTGAAGCTAACGCTGGAACAGCATTAAGGACAGGGGGAGTAGCAAGGTCCTTGTTTACATTTTTGAACCGCTGAAGTCACCAATAACTAAGCCCACACAAGCACCTCTGAACTTCCTATTAAGTAAGATAAGAGATTTCCTTGTTGAAACTATTGGAAACATCGTTATTTGTCAGATGGTGCCAAAAGCATCCTCCCAGTTAAAAGTAGCAAAAGCTAGAGTGGAGTTTTTTGGTAAATTACTCTTCCTATGAAATACTCTTGAGTGAAGGAACCATATCATATCCATAACCATTCTGTGTGCCATCACATAGAATTAAAAGAATTTTAAATTTTTGTCCATCTATTCTAATTTACATTTCCCTGATTATTAGGGAGACTTAAATTCCTTTCTGTATGTGTATTAGCCTATTGGATGTCCCCTTCAGTGAACTGCTTAATTATATCCTTTGCCTATTTTTCAGCTGGATAGTTTATCTTTTTCATATTGATTTTTTTAAAGTTATAAATACATTATTTATATAATTCTTGTTATTTACTTGTGTTCCCTGGAAATACCTTCTCCCATTCTAAGTTTGTTTTGATCTTTGCTCTTGGTCTTTTACTGTGTAGAAATTTTAATTTTAATATACTTGAACTTATTTTTTCTCTATTGTTTGTGCTTTTCTGATACATTGCTTAAAAATTATTTCATACTTATAGAACATAAAGATCTCTTATTTTTTTAATAAAAATAAAATTTTCCGGGCTTCCCTGGTGGCACGGTGGTTGAGAGCCCGCCTGCGGGTTCATGCCCCGGTCCGGGAAGATCCCACATGCCGCGGAGAGGCTGGGCCCGTGAGCCATGGCCGCTGGGCCTGCGTGACCGGGGCCTGTGCTCCGCGACGGGAGAGGCCGCAGCAGTGAGAGGCCCGCGTACCGCAAAAAATAATAATAATAATAATAAAATAAATAAATAAAATTTTCATTGTTTACCATTAGATATTTACTGCACCAGGGATCTATTTTATATTTAATGTTGGATGGGGTCCTGAGTATTTTTTCTGTACAGATTGCCCGTTTTTCCAGAACCATTTATTGAATAGAAAGACTTTTTCCTCACTGATATGTAATGTTAACCCTGGCAAATACCATTTTCCACATAGGATCACCTTTGTTTCTAGGTCTCTAGTCTGTTTTATCGGACTATTTGTATATACCTATACCTGTATTACACAGTCATCATTGAATAGCCATATACTAAACATCTGTATCTTGGTCCCTTACTTTTCTATACACATTTCAGTATCAGTTTGTCAAAACCATCCTGTTGGGATTTTGGTTGATACAGAGACTAATTTTAAGAGAATAGCTTTAAGACGTTTAGCCATATCATCCATGACATGGTATAATTATTTCTCCATTATTAAAGTTTTACATACTTTGGTGAGGAGATAAAACCCTTCAGTAATCTATAACACTTTATCATGTATTCTAAAAGATAAAACAATCAAGTAACAAAAATACGCTTAATGTTTTACTCCCTTGAAGAGATGATCAATATCAAACTCTCCTTCATTATGTTGAACAAATACTCTCACTCTCTTTTTACAATGTATTTTTTTAAAATCTCTTTTCAAATGTAGTAGCTGTAAGATCTGAGGTATGTTAGTCCCTGGCTCTGGACTCATCTCTTCCTGGATGCAGATCTTTGGTAAAAGACAAACCTATATTTAAAATTTTGAATTCATGGGATGTTTTTCTCCATAGTTCCTTCAATAATGTTTTCTAATTTTTCTCCAAAACAGAATTTCTCATCTTTTATTGAGTTTGTTCCTTGGTTTCTGTTGCTGATATGGAAGATTTCCTATTTTCTATTATATTTTTAAGTTAGATATTGCTGGAGTATAGTAACATTCAATTTGTATGATCATTTTATATTAAAATTGTAAATATATACACACAGTTTTCTTGAAAAAAAGTTGAACACGCCAACAGTGCTGGTGAGAATGTAAAGTGGTCTAGACGCTTTGGCAAATAGTCTGGCAGGTCCTCAGTATTAAACACAGAGTTACCATATGACCCAGTAAGTCCACTCCTAGGTATATAGTCAGGAAAAATGAAAACGAATGTGCACACAAGAGCTAGTATGAGAATGTCCATAGCGATATGATTAAAAGTACCCAGAAAAGTAGAAACAGCCCAAATGTTCATCAACTAATGAATGGATAAAAATGTGGTATATCCATATGATGGAATATTATTCAGCAAAGCAAAGGAATGAAGTACTGATACAGGACACAATATGTTTGAACTTTGAAAACACTATGCTAAGTGAAAGAAGCCATTCACAAACAGTGACATGTTATATGTTTCCATTTATATGAAATGTCCAGAATAGGCAACTCCATAGAAACAGAATGGGCTGGGGGCGAGAGGCAGGAATGGGGAATGACTGCTAACGGGTGTGGGATTTCTTTTGGGAGTGATGAAATATTTTACACTGATCGTTGTGACGGATGCACAACCCTGTGAATATACTAAATACAATTGAATTGGACATTTCAGTGGGTGAATTGTATGGTGTGTGAATATCTCCATAAAGCTTTTTTATGCAATTTTTAAATTAATTTTTATTGGAGTATAAATTGCTTTACAATGTTGTGTTCGTTTCTGCTGTACAGCAAAGTGAATCAGCTACATGTGTACATACATCCCCTTTTTTAGACTTCCTTCGCATTTAGGTCACCACAGAGCACTGAGTAGAGTTCCCTGTGCTATACAGTAGGTTCTCATTAGTTATCTATTTTATACATAGTAGTGTATATATGTCAATCTCAATCTCCCAATTCATCCTATCCCCCCTTCTCCCCTTGGTATCCGTAAGTTTGTTCTCTACATCTGTGTCTCTATTTCTCTTTGCAAATAAGTTCATCTGTACCATTTTTCTAGAGTCCACATGTAAGCAACATTATACGGTATTTGTTTTTCTCTTTCTGACTTATTTCACTCTGTATGACAGTCTCTAGGTCTATCCACATCTATGCAAATGGCACTATTTTGTTCCTTTTTATGGCTGAGTAATATTCCATTGTATATATGTACCACATCTTCTTTATCCATTCATCTGTTGATGGACACTTAGGTTGCTTCCATGTCCTGGCTATTGTAAATAGAGCTGCAGTGAACGTTGTGGTACATGGCTCTTTCTGAATTATGGTTTTCTCAGTGTATATGCCCAGTAGTGGGATTGCTGGGTCATACAGTAGTTCTAATTTTAGTTCTTTAAGGAACCTCCATACTGTTCTCCATAGTGGCTGTACAGGAATGGGGAATGACTGCTATTTACACTCCCACCAGCTGTGTAGGAGAGTTCCCTTTTCTCCATGCCCTCTCCAGCATTTATTGTTTGTAGACTTTCTGATGATGGCCATTCTGATAGTTGTGAGGTGATACCTCATTGTAGTTTTGATTTGCATTTCTCTAATAATTAGTGATGTTGAGCATCTTTTCCTGTGTTTGTTGGCCATCTGTATGTCTTCTTTGGAGAAATGTCTATTTAGATCTTCCCCCCATTTTTCGATTGGGTTATTTGTGTTTTTGATATTGAGCTGCACGAGCTGTTTGTATATTTTGGAGATTAATCCCTTGTTTGTTGCTTTGTTTGCAAATATTTTCTCCCATTCTGAGGGTTGTATAAAGTGTTTGTTTTTTTTTTTAAGTTTAACCTGAAGAGTCTAGAGATAACTTCCATTTACAAGAAGTAGGAGGGGATAAAGAAACATGTTAAATGATACTAGGAAGTAAACATGTAAATCCAGAATAGAAAATAATCTACAAGACAACTGACCCAGTTTCTTCAGGAAAGGAAAAGGGAGGGTAGAGTACTCTGGTTTGTAGGAGACTCAGGAGACAAAACAATCAAATGTGTTGTGTGACCTTGCTTGAATCCTGATTAGGCCAAAGCAAGTGTAAAAAGAGTTTTTTGAGATTATTGGGCAACTGTGGTTATGGACATGGAATTGGGTGATACAAAAAAAGTTATTGTAAATTTTGTTGTGATTGATAATGATATTGAGGTCTTTAAGGAAATATCTATATTTTTAGAGAGCTATATTGAAGTGTACAGGGGGTTAATCTCTCCAGGATTTGTTTTGAAAATATTTTAGCAAATAAAGAAAGGGGGGAAAGAAACAGATAAACAAAAGGACAAAAGAATTTAATTTTTATTGTTGAATCTGAGTGATGGATATTCTATTCTTTCTCGTACATGATTGAAAATTTATCCTAAAAAAGATAGGAGGAGGAAGGAGAAGATAAATGATTTATATAAATTTGACATTGTATGTATTGAAGACATTTTTTAAAACAAGTTTTTCAGTACTTTTAATTTAATATATTTCTGAAGAGTTATTTAAGTTCTTGAGACAGTTTTGTTGTTAATTCTAACAATGTACTTAGAAAGAAAGCACAATATATTTATAAATGTTGGACTATTGGAGTGGTATACTCTATAGGAAAGGTGTTTTAAGTTTGTAGAAGAAAACAAGTATTACGAAGTTCCCTAAAAAGTTATTAGAAAAATCAGTTAGACATACAAATAAAATGATAACATTTCTAAGGTACACTAGATTTTAAAAATTATGTTAATAATTGAATATTAATTCTTAAGGAACAACTAAACATAAATCATTATTTCTGCATACAAAAGCCATCCTTGCGGACACTAAAGAGTCACATCAATCGTACAGTTTAAAGAATAACAATAAGATAAACAACAGTGCACCCATCCTCCCTCAGATTTATATACTGCTGAATTGAATCTTCATAATTTTATTACTTTGGATGTATCTTTATACGTGTGAAATGTATGAAGGCCAAAAGAACAGTGGCTTAACCATGATAGGAATGCATTTTCTCTCTCCTAACAGTTTAAGCATTCCTGGTGGATCCAGAGGCTTCATGGTGTCAGAAACCAGAGTCCATCTCATCCTACCATCCTCAATTCATGGCTTCCATCCCACACTCTCAGATGGTGTATCCAGGTCTCATCATCACCTCCACATTCCAGCCAGCAAAATGAAGAATGAAATACACTCGGGGCTTCCCTGGTGGAGCAGTGGTTGGGAGTCCGCCTGCCGATGCAGTGGACACAGGTTTGTGCCCCCGTCCGGGAGGATCCCACATGCCGCGGAGCGGCTGGGCCCGCGAGCCATGGCCACTGAGCCTGCGCGACCAGAGCCTGTGCTCCGCAGCGGGAGAGGCCACAACAGTGAGAGGCCCGTGTACCGCAAAAAAAAAAAAAAAAGAATGAAATACACTCCTTTTGTTTAAATGGTATCATAAGCTGGTAAAAAAACATCACTTCCCCTCACATCCTCTCCTTATTTCCTTTCTTCTACTAACTTTAGGTTTACTCTGTTATTGTGTTCCTAGCCTCTAGAGTTAAATCTTATTTCTTTTCAGTCTTCCTTGGTTTTTAATTATGATATTTGTGTCTACCACTTAAATTGCATCCTCAGTCCTTAATATGCAGTAATTTCACTTTTTGTAAACTCCCAATATTTAAAAATTTTCAATGATAATTTTTGTTTAAATTAATATTTTTATTTCTAAAATTTTAATTAATTCTTTTTTATATCTTCCTGTTTTATTTATGCTTGGCTGATTTTTAGAAATATAATCTGTTCTACTTCATGGATATAATTTCCTTATCTTGCTGAGTATTCCAGGCATAACTATTTTTAGGTCTTTTTCAGAATGTCCTTTACAAGTTTATCCAGAATCAATTTATTTCCTGATTGTTAATTTTGGAAGCTGTTTTTGTCGTCATTCTGTTTTTTGTTTGTTTGCTTAGTGTTATATTCCTTGATATGTTTTGGAATTGGGATTTGTAGGATAATCTTGTCTTTGACTTTTTTTCCCAAATCATTCTTTCTATTCTGACCCCTCCCTGTCTACAGGGTTTGCAATTGCCTCTGTTATTACAGTCACCTCTATTCATTACAAAGTCTGAATGGACCTCTCTGGCCCTTTATGATAACAGTGAAATCACAGATATAATGGAAGCTTGCCTCCGTTTCTGATTAAGAGGCTGTGTCTTTGTCCATCTACCTCCCCAGATATGCAGTATTTTATACATGGTTCCATCAAGCAGCATTTTTCAATATATATTTTTCTTGAGTCAGACTCCAGCAGTGAACCTATCCCAGCCTCTCAATTTATGGGAATCACTGTTAGCACTATTCATTTTCCAGGAGCTGAATCTTTTTGCTACTCTTTATGCTTGCATTCCTACAGTGTAGTGGCCAATTACTTTACTTCCTGCTTATTGTTTTGTGTTTTTGTTCTGCCATTGGTCTATGGAGACATGTACCCCATGGAGATGTTTGGACCACAAGGATGTCTTACTATGTAGGCAGACATTTTTGTGTTTACTAAAATCTGTTTCTTCTATTTTTTTTTTTTTTTTTTTAAGTACGTGGTCCTCTCACTGTTGTGGCCTCTCCCGTTGCGGAGCACAGGCTCCGGATGCGCAGGCCCAGCGGCCATGGCTCATGGGCCCAGCCGCTCCGCGGCATGTGGGATCTTCCCGGACTGGGGCACGAACCCGTGTCCCCTGCATCGGCAGGTGGACTCTCAACCGCTGCGCCACCAGGGAAGCCCCTGTTTCTTCTATTTTCACAGCACAAAACTAGCCTACATTTATAACCTCCTTTGCAATTTGGTATGGCCATGTGACTAAGTTATGGCTAAGCAATGTGGGCAGAAGTGATACATGACATTTCTAGACCTGTCTCAGAAAAAACCTCTGCCACATCATGTCCCACGCTCTCTGTTTCTCTTAGTCATCGGCTGGAAGTGAGGTACTCTTCAGAGATGGAAGAATTACAGAATTGAAGGAGCATGGGTCCCTGAGTCACTGCATGGAAGGCAGCCCCTGGACATCTGATTGAACTTTACGTGAGTGAGAAATAAACTCTTATTGTATTTTACCCCTGAGATTTCAGAGATTGTTAACAGTAGCTAGCAGTAATGACACACAATGTCTTTCTAATTTTGTTTTTATATTTACATGTTCTTTACTGTTTGCCTATTTTATATATTATTGCTATGTGTTTGGGGGCGAAGGGAGGTCTCAGGGAATAAATCCATAAGGCTATTTTGGCCAGATTTCTGACCAGACATTTTGAATAATCTCCACATAGCATTTTCTATTCCTGATCAAGACAATATCAGTTGCACAGAAATGTGAAATAATGCTGTCATTGAAAACTCATAGCAATGTTTCTGTGAATTTTATCTCGACCACTACAGCAACACCCTGTACTTAGAGCAAAGCATGACTCTTAGGAGCCCTGGATTTATTTGCTGCTATTTTCGGAAGCATCCAGTAACAGACTCCTCAACACAGACCCATCAGTTTCAAACTGCTCGATTAGACGTGTTTTTGCCAAACCCCTTAAATATAGGCTATTGCTAGACCAGTGGCTAGCTCTGTGGCAAGACCCCAAGGTACAATTTGTCTAAAGACAGTCGGCACTCCCGATGCATCTTCAATCCACTTGTAGTTAACCAAGCCATCCCATAGCAGGAGAGAGCTGCCTTCTTTTGTTAGGAATAGGAACGAAGGTCTGAGTCATCTCCACCACTCAAGGCAGGTTTTGCCTTGTGGCTTGACCATATGCCTGCTCTTCCTTTGACACACGGTGGATTCTCAAGAGCATACTAAATATGTCGCCTGAGATTTCTGTTTTGAGATGACAGCAGAAGTACATGCCTCTGCCTGTCAAGTCGGATTCTGTCACGGGGCATCTCCTGCTGGGGTCTTTTGAATTCAGACTTTCTCCTCCCAGCCGTCCTCTCACATGCTTGCTTCAAATTGTTGTCAGCATCATTGCATTGCTTCTGAAAAGCAATTTTGCAGATCATTTTACTCTGGGGTCCTCCCTTCCCTGGGTGCCGTTGAGATTAAGACAGAATAAACTCCCATGTAGTGTTACCACAAGAGGTTTCCCATAATCTTCTCTTTGCATTTTTTCTATGAGTTTTATTTATTTTCATTTTTTGCACCTCTGTTTCCTTTGAGTTCCCCCACTGCATTCCCTTCCTAATTTTTTGGCAATCCTTCATTTCTTTATGTTGACTATAAAGAAAAAGTTTCTAAATCCTCCTTAAAGCTCATCTCCCATGGATGCAGCTGTAGAACCAATTTTGCTTCGGGAGACTAACCAGAGTAGAATAGCTTTAAGGAATCTGTGTTTTTGTGTTCATGTGGACTTTTCTGGGAGGAAAATCCATAAATTTTATTAGAATCTCAAAGTCAACTGGGACTAAAGAAGTTTAAGGACTATTATTATTGTCAAACTAGTTTTTTCCTGCAACATCCTAGCAGTGAGGGGTGGAGAAAGCTTTTAGGATAGGTTTTTCTAGTTTATAACACACCTTGTCTTCTGTCAACCTCACCAGTAAAAATAATAGATATTTGAACCCAAAGCCCTGAATGTTCTTAAACTTGATAACAACAGGAAGAAAATCAAGAGCAAGGTTAAAGACTTAAGACTGAAATATAATTCCTGTTCTGTTTCAATTGCAATAAAAACTTTCATTTTGAATTAAGTGGTGAGATTAGAGGAAAGGACAAGAGTGGCAGAGCAGGGAAGTACTCTTTGAAAAGCTCTGTGAATTATTTAAAAATCCTAATTACAAATTTAAAGTATAATTGCAATCATTTAATTAAATGTATCATAGAAATTAAAAAATATAAATGGTCACTAATAAAGGAAAGTGAGAGAGGTTAATGAAGAGATTACAATTCAAAGTAATGACACTAATCAATTCTTAGCCTTCAGTATATTAACATAAAAGAGCTAGTTCCTTCTAAGAAATCTTTATTAAAGGAAGGTATTTTTTAAGTCATATGATTCTTCTGCCGTTAATTTTATGAAAGGTCATCCCCCTTTCCTTCCCAATGGTTAATGCAACTTCTCCTGTGGAAATGACTATCTTCATTTTCCATTTCCATGACTTTCTTGGGGTTTGGCTTCACCAGATGTCCTCACAGATCTGTACTTTTGCTTCTGGCCTCTGGGCGTTTGTTCCTGACCCCCCTCAAGTCATCGTTACCAAATGTCTGATCAGTTGGTGTCTAAGAGCTTGATGGAGCTTGAATCCTACTGGTGACACATAAGCAGCTGTAGACCAAGTGTAGTCAGAGCTCAAATGTTTCTTCAGGGTCCATTGCCTTGCTTGACTCTCTGTAGTCAACATTCCTTACTGTGAGCCCAGCTGGCTGCTTTCTCTCCTCATCTTCACTTCATGAGCATTGCCTTCCAGAGCTTTCCCCAGCAAATCTGCTATGGAGTCCCAACAGCAGTAGGGGCTCAAGACACCACATACAGAGAACAGAGAAAGAAATCCCCCCAACAAGCCCCAGCTTCTATTGTAATGACGCAGTTTGCTCCCTGTTCCTGATCAAATCCTTTATAGGAATTGCTCATATACGGTAAAAATATTTTTAGTCTCTTTTCATTCTTTCTACTATTTGGCATCAGCTGAGTAACAGCATCCCCAAAAGTCAGGAAACCCTTAAAAAGGAGGAGAGGCCCAAGGCCAGTGAATCCATGAAATGGATAATCAGCCCCTGAATAATCAGGATCTGACTGTACCGTAAACAACCTCCTCCCCCTTTTCTGGGAGCCAAAGGCAAAGCACAGCCAAAAACTCTCTGGAGGAGATCCGAGAGATTTCCTTCTGCACACACCCTGCCCCCACCCCTACCGTGCAGTCAGGACCATAAACAATCCCCCTTCAGCTCAGACATATCTTTCTACACATGAGTAAATTTTCTGGACTTGAACATGAATGCAACTGACTGGCTTAGAGTTTGCATAAGCACTGCTTTGTGTCTCTCTGAGTTTTCCCCAGTGCACATTTTTACATCTGCTGGCAAAGCCAGGCAGTGGCACTCAGAGGGGCATTTGAAACCGCATTTTTTGGCTCATTAAATCTATTCTACCGATGTTGCACCCCATGTCATTCAACCTATTTTCAAGCCGTTTTCTCAATGGGGCACTTCAAGGAGGTTGGGCATGGATTTTGCTAAAAACTGGATTGTGTCCATAAGCCTCATCAAAGCCAGTTTATTCTCAGGCTCTGGCAACCTTTGAATAGCTCTTCCACCTTTGCAGGGCTGCCCCACAAAGCCTGCTCTGCACAGTTTGCCTGCAAACCAAGACGTTTATTTCATCTTGTTGCTGAAGTCTTGGGGGCCGTGAGTTTACCTCCAGTGAGGGAGGAGGGTCTGTTTCCACCTCACAGCAAACAGCCGCCACAAGTATGTACAATCTCAGAGGTCTCTTTGGATACCTTCCAGATCCCAGCCAATCAGGGAAGTGCTAGAAGCCCAGAATGCTTGAAAACATTAGAAAAACATGCCTGACTTGGAGCTTTCCTCATTAATTAGGATGGCCTACAGAATTTGTTGACTCTAAGTCTGAGAAGAAAAGAACTTACTTGGTTAGTAGCTTGAAAGAGCAGTGATTTTCTTTTCTGTGTCGACCAGCAGTGGGCAGTGCGGATGGCGGGCAGGAGCCGGGAGGTTTGTCCAGGTCATGGCTGCAGTTCTGTCTGCGTGAGCCCCAATCTCTTCCTCTGCGAGCTCCTCCATTTCCCTCTCTGGTTGCAGTCCTAAGGGTGTTAGCCCTCACAGAAAGAGTTCTACATCCGAAGCTGTTCCCGTTCTCTTTCTTTCCTGGTGTCCCAACTCCCTACCTGGGAACACTGTAGTAAACTGACCAAGCACATGCCTGATTAGTGCCAGAGACTTGTTTTGCTCTATTGAAATATACCCTGGGGAGCATGTATCTCTCGATTTGGGGGTAAGCTGAATATTAAGCATTAGCTGCCTGGCTAAAGAAGCTGGAGCACTTCTGTGATGTCTGATAACAGAAATTCAGCTCCTTAGACAGCTGAGATACAAAAGGCCTTAGCCAGGGCAATTAGGCAAGAATGAAATACAGGAATCCAGGTTAGAGAGGAAGAAGTTAAACTATATTTTCAGATGACTTAATCATGGTTATAGAAAATCCCAAGGAATCCACTAAAGAACCATTAGGATTAATAAATGAGTTCATCAAGGTTATGCAAAAATCAACTGTATTTCTATGCAGGAGCAATGAGCAAACCAAAAATGAAATTAAGAACGAATTTCATTTATAATAGCATTAAAGTAATAAAATACTTAGGAATAAATTTAACCCCCCAAAAAGGTTAGACCCGCTACACTCTGAAAACTACACACATTGTTGAAACAAATTAAATAAGAACTAAAAATGTGGAAAGGTACCGCAGGTTCATGGATCAAAAGCCTTAGTATTAGTAAGATGGCCATACTACCCAAATTGATCTATAGATTCAGTGCAATCTCTATCAAAATCCCAGATGACTTCTTCTCAGAAATTCACAAGCTAACCCCAGATTCATATTGAAATTGAATTTGAAGGGATCCAGAACAACCAAAATAATCTTGAAAAAAAGAACAAAGTTGGAGGAGTCATACTTCTCAACTTCAACACTTATTACAAAGATACAGTAATCAAAACAGTGTGGTACTGGCATAAGGACAGACATATAGATCAATAAAATAGATTTGAGAGTCCAGAAATAAACTCTCACATTTAGAGTCAATTGCCTTTCAACCAAGATGCCAAGACCTTTCAATGGGGAAAGAATAGTCTTTCAACATATGGTGCTGGGACAATGGGTAGACATGCAAAAATAAATTTAAAACAAGAATTTGGGCCCTATCAAACACCATATACAAATCAGAATAGATCAAAACCTATGCAATAGCTAAAACTAAAACTCTTAGAGGAAAACATAGGTGTAAATTTGTGTGACCTTGGGGTAGGCAGTGGTTTCTTGGATATGATACTAAAAGCATAAGCAAATAAAGAAGAGACAAACTGGGCACAATTAAATTTTGAAACTTTTGTGTTCCAGAGGATATCATCAAGAAAATGAAAAAGACCCCACAGAATGAGAGAAAATTTTTTGTAAATCATATATATGATAAGGGACTCATATCTATAATATATAAAGAACTATTGTAACTCAACAACAAAAAGACAACCCATTTAAAAAATGGACAAAATATCTGAATAGACATTTCTTCAAAGGAGATATGTAAATGGCCAATAAGCAGATGATGCTCTACATAATTTGCAATCAGGAAATGCAAATCAAAACTATAATTAGATACCAATTAACACCCACTAAGATGGCTGTAATTTAAAGAAAATAACAAGTGTTGGCAAGAATGTAGAGAAAATTGGAACCTCATATATTACTGGTTGGAACATAAAAGAGTACGACTGCTTTGAGAAACTGTCAGTTCCTCAAATAGTTAAACAGAATTATCATATGACCCAGCAGCTCTACTCCCACATATATCCCCAAGAGAAATGAAAACGAAAATGTATGTCCACATAAACATTTATACACTAATATTCAAAGCAACATTGTTCATAATAGTTAAAAATGAAAACAACCCAAATGTCCATTGGTAGATATATTAGTAAATGTTCTAAAGAGAACAGAACCAATGGGATATATATATATGTTGTTCTGGATATATATATATATATATATATATATATACACACACACATATAAATATATGTGTATATATATATATGTATATATATATACACACACACACACATACACACACACATATAAATATATATATATGATGAAATTTATTATAGGAATTGGTTCACATGGTTATGGAGGCCAAAAAGTCCTACAATCTGCCACCTGCAGACTGGAAAATGAGGAAAGCTGATAGTTAATTCAGCCTGGGGCCAAAGGCCTGAGAACAAGGGGGCCACTGGCATAAGTCCCAGAGTCTGAAGGCTTGAGAACCAGGAGCTCTGATGTCCAAGGACAGGAGAGGATGTATATCTTAGTTCAAGAAGAGAGAGATAAAATATGTCCTTCCTTTGCCTTTTTGTTCTTTTTGGCCCTTCAGTGGATTCGATGAGACCTGCCCACACTGGTGTGGATGAGTCTTCCTTACTCAATGGCAGCCAGGTCATATTTGAATATTCTTATTCTCCTCTCTGCCTCGAAAATCCTCCTTGTTTGTAGAGAGAGTGGTCTCATTTTTAGCTTATAAAAGCCACAGTTGACATTTTCTGTTGTTGTGTTTTGTTTTCAAGGCTCAGACTAGCAAGCAACAAAGGCTTGAGGGACCTCACTTCCTGTCTGGCTCCCCAGCGCCCTGGAGACTTGAATCTCAAATAAATGTTTCTGTCAGGAGGCTGAGCTCCCAGCTGTGTAAATTGGTCACAGATGTAATTGCATTTGCCCTCTGCCCTGGAGGAACACAGGCCTGTGGTTGGGGGTTTAGACGTCTCAGAATGAAAGACATTACTCCTGACTCTGGTTAATAGCCGTGAAGCCCAAAATCAGCTGCCACAGACAGGCCAAAGTGTGGCCAGATGTACAGGGCTGTTGCTAGCCAGACTCCAGGCCTGCACAGCCAGTTACCCAAATGGGATCATTTCATTGGCCAGTCAGGCACAGTCAAGACCCAAGCTTTTCCATTGGCTCTTCTTACTTCCAAACATGACTCCAACCACACCCTTCACCCCCCTCCCTCCCTAATGCGCACAGGACCTCTGCCAACATCTCAAATCCTCATTTTCTTGAATAGTAGGCAACGGCAGCCCCAGCACATTAACACTGCCCGTGATATAACTGCTAGAATCCAAAGAAAATAAACAGAGAAATATGTTGCTCACACCCATCCAGTACCCTGAGATCCTAACACAGGGTTGACTTAATCAAACAGCATTTCAGTGGTGCCTGGTGTAGAAATTGAAGCCTAGAGACCGGACCTCAGCAGGGGGCGACGAGGCTGAGTTAGACCAACTCTTTGGGCATTTGAAGCCCTGGATATAGGTAGGACATAACGAGGCTGTCCAGGACGGAGAGTCAGAGCCAGTCTGTACTTTGCTGGGATGGAAAGGGTGAAAAACACTGCCTGACAATCCCTGAAAATACTGTGAAAGGACCTTTACATCATGACAATTCCTCCAGCTAGCTTTCTAAAGATCACCGACCAGGCAGCTGGGTCTTTTGTTCAGGAGCTGCTGGGTAGCAGATCTCCAGGAGACTGAAGATGCGTTGAATGAACTTTTAAACAATGTTTATGGAATGTTCCTATTTCTGGGGTTTTCACTCTCATTAGAGAACTGGCCGACAAGTATATGCTCCAAGCACTGAGACAGACTTGGACTTTCTTGCACCACCTACTGTAACGGGTCGTGGCTAGGGGTGCAGGCTCTGGGTGCAGGCTCTGCCTGGCTTGGAATTCACGCTCTCCCATCTATTAAACTTGTGACTTGGACAGTCAGTCTCCTCCTCAATTTCCTCATTTGTAAAATGGGAATAATAAAAGGCCATACTTTATAGAGTTGCTAGGAGACTACATAAAATAATTCATGTAACATGCTTTGGAGAGAACCTGGCATATGAGAAAGAGAGGGGGTGGTGGGGGGAGAGAGAAAGGAGGAGGGGAGGAGGGGCAGGGGCAGGGATCATCATGTGATTCTTAGCATGCAATTCTGAGTTCAAAGAACTGAGTGATTTGCAAGAACAAAAATAGGGCTTCCCTGGTGGCACAGTGGTTGAGAGTCTGCCTGCTGATGCAGGGGACACGGGTTCGTGCTCCGGTCTGGGAAGATCCCACATGCCGCGGAGCAGCTGGGCCCGTGAGCCATGGCCATTGAGCCTGCCCGTCAGAGTCTGTGCTCCGCAGCGGGAGAGGCCACAACAGTGAGAGGCCTGCGTACCGCAAACAAAAAAAAAAACAAAAACAAAAGTATACCAATTCTCATCCAACGATTTATATGAGCTAGTTGTCCAGTGTTTACACTTAGTTATAAAAGCAAGAATAGGAATCAAATTAATGTTTAATTGTGTCTGAGAGCCCTAGAAGTAATATTCATTCATAGGTATATGAACTCAGTGGAGGAAGCACACATCTCATTAATAGATGAATTTCCAATAAAAGTTTACTTTTTACATGTAGTTATCCTTTTCAAAGTATATGAAATATATAGGTTGTTTTGATCAATTGTGTAGGAATAATAAATTAATAGTAACTCAATCCAGATTAATGTTTAATACTTTAACCTTTAGTCACAGGAATTTTTTAAAAACTAATTTTATTTTTTTTGTTGAAGAAAAATATGATAGGGTGATCAGTAAATGACTCTGAAGTATAAAATGTATTATTACAACAGGATATTGTGGGGAAGTAGAATTGAGATACAAGTTCAAGAAGAAAAAGGAGAAATTTAAAATTTACGTTCATTAAAAAAAGAACTTGTGTATTTTAAATGGTGATGATTAAATGAGTAATGTTCATAGTTTTATTTTAAATTTTCAATATTTGCCATACATCAAACCAGACATTTAATCTTTTGCAATAACTTAAAACTTACGATAAAACCTTTTAGGTGACAGTCTTAAAAATATAAGGAATTGGGGACTTCCCTGGTGGCACAGTGGTTAAGACTCCACACTCCCAATGCAGGGGGCCTGGGTTCGATCCCTGGTTAGGGAACTAGATCCCACGTGCATGCCACAACTAAGGAGCCAGCGAGCTGCAACTAATGAGCCTGCCGGCCAAAACTAAAGACCTGGCACAACCAAATAAATGAATTAATTAAATAAATATTTTTAAAATGCAAGGAATTGGATAGCATTACTATTACTATTGTATAGCATTACTATTACTATCAAAATTACTATGGTATATGTGAAAAATGTTTGAAGATGACCTATTCTACGTGTGTGTGTACGTGTAATTATTCCATTGAGACAACTTTTTACCTTCCTTAAGTCCATGGAAATATAGAAGTCAAGTATATGTTCTAGATCTTTTTTTTTCTATGGCAGGGATCCCCAGTCTTTTCCTGGTGTTATGGACTGAATTGTGTTCCCCCTCCGCAAATGCATATGTTGAAACCCTAAACCCCAATGTGATAGTATTTGGAGATAGGGCTTTTAGGGAGGCAGTTAAGTTTAAATGAGGTCATAAGGATGAGATCCTAACCTGATTGGACTGATGTCCTTATAAGAAGAGGAAGAGATACCAGAGATCTCTCTCCTCTCTCTCTCTCCCTGCACACTCACAGAAGAAAGGCCATGTGAGGACACGGCAAGAAGGCGGCCATCTGCAAGACAGAAAGAGACCTCACGAAAAACCAACCTTGACAGCACCTTGATCTGGGACATTCACCTCCAGAATTGTGAGAAAATAGGTATCTGTTGTTTAAGCCACTCTGTTTATAGTGTTTGGTTTTAGCAGTGCTAGCAGACTGTTACACTGATGATGATCCTTTAAATGATCACTTGGAAAGAAATGTTGATAATGAAAGCTGCTGACACAGATGAGGCAGGTTATGAATTAGGCTGCAAGGTCAAGGTTATCTGGCAGCTGGTGATCAGACTGCTGGCAAATATATGATGACTTCCGTATGGTGAGATTTCCTTAATGATGCAGTAAGAAGACTCACTGTGGGCAGATCACTGGGGAATATTTCCTAGAGGACATGAGGTGGGCAATGAAACATGGGAGGTTCTAGGGGTGGCATTTAGGATGGAAAGATAGTATGACCAATGGCTCCGAGGAGAAGAGGCCATGACTGTGCCAACTGTGAGTAGACCTGAGGCAAATTTTACCCGCAGAGGAGTGATGGGCTCTGTCCCTACCCTGAGATTCACCAGCACAGTTACCTGGAAGGGGTCCCCAGTTGCTTTGTGCGTGAACGCACTTTGCCCCCCAGTTTGATTTAAACTCTGTTAGGCTAAGGACTCCTTGACTGACTTTCTCCACTTGCTGGGACCTTCTGCTCTTCTGCATTTCCATCTTGGTATGGAGGGATCACATCCTCCCAGGACTTTCATTATCACCTCTACACTCTCTCCTTTATTTCTGTATCCTTTAGGACATCACATGGCTGCCCACTCCCTCAGACTCCACCCTGCACCTCTTCATTCATCAACTCCCTCAGTACCTTCATGGACCTCATACAACCTGTGAATATCCTAAAAACCATTGAATTGTACACTTTAAAATGGTGATTTTTATGGTATATGAATTATATCTCAAATTTTAAAGTTAGACTACTATATTGAAAAAAATCATCCCTATAAAAATATAACTAAGAAATGGGCTTCCCTGGTGGCGCAGTGGTTGAGAGTCCACCTGCCGATGCAGGAGACACGGGTTCGTGCCCCGGTCTGGGAAGATCCCACATGCCGCGGAGCAGCTGGGCCCGTGAGCCATGGCCGCTAAGCCTGCGCATCCGAAGCCTGTGCTCCGCAGCGGGAGAGGCCACAGCAGTGAGAGGCCCTCGTACCTAAAAAAAAAAAAAAAAACAACTAAGAAACAGATTGAAATACGGAATAATTTTTATTCTGCTAAGATTAAATGTTGGTGTTTGATCATCAATATAAAATTTTATGATATTTGTTTTAAATTGTTTTAAAACCCATTGGTAAATAATTGAACAAAGATAGTGGAAGCATGGGAGAAATGAATAGAGTGAAGGGCATTTCTGTAGGAATGAGTCTGGGTGAAGTGCAGGAGGAGGGAGGCAATGAGAGACTGGTGGGAGATCTATCTGGGAGGAGAATAAATGCTGGCTGAATGAACAGAGTTTCACATTTTTTGTATTAGGGTAAACAGGAAATTAACAGCAATCGCTTGCATTAACATTTGAACAAGTTTTAACACTGCTATACATGCCAATGGAGCCGGTTTCAGACTGAACCATCTTGTATGGGACGTGAGCTTGCAAATGGAAAGACGAAGAATTCTGAAAACATATGCTGGTGTCAGTTTTTACAGGCAGTGTTTGAATTTGCATTTTAATGTTATGAGAAATGTCTTTAGTGAATAAAGCCTGTGCTTCTGGGTAAAGGATAGTTTACCCTCTAAGGGGTTCTCAATTCTTTGACTCTCCACCTCATTTGGGAGCTCCTGGACCTTCCACATTCTAAAGCAGAGTTCCTCCCAAAGCAATCACCACCTCATAAAATGTACAATGGGCTGGGCTTTTTATTGAAGGAAACAGTGATACCATCTCAAGAACTTTGCTTTATTTCTCCCCATCCAAGCAGAAAGCATGTGGTGGTGAGTAGGTGCATTATAAAGTTGGAACTAGAAAACATGTTTATGGCATAATGATTACAGGGCCCCAGTAAACATGAAGAAAAAGCAAATGAGGATTTAATATATCATGAATAACATAATTTACTGAGCTTAAAAGATCTTGAGAGAACATTATAGACCAACGTTCTCATTTAAAATATGGGAAAACTGAACTCCTCTTCTGGGAAGATGGAGAAGTACTTTTCACTATCCCTTCTGCTAATGCGACTGAAACCCCTGGACGTTATATATAAGACAAAGGTAAGAAAACTCTGAAAGGTGGAGAAAAGAAGGCAGACTAGCAAGGGAATCTCAGGACCAAAGGACCAATTCTACACAATCTCTTCCAGAAAAGAGAAGAGGAAAGATCACTTCCCAATTCATGGTTATGAAAAAAGTCTTACCCTGATAACAAAAGCAAAGACAGTACCAAAAGCTACAAAAAGCTACAGCTAACATTATACCTAATGTTGAAAGACTAATTTCTCCCTAAGACTGGCAACAAGAGAAGGATCTCTGATTTTATTACTTATATTCAACATAGTGCTGAGTTAAAAATACAAAATTAAAAATACAGTACTGGACTTCCCTGGTGGCGCAGTGGTTAAGAAGCTGCCTGCCAACGCAGGGGACACGAGTTTGAGCCCTGGTCCAGGAAGATCCCACATGCCGTGGAGCAACTAAGCCTGTGCGCCACAACTACTGAGCCTGTGCTCTAGAGACCGTGAGCCACAACTACTGAGCCCACGTGCCACAACTACTGAAGCCTGAGTTACTAGAGCCTGTGCTCCACAACAAAAGAAGCCACTGTGATGAGAAGCCTGCACACCGCAACGAAGAGTAGCCCCCACTCGCTGCAAATAGAGAAAGCCCGCATACAGCAACTAAGACCCAACGCAGCCAAAAATAAATAAATAAATAAATTTATAAAAAAAAAAAATACAGTACTGTCTATAATCAGTCAAAAAATGGAAATACCTTTTCAACAAATGGTGCTGGAGCAATTGGACATCCGTGAACAAACAAATTGAACCTTGACCTAAGTCTCACACCTTATACAAAAATTAACTCAAAATGGATCATGGACTTAAATGTAAAGCATCAAACTATAAAACTTTTAGATAAACAGCATCAGAGAAAGTCTTCAGGATCTAGGGCTAGGCAGTGTGTTAGACTTGACACCAAAAGCATGATTCATAAAAGAAAAAAATTAATAAATTGAACATCAAAATTAAAAACTTTTGTCAGTGAAAGACCCTGTTAAGGGGATGAAAAGGCAAGCTAGAGACTGGGAGAAAATATTTGCAAACCACATCTTTGACAAGGAGTTATATCTAAATGATATAAAGACCTCTATAGTTTCAATGGTTAAAAAAAATCAGGGCTTCCCACTGGTGGCGAAGTGGTTTAGAATCTGCCTGCCAATGCAGGGGACACGGGTTCGAGCCCTGGTCCGGGAAGATCCCACATGCGGCGGAGCAACTAAGGCCGTGCACCACAACTACTGAGCCTGCACTCTAGAGCCCACGAACCACAACTACTGAAGCCCGCGCGTCTGGAGCCTGTGCTCCGCGACAACAGAAGCCACGGCAATGAGAAGCCCGCGCACCGCAATGAAGGGTAGCCCCCGCTCGCCGCAACTAGACAAAGCCCGCGTGCAGTAGCGAAGACCCAGTGCAGCCAAAAATAAATAAATGGCCCTTAAAAAAAACAATCAACCCAGTTAGAAGACTAATCCAAAATTCATAGACAGACATTTCACTGAAGAACACATACAGATGGCAAATAAGCACATGAATATATGTTCGACATCATTAGGGAAACGCAAACTAAAACCACAGGGAGATCACTACACACCCAACAGAATAACTAAAGTAAAAGACAGTGACTCCAGGAAATGCTGCCGAGGATGCAGAGAAACTAGATCACTCGTCGATTGCTGGTGGGAATGTAAAATTTTACTCTGGAAAACAGCTTGACAGCTTCTTAAAAAACTAAACACACGTCTACCATGTGACCCAGCAACTGCGCTCCTGGATATTTATCCAGAGAAAGGAAAATGTGTATTTATGCAAAAACCTATACACAAATGTTTTTAGTAGTTTTATTTAAACATCTCATAAAGGAAATTTTAAAGGTTGATAGGATCCTAATAGTCATTGAGCATTCAACATTAACTGTCTAATAGAAGGGTAGACCAGATGACCATTAAGTTCTACTTCAAATCTGAAAGATTGATTTTATGTAAAAACCCTCTGCTAGGTTTATGAGAGAACACGAAAAACAGGTGTCCCTGACTTCCAAAACTCTCACCTGTAAGGCCAGTACAGACAGGGTTGGAGATAGGGAGACCACTGCAACTGAAGCTGTCTATGGGAATGAGGATACAGATCAGGGGCATTGAGAGGAGGTAACCTGAAAATTAGCCGTAATGCCCAGGGTCACAGGTGATACATGGAACTTTTGTCAAGGGGAGTGTAAGTTGAGACTCTAAGTGAATAGATTGTTCCTAGAGTCAAAGAGGTCAGGGATGAGGTCTGTGTTCTGGAAACGGGAAGGGATGGAGAGAATTGTATTGAGACAGGCAGTCAGAGTGGTGAGGCTGGGTTGTTCAAGATCACGTGCCACCATAAGGATGTGTATCTCTTTTATGCAGTGCTCTGTGGTCATTCTCCAAAATTTCCAACTCCCAGTTCTTTGTTTTTGTTGTGTTGAGTGTTTGTTCAAGTTTCTCAGTAAGTATGTGTATGGTGACAACTCACTGTCCTTTCAAATATTAGTCATTTCTGTCTAAAAGAAGGAATCATAACCCACCTCTACTTCTGATGCTTGCTTAGCCCCAGCCTCAGATGATCTCTAGACTATTAGGGGAGGGGGTAGGAGAACACTGCTGACCTTAAACCCTTTTAAATTTACTGCCCTTCTTTTCTTCCCTGTAGTATTCAATAGACCTATTTAACCCAAGTTCTTTGGGATATATATATAATCCCAGTGTTTGTCTGTCCTTCCTCCTCAGCAGGGTCTGAATTTATCTGATGACTGCCAGCCATACGTCTGTGTCAGATGGGGCTTACCCTTTAGTCTGCCCTATTTGTCTGGTAAATCACAGTATTATTCCGGGTGCTTTCCTACTAAGGCAGACAATCAAAGCATAGGCAGCATCTCTTCTGAGTCTTTTTTCTAATCCCTGCCTTTAAAATTCTGCCCACCACTGGAGTGTAACACCTTTATCAATTTCCTCTTAATTAACTAGACTCTCTTGCAACTATCCCCATCATCAACCAATATTTGTTAAGAATCGCAGAGTGTCATTGTTGGACAGGGAGAGCATTTCATTAGAGCAACTATGAAACGTTACTAATGAGTAGACACAACAGCAGATACAGATATTTGCAATCTGGGGCGTCTGAAAAACTGTAGATTCGAAAGCAAGTGTCAAAGTGCCCTCTAGTGGTGCATACAGCACACTGACTGTCGGTGTCCTTTCTCCAGAGCAAAGGGAACACAGGTTGCAAAGATACAGGACTACTGGAAACCTGGCTTTTTGAATCCTATTCTCAGTTTCTTCCAGAAACCCTGAGATTCAGACAGGATGTGACACATGAAGATTTAAGTTATTAAAAAGAGGCTTCCGGCATCCAAGACCAGGAAGAGATAATGAATACGGAGAGGCTGTAGAAAACACTACATTGTATGATAAGGATGAGTGTCCTCGGCCTTTCTTACCAGTCTGCTCGGAAAAATTGAGTTCTGCTTAGCAGTTTTTCAGCCAGGAGTGACACTCTTTTATTGGATAATGATTTATTGAGTTATTACACGTTGACCTAGAGGGAGCGTGTCCACTAGGCCACTTCTCAATTTGATGACAAGAGAACAAGTTGGGCACATCTCCAGGAGAGGGACCCCAATCCACTGCCGCTGATCTGCCACAGAGCCCAGAGGCTTTGTGTGCCGGTGTCCTTAGCTACACCAGTAATGGACGTGGAGATGTGTGCACATCAATTTTTATCCATCTGTCATGTTTTAGAGGAATTTTCTATATCCCTTTTAAAATGGTAAGTTGCTTTGGCTATCGAGTTAATTTCCTCTCTTAATTAAATGAATTATCCCCCAAGAATCTAAGGCTTTGGTGATCTCTGAGAATGCTTTCAGATGTGAAATAGAATTATCCTAAGTCTTCTCAAAGCTCAGCTTATTCTATGTTGGGCCTTAAATGAGGCTTAATTGTACCAGAATTTTACTATATGAGATATTCCTTAAGATGGGTAGCTCACCACCTGACACGTGGAATTCTTTCTATCCTGTGGCAGAGTGGTGTGTGGTTGAGGTGTATATATTAAGCTTCTACATGAAGCTGTCAGTCAGAGACGGGGCAGATGCCCCCAATTAATTTCAATATTAACATAAATGTACTGAAATAATACAGTTGATCAAACATACTAGGTGCCACAAAAGAAAATAGAGGTGGTCTTGCATTTCATCAGAAACAGAGAAAACAAGGCACCGACAAAAAAAGTTGAAAAGGAGGAGTCCGTTTCATTCCTAAAGAGAAAGTTAGTAAGTATGCATATTTGTAAATCTTTGCGTTTTTCAAGGAAGACGTCTTAGGATTTTCAGTTGATGTTGTTTTCATTTTTAAAAAGAGGTTGAAAGAAGGCAGAGAGATCAAAGAGAGGAGCTGGAAATTAGGAGCTCTTTCCAAGACAGCAAAAGGGAGGATGAAATGTTATGGATTTGAAGGAGACAGCATTTGACTAATGCAAAGAACGAGGCGAGAGGAAACGAGAGACATCCTTGGCGAAACTGAGAATAGGAAACACGCGACTCAAGTCTGAAGCTTCTCTATTGAAAGCTCCAAACTGCCCTCCGGCTGCCCCCAGCGCCCAACCCCCCTCCCAGCTCGTAGGCCCGCCAGGCTTCCGTGTCTTTTCTCCCTCCGAAGAAATTTCACCTCAAAAAACCAGAGGCACACTGAAACTCTTGACTTCTCGCAGAGGCTGTGGAATTTCAACATGAGGTAACAGCTCGGGGAAACCTACCTAGCATGATTCAAAATCGAGGGACGGCCTGTCCAGGGCCCCTAGTAAGTCCGTTTCAGACATCCAAGGGCTGGAAAGTTACTGAAGACAGAAAGTTACAGATTCTCAGAAAAACCACATCCTATAGAAGCGCAGCCAGCTTGGATACAGCTGGGGACCAAAACAGATATGAACCCACCCCCTCTTTCCTGCTGTTTGCCCTTTGAAGCCCAATAAAAGATTCAAACGCCCACCCCTTGTGCCAAAGCCACTCCATGCGTCTGGCCCCTTTCCTCTCTTGGAAAGTGAATAAAAACTCTTCTTCTCCTCTTGCTAATATTTCTGTGAATTCTTTCACAGCCTGCGTTGGTTCACCTAACATTTCATGCTAGACTTTCTCCAAGGGGGACAAACACTTCTCAGGAGCTGGGGTGGCAGGAGCCTGAGGTTGGTGAAGAGTGAAATGTATGTGAAAGTCTATGTTTAGTCTTTTTTTTAAATTTTAATTAAAAAAATTTTTTTTGAAATATAGTTGATTTACAATGTTGTATTAGTTTCAGGTGTACAGCAAAATGATTCAGAGATATATATATATATATATATGTATACTTTTTTATATTCTCTTCCAATATAGGTAATTACAAGATATTGAGTATAGTTCCCTGTGCTATACAGTAGGTCCTTGTTGGTTATCTATTATATATGTAGTAGTGTGTATATTTTAATCCCAAACTCCTAACTTATCCCTCCCCTACTATGTTTGTGAGTTTGTTTGTTTGTTTGTTTTCTATGTTTGTGAGTCTATGTTTTCTATGTTTGTGAGTCTATTTCTGTTTTGTTTGTTTTCTACGTTTGTGAGTCTGTTTTCTGTTTGTGAGTCTATTTCTGTTTTGTTTGTTTTCTATGTTTGTGAGTCTATTTCTGTTTTGTAAGTAAGTTCATTTGTATCGTTGTTTTTAGATTCCACATATAAGCGATATCATATGGTATTTGCCTTTCTCTGTCTGACTGACTTCACTTAGTATGGTAATCTCTAGGTCTATCCATGTTGCTGCAAAGGGCATTATTTCATTCTTTTTTATGGCTGAGTAGTATTCCATTGTATATATACACCACATCTTCATCCATTCCTCTGTTGATGGACAGTTAGGTTGTGATACATGTTTAGTCTTTAACATGAACACACATTTTGACATTACTCATTAATTCATCTGAGTTCTTTTTTACATAAAATAATATTAACAATAACATCACGGTACCATTTATTAAATTATACGTTCCAAGCACAGTGATAAAGACTACATATACATTATCTTACTTAATCCTCTCATGAAACCTCTTAAAATGGGTATCAATATTATCTGCATGTTTACATGAGCAAATAGGCTCAGAACGGAGGCAAAACTTGCCCAGGAATGGCTGACAAGTGGTAATGCTGGGTTTCAAACCCAGGTGTGTCCTGTCAGCAGAATGACCTTGAAAACTGGACCTCTTCAATCAGATAAAGCCATGAGAGAAATCCAAAATTCAATTCGCTACCACTGTAATATCTGTAAGAGTGGCATGATCTCAACAGGCGAGAAGTTTATAAAAAACTTTTCAGGATTCCATCAAGTTCAAAGATTTTAAAAGTTGGCCAGAAGTGAGATCATACGTTAGGCGACAAAACAGGTTGAAAAGGTCGTATGAAAAGGTCTCACTTGCCAAAGCTGACACGATTTAAGCCTCAAAAAGAGAATAATGACTGTGCCCTCTGATATATATTAAATCTGGAAAACCATGGGGTCTATAGTGAGATGCAAAAAGTGAGAATTAACAGGGTTTTTTTTAATCTATAAAAGCAGGTGAATAGAATGCATTTTTATTGAGCCTTGTTATTGCTGTTGTTGGCTCATTTATTAAATCAATGAAGAATACAGAATGTAGAAAATTAACAATTGAAAAGCACTGACTGACTGAAAGAGAATATCAGTTGACCAGCTTCATAAGTAATAACCTTCAGTCACTGAAAATCATCTAAAAATACAAAATTTAATTATCTATAATGTTCAATATCTGAAAGGGTTATGTCATCTCGTTTTTAAATATGAAAGAATGGAAGGTTCCATGAGGCCTGGAGACCTTCGAACGTGATAGGAACGCATCACGTTCGAAGATCTCCAGGGTTACAAGAAGAAAACATTCACACATCTAAAGTTTATCAGTGAGGTGGGAGCTGGGGCCTCCCGTCTACTCCTGCTGGAGTAGAGAAGAATTAGGTCAGGTGCATAATTTAAATCCAGGGAGACCACTGCTCTCTTGTTGTCATGGAGTCATAAAGGAACAGCAAGAACCAAGCACGTTCCATCAGGGTCACAAATGAGAATCCAGGCAGCCTTCAGCTGTAAGTCTCCCTCAGTAGAGAATGTTGGTGAACTGGTAGGGTGACCATCTTCCTTAAACGAATAAGTGTTTTTCAACCTGGGGGGAATTAAAAATTCAGAATTAAGTACAGAAATGCTTAAGAGAATCAGAACACTAGTGTCAATACCCTTATGTTAAGAACGTGTCTGCATGTTTGGTATTTTGCCTGTAAGACAGCCTTTTCACTACAATTTGAAATGTGTGTTTGTGCAATCGACTTAAACGTATGATTTTAAGGTGAAAGTCGTTCTCAGTATTGAAACTTCTAAGAGAACTTTGGGTTTACTTTAGTTTATTGGATTTGTAACAATTACTTAGTTCTCCGGAAGGTTTTGCTTGGTATTGATAAATCAGGTCACTGCTGACTTAAAAGGGAAAAGCTTAGGTTGATGCAGCTGCTAAAGGCACTTCCCCAACAGAACATCAGCCCTGGGTCTTGGCACCTTTGCCATTTCCTCATCCAGCCCCTCCCTACCTCTAGTTCACAAAAGGGGGCTGTGATAGAAAAGGCTGCCCGCACTTCAGCGGGCTGCTTCCTCCATCCGGTCACAAATTCTAGGTACAGCCAGATGGGTTTTCCATGGCCCCTATGTCCTCCACCCTGTCCAAGACAATGCATAACACTCAGCAGCGTGCTTGGGCACAGAGGGGACAAGGGAACAGATAAAAAAAATGCTTGCTTGTGTCTGGCTTTTCTAATCTAGCAGCTTCTCATCGTGTGCTTTGCCCTGTTTGTACACGGTGTCGTTCAGGGAACCCAGTGCCATCCCGCACAGCACCCAGCGGTGACGTTATCAAACCTGCCCCCCCCCCCCAACCTGGCAACTGACTCTTTTAAACTTCCTTGGTCAATGCGATATTCCCATGACTTAGTTGTAATACTTCTAGTCTCTGGATGGCCCAAGGCTCTCCCTTGCAGGAAGGCAATCCTATTATTACAGCAAAAAATTGTTCCAGAAATAGTCTCACTAGGGAATTTCCTTGCTAGGAAATTTCTCTTAACATAGTTTCAGCCCAAGGTTCTCATTCTAAAGAACAAGTTTTCCAACATGTATGCAAATGGCAACAATGTAATTTGTACCACCCTCAGAGCTCTGGCAAAGTAGAAAGAAAGAAAATGAAACCTCAAAGCAAAGGTTAGGTAAATTTGTTTTAAAGGGCCTGAGGCCCTTCCAGGGATGATGCGTGGTGCATCTACAAGCCAGGGAGCCACAATTCAACTGGCTCAAAATACATGCAAATATCAGGAGGAGATCCAGAGTCCAGCTCTTCCTCTAGTACCTGGAGGACACATTGCTGTCATTACCAAAGGTCACTTATCTTCCAAGGTTTGTAAAGAGTGGGTGTGGGTGCCCCAACATATTTATTCCTGCCAAAAGTCTGATTCTCTGTAAAAGAACATTAGGGGGAAAAATAACTGCCTCTCACCCAGGCAGTTTTTCTTCATCACCCCTGATGACTATGTGTTCATTTCACCACCCTTGGGAATAGCGACATCTCATGGCAGGTCTGGCCCGTGATGCAAATGGAGAGCCAGAGACAGCAAACCCTGGCTACCTCTTAACTACCGGCAGAGAAGTTGGCCCTGACAGCCCTGAAGTCACTTAGAGGAGGCAGCTTTCACCACCCTGTGGTGGCTTCAGCCCACGAGGTGGAGAAGAGTTGACCCTGTTCCATCTTTGACTGACAGGGGAGTCCACGGTGAACATGGAAGAAACTCCATGGAGATACAGAAGAAGTAACTTCAGGAATAAACTAGAAAACCTCAGAGCTAATGTTAGTTAGGATTCTTATCATCTTTACTTCATAATACGCTGCTAGGGGCCAGGGTGAGGTGAGCTAGGCACCTCAGGTGCAGACTTGAAGGAGGGGCTCAGGCAAAGGGCCCTGTGTGCTGGCCCCGCACTCCTTCCCCTCTTCTCGCCACGTCTATTGTCTTCAAGACTCTCTGTATTCGTTTGCTAGGGCTGCCATAGCAAAGTGCCACAAACAGGGTGGTTGAAGACAGCAGAAATGTATTCTCTCACAGTGCTGGAGGCTAGAAGGCCCAAATCAAGTTGTGGGCAGGGTCGGTTCCCTCTGAGGGCTCTGAAGGAGGAGCTGTTTCATGCTTCACTCCTAGCGTCTGAGGACAGCCATCAACACTTGGCATTCTTTGGCTTGTAGATGCGTCACTCCAATCTCTACCTCCACCTCCACCTGGCATCCTCCCTATGTGTCTCTCTCTTCTTCTTCTAAGTTGGCCAGCTCTACTGGATTAGGGCCCTCCCTAATGACCTCACCTTAACCTGATTACATCAGCGACAACCCTATTTCCAAGGAAAAAAAGTCACAGGTTGTGGGAGTTGGAACTTCAACATGTCTTCTGGGGGGACACAATTCAACCCATAATGGTCTCTTACAATAAAGGTGAACAGTTCTAATCCTTGGAAGGGCACATTTACAGCCAGTGCCAACTATCCATCACTGAGCAGCAAACCACCCCCATAACTTAGTGGCTTAAAACAAGAACCATTTTCTTTGCTCGTGATTCCGCAGTTTGGGCTGGGCGCGGCAGGGCCATCCTTCTGCTGTCTTGCCAGTGGTCACTCACATGGCTGCGTTCAGCTAGTGGCTCAGATGGGAGCAGGGCTCAGCGGCAAAGGCTGGGCTTCTCTCTCTCCATTAACTCTCCGGACCTTTCTTTTTTCACGTGACCTCTCCCCCTGGTCTTGCCAGCAGGGTAGCTTGTCTTCTTAACGGTGGGTCAGCACTCCCAAGAGGACAAAATGGAAGCTGCTAGATCTCCTTAGGCGTAAATCTGGAGTTGGACACAGCATCATTTCTGCAGCATTCTATAGGTTAAAACAATTTCCAGGGCTAGCCCAGGTTCAGGGGGAAGGGAAAACCCAAGGGCCTGAATACCAAGAGGAGAGAGTAGTTTGAAGCCACCAGTATACGAGCCTATCATAGCCTAGTAAAATATAGGTACAAATGTTTGCCCTTGTACATCCACAGAAGGGGGAAATATGATGAGGAGAGGAACCCCTTCCCTCTTAACGAACTCCACATTTCATAGTCTAAATATTAAAATTGCAGCTAACAGAGAGGTCCTTAACACTTTCCTCCTCCAGGGAAAGATCATGACCCTTTTATAGATCCTAAAAGTCTAGCTGGACAAACGCAGTAACCTTTCTCAGCTGTTGATCTTTAGCACCCCTTTCAAACAGCCTTTTTGAAATTTGCTACCTTTGGTCTAAAAGTTCCACTTTGGCCCCATCTACTGAGTGACATCATATCTCTCTTCTTCCCCGGTCCTTCTCCCCTGCTGACCACAGGCCAACCTTGGAAGAGCTCAAAGGTAGTCATGGGGATGCAGATGCAAGAGAAAGCCTGTAATGTGGGTGATTAAGGAACTGAGGCATACGAGTCCCCAGGACTCTTCCTCCTTTCCTGTGATAGAGTTTTTAGAAATGGCGAAGTTTCAAAATTCTAAGGCTGAGATCCTTTTTTCTTTTTTTTTTAAGTGAGGATCAAACTTCATTTTTTTAATTATTATTATTTTTGGCTACACCACGTGGCACGTGTGATCTTAGTTCCCCGACCAGGAATCAGACCTGTACCCCCTGCACTGGAAGCACAGAGTCTTAACTGCTGGACCACCAGGGAAGTCCCTGGGGTCTTTTTTCCTTGATAGGCCTCTGTAAAAAAATTTTTTTAATTTGAATTATAAATAGAATAATGAATCAACTGAATTTTAAAGTTTAAAATTAGATTTTATAATCTGTAATTTTAATACATTAAATATTGACTTTAAAAAACAAAGTAAATCTCTGACTAGTCTCCCTGCGCACAAAAACACTCTCAAAGGTGCTAAAAAATGTACATCTATATTTAATATGTATGACTCCCTCTGGGCTGCTATCCATAAAGTGATAGTTTGGTAAACTGTTTTACATTACTACCAGACATGAGGAATAAGAGGTAATTATGAAGGATATGTAAACGTGGGAAAGTTCTTTTGTATAATGTAAAGCAGAAACTGTTCTCAAGGAGACAGTGAGGGGTGCTGATTAAAAACTTGGAGTTCAGAATTGGTGACCTCCATCCAAACCCTAACTTGCCATCTACTCATTACTGGCGTTGGATAAGTCACTGAAGCGCTCTGTATTCGCTCCCTGGGCTGCCATAACAGAGTACCACAAACTGGGTAGCTTGGAAGAGCAAAATGTATTGTCTCACAGTTCTGGAGAGGACGAATCCTTCCTCATCTCTTCCTCTGCCAGCCATCCTGACATTCCTTGGCTCATAAATACATCACTATAATCCTCCATCTTCACAGGGCATTCTCCCTATGTCTCTGTCTTCACATGGCCATCTTACAAGGACTCCAGTCCTATTGGATTAGGGACCCACCCTACTCCAGTATAACTTTTCTTAACTAATTACATCTACAATGACCTTATTCCCTAATAAGGTCACATTCTGGGATACTGGAGGTTAGGATTTCAACATATGAATTTTGGGGAGACATAATTCAACCTGTCATGCTCTCCACCTGTCATGCTCTCCAAGGGAGGTCACTGCCTAGCTCAGTGGTCTGCATAAGGAAAAGTCAGATTACAGGTTCAATGCACAAGGCATACTATATTGTGTATATAGAGTATATACACAGTAAATGATAATTAGTGTAGAAATGGACCAACATGAAATTATTGACCCTATGTAAGATACAAATTACAAATGTAAAAATTAATAATAATTATATCTCTGGAGGAATTGTGCAAAATTTTTTTTAATGTATTAAGTATTCCTCAAGTCAGCTGAACTTTGTTTATTACAATGACTGTGAACTTGAGGTGTTGGCAAACATCAACAGCATGTCAACGTAGAATCCATCAAAAAATTTGAAGATGGCTGTGCAAAGAAGTGGCAGCAATACCCAAAAGTAGCAGTGGATGGTGCAAAACTCACTGCTTTGGTGCTGGGGGATTTAAAATAGTTACTTTCAACTTTTGATTCTTTAGAGGCTAGTTATCTGGTCTGCAGATTATGGAAGCCCTTCTCCTGCACTTAAGACTTTCAGACTCTACTTGTTGTAAGCAGCCCTGCCGTCATCATTAAGACATTCACCACCAGGTGCCCAGTGATGGAGCAGAGAGGAATGAAATCGTTGAATTTTGAAATAGATGTGCATTTTTGGAGGGTTTCCTGTTTCAGTTACTATGAAAAATCATTAAGGACTGTTAGGGACTGAATGTGTCCCCCCAGAATTCATGTCTGGAAGCCTTAACATCCAATGTGATGGTATTTGGAGGTGGGGCTTTTGGGAAGTGATTAGATTTAGTTGAGGTCATGAGGATGGGACTCTGATGATAGTATTAGTGCCCTTATAAGAGGAGGAAGAGACCAGAGCTCTCTCTCTGTGCCATGTGAGGTTACAATGAGAAGATGGCTGTGTACAAGCCAGGAATAGAGTCCTTTTCAAGAACTGAATCTCCCAGTACCTTGATCTTAGACTTCCAGCCTCCAGAACTGTGAGAAATAAATGTTTGTTGTCTAAGCCACCCAGGCTGTGGTATTTTGTCATGACAGCCTGAACTGACTAAGACAAAGGGGAAAAGAATAAGGGATTCAATGTTAAAGCAAAAAGGGGTCTTAGGGAATATGTAATCTAACCCTTAATTTAGAGATGATAAAATTTGTGGCCCCAAGAGGTGGAGTGTTCTTCTCATTGTTACATGGTTTGTTAGAAAGCATGTTAGAAAAAGGCCACATAAGAATCTGGATACCCTAAACCACACATCCCTAAATTTCTGGTCCTTCTGATCAATATGTGTTGAATGAACGAAAGAAAAATTAAGAACTTCAAATATACAGTATGATAGTGCATGAAACAGTGGGAGGAAGTTTACACTCTCATGGTTTGGGGAAGTGAATTTTAATGCAGCACACTTCACACTGGGGTATTTGGACCCCTGGGTCACTCAACGGCATTCCAAGGCATATGCAGACAGGAATGGTTTGAAGACAGAATCAGTTTCCATCCTTGTGTTCAATTTCCATCCACCAGTGATGGAGGATCAGGTTCCCTTTTCACTCCTGCCCTTGCACAATTGTACAATTGAGGTTCCCTCCTTCCCCAAAGAAAGGCATCCTTCCACTCAACCTGATCTTCAGTGTGTGGCATTGTCCTGGGGTAGAAAACCCCCGGGTGCTCTTTGAAATATTTGTGTGAGTGTTGGAAAAGGGTACAGATCCTTTGGCAACTTTGGTTTCTAAGTTGTGCTTTCCAGAAAAATAAAGAAGGACATAATCAAGGTATCAGCTGGTAGATCATCGTTATAAGTTAATGTTAGTGATAGATCACTGTTAGATTTTTAGCATTTAACACAGAGATCAAAGAAATTGGCGACATTGCTATAACAAACCTCCTTCATTCCCATCTACTTACATGACCAAAGTTTCTTATAACTTCTATCTACAAAGACAAACACAATAATAGGAATGGAATTGATGCTGAACTCTGTCTCATTCTAGCAATAAACAGTAGTCATGAACAGGTACAAGAATTAACAGGGGAGGGGAGTCCTATATCTATGTAGGGCTTCACATGAATTCTAGTTCTTTACTTTCGGCTGTGTGAAAGGTTTGTACTGCCCCACCCTGCTGTGAAGTGAGGTGTGGCCATGTGACTTGCATTGCTAATGAAGTGTGAATGGCATGGACGTGTATCACTTGCAGGCAGAGACTTTAGAGCTTTTGCACTATTTGCCACGCTTCCTGTTTCCTGCCCAGTGATCATGGAAACACATGTTGAGATGAAGCCTCCAAAAGGCTGGGTCCCAGAGTAATGACCATGAGCAATGCCTCTTGCTGAATGGAACAGTCGTATTAGCAAGAGATACACTTGTGCTGTGTTAAGTACCTGAATATAATCCAGCCCCTCCAGATGAATAGGTTTTTTTAAATTTATTTTTTTACTGAAGTATAGTTGATTGACAATGCTCTGTTCTGCTGTACAGCAAAGTGATTCAGTTACACATATATAAACATTCTTTTTTTAAATATTCTTTTCCATTATGATTTATCACAGGATATTGAATGTAGTTCCCTGTGCTATACAGCAGGACCTTGTTGATATCCATTCTATACATAATAGTTTGCACCTGCTAATCCCAAACTCCCACTCCATCCCCCCTCCCTCACCACCCCACCTTGGCAACCACAAGTCTGTTCTCTATGTCTGTGAGTCCATTTCTGTTTTGTGTGTTATATTTTAGATTTCACATATAAATGATATCATATGGTATTTGTCTTTCTCTCTCTGGCTTACTTCACTTAGTATGATCATCTCTAGGTCCATCCATGTTGCTGCAAATGGCATTATTTCATTCTTCTTTATGATTGAGTAGTATTGCATCGTGTGTGTGTGTGTGTGTGTGTGTGTGTGTGTGTGTGTGTGTGTGTATCACATCTTTTTTATCCAGTCATCTGTCAATGGACATTTAGGTTGTTTCCGTGTCTTGGCTATTGTGAATAGTGCTGTTATGAACATAGGGGCGCATGTATCTTTTTGAATTACAGTTTTTTTCTGGATATACGCCCAGGAGTGGGATTGCTGGATCATATGGCAACTCTGTTTTTAGCTTTTTGAGGAACTTCCATACTGTTTTCCATAGTGGCTGCACCAACTTACAGTTCTACCAACAGTCTAGGAGGGTTCCCTTTTCTCCATACCTTCTCTGGCATTAATTGTTTGTAGACTTTTTGATGATGGCCATTCGGACTGGTATGAGGTGGTATCTCATTGTAGTTTTGATTTTCATTTCTCTAATAATTAGTGATGTTGAGCATCTTTTCATGTGCCTGTTGGACATCTGTATGTCTTCTTTGGAGAAATGTCCAGACGGATAGTTTTAATAAAAAGTACTTCTTAATGAAATTTTACTTTTGATGCTTAATAATTATTTATATACATAATTTATTTAAGTTGTTTTGATCAATTGTGTCAAATAAAAGTCATAGTTCAACCCAAAAGAAAATGTGAATGATTAGATCATTATGATCACAGGAAATAATAAAGTATAAATTTTGATTTCTATGATTTTTGTGGCAGAGAAGTGTGATGGAGTGATCAAGAAAAGTGTTTTATCCCAATGCAATTCATTTCATAAAGCTTGAAATGGATTACACTAGGATAAATTCCTGAGGGAGATATGGAATGGAAATAGGAATTGAAGGACGAAAAGGAACAATATGAAATTTCAACTCTAAAAGTAGAGTTTTTTTCATGTATTTTTCAACTGAATGATGATAAACACTAAGTAGTCCTGTTGTTAGTTTTCATTTGATATGTTTAAAAATGATATGTTTTCACTTGAAATAAGCTAGTAATTACATCTTTTGCAACTAAATTTACAATTAAGAGTTTTAGATTTCAATTAAAAATATGCAAGAGAATAAGTAGTTTTAGAGGGATACTTAAAAAAATTGAAGGTGACAATTCTTATCTATCTAGGGCAGGGTTGTCTAAACCTTGGCGCTTTTGAAATTTTACGTTGGATAATTTTTTTGCTGGTGGCCGTCCTATGCACTGTAGGGTATTAAGCAGCATCCCGGGCCTCTGTCTACTAGATGCACTAGCATCCCACCTTCCTAGCTGTGACAACCACAAATGTCTCTAGACATGGCCAAATATCCCCAGGGAAAGCAAAATTGTTCCCACACAAGAACCACTTGATCTGTGGGTAAATGCTTTTTTTGTCTTCCTGTCTCCACTCTCTTCAAAGGCGTGAGTTGTCCAAAAACGCTGACAGTGACCCTAGGATCCCCTCAACCTTATTCCTATTCTTCTGCAAGCTTAAGAGAAGTGGCCAAGAAATGACATCTTATACCAGAACCAGTAACTCATTTATATTTCCTGCCTGCCCTGGCTACCCCCGGTATAAATTGAATTCAGTTTTGATGAAGAATGAGAAACTTGAGTTAGCACTGCTCAGGGCTGTTCCATGCCAAACTACTTTCTGCCCAGTATTACATTAGCTACATGAACACACACAATAATACACAATAATTCAATATGTCCAGGAGAAGAGAGATTTTGATTTTTTGGAGATCTTACTGATTCTTAACAAATGGGATATTTTTAGTACTTGAGGAGTAATAGGTATGGGAAAAGAGATTTTATGAATCAGTAGAAGCAAAAATAAAGGCAGCTCATGAAGATAATGGGCTAAGGGTCAACAGCCAAGTAGAAAAAAAAGAAGAGTGGCCGTCACCTTGTTTTGTACATTCTGCACGTACACCAGCCTGAGCTGAGTGCTGAGGTCTTCATTCATTCGCGCAGGAGGAGGGAACATTATGGCCTCATTAAACATCTGCAGAAGCCAGATACTATGTGGATATTTAGCTTTTTTTGGCCTGAGTTTTGGGCTGTTTTTCTTGCAACCCTATTTAACAACTGCAGTCCTGAAAGGACAAGAAGAACACAGGGAAGAAAGCTCTTGGTTTGGAAAGTCTAGAGAAGCTAATTATTTAGATGCTCAAAGGGGTATGTGAAGAGCCAGGAGACCAGATTTGATTTGAGTTTGCCCCCTCTGGTATTGGAAGAAAAAACATCTGCTTCTTGGGGAGCCCAGAATAGTTCAGTGCTTGGTTTCTTACTGTGCTCTGCTCTCACAAGAGGACCCCTTCCCTTTAAAAATTAGAATAAATCAAAAGCATGATGGGGGAGAGTGCTATGAGAACACAATGTTGAAATGCTTCCTCTTGCTTGCTCTCTCCCCTTATTTTTCCTCCAAATTTTCATAACCTCAAGGGAATAAAAAGCAAATTACTTATCATTATTGGCTTCTCCACTGTAGGAGAAGCTTAACTCTTCCTACTGGTGTCCCAGGCCACCTAGTCACTGAAAGCAAGAATGCAGCAGTCCTGGTAGCCAGCTGATAGCAGATGTTAGAAAGTAGAGTATGTGGTCATTCACCAGAGGGCAGACAGCAGAAGCAAGAAGAACTACAATCCTGCCGCCTGTGAAACAAAAACCACATTCACAGAAAGATAGACAAGATGAAAAGGCAGAGGGCTATGTACCAGATGAAGGAACAAGATAAAACCCCAGAAAAACAACTAAATGAAGTGGAGATAGGCAACCTTCCAGAAAAAGAATTCAGAATAATGATAGTGAAGATAATCCAGGGCTCAGAAAAAGAAAGGAGGCAAAGATCGAGAAGATGCAAGAAATGTTTAACAAAGAGCTAGAAGAGGGCTTCCCTGGTGGCACAGTGGTTGAGAGTCCGCCTGCCGATGCAGAGAACACGGGTTCGTGTCCTGGTCCGGGAAGATCCCACATGCCACGGAGCGGCTAGGCCCATGAGTCATGGCCGCTGATCCTGTGCGTCCAGAGCCTGTGCTCCGCAATGGGAGAGGCCACAACAGTGAGAGGTCCGCGTACCACAAAAAAAAAAAAAAAAAAAGACCTAGAAAAATTAAAGAACAAACGAACAGAGATGAACAATACAATAACTGAAATGAAAACTACACTAGAAGAAATCAATAGCAGATTAACTGAGGCAGAAGAATGGATAAGTGACCTGAACGACAGAATGGTGGAATTCACTGCTGTGGAACAGAATAAAGAAAAAAGAATGAAAAGAAATGAAGACACCCTAAGAGACCTCTGGGACAACATTAAATGCAACAACATTCACATTATATGGGTCCCAGAAGGAGAAGAGAGAGAGAAAGGACCAGAGAAAATATTTGAAGAGATTATAATTGAAAAATTCCCTAACATGGGAAAGGAAATAGCCACCCAAGTTCAGGAAGTGCAGTGAGTCCCATACAGGATAAACACAAGGAGAAACACGCCGAGACACATAGTAATCAAACTGGCAAAAATTAAAGACAAAGAAAAATTATTGAAAGAAGCAAGGGAAAAATGACAACATACAAGGGAACTCCCATAGGTTAACAGCTGATTTCTCAGCAGAAACTCTACAAGAAGGGAGTGGCATGATATACTTAAAGTGATGAAAGGGAAGAACCGACAACCAAGATAACTCTACCCTGCAAGGATTTCATTCAGATTCGATGGAGAAATCAAAAGCTTTACAGACAAGCAAAAGCTAAGAGAATTCATCAACACCAAACCAGCTCTACAACAAATGATAAAGGAACTTCTCTAAGTGGGAAACACAAGAGAAGAAAAGGACCTACAAAAACAAACCCAAAACAATTAAGAAATCATCATAGGAACATACATATTGATAATTACCTTAAATGTGAATGGATTAAATGCTCCAACCAAAAGACACAGGATTGCTGAGTGGATAGAAAAACAAGATCCTTATATATGCTGTCTACAAGAGACCCACTTCAGACCTAGGGACACATACAGACTGAAAGTGAGGGGATGGAAAAAGATATTCCATGAAAATGGAAATCAAAAGAAAGCTGGTGTAGCAATACTCATATCAGAAAAAATAGACCTTAAAATAAAGAATGTTACAAGAGACAAGGAAGGACACTACATATGATCAAGGGGTCAATCCAAGAAGAAGTAACAATTATAAATATATATGCACCCAACATAGGGGCACCTCAATACATAAGGCAACTGCTGACAGCTATAAAAGAGGAAATCAACAGTAACACAATAATAGTGGGGGACTTTAACACCTCACTTACACCAATGGACAGATCATCCAAAATGAAAGAAATAAAGAAACAGAAGCTTTAAATGACACAATAGACCAGATAGATTTAATAGTTATTTATAGGACATTCCATCCAAAAACAGCAGATTACACTTTCTTCTCAAGTGCTCACGGAACATTCTCCAGGATAGATCACGTCTTGGGTCACAAATCAAGCCTCAGTAAATTTAGGAAAATTGAAATCATATGAAGCATCTTTTCTGACCACAACACTATGAGATTAGAAATCAGTACAGGGAAAAAAACACAAAACATACAAACAAATGGAGGCTAAACAATACGTTACTAAATAACCAAGAGATCACTGAAGAAATCAAAGAGGAAATAAAAAAATACCTAGAGACAAATGACAATGAAAACACGACAATCCAAAACTGTCATGGGATGCAGCAAAAGCAGTCCTAAGAGGGAAGTTTATAGCTATAAAAGCCTACCTCAAGAAACAAGAAAAATCTCAAACAATCTAACCTTACACCTAAAGGAACTAGAGAAAGAAGAACAAACAAAACCCAAAGTTAGCAGAAGGAATGAAATCATCTAGATCAGAGCAGAAATAAATAGAAACAAAGAAAACAATAGCAAAGATCAATAAAACTAAAAGCTAGTTCTTTGAGAAGATAAACAGAATTGGTAAACCATTAACAAGACTCATCAAGAAAAACAGGGAGAGAACTCAAATCAATAAAATTAGAAATGAAAAAGGAGAAGTTACAACAGACACCACAGAAATACAAAGCATCCTAAGAGACTACTACAGGCAACTCTATGCCAATAAAATGGAGAACCTGGAAGAAATGGACAAATTCTTAGAAAGGTATAACCTTCCAAGACTGAACCAGGAAGAAATAGAAAATATGAACAGACCAATCACAAGTAATGAAATTGAAACTGTGATTAAAAATCTTCCAACAAACAAAAGTCCAGGACCATATGGCTTCACAGGTGAATTCTATCAAACATTTAGAGAAGAGCTAACACCCATCCTTCTCAAACTCTTCCAAAAAATTGCAGAGGAAGGAACACTCCCAAACTCATTCTATGAGGCCACCATCACCCTGATACCCAAATCAGACAAAGATACTACAAAAAAAGAAAATTACAGACCAATATCACTGATGAATATAGATGCAAAAATCCTCAACCAAATACTAGCAAACAGAATCCAACAACACATTAAAAGGATCATACACCATGATCAAGTGGGATTTATCCCAGGGATGCAAGGATTCTTCAAAATACACAAATCAATCAATGTGATACACCATATTAACAAACTGAAGAATACAAACCATATGATCATCTCAATAGATGCAGAAACAGCTTTTGACAAAATTCAACACCCATTTATGATAAAAACTCTCCAGAAAATGGGCATAGAGGGAACCTACCTCAACATAATAAAGGCCATATATGACAAACCCACAGCAAACATCATTCTCAATGGTGAAAAACTGAAAGCATTTCTTCTAAGATCAGGAACAAGACAAGGATGTCCACTCTCACCACTATTATTCAACATAGTTTTGGAAGTCCTAGCCACGGCAATCAGAGAAGAAAAAGAAATAAAAGGAATACAAATTGGAAAAGAAGAAGTAAAACTGGCACTTGCACTTGCAGTTTGCAGATGACATGATACTCTACATAGAGAATCCTAAAGATGCCACCAGAAAAGTACTAGAGCTAATCAATGAATTTGGTAAAGCTGCAGGATACACAATTAATGCACAGAAATCTCTTGAATTCCTATACACTAATGATGAAAAATCTGAAAGAGAAGTTAAGGAAACACTCCCATTTACCATTGCAACAAAAAGAATAAAATGCCTAGGAATAAACCTACCGAGGGAGACAAAAGACCTGTATGCAGAAAACTATGACACTGATGAAAGAAATGAAAGATGATACCAACAGATGGAGAGATATACCATGTTCTTGGATTGGAAGACTCAATATTGTGAAAATGACTATACTACCCAAAGCAATCTACAGATTCAATGCAATCCCTATCAAAGTACCAATGGCATTTTTTACAGAACTAGAACAAAGAATCTTAAAATTTGTATGGAGACACAAAAGACCCCAAATAGCCAAAGCACTCTTGAGGGAAAAAAACGGAGCTGGAAGAATCAGACTCACTGACTTCAGACTATACTACAAACGTATGGTAATCAAGACAATATGGTACTGGCACAAAAACAGAAACATAGATCAATGGAACAGGATAGAAAGCCCAGAGATAAACCCACACACCTATGGTCAACTAATCTATGACAAAGGAGGCAAGGATATACAATGGAGAAAAGACAGTCTCTTCATTAAGTGGTGCTGGGAAAACTGAACAGCTATATGTAAAAGAATGAAATTAGAACACTCCCTAACAGCATACACAAAAATAAACTCAAAATGGATTAGAGACATAAATGTAAGACCAGACACTATAAAACTCTTAGAGGAAATCATAGGAAGAACACTCTTTGACATAAATCACAGCAAGATCTCTTTTGATCCACCTCATAGAGTAATGGAAATAAAAACAAAAATAAACAAATGGGACCTAATGAAACTTCAAAGCTTTTGCCCAGCAAAGGAAACCATAAACAAGACAAAAAGACAACCCTCAGAATGGGAGAAAATATTTGCAAATGAATCAACGGACAAAGGATTAATCTCCAAAATATATAAACAGCTCATGCAGCTCAATATTAAAAAACCAAACAACCCAATCCACAAATGGACAGAAGACCTAAATAGATATTTCTCCAAAGAAGACATACAGATGGCCAAGACGCACATGAAAAGCTACTCAACATCACTAATTATTAGAGAAATGCAAATCAAAACCACAACAAGGTATCACCTCACACCAGTTAGAATGGGCATCATCAGAAAATCTACAAACAATAAATGCTGGAGAGGGTGTGGAGGAAAGGGAACCCTCCTGCACTGTTGGTGGGAATGTCAATTGATACAACCACTATGGAGAACAGAGGAGGTTCCTTAAGAAACTAAAAATAGAATTACCATGTGATCCAGCAATCCCGCTTCTGGGCATATACCCAGAGAACACCATAATTCAAAAAGACACATGCACCCCAATGTTCATTGCAGCACTATTTACAATAGCCAGGTCATGGAAGCAAACTAAATGCCCATTGACAGACGAATGGATAAAGAAGATGTGGTACACATATACAATGGAATATTACTCAGCCATAAAAAGGAACGAAATTGGGTCATTTGTTGAGATGTGGATGGATCTAGAGACTGTCATACAGAGTGAAGTAAGTCAGAAAGAGAAAAACAAATATCATATATCAACACATGTATGTGGAACCTAGAAAAATGGTACAGATGAACCGGTTTGCAGGACAGAAGTTGTGACACAGATGTAGTGAACAAACGTATGGACACCAAGGGGGGAAAGCTGTGGGGGGTGGGGATGGTGGTGTGCTGAATTGGGAGATTGGGATTGAGATGTATACACTGACGTGTATAAAATTGATGACTAATAAGAACCTGCTTTTTAAAAAAATAAATAAAATTAAATTAAAAAATTTAAAAAAAGAAAGTAGAGTAGGTGATTTTCTCCTTTCATCAAAGCTAGCAAGAACACTAAATAATGTTTTAAAATGAGAAGAGTCTGGGTATAGCATGGAACACAACATTGAAGAAAATTGAGCTAATGGAATAATCCAGTCTTCCTGCAACTCAGCCGAATGTTATCACCAAGGGACTTAACAGCACCTTTTATTTGAAGATTCTAAAATATTTGACGTAGTGTACCAAACACGTGTCACATACTTCAGACCTTTGTCATTCTGTTTGCTCTCTCTCCAAGGCATGGTTCTGCCTAAAATAGCTCTCTGGTGCTCCTGGGTTCTGTTACAAACCCCAGAGACACATTCTAGAAGTAGAAATCAAATTAGATCGCTTTTTTGTTTAAAGTTTCTTGGAGGCATTGGAGAATGGTGCTCTACGAATCCAGTGAATCAATAGGTATGCAATGAGATTGTCATCATCATCACAAATGCATAGTTAATGAGGACAGAGGCCACAGGGGGAAAAAGTTGGACACTTTGATTTAGGCTCAACCTCCTATAGTAATGGTCAATGAGAAAAAGAAAAGCATGTCTCATATGAGAAGATCCTAAGGTCTGTAACGCTTAAAATTCTCAAACCAAATGTCATGCAAAAAGGTTATTGATTCACTAGTTGGCTTTTGTATCACACAAACCTCAGTGAAATGCTCAAGGTGATGGAGCACAGTAATCCTAACCAGCTGAGTAATAACAATAAAAGGCAGGGGGTATGTTTATTATACAGCAATAATTAACATGTGTGAAGTCATTCCGAAGTTACAAATAAATGTCTGCAGAGGTCAGGCAAGCAAAATAAATATGTAAATCAGGCTGGGGGTAATATGGTGGGAACTGGTGGGATCTGCCCTGAACTGGAAAATATATCATCTGCTAATAGCATGAACTTGCAATTACAAAAAAGAAAGGGGAAAAAAAGCAAAACAAAAACACTGTGCTAGTTAAACCAGACAGGTCAGGTTTAGGTGAGAAAGCAAGTTTGCAAGCCCTGTAAATAGCACTGGCTCTTTCTTAGTCACTAGTACCTACCCTGGTCCCTGGATGAAATCTTTGAGGACAGGTTGATAATTTGTCCCATTTATGGAAACAGCTTAGTGACTCAAGAAATATTTGAGTTATATAATAGGATCTTTTACCTACAGAATTGCTTTCCCTGTGTTATGCTGTGGGTTTACCTACACAGACAAATGTCATAAGAAAAAAATCATGTGAAATTCCTCATGTTTCCCCACAATGTTCTCTTAACAAAGACCCATGAGAGAAATGCCTTTTAAATCTCACTTCAGGGACAGGAAGAATCCAGGACTTTGTTTTCATATTTATGGCCACTGAATTGTGTAGCCACGCTTCATTCTTTTTTTATTAACTTTTATTGGAGTATAGTTGCTTTACAACGTTGTGTTCATTTCTGCTGTACAGCAAAGTGAATCAGCTATATGTGTACATACATCCCCTCTTTTTTGGATTTCCTTCCCATTTAGGTCACCACAGAGCACTGAGTAGAGTTCCCTGTGCTATACAGTAGGTTCTCATTAGTTATCTATTTTATACATAGCACATTTCATTCTTCTCCCACTATTTTGGTCCTAGAATTCTGAATGTCATATTTGGAGGTCTTTTTTTTTTTTTCATCTTTATTGGAGTATATTGCTTTACAGTGTTGTGTTAGTTTCTGCTGTACAACAAAGTGAATCAGCTATATCTATACGTATATCCCCATATCCCCTCCCTCTTGAGCCTCCCTCCCACCCTCCCTATCCCACCTCTCTAGGTCGTCACAGTGCATCGAGCTGATCTCCCTGTACTATGCAGCCGCTTCCCGCTAGCCATCCATTTTACATTTGGTAGTGTATATATGTCAATGCCACTCTCTCACTTCATCCCAGCTTCCCTTTCCCCCACTGTGTCCTCAAGTTTGTTCTCTACATCTGAGTCTTTATTCCTGCCCTGCCACTAGGTTCATCAGTACCATTTTTTTAGATTACATATATGTGCTTATCATATGGTATTTGTTTTTCTCTTTCTGACTGACTTCACTCTGCATGACAGACTCTAGGTCCATCCACCTCATTACAAATAACTCAATTTCATTCCTTTTTATGGCTGAGTAATGTTCCATCGTATATATGAGCCACATCTTCTTTATCCATTCATCTGTGGATGGACACTTAGGTTGCTTCCATGTCCTGGCTATTGTAAATAGTGCTGTACTGAACATTGTGGTACATGACTCTTTTTGAATTATGGTTTCCTTAGGGTATATGCCCAGTAGTGGGGTTGCTCGGTCATATGGTAGTTCTATTTTTAGTTTATTAAGGAACCTCCATACTGTTCTCCATAGTGGCTGTATCAATTTACATTCCCACCAACAGTGCAGGAGGGTTCCCTTTTCTCCACACCCTCTCCAGCATTTATTGTTTCTAGATTTTTTGATGATGGCCATTCTGACAGGTGTGAGGTGATACCTCATTGTGGCTTTGATTTGCATTTCCCTAATGATTAGTGATGTTGGGCATATTTTCATATGTTTGTTGGCCATCTGTATGTCTATTTTGGAGAAATGTCTATTTAGGTTTTCCACCCATTTTTGGATGGGGTTGTTTGTTTTTTTGATATTGAGCTGCATGAGTTGCTTGTATACTTTGAGATTAATCCTTTGTCAGTTGCTTCATTTGCAAATATTTTCTCCCATTCTGAGGGCTGTCTTTTTGTCTTGTTTATGGTTTCCTTTGCTGTGCAAAAGTTTTTAAGTTTCATTAGGTCCCATTTTTTAAATTTTTGTTTTTATTTCCATTACTCTAGGAGGTTGGCCAAAATTTGGAGGTCTTTTTTAGCTTTAGGAACATGTGATGTATTTGTATGTGATCATTTTACCTCTGGCTTTTATTATTCTCCTCATATGATTTTCCTTTCTCCTTAATTCCGTGATCTATATATCCTTTTGTGCAGACTTTTTTTTTTTTGGTGTGCTATTTCAAATCCATTGAGAATAGAGTATACATTAACTGAATTCAAATGGGAACTTGGAAAACCTACATAGACCATTTCTCAGTAAATGGTTATAGGATTAGGACCATGTTCTTGTATACCCCCAAATGACATTGCTTTAGAAGAACTGAATTAAGGTGGAATATGGTGGGGTGGTGGTGAGGCAGGGATGAAATGTATTATATCAAGAAGATACTTAAAAAAATACACATGATTTACTTCATTTATTTTTTCATGACATTTTTTACTGTGGTAAAATACACATAACAAAAGTTACCACTTTAACCATTTTAAAATATACAATTCGGCAACATTATGAACATTTACAATGTCATACAACCATCACTTCTTTCCATCTCCAGGAAATTTTCATCACCCCAGTCAGAAACTCTGTACCCATCAAACACTAACTCCCCAGTCTCCCTTCCTCTCAGCCCCAAGTAACCTCTCTTCCACTTTCAGTGTCTATGAATTTGCCTGTTCTAGTTTCCTCATGTAAGTGGAATCTTACAATATTTGTCCTTTTGTGACTGGGCTGATTTCACTTAGCATAATGTATTTGAGGTTCATTTATGTTAAAGAATGTACCAGAATTTACTTCCTTTTTAAAGGCTGGATACTATTTCATTGCATGAATATACCACATTTTGTTTATCCATTTATCTGTCCATGGACATGTGAAGTGTTTCCATCTTTTGACTACTGTGAATAATGCTACTATGAACATTGATGTTCAAGTGTCTGAGTCCCTACTTTCAGTGCTTTGGGGTATATACTCAGATCATACAGTAATTCTGTGTTTAGCTTTTTGAGGAACTGCCCAACTATCTTCCACACACTGTACCATTCCCACCAGCAAGACATGTGTTCCAATTTCTCTACCTCTTCTCCAGCGTTTTCCATTTTTAAAATAATAGCCATCCTCATAGGTATGAAGTAATGTCCCCAAGATATATTTTTAATTAGAGGAGTCTCTCTATCCAATTTGACATAGACTTTTGTTTTTCTTTGGGAGGCACTATAGGTAAGAGGGCTTGCCTAGAGGAAGTCTGTAGTCAGGCAGATCCTAGTTTGAACAGCTCTGTTTCACTTTGTTTCTTTATCTGTTAAATGGGAATAAAAATAGGCTGTACTTCATAGCTGTGTTTTGATAATCAAAGGAGACAATGCACCTCAAGGGTTTAGTGTAGGCGCAAGTAGAGAGTAATGACTCAAGAAATGGAAAGGACCAGTAGCCATACTTTACCAAATGTGACTTGCCTTCAAACTTGTGTCTGACAAATGACTCAGCTGGTCCAGTCACTGTTAATCCATAAACCTTAGTGATTAAGTGACTGTTGTCAAGTTCTATTTGCTGGTTAATGATGGATTAGGTCGTACAGATCAACCCTCCCTCTAAAAATAATGAAAAATACTGGACTTAAAATAACAACAACTTGAAGCTTGTTCAACATCGTAGAACTGAACGCACTTGGAAGCTCATGGGCCAGTTTTTGCCAAAAGTCAGTACCTGGAGAGGTAAGCACATTAATTGAGCATCAGCCTCTCGTGTTCCCTGGGAGCATCTGCTGACACCACTCACCTCTACTTCAATTCAGCATCTGACCCATGCAAGGAAGAGGGTCTGTTAGAAGACCCTGCCCACACTAAGTGGGGACCCCAGAGGCCTAAATCTTCAGGGTTAGCATGAGGAAGATCTACATTCAAGTCCCAACCTCTCCCCACTTCTCAGCTGAGTGCAAAGAGGGCTGTTTGACTATTGAGCAGAATAGTCAAAAAAAGGAAAGAGGGGGAGATGCTTGAGAAGTTGTAGCCTCAATGCAGTACTACCTCCATTAAAGGAAGTACAGTTAGATTTACAACTGACTTCTTTACAGCAATAGTGGAGACCAAAAGCATTGGAGAAAGATTTTCAGTGTGCTGACAAAAATGACTACCAACCTAGAATTCTATACCTGGGGAAAATATTATTCAAAAATGAGGACAAAATAAAGACATGTTCACATAAATAAAAACTGAGAGTTTGTCACAAGCAAAACCTCACTAAAAATTTTTCTAAAGAATATTCTTCAGAATAAGAGATCCATCCCACCTAGCAGGACTGAGTTGCAAGAAGGATAAAGTGGTAACATATAGGTAAAAGTAATTAGATGGTGATTTAAAAACAACAAAAGCAGCAGCAGCAGCAATGATATTATCTAATGATCTATTAGGGTAAAAATAAATAAATGACAGAGAGACTCAAAATACCATACAAAAATAGCATGTAAGTCAGGAATGGGATGAATGGACTTAAAGTGTTCTGAGATCCTTGTATTATTGGGGGACGGGTAAAGATTTTGATAATTTAAAATTAAGTTTATTAACGAACTTAATAAGCTAAACACACATGTTATAATTTCTAGGAACTGAATAAAAAATAGAAACAGAGAATATAACTTTCATATTAGTAGAGGAGGGAAAAAGCAAATGATAAAAAATTATCAGTCATGAATGCTAAAATTAATAGAAGAAACTTCAGTGAGAAATAGGATAGTTGTACAGCCTCAAAATATCTCCCCAAATTTATTTACTCGGTGGTATTTATTGCTCGGTGGTATTAACATATATCAGCAAATTCTTTGACACTCTTCCCTCCAAGAGGTGGAGCTAAATCCCCTCCACTTGAGTGTGGGCTGGCTTAGTAACTTGCTTCTAGTGAATAGAGCATGGACAGGGCAAAATGGTCACTTTACAGTGGAGAAACCTGGCAGACACACCTCACCCAAGTCATCAAGGTTCACATCGCCAGTAATAAGTCACATTAATATTATGAACCCCTGATATGATACAATGAGAAGAGTGCTTCACCTCTGTGGCATCCCCCTCCCCCTACACCCACCCCCCCATAACCCAAGTCTTACATTAAGAAAACATCAGGTAAATCCAAATTGCGGGACAAAATACACGACCAACTCTCTTCAAAAGTGTCAAGGTCATGAATGATAAGGAAAGTCTGAGAAACTGTCACAGATTGGAAGAGACTAAGGATGCTCTTGGTGCTGACTACTAAATGAAACGCCGTTTGAAATCCTGATTTGAATCCTGGAACAGAAAAAAAAAAATAGTAGAAAAACTGGTGTGACAGACAGGTCCTAGGGTTGCCTCCACGATCCCCACCTCCTGGAGCTCATGCCCTTTTATAATTCCCTCCTGTTGAGTGTGGGTGGGACCTATGACTTGCTTCTACGCAACAGAATATGGCAAAGTGATGCAACATTACTCTGGTGATTACATTTTGTTAAACAGGACTCCATCTTGCTAGCAAACTCCGATTCTCTCTATTGCCAGCTCTGAAGAAGCATGCTTTCAGGAAATATGTGGACATGTTGGAGAATCCCATATGGCAAGGATCTGTAAGTAGCCTCTAGGAGCGGAGAGAGGCCTCTAGCAAGAATCTGAAATCCTCAGTTCTGCAGCTGCAGGAAATGTATTCTCACAACAATCTGAGAGAGCTTGAAAGCGGGTCTTTCCCCAGTTGAGGTTCTGATGAGATCACAGTTCCAGCTAACACCTGCATTGCAGTCTGATAAAACCTTGAAGCAAAGAACCCGAGTATGCCAGGCCCAAACTTCTGACCTATAGAAACTGTGTTTTTAAGACTGCTAATTTTTTTGTAATTTGTTACATAGCAATAGAAATGAATACGACTGCTAAAATCCAAAAAAAAAAAAAAAAGTTACACTTTTAAAACCTCAAATTCTTTAAGTTTTCAAATTTAGGTTCCTAATCATCTTATTCTAAGTTTAGCAAATTTTACCATAAAGAAGCCTTTGAAAATGTTTAGTCCTGTTCATAAATGTAATTAAATTTCTATAAACATGTTACACTGCATATTTAAGTTTAATATATTCATTTTCCGTTTAGTGCTTCAATTGTTTGACTTAAGTAAAATCTTCCCATGTGTTTAAATAACTCATAAATCTAATAAATTTAAATTATAAATAGGTTGAGCCTCATGTTCTTGTGACTATTTCAACACTGCATACAGACTAGGTAAGATTGTAACTTAAATTAACAAATTGTAGGAGAGAAAAAATAATTTCCCCTCTACCCTCCTAAGTTCTTAGCTGAGACCCCTGGAACATGATTTTGTGCCTGGGAAGAGGGCAGGTATGATGGAACATTCCAGAAGGAAAGGAAATGAAATGTGCAAAGTGAGCTTCTGTCTCTATCCTAATAGAAAGGGAGTGGGCAGGAAACCAAGAGAAGTACCATCCCGGTAAACGAGCAATGTCACCCTTAGGAGACTTTTCCTTTAAGACAGCGCAGCAGACCAGTACCGGTCTGTGGCCTGTTAGGAACCGGGCCGCACAGCAGGAGGTGAGCGGTGGGCAAGAGAGCGATGCTTCATCTGCCGCTTCACATTCCTTCCCGTCACTCACTTTACTGCCTGAACCATCCCCCCCTCCACCTATGTCCATGGAAAAATTGTTTTCCATGAAACCAGTCCCTGGTGCCAAAAAGGTTGGGGGCCGCTGCTTTAAGACATCGTAGGTAATAACGACTATAAAGCCCACATTCACCCCTGTAACTTTAACCCTAGGTAGATGCTTAATAAGGTTAGTTTCTTTTCCCTCTTGGGACGATCATTTTTAAATAACCATACCATAGAATAATTATATTTTACGTTTATTCATTTATTTATTTTTTTGCGGTATGCGGGCCTCTCATTGTTGTGGCCTCTCCCGCTGCGGAGCACAGGCCCCGGACACGCAGGCTCAGCGACCATGGCTCACGGGCCCAGCCGCTCCGTGGCATGTAGGGATCCTCCCCGACCAGGGCACGAACCCATGTACCCTGCACAGGCAGGGCAACTCTCAACCACTGCGCCACCAGGGAAGCCCTTTATTTTGTTAATTAGGAACTTAAGATCAGAATTAAGTTCCCTTTCACTACTTTGAAAATAAGCGGCCCAGCTGGCGGCCTCACAACGATCCAATAAGGGTCATAAATATTTCGTAGGCTCAACTAATTGTGCCAACTTTCATTCTCTCCCAGATAACCTTCGTTTCCTTCAATGAACTTCAAGAACTTCCTGTGGGACAAAGATGATGAGAGCAAGTGGGATGGCTAAGAATTTTATCATTTGCAGAATTTGTGTTAAATGAATATTTTGATGTGTCTTTATGGTCAGCTGTACCAAATATGAGTTCATTGAGAACAGGTCGAGCCTACAGACAACTGAAGAAAATGAAAGGTGGTCCCTGCCTTGTGCAGGTTGCAATCTAGTTTGAGGATATAAAGCATAAAGTCCATAATGTTACGTGTGACCTCAAATAAATAGCTACCATTTATTGAGTAACTATGGGAGACACACACAATTTAATTCTCTAAAAACCTGGGAGAGGTTAGCATTAAACGTTTTTCTTCACCTTTTGACTTATGAGAAAACTGAGGTTTAGAGAAATTGACTCTCCCAAGGTCATCCAGCTATAAAGTGGTGGGGTCAGGTTTTGAACCCAGGCAGAGAGGTCCCAGGACAAAAGCAGCTTTAGTTAACGTTGTAGTAAGTTTTAAGGACTGAGGGATTTGTATTTAACTTTACTGAGACCTTGGCCAAATTATTTCCTTTATACGGTCCTAATTTGCCTTATCTGCAAACCAGCCCCTTCATTTGGGTTGTTGTGGAGTGAACGAACAGGTGCAGGCCAAGCACTGAAGCATGTTCCTAATGCATAATGACGGCTCCGTGTGGTCAACAAGTGAGTTAAAAGTAAACTGACGGGCTTCCCTGGTGGCGCAGTGGTTGAGAGTCTGCCTGCCGATGCAGGGGACACGGGTTCGTGCCCCGGTCCGGGAAGATCCCACATGCCGCGGAGCAGCTGGGCCCGTGAGCCATGGCCGCTGAGCCTGTGCGTCCGGACCCTGTGCTCCGCAATCGGAGAGGCCACAAGGGTGAGAGGCCCGCGTACTGCAAAAAAAAAAAGTAAACTGACATCACCCATAACTCTCAGAGGGACTCAGGTCCCTCGAATCCCAGAATCTGCGCTGACTACAGCCATCACACTTTTATGCAAAGCAACCAACCCCTGAAATCCAAAGGGAATTCAAAAATTGCCTCAACAAGCCCACTGCTGCTAAATACATTCACCTGCCCAGTCTCTTTTCCTAATTCGATCCAACTTCCCAGGGATTTCTTAGTTTTTGGCACGTGAGAGGTGTGACTCAGCACCCGATGGGCGCACGGGGCTTGAAATTAGAGAAAGGAGAAGGGAAGCCTTTCAAGGGGAGGACGTTTCCTCGGGTAAGGCGGTCATATGCCCAGTCTCCCTATAGGGGACGTCGGTGACAGTCAAGACGGTGTGCATTCCCTCTCCTCCCCAATCCCCGCCACTTCGGTCATCGCGATGAGCAAGGCCGTCAACAGGGGCGGGAGGTGGTTAAAAATGTCACACAAGCGGGTTTCTTAGCATGCGTCTGGTCTGTCCCCAACTCGTCGGTCCTCCCCCTCCCCCGTCCCCTGGGCCCCGGCCGCGGGGGGTGGGGCAGGCGGCGGGGCGGGGGAGCGGGGCCGGGGCGGAGCCCCCAGGGCGCGGGGCGGGCCGATCGCGGCTGCAGGTGTCCGCAGGCCTTAAGGGCGCGGCGTGCGCGCCCGGCCGAGCACCCGCCGCAGCACAGCAAGCCACGCGTTCCTGCCGCCCCGCCCCCTTTCCCCACTCCCCCGCAAGCCCCGGCTGCTCCCGCCCCCCAGCCCGTGCCGCAGGGAGGAGCTGCGGGCTCCCGCCGCGCCGTCCCGAGCGCGCCGCCGGCGCCATGCCCCGCATAGATGCCGACCTCAAGCTGGATTTCAAGGATGTCCTGCTCCGACCCAAGCGAAGCAGCCTCAAGAGCCGAGCCGAGGTGGGATCTTTTGCCCGGGTGGCGCGGGGGAGGTGGGTGCAAGGCGCTGGGATGTGCCAGCCTTGCTAGCTTTTCTGTGGGACGCTGACCCCCTTTGCCCTCCTCACCACTGTAGAAGGGGGAAGGGCAGCTGGTTCCCTGCCGTGACTGGAGGTGTCTTTAAGGGGTCCGACAACGGCCTAAAATTCTAAATCCGTCCGGTCGGGTGGACGAGGGGAGGCACGCAATAGAACTAGACCCCAGAGGAGCGAAGACCAAGGGGCCAAGTGACTTAGAGAGGATGGCGGGGGGGGGGGGTGGTACACAGAGCAGAGACGAAGTATAAAGGGAGAGGAGATTTCGGGGCAGTGTCTCTCAGTGCGGGGAACTCTGGCTGCTTTAGTAACAGGTCCAGCAATGGAATTTTTTTTAAAACGTCTGCAAAACGGGGAAACGCCGGGGCAAAAGTTCAGGGTTTACTTTCTGCGTTTCAGTGGATTTCTGGGAATGGGGCTGCAGACCTGTGCCTGATGGTACCCACTTACCGGACCGCTTCAGTCCAGCCCAGCGTTTGGGAAGCTGGGAGCACTGAGGTGCGGGAGTAGGGGTGGAGGCGTTATTGCTGGTCCTGCCTTAATGAGAGCGAAACTTGAGGAACAGGTGGAGACCAGACTGGACATAGCCAGGGAGGGGGGCAGGAGGAAGGTCAAGCTGTGAAGGATAAACTAGTTGCACACAAAGGCAAGAGTCCCCCGGAGTCGTGTATCCCGGTGACCGTGGCTTTGCGTGGCGGGCCGAGAGCTGGAGCCGAAGGGGAGGAGACTGCTGGGTCTGGAAGCGGGGGCTGGAGAAGTAAACAGCAGGAGACCGAGCCAGCCTACTGCTCCATCCGTCCCGCTCCCCGGACCATAAATAAATCCCCTTGCGAGGCCCCGGGCTGCCTGCCGGTGCCCCCGCCTGACTCCTAACTGCAGTGCCTGGTGCCGCCAGCTGAGGGCTTGTTTGAATTAAGGAAGCCTGCTGCTGCTTTAGCCAATGACCAGGCCCTCCCAACTCACCTTCTCGGGCGGGAGGGTCAGCAGCTGGAGCCGGGACTGGAAGAGGCGAGGAATGATTAACCCTTATCCCCCTGGATTGCTCAACTCAGTTCTTGTCCCCTATTGTGTCCTCCCGGGTGCTAAAGAGCGGGGGCAGACACTTACTTAGAAGAACAATAAACAGCTGCGATCGCAGGCCTTGGTCTCCTGAAGTCTAAGCAGTAGCTGGTACCTGAGTCCAGGCCAAGATGAGATGTGGGGATTCTGGGCAGACTAGTAATTTGTTGGCCTCAATCGTCTGAATATTCACAATTCACTTAGTAGAGAGAAACTTACTTTAAGAAAAGTTATATGTTCAAAACAAGGATATATTATGTGTATTTTCTGAAGCAGGAAACCTCTTGTGAAGGTGAAACTCAGGATTATGTAATAAAACGAATTACTGTTTCCCAGGGAATCGTGTGATGTTGTCGTGCATCATTTGGTTTCATGATTTGGGCTGATTGAAAGTGTTAATGTCCCAGCTTCCCATGACACCTTGCAGTCTACGTGTACACATAGCAGTGAGGTCTCTGTGTCCTTGAGAAGTGTTTTCATATTTCCACGTTTGCCAGGTCCCTGCCTGGAAACCTGAGTTCACTGGCGTTGCCTTTCCATTTGGTTCCCGTCATGGTTTAGCTGCCTGCTGGCCACCCGGTATCACCTGGCTGCCTGCTTCAGTGATGTCCAGGGATCTAGGTGGACCTCTAATCCCCTCTCAAGGTTTTCTCAGTTTGCTTGTGGATGCCTGAAATTTCTTGTAAGCAGATGAAAACTTTGCATTGTACGACCAGATAGAATCCTAAATGTATGCCTCCAGGCAGAAGGATACCTGAGTGTAAATTTGAAACTAAATGGTAAATGACCGGACTTTGAGCCTAACCAGAGAGCAGATCTGAGTGGTACCAGGAGAGAAAACACTGGAGCCAGGAGAGTAAAGCATACCCTGTGGAAGCAGAGTCTGGCTGGGAAGGGAGAGTTATGACAACTGACAAGATTTATCACTGCAGCAGTTTTGCTAAGAGCTGGGCCTGCTGCTGTGAGCAGGAAATGGAGAGAAAGGCAGAGTGCCCTTCACTCGGAGGTTTAGTGCTTCTGCAAGGGGATTTCCACAAGTGTCACATAAAATGAATTTGAGGTCAACTCCCAGAGGCAAAGGCTGCAGGTGGAGATGGCCCAGGTTGCCTTCCTGTGGTTGTAACAGATCGGCAGTCATCCTCACTGCCCATCCATTGCCCATGCTCATGTCTTCACAAGGCTTTGGGCCACAAGAATAAAGGGCCACAGGGCTGTGTGGGAGCATTTGGGTAATCTTTTCAGAGGAAGTGACATGGTTGTCCATTGGGCAAGAACTTTGTCTTTCTTTGACACACTGGGGAGGTGACATCGTCCCTTGACTCCCTGAGCATTTTCTTCCTTGGGACCCATTTCTTATTCCAGTGTCCCACCCTAGTCCTTAAGCTAGGAAGATTTTTTTTAAAAAACCGCAAACTTAACACAACCATAACTTTGGAAGTCAGACAGTGGAGGAATTTGCACTGGAAAATTGGCCACTTACTTGTCCTGGGACAGAAAAGACATGACCTGACGAGCTATCAGTCTCCTTAAGACTCCTTAGTCGTTTTTTCACCAGTAGTCCAGTGACAAGTGGACCGGTTCTGGTGAGTTCTGGTCCAGCTTCAGTGGACAGCAGGCTGGCCCGAGGGGAATGAGAGCATGGCAGAGTAGAGAGACTATCGGCTGGGAGAAAGAAGGCCCGGGTTCTTCCAAGCTCTGAGCTAGTTATTTTATTACCGGGGCTCTGTATTAGATTCCTGGGGCTGCCGTAGCAAAGTACTGCAGACTGAGTGACTTACACAACAGAAATGTACTGTCTCGCAGTTCCTTCTGAGGGCTGTGAGGGAGAAGAATCTTCCAAGCCTCTCTCCTGCCTTCGGGGTGTTTACACATAACCTTGGTGTTCCTTGGCTTGTAGACGCATCATTCTGATGTCTGTCTTCCTCTTGAATCAGCATTCTCCCTTTCTGTGTGTCTCTGTCCAAATTTCCCCTTTTTGTAAGCACACCAGTTCATACTGGAATGGGGCCCACCCTAACGACCTCGTCTTACCTTGATTATCCACAAAGACCCTATCTCCAAGTAAGGTCACGTGCCCAGGTACTGATGGTTGGTATTTCAGTACCTTTCTGGGGAGACGGTTCAAACCGTACCAGCTTCTGTAAATTTTGCCCTGTGACGTTGGAGGGTGTGATGAGGCTTGCTCTTAATGCATCAGAATCACCTGGGGAGACACTCCAAAATGCACGTGGTCTCCAACACAAAGGTTCTGATTTATTAAGTTTGGGGTGGCCTGAGCATGTGTATTTGGGGAGTCACCCCACCGTGACTCTGGTGTGCACACAGACTGGCCACCGGAGCCTTTGCATTTGTGGAACCCCGTGGCTCTCTGGTACTGTGTGTGGCTGCGTGCGCATCTCTGAATCCTGACACCTGACGGTGAAACTTCCAGGGGACCGAGCACGTTCAGAGGGCCGGGCTGGGGCCTACCACGCATTGCCCTGAAAGGCTGGGGGCCAAAACAATCTCATCCTTACCCCTCAGCCAGACATTAATTTATTTCACCCTTTTTGAGCCACTGGGACCACAGAGATGAAAGGCATTGCCCCTACGCTTCGACTTACAGTCTACAGGTGAGACAGATAATGAATAAGCTAATAAGAGAATTGCTTTAATCACACCAGCCATAGATTTAGGGAAAAGAGGCCCCTACCCCGGGCTCCACTTCTGCTCCCCCGTCCCCTCCTCACTGGGCAGGGCTGAGGGCTAGGCCTTTCCCTCTAGGCCATGCTCCAGATACTCAGGATCCTGGATTTCCTGCCCACATGATTTTGAGCTGATTCCAAGGCCTGCACAGGGGGCCTCTTCCCCAGGTGTGTTTCCCAAGGGCCAGCCTTGCGGCCGATATGCTCGCCTCTAACCTCAGAGTGGCCGGGTGACCGCTGTTTGCGGGGATGGACGTGTGTGCATGGAGCTTAGTGTGCAGACTGGGGTGTCCATGTGGGCCCAGAAGGATGTGCGTGGGAAGAGACGGGGCCAGGGCTGGCTCCCGTGGCACCATGTTCTGGTGCTTTCCAGGTCATTAATGAAATTGTGTTGTAAAGGTAGGAGGATAGAACAAAATTTGTGTAGCAGCTTCTTACACGTTGCTCATAACGTTGAGATGTTTAGAAACGTGGCAGGTGGGCCTCTATTTGTATTTTGGGGCCCCCAAATGTTGGGCTGCAGGACTATGACGAAGGTATGTTTAAAGAACAGCAGAAACATGCATTATTGAGGCCGGAGAGGGGTGGCTTATTTCTGTGCCCTTTCAAACCAGGCTTAGCAGAGAGAGGGTTTGGAGGTGCTATATTTGGTGCGTGGACCAGCTGTGGCAGGTTAAGTGCCAAGTTTTGTTTCTGGTGGCTAGAATATTTAAAATATTTCTCTCCATGAACAACTGGTCGTCTCGGGTGTGTGCGTGTCTGTGTCCTTCCGTCTGCGTGGATAAGGTCGGGGAAGATATTTTATTTCTCGTTCCTAGAATTAAGGATCGCATAGGCTCCGCCGTATGCAGGAGAGTAGAAGTGAGGGGAAGAGTTCATTGCCAAGGCTGACCTTTTCCACGGAGAACTGTTTTGCAGCGCCAAGAAAAACCCACTATGAGCTCAGCGGGGTGCAGAGCGTGGCAGCCCTCCTCACGTTTCTTGGAAGGAGTATAAGTAATTTGAGACCAAGGAATTCCGATTGTTTTAAGCCTGCAAAGCCAAAATGTCCACGCCATTAGCAGCCCAGAAGGGTGCAACTAATAGATCCCCTCAGTTACCTTTCAGGATGCAGATCGAACTTGCTTCACTGCAGTAGAACCAAGGATGGTAATGAAGGAAGTGGGGAAAGGGATGAGCTGCCTTCCACAAGTGCTCCGGCAGTGACAGCATCTCATCTCCCCTCACTGATTGCTGTTTAAGGCCAGCGCCGCCATGTTTATGACCTTGTTAGCCCAGGAAGCCTTCTGTGGTGGGGGAGCGCGAGGTGTGAAAAGGACCTGAGGTGCCCCCTGGTGTTCTGACATGTTGATGGCAAGGTGAAAGTTACCTCCAACGAAAAAATAGAAGAAGCCTCTAGATAAATACTGGTAGGAAATGATTACCGCTGCTGTCCTCAGTCAGCCAGGATTAATGTAGGTCCAGATTCTTGCAGAAGCTTAAGATTTCCACCTGTGTTTGTCCTGCCAGTTCTCCTTGGGAAAGTGCCCCTTTCCAGGAGGGGCTGTATCCCTCAGGGTCCTGCTGAGGAAACGAACATTGCTGAATATTTAAAACAGGAAATTTAATACAAGGCATTGTGACACAGCTGAGACACCGGATGGAATACCGAGGGACCCCAGAGATTGGCAGCAGACAACCCACTCCCAAAGGGGAGGTTCCCAAGGCCTGGGATCACTCTGAGCTGGGACCAAGGCCATGCAGGCCAAGGCAGAGGGGGTCTGGGAGAACTGCTCTGGCTACACCCAGGGCCACCTCCCCCACTGTCTTCCCATGTCCCACCAGTGACCCCATTGCCCAAACCCAGCCAGAAACCAGCCTGGGAAGTTGAGCCTGCCGGGGGGTGGGGTGGGCGCCTTGGGATAAGAGCAGAGCAGGGGAAGGATGAGCCACTGCATCTGTGCGCACACAGGCCCGGGATCTGCCCTGGGTGGAAGAAGCGATTTCGATCCTGCTAGCTCCTGGCCAGCGCCTGGCCCTACCCACTGCTTTTGCTGAGCCCGCCTTCCTGGCCTAGCTCTCGTTCTGGATTCCCTGTCGCTTGAGTTGGTCATAAATACGCTGAGGTTGGAGTTATGGTAGAATTGGAGCTGTTCGCAAGTCAAAGGAACGAGTGGTTATGTGCACAGACATGGCTGCAGTGTCCTTCCTCCTGGCTCTTTGAAAGATGCTGATAGTTACAAAATAGCTGAGAAGGTTGAAGGGCTAAGGGAGTTACGGGTTGCAGCTGACTGCAGGGTGAATTTGGATTGCCTGGTTCTCTCGGAAGGTGAGAATTAAAGGGAGGGCCTTGGCTGGCAGAGAAGAGTGGAGTGGATTTTCCCAGAAGGGGAGCTGTTCCTCCAGTGCTAGGAAGGGGGTAAAGGTGACTTGTATGTGGGTGCTTCGGGCTATTATGAACCGGGCTGGGGCCAGAGGTGGCAGGGGGGTGGGAGGGGCTGTTGCAGCGGGGAGCACGCAGTGCCTTGTACTGGTGCTTGAGGGTTGTGAGGACCCCAGCTCAGTTTTTGCACCTGGATGACAACCCAGGCCTCCCTTTCCTCAGGGACTCACCTGTCTTTGGAACCCCTGGCCCAACCCCTAAGAGAATCCAGGGACCGAGGGACCTACACTTCCTTTGTGTCCTTCCCACTTGCTCCAAACTCTAGAAGGTCTACCCAAATCACATAGCGAGCCAAGGACGTCTTTTCCCTTTTGCAACAGGTGGATCTCGAGCGAAGCTTCACATTTCGGAACTCGAAGCAGACCTGCTCGGGGATTCCCATCATTGTGGCCAACATGGACACCGTGGGGACGTTTGAGATGGCAGTGGTGATGTCACAGGTAGGACGGCGGGCTTTTTGCCTCTGAGAAGCACACTGGACAGGTGGTCAGTAGCCCACCCTGGACTTGCTCAGACACAGGGAAGAGGAGAAACGTGAGACACTTCAGGGCCTTCGCGGCGGCCGAACTATTTGGTTCTGAGTCTGAGTGTTGCTACAGGCACTTCGTTTTCTCTCTTCCATCAGAAGGTGGATGGAGTCTGGACTTTGCCTTCAGGGAGATGGTCTAGACCTGCATCCATTTTCTTTCTTGAAAATGCTCGTGATCCTTTTGGAAATTAGAGACACAAAAAGAAGTTGGACATTGTGCCATATTATACAGTTGGATGAGTGTTGTATTAATAGAAGAGTGACGGCACCTTTAAAATGAAGACAACCTCTTCGTCTGTTCTGTAGCATTTATTACATCATTATGGAGAAAACTTAGGTGCCAAGCACTGATTGTAATGTGTATGATGCGGTCACAGCTCATACAGGTGGGTTCCTTATACAGATGAGGAAATCGAGGCAGAGAAGGAGAGGAGAGGTCACTTGGCTCAAGGCATTTAGGCAGGTAGTCACTGAGCCAAGATTTCAAACCCAGACTGACTCCAGAATAAGGGATTTGTCTCCCAACTTACACCGACAGATACTAGTACAAGCTCAGGGTCCCTTGAACCAGCTGCTGTCTCGTTGCCTGTAAAGGGAGTAGCTAGCGCCCTAGCTTTAGAAAAATAAAAACAAAGTTATTTGTGGGCAAAATCTTCATCTCACACATCTGTGTCTGCATTTGTGTCCAAGGTTCGGTGCATTTATTCATCATAGATGTGAAATGTCTGCTTCTGATGCACAGAGTATGTGCATCTATTTCCGTAGCTAATGCCTGCCAAGTGAAAAGATAAATCCAATTAGTTGAAAGAGCTTCTTGCTGTGGACAGCATGTCTAACCTCAGGAGGTGCTGGGATTCATTATTAGCCCGTGATTAGAAGGGAGGTTTTCAAACAAATTATGAAGTCACAAAATGGAGTGGGGGGTGGTCTGTCTGAGTCCAGGATCAGTTGCCTCGTCTGTCCGCCCTTAGCCCCCAGTGAGCTTTGGGCCAGAGGCTAAGGAATTTGTATTTTTTGCTCCCTGTCTTCTCCTCCCTCTGCTGTGATCAGCCGTTGCTACTAATGAATTACGTGTTTGCGTAAAAATGCATGGAATCAGGGGGCAATAAGTAGCCCTGATGAATTCACATATCAGATTAGTAGTCCGTGAAGAACGGAGAACTTGCTGTGCTCTTCCCCTTTGCACAGGAAAGACTCCCCACGAATGACAGTATGCACTGAAATAGCTAATCATGTGCGGGTCCTACGAATCTTCCATTTCTAAGATCCACTGAGTTAGTGTCTTGCATTAATAAAGTCGTAGAATTTTAGGAGAGGGGACTGAGAGAAGTTAGGAGCGAGGCCCTGATACAGGAGGAGGAGCCTGGGTTCTGCATTCGGATTTGAGTTTGATTCTGGTCTTCGCCCCTTTTTGGCCAAGCGATTGTTAAATTTCTTAAACTTAAGTTTCTTAAGCCCCATCTCTGCCCACGAAACTACTATTGCTATACAAAGTCCTGAGAAGCACATGAAATAATGTATGCGAAGCGCTTGCACAAAGTAGGTGTTCAGTAAACACTTGCTGGGTTGATAGTCATAGATTTAGGATTATGATTTATGTACTTCCCTCCCTCAAGAATACCAACTGCCTGATGGGTTTAGCTTTTAGCAGGAGATGTTTAGATTGTGAACCCAAAGAAAAGCTTTCAGGTAGAAGTTGAGCTTCTTTGGGGTTGACTAAGCATAACTTTGCCCTCAGGCTGCCCTGCTGATGGGCAGGGGACCAGCGCTCTGTGCTGCTCTGGCCTCAGTCAAGTGTGGGCTGCCCAGGGCTCTGAGAATTCTCCCTATTCCACCCCCCGGCCTCCTGGCATTGCCTCCTAAATCTTGAATGCTGTGTTGTCTGATCAGATTAGAGTGGAAAACAGGTTTTGTGATTTCCCTAGTTACACTTTCATCTGTTTGGGCCTCCTAGGAGCATATTCAAAGCAAATTAAGCCTGAAGGGCTGGAACACCGGATGCTTTTGTATTGGTGGATCACCCTCGCCATATGGAGGAAGGGGGGGTGGAACTCCCTTGACTTCTCGTCCTAATGGTGCTGTTTTATTTCCTAGCACTCCATGCTTACAGCAATTCACAAGCATTACACCCTGGATGACTGGAAGCTCTTTGCCGCTAATCACCCAGAATGTCTGCAGGTATGACTCCACCCTGGTTATAAATTAACATTTGTTGCAGGGGGAAGAAAATCTTTTTTTTTTCATTTTTGTTTTATTTATTTTATTTTTTTAATATCTTTATTGGAGTATAATTGCTTTACAATGGTGTGTTAGTTTCTGCTTTATAACAAAGTGATTCAGCTATACGTATACATATATCTCCTCCCTCTTGCGTCTCCCTCCCATCCTCCCTATTCCACCCCCCTAGGTGGTCACAAAGCACCGAGCTGATCTCCCTGTGCTATGTGGCCACTAGCTATCTATTTGACATTTGGTAGTGTATATATGTCCATGCTACTCGGAAGAAAATCTTTAGGGTTGTCAAAAGGATTTGAATTGGCAGCAGATAGACACACAGAGTCCTAAGGAGAAACTGGGGGAAGGCAGTAGTGGTCCCCCAGCCGTTGATCATTGCCAAGAATTTGCCAAGGAAGCCTGTACTGTATTCTTTTTTTAAAAAACATTAGGATTTACCTGCAAGGAATATCTTTTTTCCCTTGAGAAGTGAAGTGTTCTATCATGAGAACTTGCAGAGGACCTGGCAGTGTTTCCTTCCGGGGAACCGGTCCGTTCTAAACGTGCCTTTTGACCAGAAAAGATACCTAATTATAGCAAGTTGTTATAATTGGAGCTGAATATAATGGAGCGGAATAAACAGCATGCCCTCCAGGATGGCTTTAATCAAAAAGACAGATAATAAAAAGTGTTGGCGTGGACGTGGAGAAATTGGAGTCCTCCTACATTGCTGGTGGGAATGTAAAATGGTGCAGCTGCTGTGGAAGACAGTTTGGCAGTTCCTCAGAAGGTTCAACATAAGAGTTCCCATATTACTTAGCAATTCTGTTCCTAGTATAGACCCAACAGATACAGAACTATATGTTCACACAAAACCTTGTACACAAATGTTCACAGTAGCATCATTCATGATAGCCAAAAGGTGGAAACAACCCAAATGTCCATCAGCTGATGAATGAATAAATGAAATCTGGTATATCCATACAATGGAATATTCATCAGTGAAAGGGAATGAGATATTGATTCATGCTACAACATGGATGAATCTTAAACATTTTACCAAGTGGAAAAGCCAGACACAGAAGGCTGTGTACATGATTGTGTTTACGTGAAATGCCCAGAATAAGCAAACCTGTAGAGACAGAGACAGAAAGTAGATTAGTGGTTGCCTAAGGCTGTGGGATGAGAGGTTTGAGGGTGAGGGCTAAAGGGTGTGGGAATTTCTTTCTGGGGTGATGAAATGTTCTAAAATTGATTGTGGTGACGGTTGCACAACCCCAAAAATACTAAAACCATTGAATTGTGCACTTTCAAAGGTGAATTGTTTTTGACTGTATCTCAGTAACACCGTTACTGAAAAAAAAAAAAGCAGTTTGAAAATAACAAAAGTCCCGGTAGAACACACCAGACTTTGATCCAGGCACACGTCAGTGGTTCTACGTCAATGCCACAGAGGAGTCTCTGCATTTAGATGCTTTTCTACATGGTGAGATCATCTGTGATTGGAGAATGACTTCATATTGTACTGCTTTTGAAGTTACACTGGCTCCTTTTTTTTCTTTTTTTTTTTTCTGTGCCTTGACTATGTGTGGATTTTGATGGAGGAGAAGGTGGTTTCAGAGATAAAATAGTTCTGGCTCACTAGTGGGTCCTTCCTTTTTCCCATATTTTATTCTAATGGATTATCTCTGTTTCACCTTCTTCCCCTCTTCTCTGGATGAAGTTTGGGGAGCATGAGTTTCCAGCAGTGCATGATTCATCAGAACCTTGGCTTTTTCATTACCAAGTGTCCTCATTTCACTTACTGCCCCACTCCCACCAACTTAGAGCTCATTAAAAAGGGAACATGGTACAAACTCAGTGGCACAGAGGGAAACTAACCAATCTTGAGTTTCACCTGCTAAACTTTAACGGAAATGAAGGAGAAAATAAAATTGGTAGCAGAACTCGGAGGGAAAGAACGTGTGGATTTGGGGCACAGGTCAGACCGTAAACAGGAGGAGTGAAAATTGGAGTGAATGTATCACATTACCAGTCCGCTTACATTCAGTATCTGAGTTGTAGCAACACTGGTGTGATTTGGAGGGAATAACAAAGGATTTTCAGATATGTCCCTCGTCTGTGGCTTATAGTTTAGAAATATGAGTTAGAATATAAACATTATATAAATTTATAAAATATAAATATCTCATGAAAGGTGAGATGCCGACTCTGGCCACAATCCCATGGGTCAGTTTTGTTGAGGCATAAATTACTAAAATCCAAAGAGCAGATTTTGAGCGGAGCAGCGGGGTGGGTTGGAGAGTGCCAGAGCTGAGGAGCTTGGGGGAGAGGGTGTCACGGAGGAGACTGTGCTGGCTTCAGGTGTAAGCACGTCCCAGTGCAGATGGGGAGGATCCTTTCGGCGCTCATTCATTCTCGCACTTTGGGACATTTTGCCTCTAGAATGGAGACGCTAAGACTGGCAGCAACCCGTGCAGGTTACGATTTGCATATTGTGATAATGTTGCATTGGGAGTGAAAAGGAAAACAGGAAGGGGTTTTATCAGAGGGGTTTTAGACATCTTTCCCTCCTTCCTGCCACCTAAGCGAGATGCTCAGGGTGATGGCCACGGCTTTGGCACGAGGAACCTGAGCAGACCAGCCACCCTGGCTCTCTTTACCTCTCCTCTCCTCCTGGAGGAGAATTTGCACCAGCAGCTCCACGGTTCCGAGTTCCACGTGGAGAGCTTGAGGAAATGAAACAAGAGCCAGGCACGAGATTGTGTGGCTGAGGTCCAGGGCTCCGGATATGTGCAGTTTAATGGTGGGACAGACGGCAGAGTCAGTTCAGGTAACTGAAGAAGTGAATCTCCTTTACCTCTGCTGCTGCATGTTTCTTGAGCCGGTCCACTGTGTGTCTGTCTGATCAGGGTGAACCTCGGAGGGTCACGGTGCTGTGCCCAGAACAGGCGCGTGGATGGAGGCAGGGTTACTGTTCGTGTCTTACGCCTCTTGGTTTGTTTGGTACAGCATATAGCCGTGAGTTCGGGCAGTGGGAAGAATGATCTGGAAAAGATGAGCAGCATCCTGGAAGCCGTGCCGCAGGTCAAGTTTATTTGCCTGGATGTGGCCAATGGATACTCGGAACATTTTGTGGAATTCGTGAAGCTCGTCCGGGCCAGATTTCCAGAACACACCATTATGGTAGGTATGGTGGGACGACGTCCTCTGGATGGGGAAGCAGAGAAGACGTGTGTGGGGTGTGCGGGGAGCTGTGTTCTCTTCGTAGCTTTTGCTGCCTTCTTCTTAGCAGACTAGTTGAGAATCAGCAGGAAAAGGAGAGGCAGCAGCTCTGAAGATCTGAAAACTGGCTCTGCTCTAAAAATATACATATAAAATCCAGATCAATGCCATAAGGTCTTCGTCTCTGCTAAATATCCAGTGTTTCTTACCATGTGAGACCGTTAAACCAAGGTCTGTGTCACTGCTTAACAAAGGGTATATTTTTAAAAATGAAAACATAACTGGCTTTCTGTTGAACATATTTATGTCATCTCTGCCCCAGTCTCCTCGCCAGTAGAAAACTCTGCTGTAAGAGTTGAAATCCACAATGTGAACACTTCAGAATAGTCAACAATTATTTGCAAATCAGTTGGTGTCTTGTTTTATCTAACATCTTTATGTTTGACTTTTCCTGCCTTTTGGGGGGTATTTTCCTAATTTTTAACACCTTTGCTAGTTGGAATGTGTATATCTCTTATTGCTGGGAAACATAGGTTTACAGAAAAATGAACTAGAAGCTTCAGGGTTAAATTTGGGCTTTTGGAAAATCTATATTGTAATTGTGTGTCTTTACTAGTCTTAATTAACATAGCAATTATTGATTGACCCCTAGATAATTTACCTAACTCTCCTTCTACAAATTTTTTTGAACCCAGTTTTCTCTTTCTTTTCTTTTTTTAAATTTGTTTTATTGAAGTATAGTTGATTTACAATGTATTAATTTCTGCTGTACAGCAAAGGGATTCAGTTATATATACATATATTCTTTTTCATATTTTCCATTATGGTTTACCACAGGACATTGAGTATAGTTCCCTGTGCCATACAGTAGGATCTTGTTGTTAATCCATTCTGTGTATAAAGTTTGCATCTGCTAATCCCAAACTCCCACTCCAACCCTCCCCAATTCCCCCTCCTCCTCCCCCTGGGCAACCACAAGTCTGTTCTCCGTGTCTTCCTTTTACAAATTTTTAATTTAATTTCTCCTCACATTTCATCATTTTAAGGAAGTTGGGAGACAGGAATTAGTATTTCTGCTGATGGAGTTGAATCATCTGTTAAGGATTTCCAAAAATTTTTAAGTATTTTTATGCTTTCCAGTCATGTGAGAAGAAAGCGTCAAGCATTGTCCCAAGGTCAACCAGCTGCACCGTGTCTGAGCTGGGTGGGAAACAGCAAGATTCATTTCACCCCCCGCCCATGATGGTGCTGCCAGCATTGTCGTGTTTTTGATAACAGGAACACCGTTTGCTGAATACCCGTGTTTCAGGAGGCTCACCTTTGTTCTTTACAACATCTCTGTAAAGAGTAGGAACCGTTGTCCCAAGTTTACCACAGATGAGGAGTCCTAATTCCTGATTCTTTGACTGTGGGATTTTCACAAGGTCATACCCACGTTGAGCGGCAGAGCTGGGATTTGAGGTCAGGTTGGTCAGAATTCAAAGTCCAGGCTCTGGAGACCTGTTAACATGCTCTGTCCTTGTTAACTTTAGTGATGAAGCTCCCTCCTTCCACTAGGCCCCAGGGAGACAGGCGGTGCAGGAAGGGTGTGGACTGGCGGGGCAGGGAAAGGGCATGGTGGCAAGTGCAGGGCCTGGGGGTTGCTGGGGTGTGGGGCGTGAGGCAGGGAGGGGGAGATTGACGCAGAGTTCCCAAGGACGCCCGGGCAGCCACCAATGGCAGGGGCCTCTGCAGCGCCTGCCGGCTGCCCAGGGAATATGTTCTCGTTGTTCGTGTTGGTTTCCCTCATTGGTCGGCGAGGTAGGTGTTTCTTCCTCAGCTGTGCTTTGCCTGCACTGACCCCTGAGATCTGTGATTCACTTGGAAACCTCCGGTACTCCTATGTCCTTGGTTTTTAGGAAGGTAATTTCTCTCATGGCTCTGGGAGGCATTGGGAGGATGCATTGTCTAGTGTTTGGAAACTGAAAGGTATATAACACGGGTGCTGAGTGCTATTGTGATGGTTACACTGTAGTGAACGGAAGCGCAGCTCAGAAGTGTTGTTGGTAGAGGCTGGCGATTCCTGGGTGTCTGCATCAGGGGCGACGGCTTGTTGCTTCTGGTGCCCAGCACATCCTGGATTTACGTGGAGCCTTTTTTCTTGTCTTTCACCTAAGGCAAGCACTGCCACAGGTCGAGAGGGGGGAAGCGGGGATTTTTAGAAAATGTCATTGGCAGAAAAGGGTCCTGTGAAGATGCTGGGTGTGAGAAGAGTGTGACAAGTCCTCTGGGCCTTTGCCTGGTGGCTTTCAGAGAGGAAAGGGAATGATGTGTTCTTGGGTGTATTCCAGGTACTGTGGAAAAAAGGCACTAGCGTGGACCAGGCTCTTCTCTTTTAATAATAACTCGTCCTGTGTAAGACAAAGGCACCTATTGTACTTTAAATTGATGGGAAACTTCATCTTGGGTTGAGAGAGTTTTGAGGGTCACGCAGCCAGTGCGAGGTGGGCCTGGGGTCCAGCGCCTGTCCCCAGGGCCTGGCATCTCTCCTTTATACCATGCTGCAGCCAGGCCACCTGCCAGCTCAGGCTCATTGGTATGCAGAGGTCCCTACGTTGGGTCTGGGAAGTACCTTTGTGCTGGTGGCTTGCTCTTTTTTTTTTTTTTTTTTTAAAGATTCTTTTGATGTGGACCATTTTTAAAGTCCTTATTGAATTTGTTACAATATTGCTTCTGTTTTTATGTTTTGGTTTTTTGGCCTCAAGGCATGTGGGATCTTAGTTCCCCGACCAGGGATCGAACCCACACCCCCTGCGTTGGAAGGCGAAATCTTAAACACTGGACCGCCAGGGAAGTCCCTGGCGGCTCTTTCTGATCTGGTCCCGAGGACATAGGCCCGTGACACCTAATCTGTTCAGATGAGACTAGCTGTGCTCCCCTGGGGAATGTCAAGTCAGCCACCATTGGCCGATCCCCAGCTAGCCACTGGCACGTCCTTGGCATTTCCATGTGTGGCCAGCGGCTCAGGCACCTGCCTGGGTTCTTTCTCCAGCTGTCATGGTCAGACAAGGTTCTGAGCCCTGTGGAGGCCCTGCCTGCTCTGTGCCTCTTCCCGAGAGGCGGACGCCCTTCAGTGTTCCTCACAGGTGTCAGCCATGGGCAGCTGAACGTACCTCCTTGAAGCACAAGGGCCCTCTCAGGCCGAGTTACCTGGATTTTGTTTTCACCCTCTTTCTGGAACCAGTGTGAACTGAAACTGCGGCAGAAGCTATGACAGGCCTCAGAGATTCAGCCGATGTTTGTCTCTGAGAGTCACACGGTAAACTCAGTTTCTTGTGCCGTGCAAGGTGGTTATTGCCCTGGTAGCATCTCCTAGTCCCTGGTTGCATGGGTAGGTAAAGGGACACCTTCGTGGGCATGGGAGAAGGCTCTGGCATTAATGTTCCAGCACCTTCTGTCAGGTGTTGGCCCCCAGGCCAGATCTAGCCTGCTGACCTCTGCCTTAGATCATTCTGCAGAGAGGATTTTTCTTGGCAAAAGGCCTCAGAGGAGCTGGTAGAAAGTGGGTAGAGAAGTTATCGTTTCATGGGTATGAAATTTCAGTTTAGGGTGATGAAAAAGTTCTGGAGATGTTTATTGAACTTCCTTTATAAACCTTACAGTGACAACGATGGGTGGGTCTGATCAGTCCCGCTTTATAGCAGGATATATGCAGACTTAAAGTTGAAGCTATTTTCTTAAAATTTCATGGCGAGTGGGAGGGCCATCATTCAACCCCAGGGCTTTCTGAACTTATTTTGCTATAGATGTCTGGGTCTAAAGGAAAGCTGGAGAACTTGGGGCTGGTTCTTGTCCAGAGGACTTTTTAAAATGCTACAGAAGTACTTGAAAGGTTTGTTTTGTCCCTTTTCATGCCTTTTGCCTGGACCCTCATACCTGTCTTGGACATGGACAAGCCAGAGGGGTGCCTGGACTGTGCTTGGCCTCCCCAGGAAGAGGGGTTGCCTAGCGGAAATCTCCCCTTGCCTGCTTTGGGGCCCAGCTGAGGGTCTGTAGCTTCTGTTTTGTCCTGGCTGCCCGGTCATGACTGAGCCGGATGTCACGTTCTGAGCCTCTGGTATCCATTGCCCACAGGAGCTGCTTCAGCCAAGATAAGCTGACTCCTTGCTAATCACCCCCTGCCAGCTTCCCCCACCCGGAGCCTGCAGGCTGCCTGGGCCACGGGCTGGGCTTTCCCCGGAGCCCGATGGCGCTCCCCTGGCCACTCTCATTTCTGAATTTGTCTTTTCCTTTCTGCCCTTATTTTTGCCCTTCTTGGTTTCAAACTTGAACAGACAGATTTTGTTCCTGCAAGTGGACACTCTCCATCCTCTCCTGGTCATCTGCATTCTTGTTGTGTGGGCCTCAGGCTGGAAGCCTTTTGTAATCACTCTGGGTTTTTCCAGGCTCAGCCCTCTCTGCCGTGACTGCGTCTGACCACTGGTTCAGGATCCTGCAGGCGGTTCAGGGGACACGAGGACACCTGGGGGAGATTCTGGGCTCTTAAAATAGCATCAGCTTCCTCCATGCTTTTAAACCTACTTTGACCTCATACGGTTGTACCTGGTATGTTCATCCTGAGCTGATTTGAATTAATTTATTTGGTGTAAAGTAGGCCCTTTTAAAACCAAATGGTTTGTAGGAGGCATCAGGTTTGGGGGGGGGGATCCACAATGAAAATGAAACCTTGTAGGGAGCTTAGAGTAGCTTCTTTTAAGTGTTTTATTTTAACTTATTTTTATAATTAACTTTAATTTTATTTTAAAAATATATTTTGAATTTTTAGCAAGTCAACCAGGGAGGAAGAATGAGGGCATCTTGCTTCTTGGGTTCCTAAGTTCTTTTTTTTCTTTTAAAATTTATTTATTTTTGGCTGCGTTAGGTCTTCGTGGCTGCGTTAGGTCTTCTTTGCTGCGTGCGGGATTTCTCTAGTTGCGGCGAGTGGGGGCTACTGTTAGTTGCGGTGCGCGGGCTTCTCATTGCGGTGGCTTCTCTTGTTGGGGAGCACGGGCTGTAGGCGCATGGGCTTCAGTAGTTGTGGCTCGTGGGCTCTAGAGTGCAGGCTCAGTAGTTGTGGCGCATAGGCTTAGTTGCTCTGCGGCATGTGGGATCTTCCCGGGCCAGGGTTCGAACCTGTGTCCCCTGCGTTGGCAGGAGGACTCTGAGCAACCAGGGAAGTCCCCTACTAAGTTCTTTTTGAGGTTCAGAGTTCATGCTGGTCCTGTGCTTAAGGAAAAACACCCTAAAAAAATCAATCACAATTATTAAAGTAATACAATTTCTACTGTCAAATCCAGGAAATTGTAAAGAAGAATGATTAATAACAGTCAGAATATTCCTTCATCTAGACGTAATTTGTCAGCATTTTGGTGTATGTTTTCATCTACACCTATGCTTGTCTAACAAAATTGAGATCTTACTATTTCTTTCTGTTTCCCCTAACATTACACTGAAAGCATTTAAGCATTTTCCCATGGCATCAAACCAATCTTGAAAACATCACATGGGGCTTCCCTGGTGGCGCAGTGGTTGAGAATCTGCCTGCCAATTCAGGGGACGCGGGTTCGAGCCCTGGTCTTGGGAAGATCCCACATGCCTGCGGAGCAACTGGGCCCGTGAGCCACAATTACTGAGCCTGCGCGTCTGGAGCCTGTGCTCCGCAACAAGAGAGGCCACGATAGTGAGAGGCCCGCGCACCGCGATGAAGAGTGGCCCCTGCTTGCCGCAACTAGAGAAAGCCCTCGCACAGAAACGAAGACCCAACACAGCCATAAATAAATAAATTAATTAATTTAAAAAAAAAAAGAAAACATCACATGGATGGGTCATAGATTGTCGAACCATTCCCATTTTGGGGACTATATTTGCAGGTTTGCACTGTCACAAATAATACATCTTTGTAGTTAAATCTTTGATCTCATTTGTGATTACTGCCTTGAGAGAGAATCCTGGAAGTTATTGGATCAAAGGATATATATACATTTGCATTTCTCTACGTGGACAAATTGTTTTCTGGGAAAACTTGTTCTGGAGTAGACATTCTACCGGCAGAGAACGAGTGTCTGTTTTCTCTTCAGTGTTTAGTCTTTATAATCATTGATAATTTAAGTGAAAAGTGGTACCTCGCTGGTGTCTTCATTTAAGTTTGATTACTAGTGAGGTTGAACACTTTCCCTCTGTTTGTGGCCACTTTTATTTCTTTCATTAGTTTGTTCATGTCCTTTGGCAGTTACTCTGTGAGGTGGTAGCATTTTTCTTGTAGATTTGGAAGAGCTCTTGTAATGTTAGTGACTCTTTGTCATAATTGCAGATATTTTTCTCCAGGTTGCTTATTAGTTTTGTTGATTATATGTATGAGTGTGTGTGTTTATATGTACACAGGTTTTTAATTTTCATATAGATGGATCTATATATATATATTTATTTTTGTTTTATGCTTATTACAAGTATTCAAAGTTTTCTTCTAAATCTGGGAGACAACTTTTAATTTAACTCATTAATCCATTTGAAGCTTATTTTGGTGAAAAGTATGAGTAATAATCTGTATCTTTTTCCAAAAGATCCCTTTCCCCAGCTCTGTCTATTGAAATACTGTTCTTTCCTCAATGACATGTAAGGCCATCTTTATCATGTACTATATTCTCCTGTGTTCCAGTCCTTTTTCTGGGCTGTCTGTCATTTTCCATTATCAGATGCTGTTGGAATTAAAGTAGCTTTGAGCCCTCCTCGTTGTCCTTTTCCAAGATCCTTTTATACAAAGTTAAAAGTCACTTTGTCTAGGTGGAGAAAGAAATTCCCTCTGGGAATCAATTCAGCGAAAAGACACTTGGGGCTTCAATGCCAAAGAATCAGTCGCACAAGTTAGGGATGCATTTCCCCAAATAAGACTTTGCATAGTTGTGAAAATTTGAACAGGCATCTTGCCAAGTATCCTATGTACCAGCTGAAGGATCCACAGGGCAGTGAGTTGTAATAAAAAGGGCTATTTTTGTGTTCCCAGACTCCTGCGGTGAAAGAACATACACTATTTTCAAACCAGATGCATCCTTCTGGTTTTTAGATTCTGCCACTTCCTGGCTTATGTGTTTATTAGGACCACAGCTTCATGTTGTTCTGCAAATGATGTACGTTCCAGTGCTGTTGGGTTTGTCTGCCCTTTCATATCTCGGTGGGAACCACTAACCCTAGAGTGGGATACCCAGGTATTTTCCCAACTGTGAGGTGACCAGTAGTTCTCTAATCCTGGGTTCCATAGAAGTTCCTCAGGGGGTTTACAGACTGTGAACAATAAAGATTTTAATCAGCAGAGACAGTGTTTCATTGCTTATTTTATGTATTTAGGTTCTCTGGAAGATTTTGTTTTGTCCATCACTGATAGGTTCAACAAGCCCTGACCTAGATAGTCTAAGGTCTCTTGGAGTTCTAAAGTCATGTAATTCTGTAGTTCCTCATGCTATCAGCTCACCCAGAGGTAGCCCCGGGTGTCCAATTCTGTGTTCTTGTTAAAAGAGAAGAAAGGAAACCTGGAGAAAACTCTAGCCCACCAATTTCAGACTGAAAGTCTATTCAGGGATTGGTCCATTGTTTTCTCCCATTTTCTCTTTTGTCCCCCGGCTGCCTGGTGGCTTCAGAACATGCCCCTCCTTATGTGGGGTTCCTCCATCACTTATCTTTGTTCCACCAGGAGTAGTTCATGATCTCGAGCTGTGTTCTTTCTGTCCCAGGCAGGGAACGTGGTGACGGGAGAGATGGTGGAAGAGCTTATTCTTTCAGGAGCAGATATAATCAAAGTGGGCGTTGGACCAGGTAAGACTTGCTGGGAGCACAGCAGGGGCTGTGGGCGGAGGGGGGCGAGAATTGGGATCTGGGGCTTGGAGGGACCGGAGATGCCCAGAAGGTACCCCATGAATGATCCATCCTCAAGTTTAAAGCACATTTCTTTTGGAAGTTATCACTGAGCTTCTGATCAGAAGAGGCTCCTGAATAGAAGTCTCATTGAGCTGCTTTCTGATGCCTCTGGGGAGGTTCTGAATGAACTTGAATGTGGTTTGAATGAGCTCTTGGTTTCAGAACATTAACGGGGAAGAAAAGAATGAGGTCTCACGAATGATCCCATTCACCTTGAAGAGGAAGGTGAAGGGTGGAGAATCCGTGGGGGCAAGTCTATGTGAATGTTCGAGGGACCCCAGACATTGCAAATAGGCATGCAGCTGTGAGGTCACGTTCGAACTTGACCTGTGGCTTAGGCGGTTCTCATCTCTGGCTCCTCCCCTGGTACATCTCCATCTCAGATTTTGCGGCATCCTCCTGGGCCTTCTCTCCCAGGATTGCCATTGGCATTTTGAACTGAGGAACGAGGAGGAACCTTTCTATCCTATACTGGGTGCTTCCATTTTCTCTTGGGGCCGCTTGACGCTGGCCTTGCCCTTTGGCCAGACGGGAGCATGAGCTTCCATATTTTTAATGTTTTCATTGTCACATTGTAAAATTCCTCCTTGTACATCCATTATTAACCAAACACTAAAACTGAAGAGAAGGAAAGAATGAGATACACTTTTTTTTTTTTTAAAGAAACCCATATTTTATGTATTCATTTTTGGCCGTGCTGTGCGGGATGCAGGCTCTTAGTTCCCTGATCAGGGAGTGAAGCCATGCCCCGTGGAGTGGAAGTGTGGAGCCCTAACCACTGGACTGCCAGCGAAGTCCTGAGATACACATTTTCATTTGGGAATAAAAAGTAGCAAAGATTTTTTATAGGTATCATCTCCCCGGAAGACACTACCAAAAAAGGAAGCAAATAATAAACCAATATGAGAAGAGTCTTTGGGAAAGCACTGCCAGGATGCAGAAGACATCGTTGTGTTGTGACCTGGCACCATTGTCAGCCTTGAGGAACTAGGGTGGACATGAAGAGACTCTTGGGGAGGGGGAGCCCTGTACGCTTGTGAAAGGCCCCGAGCTTTCACTTTGGTCTTTACTGGGTGTCTGTCATTATTGAAAAGTCAGAGAGGATAAAGCCCAGTTCCTGCTTACAGGGCGCTCTGCCCGCCTAGAATGGGCTGTAATAGATTAGGCTTGTAATAGGGTCGACTAGGCTGATAACAGGCCGGGAAGGCTCTTTTCCCCCAAAGCAGAGCGCGCACCAGTCACCTGTTTAATTGAGTGTCTCCTAGCTGCCGTCGTGCTGGGTGGGTGCTGTACAGGATGTGAGGTGTGGAAGTGGTCTTCTCGGCCCTCAGAGCCGTTCTTGATGTAATCTTGAGCGTTCAGCCGCCCTCGTTTCCTTCCCAAACGTCCTCTATACATGCAGTCTCTTTGCCCGGAAGATTTATTGTCCTTCCACTGTCGCTGTGTGCCTCCCAGGCTGTCTGTTTAGAACAGGCGTGACTGAAGGGAGTAAGAGGCTTTCTTTGAGCCTGATGTATTGGAGCCGCTTCTGTAAATTTATTGGAGGGGATGCTTACGTTTCACGAATTCTTCAGCATGAAAACACTGGGTACTGTCTAGATGACAGGATTAAAAAAGGTTCATTATGGAACAACTCCTGGCACTTGGGAAAAAGCATTAAAAATGCACCCCTCACCCCACCCCCTGCTCTGGGCTGGTACCCAGTTTCTCCTTTCAACCTGGGGCTTAAGACCACTCCCACGCCTTGGCCCTCGCCTGTACAGAGCTCCAGGCCACTGCAGCTGGGCCCCTGCCCTCCGCTGAGGGTCTGGCAGATGAGTGGGAAAGGAGAAAAGCGAATTCTGAGCCAGAACCAGAGGTTATACAACTCCAGTTGTGCCTCACACAGTGTGTGCCTGGGACAGGGGTGCCTTGGTCAGGAGAGAAGGTCATTGGCCCCAGGGTAGTGAGTGGCCCGTGTTGTGCCCTGCAGCCCGATGCTGGAGAAGGTGGCTCCCCAGTCCTGGTTTCCCTGCTGGAGCCAGGCCTCAGGGTGTAGCCGTGGTTCTCCAGTTCTGTCCCTAAAGACACCCCCCTCCCCCCGGGAGAGGTCTGTGGGAAGCTGAGAAGCCACTGGTGGTGGTGGGGAGCCTCGCCCGAGGGTCCGGTGGGAGGGAGGAGTTCACGCCCAGCATTTACACTGGCCCCAGGGCACCCCAGAGGCGACACCACCAGACCTGCAGGAGGGACTGAGTGAGTGAGTGGTAAAGCCGTAGAGACAGGGACGTGGGTGACTCATTCATTCTCGAGTTCACGCATTCTTTCTGTGACTATTTATAGCGCCCTTATTATGTTCCGGGCTCTGTTCTCAGCACTGGATTGACCACACTGAATATCCAGGGAGCTTACCCTCCAGCAGAGAAAACAGATCCTCGGTTCTTACGCAAATAATGATTTAAATGCTGTTTTTGAAATGAGGGCTGTGATGAACAACTTCCCTGCGGCAGTGACATTTAAGATGAAGCCTGAAAGATGAGAAAGGGTTGGCTGGACCAGGGGGTTGGTGCAGAGGGGAGCGCTCCACAGAGAGAACACCCTGTACAGAGGATCCCCGAGGTGGGAGGAGCTGAAAGGGCAGCGTGGCTGGAGCCTGCCGAGTAGGGGCAGGAGGAGAGAGCGGGCAGAGCAGGGGAGACAGTCCGGAGCTTGATCCAGGTGGTCTCGGGGCGGGTGCTCGCCTGCTGGGAGGGAGGGGGAGACTTGAGCAAGGGGCCCTGTGCTGGAGAGGCCCGTGCTCTTGGCGTGACTCAGAGTGGACCTCCCTGGACTAATACCCTGCAGGCAGGCAGCCAGGACTGGAGTTGACTGGGGAGGGCAGAGGTCTAGGGGATGAAAGCATCCAGGTGGCTGCTGTGAGTTCTGCAATGGAAGCTGACCTCAGAGTCCTGGCTGGACTGGGTGGGAGATGGGCCACGAGCGGGTGGGGGCCGGGAGGCTGGGGCATGGAGAGGACAGAGCCGAGTCAGAGGGAGGCTGCAGGAATGCCCTGAGTGCGGCTCCCTTTTCTCAGGGGCTTATTGCAAGGCTGGGCAATTTTCATCCCTCTTGTCATTTAATCTCCCTCACAGCCCTATGAGGTTAGTGCTTTTATTTTCATTTTACAAGCGAGGTACCGAGGCTTAGAGAAGTTAGTAATTTGACAAAGGTTGAAGGTCAGGGAGGCTCAAGGTCATGGGAGGCATCTGAAGTTCCCTTGTGGTTGCGTGGAAAGTGAAGGAAGGTGGGAAAGAATGGAGTTTAAGGATGGAGGGTCAGTAAGTGGGAGCTGATGTCATAGAAGAGAGTGACAAGGTGTAGGGTGGAGTGTCCTGGACAATAGCAGATGACGGTGATGAGGCCCTGAAGGGACCTAAGGCCAGATGGTGGCCACCTCCATTGAGCTGTGGGGCAGCCCCATGGCTCCCCTCCCACCACTGTGGAAAGTTCACCCCCAGAAAATTGGGGCAGGGCTGTGTGACGGTGATGGAGGTTCGTTTTGTATCCCGTTCTGCTCGTTCATAACCATCTCTCTTTGGGGTCTCCCTCTTCCTCCATCCAGGTTCCGTGTGTACCACCCGCACCAAGACGGGAGTGGGGTACCCGCAGCTGAGTGCTGTGATCGAGTGCGCAGACTCGGCCCACGGCCTGAAGGGGCACATCATCTCGGTAAGTGTCCAAGTGGGGCTGGTGGAAGGGTCTGGGAGCATCTGAGGAAGGCCCCTGCTCCCTGGCTGCCCTTCACCTTGTTGGCATCCTGTGGGCTCGGGAGTGAGCCAGGCACATGGTCACGGCATTTGGTGACAGTCGACCCTACTCCCTATGGATTCAGCTCGAGGTGGTGGGTAGCATGACGGGGGGATACGTGGGGAGCTTTGAGAAAGTGAGAGGGCCACGTGTTAGCTTGCTAGGGCTGCCGTAACAAAGTGCCCCAGACTGGGTGGCTCAAACAAGAGAAATATATTGTCTCACAATCCTGGAGGCCAGAAGTCCAAGATTAAGGCGTCAGCAGGCCGTGAAGCCTCCAGGGAAGGCTCTGTTCCGGGCCTCCCAAGCTTCTGGTAGTCCCTTGGCTTATGGCACCAGAGCTCCAGTTTTTACGTGGTGTCCTCCCTGTGTGCATGTTTGCCTTTGTGTCCAAATTTCTCCTTTTTATAAGAACATCCGTCATTTTGGATTAGAGGCCCATTCTACTCCAGGGTGACCTCATTTTCGCTAATCACATCTGCAGTGGTGTCAGATGCTGTCACCGGTTACCATAGTGAGGGCAGATTGAGTAGGATGTTGGGGGCAGAAGTTAGATTTTTGTGGGTGGAGAAATGTATGGGAAGGAGATGAGCGCAGAAGCAGAGTCAGTGATCATGAAGCTTCTGGAAGTACAGCACCTCAGTACTCAGCCACTAAATGTCAAGGATTGAATGAATGTCAAGTTAATCCTCCATTTATCTGTTGTTCTACTCCACCTTTATCGACATGACCGTCATTCACATAGTTACCACGTCTCTCCCCTTCTAGATGAGATGCTCAGAATAGGACAGAACATGTCAGATATAACTGGATGGACTTGGACAGAGCTATGGCTTCCACTTATGTGGGTGATACATACACACATGTATATTATATATAATTAAGTTATGTATATTTAATATATATATATAAATTCTGAAGTGGTGGTGTATTTTTAGTGGTGCTGTAACAATGAACTCACACTGAATAGAGTAAATTAAATCTTCAGACCTTTTCACTGGTCCAGTTGCTAAGCCGAGCTCCCACATTAAGTAACTGACAGATTATTTTGTAAAAATCCAGATGTAGTAAATTACATATCCTGGTGGAATGATCGCTTGTTGATTTTGGCTCAGCATTTCAGCTGGTGAGGTTTGATTTCTGGACCTGCTTTGAGGGTATAATACTCTTTAAAAATCCCTATGTGCACACCATCTCATTTGAGTCTTACTATGGCATTGGAGCCCTGCAGCCATTGCTTCCCCGCACGTGCCTTGTTACAACCAAAAGGAAGATCTAGTTCTTTGACTCGTGGTCCAGCGCACACTTCCTGTGCTCCTTCTAGTTCTTCATCCAGACTTTCCATCCATCCATCCATTCAGTCAGCACGTATTCATTGAGCATCTACTGTGTGCTAGAAGGTGGAATAAGTGACCGAAGATTTATTGGCTGCTGACAGAGTTCTAAGACCTTCCAATTAATATCTTTTCCTTTTAGCTTTTGCTCCAATGAACAAATTAAAACCCATTTATTGAACAACTCATGTGTAAAAGGCTGACATAGAGCCATCATCCTACCTTTACAGAGTGTGTTGATTGAACTCACTGGAGTCACCAAACAGCACCGTCCTCCAATATGGTTCTCAAATGCTCGCCGTAGCCTCGTGTTGGGCCGGCTGCATGACATTCACCAGGGAGACTTTTCACCATAGACATTCCTGGACCCCATCCTGTTGAATTAGACTCTTCATAGTTTGCCCTCCAGAGCACCATATGTAATTAGTTATAAGTCTCCATTCACCATCAAGTGTCTTAATAACAATTTAGACCGTATATATCTTCCTTGAGTGGCCACCATTTCTGAATCAGTGGAGGTCAAATTAATGAAGTTTTACTATGAACTTATTCTGAGATCCCATACTTGTGTCTTTCTAGAAATTTCCCAGTTGCTTAGTTTATAGGACCATTTGGGGAGTAGGGGTGGAGGCTCTGCTTGCACCACAAGTGACTCTGAAAATCAGCTTGGGATCTCCTTACCCACCATCATTTTATAGCTTATGTCAGCAGTTCTCTAAGTGTGTGCCCAGACCTGGAGTATCATGATCAACTGAGGACTTGTTAGAAGTTCTTGGGCCTCGTATCAGACCTACTGAATCAAACCCTGAAGGTGAGGCCCAGGAATCTTTTAAGAAGCCCTCTAGGTACTTCAGATGTGCTCCCAAATTTGAGAACCACTGGCTTCTAGAGTCGAGGGTCGGTACACACAGGTCGGGTCCGTGTACCAGAGCCAGAGCTCTGTCTGCTGGCACCCAGGGAACAGCTTCTGTGAATTTCTCAGGAACAGTGACAGCCCAGGCTGGTGATACGGATGCTCCAGGGTTCTTATTTTTCCATTGATGGCCAGAGCTTTCCTAGATGGGGTTAGAAGTTCAATCTGTAGTGCAGACCCCGTGAGTTCACAGACTTATATAGGTTCTACACCCTTGACGTCAGTTCATTCCTTCTGACCAGCAGCTGAGTGTCTTGGGGTTCAAAGCAGCTGTTTTTCTCACTGTCCCTTTGTCTAATGGAGTTTCACAAGCAGGTTTCTCCCACTTGCCAAGAGTCCTAAATCCACTGGAAACCCATCAACTGTTAGGATCCTGCCACTTTGTCCAGTTTCCTTCCAGCTGTCTCATTTTACACTTTTGTTGCTGAATTAGCATGTCTGTGCTACTGAAGTTCAGAAGGAAGCCACAGCAGGGGGTCGGTTACACCCAAGAGGCTGGACGTGAACTGTGGTCCACGTGGGCTTCTGAGAGGCAGAGGACTGAGAAATCCAGGACACCTCCTGGGTAGGTGAAGATTAAGGTGTGACCAGTTCATTTTGTCTTGTCATCTGCTAGGGACATGACACAAAGGAGAGCATTTTAAAGGTGGGAACAGCATTAGAGGAAGTAATGGCTGACACGTATTGAGCAGCTGCTGTCTTTTGGGCACGGTACACCTATAATCTCTAATCCTTGGAACAATCTAGGTATTAGGTAGCTGTTCTCTTCGTTGGACAGGTGTATTAGGGTTCTCTAGAGAAACAGAACCAATAGGGTGTGTGTGTGCGTGTGTGTAGATACAGATTTATTATAAGGAATTGGTTCATGCAATGATGGGGCTGAGAAGTCTCAAGATCTGCAGGTGGGTTGGCAAGCTGGAGACCTAGGAGAGCCGATGGTGTGATTCCAGTCTGAGTCTGAAGGCCTGAGAACCAGAGAGAGCCAGTGTTTCTGTTGGAGTCAGCGTCCAGGGTCCCAGTTCTAAGGCAGTCAGTCAGGAAGAATTCTCTCACTTGGGGAAATCTCAGCCTTTTTGTTCTATTCAAACCTTCAGGTGATTAGGTGAGGCCCACCCACATTAGGGAGGGCAATCTGCTTTACTCAGTCTGCTGATTCATGTGTTACTGTCATCCCCAAAACACCCTCACAGAAACATCCAGGACAATTTTTTGACCAAATGTCACTCCATGGCCCAGTTGATGCCTAAAATTAACTGTCACATCCAGTGAGGAGACTGAAGCTTTGAGACCTAAAGTAACTTGTTCAGCATCACACTGCTGGTGGGGGGCAGAGCCAGCTCTCAAACCGAGGTCTGTTCATCTCCCGTGTTCCACTCCTTCCCTTGACCACCCTCATTTAGAAAGTGTGGAGACTCCGAGGGTGAAGGGCTAGCTGAAGTCACCAAGAATGCAGGGTTGGCCCAGCATCCCGGGTCTGCTCCTTTCCCATCACACTGCTTTGGGGGACTTCAGCTTAACCTGTGCTTATAGCTCACCTTTTCCCCGCAGGGTCCCCAAGAATGTCTTCAAGTGAAGGGATCAGAGTCAGAACCCAGTGAACCCTTAGGAAGGGGAGGGATTGGAACAACCAGATGAGTTCATTGTCCACTGATACCCAGAATGGCTTGGACTTTGTAGTGCTTCACAGGACCTAAAAAAAGGTCCTGTGAGGAGGTTGGCTGGGATCACTATTGTCTCTTGACTCAAGGCCAAAATTTTAACCAGTGCATTTGATAAAGACCTAGAGAGCGTGCTTCTCTAGTTTGAGGAGGGAATGATAGAGGTCAAGCTGATTCAAAGTTACCCCTGACCCCCTCCTTGTCTACACCCAGTCAGTAGGGCTCTCATCCACTCACTGACCCTCTGCAAAGAAGGAAAGATTGATTGGCAAATTTCTTATTTTGTTGATTTAATGTAGTTGTTTAGGAAACGGTTAGACCATTATTTGGAAAGGCCTAAACAAAGTCATTCAAATAATTTATTTTGAGGCTTGAAGAATTCCCCAACCAAAAAGGTTTAGCCTAGAAAAAGTTAGAAATATAAAGGAAATTAAGATTACTGGAAATGCCATCTTTTTCAAAAACTTTATTTTACTAAAGTATAGTTGATTTACAATGTTGTGTTAATTTCTGCTCTATAGCAATGTGATTCAGTTATACATATATATATTCTTTTTCATATTCTTTTCTATTATGGTTTATCACAGGATGTTGGATATAGTTTCCTGTGCTGTACAGTAGGACCTTGTTTATCCATTTATACATAATAGTTTGCATCTGCTAATTAATCCCAAACTCTTCATCCCCCTCCTTCTTGGCAACCATAAGTCTGTTCTCTGTATCTGTGAGTGTTTCATAGATAAGTTCATTTGTGGCATATTTTAGATTCCACATATAAGTCATATCATATGGTATTTGTCTTTCTCTTTCTGACTTACTTCACTTAGTATGATAATCTCTAGGTCCATCCATGTTGCTGAGAATGGCATTGTTTCATTCTTTTTTATGGCTGAGGAGTATTCCATTGTGTATGTGTACCACATCTTTTTTATCCATTCATGTGTCGATGGACATTTAGGTTGTTTCCATGTCTTGGCTATTGTGAATAGTGCTGCTGTGAACATAGGGGTGAATGTATCTTTTCAAATTAGAGTTTTGTCTGCATATATGCCCAGGAGTGGAATTTCTGGACCATATGGTAACTCTATTTTTAGTTTTTAAAGGAACTGCCATAGTGTTTTCTATAGTGGCTGCACCAATTTACATTCCCACCAGCAGTGTAGGAGGGTTCCCTTTCCTCCACACCCTCTCCAGCATTCGTTATTTGTAGACTTTTTGATGGTGGCCATTCTGACCTGTGTGAGGTGATACCTCACTGTAGTTTTTTTTTTGTTTTTGTTTGTTTATTTTTGCGGTATGCAGGCCTCTCACTGTTGTGGCCTCTCCCGTTGCGGAGCACAGGCTCCGGACGCGCAGGCTCAGCGGCCATGGCTCACGGGCCCAGCCGCTCCGCAGCATGTGGGATCTTCCCAAACCGGGGCATGAACCCGCGTCCCCTGCATCGGCAAGTGGACTCTCAACCACTGCGCCACCAGGGAAGCCCCTCACTGTAGTTTTGATTTGGATTCCTCTAATAATTAGCGATGATGAGCATCTTTTCATGTGCCTGTTGGCCATCTGTATGTCTTTGGAGAAATGTTTATTTAGGTCTTTTGCCCATTTTTTTGATTGGGGTGTTTGTTTTTTTGTTATGGAGTTGTATGAGCTGTTTGTATATTTTGAAAATTAAGCCCTTGTTGGTTGCATCATTTGCAAATATCCTTTCCCAGTCCGTAGGTTGTCTTTTTGTTTTGTTTATGGTTTCGTTTGCTGTGCAAAAGCTTACAAGTTTGATTAGGTCCCGTTTCTTTATTTTTGCTTCTACAGAAATGCCATCTTAAGATAACCACTGCTAATGTTTTTATATGTATGCTGCTAGACGTTTTCAGAGTTTACTCTTAAGTAGGGTTTTAGTCTCGTTCTTCCATTATTATAGCTGTGTGACCTTGGGCAAGTCACTCAACCTTTCTGAGTCTCCCTCTTTGTCTTTCCCCACCTATAAAATATCAGCTTCAGGTTCTTGTGGTGTTTGAGTAGAAAAATGAAGTTTGTAACGATCCCTTGTTCGTAGCCGGTGCTTGATTCCCATTCCCTCTGCCCACTGCATGCTGACTTTTCTACTAAAATATGTTAACACTCTTGGAAAACAAGTAACCCTTGGAATATTTGCATGTTGTTTTTTAAAAACTCCGTGCAGCTACACATGTTCGTGTATGAAAGTAAGCGTGTCTGATTGCAGAGCTTTCCCCATACTGCTCTGCCTCCTGAGAACATGAAAGGATGCTTTAACCACTTTTGGAAATTACCTATAAATGGTAGTAGGGAGAGGACTCCTTGGCTGTAAAGCGTTATGTGACGTTGGGTTGCATTGGGTTAAACTGCAGTCCCGCGCGTTTGCTCTGCATTATGTTTCATAAATCCCACCACAGCACAATGAACAGACAAGGCCCTATGTATGGCTTCCTCTCTGTGGCACATCACAAAGTCCTATTAACTGTGGACATTTTGGCCCATCCTGGGAGAAGACCTCATTTTCTTGGGGCCCCAAGAGCACAGACTTTCTGAGTCAGGCCTCATCGCTGACTACATGAGTGTGGCATTTTCAGAAGCCAGCACGAGCCACCCTAGTAGTCACGAGCTAATCACTCACTAGTGAGTGAGCAAAAGACTTAAGGACACACTTTTGTGCGTGTGTGTGCACGTGAGTAACTTTTTTTTTTTTTCTTTTGCGGCACGTGGGCCTCTCACTGTTGTGGCCTCTCCCGTTGCGGAGCACAGGCTCCGGACGCGCAGGCCCAGCGGCCACAGCCCACGGGCCCAGCCGCTCTGTGGCACGAACCCGCGCCCCCTGCATCGGCAGGCGGACTCCCAACCACTGCGCCACCAGGGAAGCCCCGAGGACACTTTTCTTAAAGTCAGATCATGTTAGGGACCTTTTTATTGGGAGCATGAGTTTATTTAATCTTTTGAGGTTATAAGTTTGAAACCCTATTGTGAAGAACTGGTTTAGATAAAAAGATAAAGCACTTTAAAAATAATGGCAGGTCAAGTGAAGGGCATGGAGGGGTTGCACCTTTGAAAGAGAAAGTAAATATGCTGGAGATTTGAAGCACCAGCAGGATCCACAGAGCCTTGACTGCCTTCACGTGAAGGGCCTTGGCCAGGTACCTTCTGTGGAGAGACTCTGCCTCTGAAACAATTGCTCATGAACCCGTGGCCCTCCAGGGTCAGGGAAGCCACAGGTGAATAATGTACTTGATCAAGGAGGAGATAATTGCCGTCAGTAAATATTCATAAAAGCCAGAGATTGAGCCTTCACACCTGCTTTTTGATCAGAATTGCAAAGAAGCAAGGAAGCAGTATTTTGAGGTCTAGCTCCCGGAGGGACAGGACTAAAAGCATATCGGAAAAGAAGGATTGAGTCACAGAGACCCACGTCCTCAGCTGGAGATGCTATTTGTAAAGTGGTTTGTCCCAGTTCCACGGAGACGCCCTCCAACTCCAGGGCCGCACGCACCTTCCTGCCATCATCACACAAGGTAGCCCGGGTGGCCTGGGTCTTCTGTGTCCTTCCCAAAGTGTGTCCCCCCCTCCTGGGGACAGGCACTTCCCTCCGAGACCCGTTCTGGGCTCTGTCACGTCACGCCGGCCCCGAGCACTGCCCCGGCTTCCGGTGCCTCTGCTTCTTGCCTCTCCCTGCTGGGCAGGCTGCTACCCCAGGCCACCTCTCTGGCCTTTTCCTCCTCGGACCTCACACGGGCCACATTGCCAATAGGAGGTAAGCAGCCTGGTTATTTTGTGCCTCTTGTGCTTGTAAGAAAACACAATGGGTCTGTGTCCTAGTACCTTTGTACTGGGTCCCTGGTGTTGAAACATAAGCCCCACGGCCAAACCGTGCCGGGCAGCCCAAGGTGTCGGGCAACTCTACCAGGCACTGAACCAGTGTAGGGTCCTGTGTGGGTCCAGTGGGTGTCAGGAATGCATGTTTGACTTGGAGGTAACTGGATACCGTACAGGAAGGTGACTAAGAGACACGTGGAGTGGCTGGAAGTAAAAAGGAGCGAATTCAGTGTCCTCTCTGGCTCATAAAGTACTTCCGCTTTTGTGCTAAATAAACGTCACTTCACACCGAGCAGCGGGGGAACGATGCCACTGAATGATGGTTATGTGGCTGGCCAGTGGCCAGGCGTGTTGAGCACGGGCTGGCAGAGGATGAGGTCCAGCCCCTGCGCCCTGCCCGCTCAGCAGTTCCTGCTTCTGCATCCCAGGAGGGGTGCAGGTGCCCGGGATCGGGGTGGGGAGGGGGACAGGCAGTGGGTGTGCAGACCTGAGACCGGACTGACGGGGCCTGGGGACCAGAAGGTGCGGTGGTGAGGGGAGCCTCGGGCCTTGGCCCTGAGGGTTGTGTGCTTGGCTGCAGGCAGGGGTGGGAGGAGGGGGCTGGACCAGCAGATGCCATCGAGTGCCCCCAGGGGAGGGGGACGGCCGGCCAGGCTCCCACTGACAGCCTCTCTTTGCTTTTTCCTTTTTGAAGGATGGAGGCTGCACGTGTCCAGGAGATGTCGCCAAAGCCTTTGGTAAGAGGCCACAGAGGGGGAGGGGAGGGAGCTCCCTGCAGGGGTGCCGGAAGGAGGTGGCAGACACGTTAGGAAGTTCAGGGCCAATCCTGAGTTTCCTCTCCGCCGATTTCAGCCCCTGATTGGCCCAGATCCTGGCATCAGTTTGGTTCTGGTTGGTGGCAGAGCAGGCCGAGTGCCCAGGGATAGATGGAGGGGTGTTGCCCTGTGGGCCAGGAGTGGGTGAAGTCATAGCCCAGAAATCACCACTGGGAAGGCTCAGGGTACCCGAGGAAGAGGACTGTATCGGGTCTGATACACCGAAACTTCAGCGAGGGGGTCTTCGGAGCCTAACGTGGGGGACTCCTGAGGGAGGGACGGGAGCCCTAGATGCAGTTCCTCACCACAGGCTGAGGAGTCTGTGTCGCACCAGGGGCGGCAGCGTCTGGCTGTGACCCCGCAGGGCTGGGCCACGGCGCCCCAGCCAGGTGTTTTCTTGGGGAGGCACTGGGAGGTCCAGCATCTCTGCGTGCTGTGCTCTGAGCTGCCGCACAGCTGGGGAACCCCACCTGTGAGGTGAGGCCATGTGTGCTGGCAGGGACATCTCTACTGTTGATTTTTGTGCTGCGAGTACTTATTACTGATGGGTGTTCTGTCTCGGGCTCCCTTGTGATAGGGCACACGGTGCACCCTGCCCAAGTGGTGTTTGGACTCCCACTCCGGCAGCTTTCCCTCCCCGCGCTCCCCCAGGAAATGCAGCCACGCCTGTGGAGGGAGAGGGACCAGGTCGGGGCAAAATGCTGGTTAGGAAGGGGCACGAGAGTGTTCAGAAAGGAAAATAATTGGAAGCCACTTCAAAGCATTGTTTGAGTGGATCTGTGCTCTGTGTTCCTGCTGTTTACATCTGCCCCTGGGGTTGTGGTTTTTGGGAGGCCTGGCCAGACACCAGTTGTCCTCTGCCCCCTTATAATCACGGCAGGGGGGCGGTCAAGGAGCCAGCAGTCGTGTTAGGGACCCTGCAGGGAAGAGTCTGCAAAGCTTGCTGCCAAGTAGAGAGGTCCTGGGCCTTGGTTGCCTGATTGCCAGGCCCAGGGGCCAGCCCTGTAGCCCCTGCCTTCCGTAATGCTGGACGGAAGGGACTGGAACACCTGATGCACGCCCCAAAGTCCTCTTGTAAATATTTAAGTGACCAGATGGAAGCAGTCAAGGTCACGTTTCAGAGGATCCTGTGTTTGCTTCTCCTTGTCCTTCATCGTGATTACTTAACAGCATCTGTACGCTGATGTCCTCCTATTCTGAATATAAACCCTCAGTAGGACTCGCTGAGGGTGGGGAATAGTGACTGTTTTTGTTTCTTCCACGTGTGCCTTTCACTTTCCTAACAACTAGTTACTGCCCATCTCCCATGTGCCATGTGCTATAATAAACACTGAGGACACAGCAGTGAGTTAGCCCCACCCCGTTCCAACTATCCGTGGTCCTGATCCAACGTAACCTACGAAGGCAGTTTCAACACCCCAGTCTCCTGTGTACCTATCCTGGAAGTTTCATGTCATTTGGTGATTAATATGGGGTATTGTTTACTCTGGAAGTCAAATGTTTATCACAACAGAGGTGCAGGTAGAGTTTTACAGGATGTATACACATGTGTGTGTGTGTATGTGTATGACGTGCATACTTACAGGTTTCTCTCCTTCACACCCAAGCTCTAGTGCAGGAGGTTCTGTCTGTTCTGAGGTCCCTTCATATCTACACTGTGTGAGAGTGCTGAGAGCTTCAGGTAGACCAGATGCCTGATGGGGACATGGCAGAGGAGTTACTGTATTATGTATGAGATTGGACAACATGCTGAGGTGCTGCCCAATTATTAATGTTTCTTTGATTTTCAGAGAGTTAGACCTGTGGAAGGTGGTCATAGATAGGAAGTCATCAATAACCATTAAGGATTGTCCACTGTTATTAGCCACCCAAGCTTCAGTAGGCTAACTTGTTGCTTGGAGCTTCCAGTGCCCTTCTGCCCTTAACTTTTTTCCAAGTGGGGAGGCTGAGCTTTTCTCTGATCACAGCCAGGAGGAGGGAGGGTGAGTTGGTAGCACTTGCATCTTTCCGGAGCCGATTTTCTCTGAGCTCTTTTCTCTGCTGCTTCTTTTCGTCCCCACTTCGGAGTGCAGGAGCCGGAGCAGATTTTGTCATGCTGGGAGGGATGTTTTCGGGCCACACTGAGTGTGCTGGAGAGGTGATCGAGAGGAATGGACAGAAGCTCAAGCTGTTCTATGGGATGAGCTCAGAGACAGCGATGAAGAAACACGCAGGAGGGGTTGCGGAGTACAGGTATGGAGGGTGGGTGGAGCGGGGGTGGGCAGCGCCGTCACCAGTGAGGTTGCGTTCCCCGGCTCCTTACAGAAATGGGGTGGAAGTGGGTCTCAAAGACTGCGAGTCTGTTTATATTATAGTACCACAGGAAGGAGCTAGAACACATATTTCTTAATTAAGATGTTCAATTAAAGAAATAACTGTATGGCTTAATTTTTTTTTTCTTTTACTGAAGTACAGTTGATTTACAATGTTGTGTTAGTTTCAAGTGTACAGCAAAGTGATTCAGTTATATATACATATTCATCTTTTTTTCAGATTCTTTCTCCTTATAGATTATTACAAAATATTGAGTATCGTTCCCTGTGCTATACAGTAGGTCTTTGTTGGTTATGTGTTTTAAATATAGCAGTGTGTACATGTCAATCCCAAACTCCCAACCTATCCCTACCCCCAACCCTTCCTTTCTGGTAACCATAAGTTCATTCTCTTTTTTTTTAGATTTGCATGATATATGATTTGTCTTTCTCTGTCTTACTTCACTTAGTATGATAACCTCTAGGTCCATCCATGTTGCTGCAAATGGCATTATTTCATTCTTTTTAATGGCTGAGTAATATTCCATTGTATATATGTACCACATCTTCTTTATGGAGTATATGGACATTTAGGTTGCTTCCATGTCTTGGCTATTGTAAACAGTGCTACAATGAACATTGGGGGTGCATGTATCCTTTCGAACCATGTTTTCCTCTGGATATATGCCCAGGAGTGGGATTGCTTGATCATATGGTAGCTCTATTTTTAGTTTCTTAAGGAACCTCCACACTGTTCTCCATAGTGGCTGTACCAATGTACATTCCCACCAACAGTGCAGGAGGGTTCCCTTTCTTCCATATCCTCTCCAGCATTTATTGTTTGTAGACTTCTTGATGATGGCCATTCTGACTGGTGTGAGGTAATATCTCATTGTAGTTTTGATTTGCATTTCTCTAATAATTAGCAATGTCGAGAATCTTTTCATGTGCCTCTTGGCCATCTGTATGTCTTCTTTGGAGAAATGTCTGTTTACGTCTTCTGCCCATTTTTTGATTGGGTTGTTTTTTTCAGTATTGAGCCACATGAGCTGTTTGTAAATTTTGAAGATTAATCCCTTGTTGGTCACATATTTTGCATATTTTCTCCCATTCTGAGGGTTGTCTTTTCATCTTGTTTCTGGTTTCCTTTGCTGTGCAAAAGCTTTTAAGTTTCATTAGGTCCCATTTGTTGATTTTTGTTTTTATTTCCATTTCTCTAGGAGGTGGGTCAGAAAGGATCTTGCTGTGATTTATGTCAGAGTGTTCTGCGTGTGTTTTCCTCTAAGAGTTTTATGGTATCCGGTCTTACATTTAGGTCTTTAATCCGTTTTATTTTTGTGTATGGTGCTAAAGAATGTTCTAATTTCATTTTTTTACATGTAGTTGTCCAGTTCCCAGCACCACTTAGTGAGGAGGCTGTCTTTTCTCGATTGTATAGTCTTGCCTCCGTTGTTGTAGATTAACTGACCATAGGCGTGTGGGTTTATTCTGGGCTTTCTGTCCTGTTCCATTGATCTATATTTCTATTTTTGTGCCCGTACTATGAAGTCAGGGAGCCTGATTCCTCCAACTTTTTCTTTCTCGAGACTGCTTTGGTTATTTTGTGTCTCCATACAAATTTTAAGATTTTTTTGTCCTAGTTCTGTGAAAAATGCCATTAGTAATTTGATAGGGATTGCACTGAATACGTAAATTACCTTGAGTAGTATAGTAATTTTGACAATATTTATTTTTCCAATCCAAGAACATGGTATATCTTTCCATTTGTTTGTGTCATCTTTGATTAGAAAACATATCTTGCCTCTTTGAAAGTAGCTATAATTTTCATCCAACCAGGCTTTGCAGTGTTTGGGGCCCCAGAAAGGCAGTGCAGAGCAGAAGTACTTGGGGATAAGTTGGAAATGGAACTAGGGGTATGTGTGAGTAGGTATGACTCTTGTTCAACCAGCCCCGGAGGGGACCCTCCAGACTTCCAGGCCTTGTCCTGATAGAGCTGGTGTGGAGCCTGAGAGGAGTCAGGCTATAAGTGGCAGGCAGAAAGATGGGTCTCCCACTGCATATGATACAGGGGTGGGCGAGACCACCTCACAGAGGTCAGGCCTTTTGGGAAGAGTGCTGTGTGTCACCTGCAGTGGCTCCCACAGGACTCTTCCCTGCCTCTGGGCTCAAGCAGTTGACACAGGCAGTATTTTTAGGCATTTAATTATGTTACTGTGCAGAAGGGATGCTCATGTCTGCTTATCCGCTCCACTTGCATTTTAATTGTGTGCACGTGTGTTTTAAGACCGTTGTGACAGAATATACCCACTGTCTCGCCCTGCTCCATAGTCTGTCACTCCTTCTCATCAGAGTTTGCACTGATGACGAGCTGTGCATAGGACAGGAGGCCCTGCATCCTTAGAAGGATGTCCTTAGAAGGATGGAAACTCAAGACTCCTGCAGATAGGTAGGGAAGGCCAGACCAGACTCGAGGGTGAACAGAAGCCAAGGAGCTGGGGAAAAAAAAATCCTCTCCTGTGATTTCAGCAGGGTTTAAACAAAAAAGAAAACAGAAGATTTGGGAGTATCAAGACTCAGTTCCAGAATTGGATTCAAATCTTAGCCAAGGAAGGAAAGTACCTTAATCCAGAGGCAGCCTGAGCCCTGTAGGCTGCATCTGTGTTTTCTCTCTCTAGGTCTGTCTCTGTCTGTCTCCCTCCCTCCCAGCACCTGATGTCTTCCTGAGAATGATTCTCCGTCTTTGATGTTGTATTTAATCAAGGCAGAGTTATTTATGCTTTACTAGTTCTTTCCCACTCATTACCCACTTAGTTCTCTTGCTGTCCTTGGGAGACAGATCAGAGCCCTTCATTTTACAGATGAGAAGACTTGGGCCTCAACGATAAGTGACTTGTAAAAGATGCCATCACCACTTGGCAAAGAAGCAATGCTGAGGAACTGGAGGATGTCCAGTAAGCCTCGGGAAGGCCGTGGAAACCGCTTTTAAAAGATGAAAGGGCCATCACTTCAGGCACACGTGCACGTGTTGGTCTCTGGTCACAGAGTGCAGTGACGCCAGTCACCTTGGGTGTGGCCAGGGGCCGGCTTCGTGAACTTGGTGCTGTAAACCAGCCACTAACTAGGCCAGCCCTTGGTCTGCTGGATGGTTTAAGTTGCTAGATTTCACCCGAGGGTAGTCTCGCAGGTGTAGATTGCAATGCTCAAGAATTACTACGCTTTTGAAATTCTAGGTAATAACTTTTTGATCAAGAGATGCTACTTTTTCAGTTGAAGAGACCAGCTAAAGAAAGTTCCAGAATTTAGTTAATCGTTAAAATTTCCAGATGGCCTGACCCTTAGATGCATGGATTGGAGAGCTCCTTCTTGTAATGTCCCTCCTAAAGCAAGTCTGGATTGTATCTCCATCTTGCAGTAAGGGGACGTGACGTGGAATCAGCAGTGTTAGACTCAGCAAGGACAGATGTGCTCTAGTGTTGGTGCCACGTGCCAGCTCTTCTGAATTTCTCAGTGTCCCCCTGAAAACTCAGAAGACGCTAACCAAAGCCCTGCAGCCTACGGTGCTGAGAAAGTCCTTAGTTCTGCTCTGGTTCCACCTCTCAGGAGCCCCGCGCCACGCCCGGGACAACAGGCATAGTGATTTGTGCAGACGCAGGGTGGTGAGCTGGGGCCTGGGGGCAGGGGCACCCAACAAGGGCCCTGGGAAGACAGGCCGTGTGAGTGGAGCCACTAACCTTACTAGCAGAAGTTTCCACGTCACCTCGCGGTGCTTGACTTGTTCCTTTTCTCCATCCCTTCCCTCCTCCTCTCCGGCTTGTCCCCTGTGAAGGTGCTCTGTCTGACCCTGACTGGAGAGCTGGCAGGGGTTGGGGAGGGACGCTCTGGGCTTGTTCCGTTGTTGATCAGGGAGAGCAAGCAGGAGAGACGCTGGTGGGCAGTGGTCAGGAGGTCTGTTCCGCTGTCCCGTAGGTATTCTGGGGCTCTGGGTCAGTTGGAGATGTGTGTACAACATGAACAGAGACTGGAAAGGCGGGGCCGGTTTTCGATGGGGACGGAGTAGTGCACACTGCTGGGGAGGACGGCGCCCTCCGGGGTGACGGTCCGGGTCTGTGACTCTTCCAGGGTTGCTGACGGGCTCTGGGCAGCCAGCAGCGAGGTCACGCATCTTGGGTAGGAGGAGTGCCTTCCTCTGAGATGCTGGCCTGACCTGCGTGGCGTGTGCAGCAAGGCCGATGCGGGCGCGGGGTTGGAGGGTGGCGTGTCGCTGCCCGAGTGCCTTGGGCTACGGCTGGGAATCCTTCTGGCCGGCTTCTTAAGGGAAAAGAACCAGATTGAAAGAAAAAACCTCCCTTTTTCTTCCAGAGCCTCTGAGGGCAAGACCGTGGAAGTGCCTTACAAAGGGGACGTCAAGGACACTATTCTGGACATACTCGGAGGACTGAGGTCTACCTGCACCTACGTAGGGGCCGCCAAACTCAAAGAGCTCAGCAGGAGGGCGACGTTCATCCGGGTGACCCAGCAGCACAACACCATGTTCAGCTAACCTCGAGATCAAGGACGAGACGATCTCCAGCCACCAGAAGCGTCTGCACAGGCCTGCTTTCCCATCCCCCTCCTCCTGTGACGGCAGAGGTTCCGGCTGATCCCAGAAGCAAGGCACTTCCTGGGTCAGCGGTTGGCGCTTAGCTGCCCAGAACGTGTAACCTCCTTGTTAAAACTAATACTCACGCCTTTTTCTTTTCTTTCCTTTTTCTTTTAAGAAAATGGTTTCACTTTAATATAATGCTGTGAAGACTTGCCTGCGTGCTGGAGTCTGCATTTGCAGGACCAAGTGGTCGGGGGAGCTGGGGGGTTTTCTGCCTTCTTCCCACGCTTGGCTTTTGGCAGTCAAGGTACCTGGGGAGGGGAGGGCGGGAGGGGAAGATTGAGGGGAACCACAGCTAGAGGAACCGGCATCCCCTCCATCCAGCTTTCGGTTGCTGGAAAAGAACAAAAGCAGTTGACAGTTGAACCTGAAGAATCTGATTCCGGCAGGTACCCCCACGGTGCGGTGACGTGTTTCCACCACCCTCCTTGCACGTGCCTTTTGGGAGCAGGTCCTCTATTGCTGCTGCTTCTAGGAAGCTGTCCCCGTCCTGGGTTTTCATTTGGTTTGTTTTCCCCCATCTCTTCCCTCTCCTCCTCCGTTCTGGCTCATCGGGTTGGCCTCTCGAAGACAGAATATTATTTTGACGTTCCATGAGATCTTTCATTGAAAGGTTATCCACTGAAAAGTTGGCAGGTAGAGAGTCCCACTGGAAAGCAACCAAAACCTTGAGCAGTGCCTTCCTAAAAGGCACTGGTTTAAAATCTGAGCTAGAACCGTTCCCTTGTCACGGTTTCCAGGAAGGGCCACTGGGCACTACTGTATAAGGGTCTGTTCATTGGTGACAGTGGTACTTCCTTGGAGAAAGGACCCGTGGCCTTGGCAGGGCTCCCACAGCAGTCCACTGTGACACTTGTCTAAACCGTGAACACGGATGAATTGATGACGCCCGGCCACTTCTTTTGAAGCATTATTTGAATATTAGGACCGGGAGGTGTATGCAGCCCAGGGTGTTTTACTTTATCTCCTTTTAAACGAGGCGAAAGCAGCAGATACGGGAGTTAAATGTTCTCTGAAAAGACAAGCGACGGCCCTGGAGCAGAAAGGAGCCACACACTCCTGCTGCGTAAGAGCGAATTAATTGTCCGATGTCCATGGTGACTGACACCGTGTGAGGAATCCAACCAAACCACGGCACTCCAGGAACTTACAGGGCGGAGTTTAGTCTCAGAAGAATACCTTTAAAGGTCCAGCAACTTGAACTCTGTTGTAATGCTTTTTGCGCCTCAGTCCATTCAGAATACTTCTTATACTTGTAGAAACACGAACGGCTACACACTTGAGATGAGGGTGTAGAGGATGTGGAACATCAAGCAAGATGTGGGGCATTGCTGGAAGCACCCCACCTCTTCTGTCTGCTTGTCCCATGCCGTTCCTGTGGAAGACGTGTTTGACACTTGAGCCCTCTAGTGTGTTAGCTGCAAGAGATTCATTATTTGCAAAATAAGGGAGAGAAGTGGAGGTCTTAAGTCCATTAAAATGGACGAGCAGTAAGTAATAAGGAAACTTCCAGAATGGCATCGTTCTCCACGCTCCTGGTCTTGGCTTTTGGGGGTCACCTTCTCCCATCAGGCTGGAGCACACGACGGCACCCCTTTGGGCAGTCCTCTCCACGGTGATGGGCACCTGCTTGATCCATCTCGTGCAAAGATTTTGCAGACTACCTGCTCTTTGTTTCCAGGAAGGCAGGTCCCTCGCTCACCTGGTTTTTAGGGGAGCGAAAACGTGACTGACTGCAGAAGCCAAAACCTCATCAGGATCATTTTGAAGCAGAGGTTTCACTTCTAAGGGCCCCTTACCCGCTGCAAGTTCATCTCTTGCCTCTAGTAGCCGTGGGCATGGGGGAGCCTGCTGACTGCAGGGCTTCCTGTGCAGGGGTGGGTGCCAGTGACTAGATGCCGTTCACCTTAGGCGCCTCCACCTGTGGGCTCCTGCCGTGCTTCTGGTGGTTTCCAGGTCTGCCTCGTTGCAGCATGTAAAGCCAAGGCTTTTCTCTAATCAGTATGACTGCTTCAGGTAAGTCTCACAGCTACTGGACCCCAAACTTGTCAGGACCTTTAGCATCTAATAGTAAAACAAACAGCAGGGAAGGCAGCGGTTCAGCCCGCTTCGCCAGACTTGCCCACGTCTGCCCAGAACGCTCTGGAGGATGAGGACCTGGGCAGCCTTGTCTGGGTTACAAGGCTCAGCTCATCACTGCTAGTTTACACACCAACGTTCTCTCTCTCACACACTAGCATTCACAATGCGTTGGAACCTCAACTCTTAAGTCCTAAAGGAGAGTCCTGGTGAGATGTCCCCATCCGTGAAGCAAGAAGGCAGTAAGAGGAAAGGAGTTACCCGTCCCTGCCTGGGCTAAGCGACAACTCTGGATTTAATGCTGAGAGCTCTCTTCCAGCTCTGCAAACCCTTAGGGCTGGAAGGATTTGATAGCCACGTGTGCAGATGCGGGCAGAGGGCTTCACCTGCTTGGGCCCTGGAGGAACTAGTTTCTGGGGCAACTGCTGAGCCTCATCTATCTGAGACTGGGCACCGTGCAAACCTCTGAGTTTCTAACAGGGATGAACTACAGGAAACACGAATGAACTTTCCACCTTCAGACAACTAACCAGTGTACAGCAAAACTGTACAGAAATGGATGGATAATGCTCTGTGAGCCAACAAAGATGCCAAATACTGTTGAAAAACAAAAGTTACCTCATCTCTTACAAACAGCAACGCTCAGATAGGAGGAGTAAACATGAACGGAACCAGCCAAGACATCAGATGTTGAAATGATGCCTTTTATCATTTATCATCTGAGGTCTGATTGACATCAGATGCCTTTTATCTCAGAATCTCCTCTCAAGCAAGACCAACAACCCTCTCCCCACCCCCAAAATTAGTAGGAAAGGCAATGCCTCACGTCACCCTCTCCACCGCACACCTACCCAGTGATGACAGCAGCTTAAGTAAGAGGGAGGAATTACGACCATATCCTCAGCCTCGTCTTCCTCCGAGGACCTAACACAAGGCAAAGACACATTTGCAATTGGCACTGTTATTTTATTAGTACGAGTATACTGAAACAATAAACTTGTACTGGTATACAGACAATTTATTTAAAACAATTTTGTTCAAATTTTGAATCAAACATTGTTTTATTATAATAATGAAATAATTTCTACCTAGAAAACCTGCAAGCACCGTCAAAGAAAGGGACCATAAAATTCAATAAACAGACTCGAGTGTATCCTACAAACAGACACACCACGATTAGAAAATAGAATATGAACTCTTCCATTGTTTTTAATATTCGTTTTAAAAAAGCTAGTGCAAGTACAATATTTTACACTGGAATTACAGAGAGTATGCACGCATATGGAAAAAAGTTCTCCTGTCATGATAGAAGCTCTTAACTATGTATGCACTTAAAATTTTCTTTTCAATAAGGTGCAAAACATCATTCCTTCCCTAGTTCTCCTCTGTACTGGCCATGTCAGTCTGATAGTGCCCTCAGAGGTCTAGTGTCTCTTTTTCCCTTGGCCGGTGGGAGGCGTATGATGGGGAGGTTGGTGGGTCGTGAGCTGATACTAAAAAATGCAACAGTGTGACTCTCAGAGATGGCTCTGGGACCAGGACCCCACTGGCTAGAAATTAGGACTCTCATCTTAACCGAAGGCCACCACGAATACTGGCTGGGCTCAGCTGGAGCCTTTCAGCTGACACTGATTTGGGTTTACAGGGAGCAGTGAAGGCTGAGGAGGAAGAAACCTCCCCGAAAGGCCAAAAGGGCAGTTATTCACGGAACTGAATGCACAGGTATCAAGTTTAATGTTCACTGACTAAAGAATTCACCCCACTCCTGGACCGGATGATTTACGAGTAGGTGGTTCACGTAAGAAGCAGAGGAAACCTACACACCCAGCTTGGTAACCGCTCAGCTTTGCTATTCCAGAGGACAGAATGTTACCTCGGCAAGGATGACTGTAAACAGCGCTTCCAAAGGGGGCCTTCAGACTGGCCATGGAAAAGGAGACTGGCTCATCGGCCATCCCAACAGCAAACGAACAAACTAAAGGGAAAGAAAACTTGGGTGAAATCTCCAATTATCTGCAGTGGAAGACTGGAGTCCTTTCAGATAAGAAAAGTGACGGGAATTCTTAAGAGACTGTTACTGTATAGATACTACCTATTGGCCAGAAAGCACTTAATTTTAATACAGCTGAACCATCTGTATGCGAGTCATGAGGATATGAAAAACTGAAGCTGCTGTCCCCTCCCGCCATCGTACAGGTAAACGTCAGCTACCAGAAACGTCGCATGTAACGGTAAGGGAAGGGCTGAGATTCTGAATTTAAGAATTAAGAGGGAGATTTGCTCAGTATCCCCCCAGCTGTCCAGTTTCTGCTGGCTAACTTGATTTCTGGACAGAATATGACTTCTGAGAAGTTGCTCCACATTTATTTTGGCCTCTTAATAGTAAAGAAGAAATCAAAACCAAAGTAAAACAAGGCATTTCAACTGAAATCCTTGTTTTACCCCACCCCCCCATTGAACTGAGGTGTCGGGGGGAAAGAAGGCTGAACGTTTTTGTGTGTGTGTCCTCGTGATGAGTCCTGTTTTCTTGGTAGCTAGGATCCCTTGTTACAAACACTTCTTGTTCAGAATTATATTCTTTGGGTTTACTGGAACAGGAAGTGCTGAAAATGTCAATCATCATCTCTGAAGAAAAAGGAGTTGCAATGGCTTAAGAGTTTAAGAAAGGGAGCTCAGAGAAGTACTTTCGGCATAGGAATGAACAGTATTCTCAGATTGCAGAATACAGAGTTACTCTCCCTCAGAAGAGGGTTCTATGTAACAGAAACATAGAGGAAGCATAGGTATAGTTGAAGAGCCTTTTACGTAGTAATTCTTCCAGGCCATAACCATACAAATCTGATCATTTAGACATGACACATTTCTATATACAAAAAAAACATGTAACTTTCAACCTTTATGTTTTTTTTTTTTACAAACAAGTATGAAACTCATTGTTTCAACAGATCCATATCTTTCAAACACTGAATGAATCATTTCGACATTCATTTTTCTTTTGTGCAATTTTTAAAAACATTACCTGTACTCCTCAAAGTGAGTGCTTCAAAGTTTTTTTTCTTCAGCTTCTCAAATTAGGTGTACATTAAAAAAAAAAAATCCCACAAGGTATAGTGCTACAAGAAAAGATCCTATCAGTAAGGTAACATATTTGAAGCGAGGTCATCTATGTAAAAGAAATCTCAGCTCCGGAGTAGAGGTGTGCAAACAGTTTGGAGTTTCCCTATCAACAGAAACACAACACTGTCCATGGAAAAAAAGAGGAAACCAACCCAACACAATGGCATATGCATGTGCTTTATAAAAAAGTATATTCTCTGTATAGTTATTACTGGATGTGTTCTTAAAATTCTCTATTTCAGAAATTCTGGGTCGAAAACAAGGTGGAAGCAAAGACCTCCACTTCACTTTAAAAACCAAAAAGCATAATTCCCTTTGCTTTCACATCACCCCGAAGAAGCTGGATTGGGCCACAGAGACCGCTGGCCCTTTTTACACCTGGGATCATCTCGGGTGACTAGGAGATAGGAAGTGCAAAGGGTTTTAGGAGAAAACAGACCATGGTTTGTTGAGCTGCCTGCAGTTCATGAAACAGTGGCCATGACAACCAGCACAGCTCAAAAAGCCTGGCCTTCAGTCCACAGAGCTCTGCTGCTTCACCCAGATCTGAAATAGCATGGCATTAGTGTCTTCAAAAGCATTTGAGATTCTTTTTCTCTCTCTATGAAATAGGTTTCCTTAGTAGTCACAGATGTTAAAGGGTATTATCAATTGTTTCCTTAAAAAAAACAAAAAACAAAAATTCCAAAGCTACACAACAAAAATAAATTTTGGCAACGTATTTCAGTAAAGGTCAAACTATGTGCAAAGAGTGGATTTTATGATTACTAGGAGCTACTGTTCATCTCGAACATGCAGCATTATATTGCAATCTATGCAGTATCTAAGGAGAAATCCACAAGATGCAGGAAATCCAAACATTCCTTGAAGTTGTACATCCCTACTCCAGAAGAGTCAAAGTGCTGCTTCTGGACACATCAGTGTACCACACACACGCCAGCCCCGTCCCTGAGTTAGAGGTGTGAAAGGTTCCGCAGAGTTCCTTAGAGGGGAGAAGGAGGGGTGCTGCCACTTCCCGGTGGGGGACAAAACCCAACACACTCACCTAACAGAAAACACAAAGGGTCATGATTCAGAGTGAGAAATGGGATTGACGACAGCAATGAAAAAAAAAAAATCATCCCAAAACAAACTGGGTGAGTTGGAAAAGACAAAAAAATTGACCAACGTAGAAAATTATCCTGAACGTCCAAATGAAAAAGCAATTTTGGATTTCCACTTTAAAAGATTTGAGGTAAGTGGCATCCATCTCTATCCCCACCTCACCCCCAATGTGGCCCAGACAAACTGAAATAGTTCTTACGTTAAAACATTCTAAGGAAGGAACAGTCATTTTATGTATTTAGAAATCCCTATAAAGAGAGGTTCATGTTTGTTGGTTAATTGTTATTTTTTTCTTTTCGCCCTGACTAATTTCTTGGTGATTGTGTTCCACTGTAAACGCAAAAGGCCTGCTGTTATTAGTTTCAAAATGGAAAACAGGAAAGAAAGAAGAACGAAAGACGGGTTCAGTAAATATTGCAAAGTGGACACAGTACAGAGGCACATGGCTGATCCTCGTGAGCTGCGCGGCACGGAAGGGTTTCTATGCCTGTCATTGTTAGGTCGGCTACGCAGGCGCAGTGACAAAGGCTGCTCTGGGAGCCTTGGGGCTCGCCAGTGTCTGCAAACAAGAGGAGGCCCCTGTCCTCTGGATGTTCTATTTGAAGAGAGAGCTGCCACAAAGGAGTGGTGACCACTGTTCACAGGTGGCCCCTTCCGTAGCCACCGGCCGGACGCTTGGAAGGCGCGCACACGGCGGGCCACGCTTCCTGCCCGCGCCCAGAGGCTCGGCTCGAAGTCTCAAGGACACAGACCTGCCCACTCACGGAAAAGATCGTGGAACATGGGTTGATCCTGGCACTATTGCTCCAGAGTGCGCCTCAGAAAGGACTCTGTCTCCCTCCCGTCTGCACTGCACATTCGCTACTCCTCGTGGTGACGGGGGAAGTGCCCTTCTCCCCTTCCACCTCCTTCGCTTTGCTCTTTCTGCAACAAGGCGGCAGACAGGGCTCCCGAAAGAAAGCTCCCTGCCCCAGGATTCGGCATCCGCAGCGGGGCAAACGCGCAGCAGGAGGCCCTCCCCTTCCTGGCTCCTTCCTTCCAGCCCTTCTCTGGCCAGAACAGGAAAGAGGGACCGAGTGAGGAAAAAGCCAAAAGGGTCTGAGCTTCCTCTAGAGCACACTGATCAGACTCTATTGGCACGGAAAGTATTGCACGTGCTAAAGAAGAAAGTGAAATGGGACAATGTTTAGAAAGAACCAATTATTTGATAATTCCTATACCTGAAATAGAAGCACAAAAACGATGATGATGTTCCTATTGCTCCAAACCATGTTATGTTTTCCCATTTTAGTGTTGGAGGTGTGGATCCAGTTAGTTCGATACTCGAGAGAAGCCAGAAGGTGGTGGGTGTTTCTCTGAGTCCACATGAGTTGCTGTAATTAGTGGTACTGATGAGGACAAAGTCTATAATGGCAGCCCCATATTCCTCTTACCATCAAAACAAAAAGAAAAACAAAGCCTAATAATTGCAAGTGCCCTGAGCAGAATATATGGAAGATTAAGCAAGTTCTCTGAACAGAGACATTTAAAAAAATACAGCACTAAATAAGCAATATGACTGCAAGAATGGACTCACCCAGCTCTCCGCTAGCATGCTGAGAGGGTAATGAAAATCAAAGAAAGTCAAGGACTGGATCTAGCTATTCTAAACCTATTCCAATGTTTTTGGTACACCCCAGAAAATGGTTTGTAAAAATCATTAGTTCTGCTGAGAGCTAAATGTGAATACTAGATAGCCAAAATGTGGGTTGACATTAGAATTTTTTTTTAATTGGTGAAAAATGGAAAAAGTACTATTCTCAATGATAAAAGAAAAATCAGGTTATTTGTTCAGGTAAGTTGCAGCCATTCCAAGTAAGGATATTTAAAAATTTCTCCCTCCTTATAAAACATTTTTTTTTAAAGCACTTTAAAATGCACACTCAAAACCCACAAACAATATTTCAGATCTCTGGGAATAAAAGGTTTCAACTGTGAAATACCCTTTTCTGGGTTTGTACCAAACATTAAATCTTGAATTGATTTCAGATGGAAAAATAAAAGTCATTCTGAAAATAACATCAGTAACAACAACAAAGTAATCGTTTTCTTTAAAAAAAAAAAAAACTTGCTCACATACATAAACGTCTTTATGGAAAACTCTCTCAATGAATCTGAAGAAAATTCTCAGAGTTGTCCTGCTAAGACCTGGTTTTATGTGACAGATGCGGTAAGAAGACCAAAATGAATTCTGAAAGTAACATAACCTTATAAAATGGCCTAGAGTTTAGGCAGGTTAGAAAGTAATTTTGCTACATTTATTTATGCTCGTTCAGTCCCCCAAACCTTTCCCACAATGTTATTGGATAAAAACTGCAGGAATATCACACAAATTATAAACTCAAGATGTGCAAATCGCAAGGTTCTTTAAAAGTTCGTCTTAAAAAGAAAAACACTGGACAAAAGTGAGTATTCTTTTTTCCATCCCTTTCCTCTCAGTTCCTCTGCCAGCTCTGCATATGCTTTTAATTCCTTCTCAAACATCAAAGTGAAGAGTGCCTCCTGTCAGGCTGTACTTGGTGGTCATTCATTGTCACATACTAGTTCAAAATTCACATTCATCCCATTAAACCACATTGAAACTTTCAACATCTTGCTCCGTGAGAAACTCTGCAGAGCTGAAATGTAGTTACAGTGTTGAAAAAAAAAGAAAGCAACTTAGTTTTTCTTCCCAAAGAGTTTAAAGTGAGATACAGTACTTGTTGAATGAGAGACCAAGATGCTTGGTAATAAAGTGTGAACAGTATTTTAAGTGCTTAGAGATAGTAATATATATGCTCATCTTCAAAATCTAATTCCTCACGTCACACTGGAATCTGAAAAAAGTGGCACCCGAGTTGTCCATAGTCATGAACTATAAACAGTACTAGAGTTAAAAGACAGAAGATTTGCAACCCAATGCAAAGAGCTTCCGCGGCTCTCTCGTGTCCATCTCTTGGGAGTGAAGTCAATGCGATTAACCTGATTGGTTTTCCTAACACTGCACAGAGACCAGGGTGGGTTTCACTCTCCGCCACCCCTGCTGCCCACCCCCCGGGTGCGGAGCGATGGCAGCGGGGGCTGCCCTGCCCACCACGAGGCCCTGGAGACATCACTGCACTAGTAAAGCAGAAACGAAATCCCATATTTAAAAAAATATCAGTGCAGTCAGGCCCCATGGGGGGAATATATATCTCTATGATTAAAAGTCGCTTTTATTGTAAAATATGTTGGAGGAAAAAAAATGTTCTTTTACACGGTTAGTTTTCCATCTGCTGTCTGACGGCCTCTCTGGGATGCCCTGAACCTGGGGTCCTGATGCTGATTTTGCACGTGAGAACCTCATGAGGACATTCCCCTGGACCTCCAATCCCGTGCTGAGAGCAAGAGAGAGCGAGGCAGAGAGAAAGAGACCCTCACCTGCCGTGGCACCCGGGCACCCTCACTTGCATGCACGCACGCACCCCCTGCAGCCCGTTGTCCTGAAACCGGGAGAAGTCGGCACCCCATGGGTGCATCTGCACTGCTAGAAAAGGCAGGCACCGTGAGGCCACGTTCATTTCCACCAGGACGCCTGCCCCAGCCCCTGCCTGCCCACCCCACTGAGAGACACGCGTGGAAAAAGCATATGCACCATCTCCTGCCCAACCCCCACTGTAACTCTAAGGACAAGGTTATAACAGAACCCTAAAGTAAGAGGATAACATGTAAATACTGTGTTATTTAGCCTACAGTACAGTAATCTGGATACAAATGATAAAGGAGGGCCAGATTTCCTTTCCCCACACGGCCTCTACTTGCCTACATTAGAGCGGCCTTCAATGCAAATCTTAACCTCCTGAGAAATGAGAGAAGGCTTAGGAAGAGTCAAAGGTGGCTCGTCTTCCGACTTCTCCAGTTTGCGGCTCTCCGGCGCCGACCACCTCCTCTTCCTCGTGGCCGCGGGCTTGCTGGGTTCTATTTTGGTGAGCAAGGGCACGGCAGGCAATCCAATTTTTTCTGGAAACTTCAGTTCGCCATTCTCAGAGAGCATCTGGGCACTTCCCTGATTGATCCCGTTTTCCTGCTCGGCGTACCTGTGTCTACTGCCCGCGAGGCCGTCGGTCTTTGAGTGCTTCAGCAGGACACTGGCGGGATCCACGGCCTGGCCCTTTTTAACAGAGCCATTCTTCAGGTTCTTGAGGGTGAGCGAGATACAGACATCCCCAACGGAGAGTTTAGAACACGGCAAATCAAAGAGCTGGCTGGTTCTCTCCGGGCAACAGGATGACCAGCCCTGTCCAAACACAAAAAAAGGATACTCTACCAAAACTTCCACGCTGACCTGTGGGAACAGTGAGAGACAGGGAGAGGGAAGGGAAGGAAGAAATGAAGACATTTTATTCCTGTTTTATTGTATACATTACACGTACACAGACATACATACGCATAGGTGAATGGAAAAAAATAAGACTCAGTTCCCCAAACCTCCTCCACCAACAGATGCAAATGAGGTTCTTAACTTTCTGCTGTACCTGTACTTACCATATATAGATGTTGGGTAGAAGCCGGTAGAAGTCCATTCAGTATTCAAAATATCGTTTTACTGTGTATCCTCTCTACAGCTGGTCTCCATTAAAACAAGTCAGTGGAGCCCCAAGGATGACAGAACACCTGCTTAGTGTTCCGCACTGGGCTAGGCGCTGCACGTGACTCAAGCCCAAGGTATATTCTTGTGTCTTATTAGCTCACCGGACAGATGCTATTCTCGTGTATAACAGGGCTGAATACGGATCAGAGTTAGATTGTATTTAAGCCCCATAAGGCAGGCACTTATGTGCTCAGCACTGTGTCCCTGGCCCCTAAAAGAGTACCTGGCACATGGTTGAAACTTAACATTTACTGGATAAATGAATGCGTACTCTCGGAATTCAGGGGGAGCAGAATCAGGGAGGGCTGGAGAAAGCAGGGAGGGCTTTCGCAGGACCCCAAGGATCGGCAGGATTTGGAGGGGTTTGAGGGTGAAATGAATACAGACAGCTCAAGGGCTTGGCCCATCCACATGGGCAAGCCCCAGGTACTCAAATCAGTCTCTCTTTTGTTTGAAAACAAATATCGAAAGCAGGGGAAGCCCAGTATCCTTTCAATACCCGCCGTTTTCTCTAGGCTACTATGTGCCATTCACTGTGATGAATTTCAATAAATTGAAAACAATAGTCTTGGTCACAAAGGAGTTCACAATCCAATGGGCAAAAGAGGCACATGAACGATAACTGCCGATCAATGTGGCGAGTGTGGTCACAGAGTGGGGCTCTAATACTCTGCACGGGATTAAGCTGTTGGAGGGCGAGGAAAGGCATGGAAGAGGTGAGTAAGGAAGTCTTTTGGGATGAGGATACACTGTGCTGAGTTTTAAAAAACAATGGGACTGGAGGAGAGAGGAATGATTGCAAGGAGAAGACATTCCTGGAAGTAGGGTTATGTGAACAAAGGCAAGGAGGTGGTCTGTGTAGGGATTTGCAAACTTCCAGTGCCAAGTATTACTACCGCCATTAAATCAAGTTGAAATGCCCTTGAGGTTTGACAGTTTAATTTTCATAGAAATTTAATTTCTTCAACTTTATGCTATATAAAAAAGAAAAAGAGAAGAATGAAGTAGTTTTAAACAGTCAGTTTTCAATGGCTTTTGTAGATGCAGTAGACCAGTTAATTTGGACCAACCTTCCTGATGAGGACCACGAAATACTCTAAACAAAAAAAACTCTGGACAAAATGTAAAAGAAATGTTTTTCTTATGGCAGTAGACACAAAATATGCCAGTAAAAAAGTCATTGGGTCAGGATCAGGAAAGGGTGTTGGCCAGACATTTGAACCTGGTGTTTGATGCTATTTCCCCCTAAGGATATCTGTACATTCCAAAGCGGGGCAGTTAAAGTGAGCTTTGGGTAGTCTCAAGAGCATGGGAGGTGGGTTTCAGCGGGCAGGGAATGGAATTCAGGGTAAGCCACAGGAGGGTACTCCCTCAAAGCACTGAATTCTAGAAATAAGGTGAAGCAGAAGCAGACAGTTCCTCTCAATGTCTGAAGCTCAGATTTTAATCATCTCATTCATCCCTAAAATTAAATTAAGGTCTTGAATTACTTCCACAATTTTTCAAATAAAAGACGTTCAATTAAAAAAGGGGGAGGAGGTCCATGAGCAGAAGAGATGAATAAAAACCAGCAGAAGCAACAGATAATATAAACAGACCCACAGGGGCTTCTAATATAGAGTCACCAGATGTAGACTTTAAAATGACTATGTTTACAATATTTAAGGAGATCAAAGACAAAGTTGAGGATTCTGATAGAGAACTAGAATCTATTTTTTTAAAAGATCCATGGAAATTCTAGAATGAAAAAAAAAATACAGCCACTAAAATCAAGAATGCAATGGATTTTACCACAGAATAAACATGGTTTAAGAGAGAATTAGTGAACTGGATTTTTTAATTATAGAGATTTAGAAGAAACTATACAGAATAAAACACAAAGACAAAAGGATGGCTAATACAGAAGAAAGGGTATGAGACATAGAAGACTCATTGAGAAGACCTAACAGACATATAATTTGAATCCTACAAGGAGGAGAGAGAGAAGATAATGGCTAAGAATTTTCTGATACTGATAAGAGACAATAAACCACAGACTCAAGAAGGTCGAAACCCCAAGCAGGAAAAATAAAAGGAAATTCTCACCTCAGCAGGTCATAGTTTAACTGCTGTAAATCAAAGTCAGGAAAAGAAAATCTTAAAAGCCCCCAGAACAAAATATACATTACCTCCAAATAAGCAAGAGTTAAATTTATAGTTGACTTCTCAATAAAAATAATAGAAGCTAGAAGACAATGGAATATCTTTAAAGTATTGAAGAAGAACTGCCAACCAAGACTTCTACACTGAGCAAAAAGATCCTTCAAGAACGAAGGCAAAAAATAAAGACATTTTTTCAGATAAATAATAACTGAGAGAATTCACCATCAACAGATCTGCATTAAAGAAAATACTAAAGAGTTCTTCAGGTAGAGGAAAAATGAATCTAGATGAAAGTTTGCAGATGCAGGGAGGAATAAAGAACAATGAAAATGGTAGATGTGTGAGCAAATTAAAATAACATGGTTGTCCCTCAGTATCCACAGGAGATTTGTCCTAGGACTCCCCAAGTATACCATAATCCAAGGATGCTCAAGTCCATTATATAAAATGGCACAGCATTTGCGTATAACCTACGCAAATCCTCTGTATACGTTAAATCATCTACATTACTTAAAATACAATGTAAATGCTATGTGAATAGTTGCCTGGGAACTACTCAAGTTTGAGGAAATTCAAGTTTTGCTTTTTGGAACTTTCTAGAATTTTTTGCCCATAAATATTTTCAACCTGTGGTTGGTTGAATCCGCAGATGCGGAATCCACAGATATGCAGAGCTGACTGTATTGACTAAATACAAGAATATTGAAAATGTTCTGTTGAATTTCATACACAGGCACACATACAGAAACAAATAATTAAAATATCCCACTTTAAATGTAGTGAATTTCCATGTAATTTACATGGATTATGGCTTTTCTACTTAACCGTTTTATCTTTTTTTGATAACTATGATTAATCCAGTTTTAGATACACTTTTTGAATGGTATACTTTATTTGCTCCATAGAAGACCTAAGTGTTTTTAGAAAAAACTAGAATGAATTTATATGGAAGCCTATTACTATAGTGTGTATGTGAGCATGAGTCCATATAAATGTGCCTGTTATATCAGGGGGAAGTTTCATTGTTCTGGGTTATCTTAACGTAAAGAGAACGAAAAAGTTTTGAGTTTCTACTATGTCAAACATTCAGGTACCCACTTTACAAAAAGCATTTTGTTTGATACAATATACTAAGTGAGAAAAATACTGTTGTTCTAATTTTACAAATAAGGAACTATAGTTTCAGAGAGATTAAATCACTTGCCTAACGTCATGACTATATATTGATGGAGTTGGAATTTAATCCCTGTCTCTTTGGCCCCCAAACCCATTTTCTTTTTCCTATGTTCCTGATCTCTGCCCCTGTGAACAAAGGTATTGTAATACCATCAGAAGACACGACCTTAACATTTCCACTGCTCCAAAAGTGGGGAATGTTACTTGAAATAAATAGGATCCAATGACCGGAGGTCATGGATTTTTTTTCCTGATACAAAAAGTTGTGAAATAGCATCAGCCTTATTACATCTACTATGCAAATCAAGTCTCTCTATATAAGTGTCATGAGGCTGATACAGAACTACATTCACATCACACATATATATTTGCATGTACATACGTACAAATATACTTACAAGTAATAGTATCGGATGGGGATGCCAACTGAGTTCCAAGTGGGAGGACCAACCTGGAGCTGGCTCCATAAATCCTGTCCCTAAACCTCTTAAAGCCATTAACATCATACACTGAGCAGAGGGAACAAATCCTACTTCAAGTGGCGACTGTTTGTCTGCATTTCCTAGATGATCCCCTGCTCTTGGGCAGAGTCTCACTGACAGCCCAACACCCAGTAACGAACAAGTTCTCGCTGTGTGAGCCATATTATACACATTCCTCAGAGCAGCCAATATTCATGTTCTGAAAATAACTTCTACTGTATACAAATCTATTCGAAGACTTTCACATGTTGCCAAGTATCTGCAGACTCACTAAGAAGAAATGGTTTCAAAGCCTTTGTGACAAGTAACCTTACTGATGATTCTGTAAGCTGTGATATAGATGCACATCCTCCCCATTACAGACACCATATTTTGGGGCATTTTGAAAGCCCTTCATTATTCCCCGAACTATGAAGGCAGGTCTTAGAATTAAACGCTGTGAGATGGTCGATAGTTTGAACAGCCTACTTAAAACTTCATGCAAGAAAAGTGATGAGAGAGAATACATGAGAGGCGCTGAAAAGAGCCAATGATAATGGGATTTATTCATTTATTTATTTTGGGGGGTACGCGGGCCTCTCACTGTTGTGGCCTCTCCCGTTGCGGAGCACAGGCTCCGGATGCGCAGGCTCAGTGGCCATGGCTCACGGGCCCAGCCGCTCTGCGGCATGTGGGATCTTCCCGGACCGGGGCACGAACCCGTGTCCCCTGCATCAGCAGGCAGACTCTCAACCACTGCGCCACCAGGGAAGCCCAATAATGGGATTTATTTTAACCTAGAGAACTTTGGGCAAATTTTCTCTGTCACGTCAAAGGCTTGCCTTTGGTCCCTTCCTCGTAAATTCTGGCTTTGTCTTCTCCCAAAAGTGATTTGCCCTTCTGGGAAAAGAATGTCACTCCCTCAGCTGGGTCCACACAGATCAGGAGCAAAACGTTCAGATAAATCTGATCATTGTAAGCAGTGGACTGGATGGCTCAGGCCACATGTTATTTTTCTCCTAATTATTTACCCTTGCTAATACTTATCCTCACGAATATTCTTCCCACCCTAATTATGTAGCCTGAATTATCTAGATAATGCACTTTTTTTTTTTTGGTCTGCATGTATGTGAACTAAAGTAAGTTTTTGCCCTTTCATTAGTAAAAGTTAAACTCTTGTTGCACATATCTCAAATAAGCAAACGAAAGTAAGTCATAATAAATCTATTTCAATTTCGTATTTAGGTTTGTCAGAAGGACATAAACATTCTTAAAGATTAACTGATCATTAACAGTTAATGAACAAATCATACCGACAGATTTTTCGGTGAGAAAAATGGTTGGGTCTGTCCTCTTGAAACTCCCTTGGAGAGGAACGTTATCTGCCTCAAAACATGCTGTCAATGCCAACGGGTACTATCTTGATGGTAGGATTTTGTGACATGATGTCACTTTAAACCAGAAATGAGTCTGAATTAGTTGAATTTGAGGTCCATGTGGGTCTCCCTCTGGGTGCTGAGAAATATTATTGTGTTCACACTTGAGGTTTTGCAGTTTTAATAAAGTTCAAAATCTAACACTGAGCACCTGCGAAGTGTTAGGGACTTACTGTTTAAGACCTAGTACTTGCCTTCAGTGAGGAGCCAGAACATGTATGCAAAACAAGTGACTGCACCAGGGCTTACATGGATACGGGCAACCATGTTACCTGGTGATGTCCACTTGGATATCTACGGGCAACTCAAACTTAACGTGTCCCAAACAGACCTCTTCATATTCCCCTGCCCACTGGCGCCTCCTGGGTTCCTCCCCACCTCTAGGGGCAGCGTCCCCATTGTTCCAGGGTTCAGGTCAACGGCCTGGGCATCATACTTTACTCGACTGCTTCTCCCAGACCACACACATCCAAATTACAAGCAAATCCCATTGGTTCTCTCTTCCAACTACAGCTAGAATGAGACCATTTCTCACTGCTTCCACTCCACAGTCCTGGCCAAGCCAGCTTCTCTCACGGGGAGAAAAAGCCTCCGTGAATAAGCCTGGCGTGGTCTGCATCCCACCCCCTCCTCCCTGCACTGTAGTGACACTGGTCTCCCTGTTGGTCCTTTCACTCCAAAACACTCGTGCCTCTGGGTCTGTGCATCTGCTATTCCCTCCATGTGGAGTCCGTTCTGCCCTGTGTCCTCCCGTTCCCCTTCTCAGAGACAGCGTCACCGACCACCTATTTAAAATAACTACCCTCCGGGCTTCCCTGGTGGCACAGTGGTTGAGAGTCCGCCTGCCGATGCAGGGGACACGGGTTCATGCCCCGGTCTGGGAAGATCCCACATGCCGCGGAGCGGCTGGGCCCGTGAGCCATGGCCGCTGAGCCTGCGCGACCGGAGCCTGCGCTCCGCAACGAGAGAGGCCACAACAGTGAGAGGCTCACGTACCGCAAAAGAAAAAAAAAAACAAACAAAAAAACTACCCTCCATCCTTATCTTCCCCACCCCCACTAGGCTGCTTTACTTTTTTCCCATAGCGCTTATTATCTTTCGATGCATTATTTTGTTTACTTCCATATTTGTCTGTTTCACCTCTTCCCATAAACTCCCTTAAGACTATATGTTCCATGGGGGCTGAGATATTGCCTGCTTTGCTCGTTGTTCTATCCTCAGGGTACAGAATACTTCCTGGCATGTAACAGGTGCTCAGTACAAATCGGAAAGACTATGCCTTCCACGTGTCAAAAACGCCGCAATGGCACTACTGGCCAACAGAGGTCAATGTTTAGACGCTGGAGAGGCTCTGCCTGGCCTTGCTGCCACCAGCCAGGACTAAACTGGGCTTACAATCCTCCCCAGGGAGAGGGGCTGCGCCCTCCCTGGGTCTTGCTGCTCAGCCCCCAACAGACAGCTTTCCTGGGTGAGGCACAGCTGCCTCACTCCACGTTCCCCCGTCAGTCAGATGCTGAGCTCACCCTGATTTCACTGAATCACACTTCAGTTACTTTCTCTCCAATCTTGAGGTTCCTTTTTGCTCTTTCAGCCATGCTAATAACCATTAATTCACTTTATGATCTTGTGGGGGTTCAGACAGATTGAACTCCAATGAAAATAAACTCATGGGGGCAGTACCATATAAAGTCAAAGCATGTTACATAACTCCTGGCAGCTCGACACAGTCCATTTTTTTTCATCCCATAAATATATCCTTTTCCAAACACTTTAAGCAGTCTGGAAGATGAAATGGGAGCATGAAGAGCCTTTGTCCTGGTGTCAGCTTGAGGCCCCTCTGCCTTTCATCTCTGGATGTCTTGTATCCAGCACCTCTCTTTTTTAGGAGTGATCACCTCCCATCCTCCTGTGCCCTTTTCCCGCCCTCCTCCGGCTGCTGCAGGCACGCCCGTCGCTCACCACTGCTCCAGAGAGAAACCTGCCCTCCCCTCCCTCCCTCCAGCCCCGCTAAACCAACTCCTCTAAAACGATCACCTCCAGCTTCCACTCAGGATGAAGAAACCAAGACAGGGAGGCAACACATCCTCACTGCTGGGCTGATAATTATTTATTCCATGTCACCTTCCTGTGTTCAGCAAAATTCCTTTAGCTACTTAGTTAAAGACTGCTGTATCTAAACAATGCATGCATATACGCATACTTATGCTGTTTGGTTGTACTTTTCAATGGTAGATTGGTGCTATGTCTATATACACACATATGTACGTATATACACACATATGTACGTATCACCAAAAGCAAGCTATAAAGAAAACAAAAGGTCTGTTGCTTAACTTTGTCTCCATTTTCCTTCACGAGAATCCCTGTTTTCACATATGCGAAGGGCATCTGTTTTACAAAACGTCTTTGCTTGAGCCTATCACAAATGTACAAATTCTGCCTGCATCTGGGAGCAAGGACATCGCTCAGAAGCTGGGTTTCAGTGATGACGTCTTGCTCTTGGTGAAATGATTACATTGGGAATCCCTAACTTTGTCTGCAAGTGAAGTTCTTGGTCCGTTTCACCTGCAGAGAAAAGCCAGTCTGCTTTCCTCGAAGGCCAGTTTGCACAACCACATTCCACACATCAAGAAAATCAGAGAACCCTGGAACAAAGACGGAGGGGCTGACGGAGAGCCCCATTTACTTCGACGTTGAAAGATCATTAATAAAAAGTCACACCTCTTCAATCGAGTGTAAGAGCGTCGGTGAGTGTTCTATTTAAAACATTTCATCACATTCGCGCTAAGCCTGACTCAGTCTTTGGTGGAAGCTGTTTCATTGAACCCACATCCCCGCGCAGAGACGCCTCCAAACACAAACCCCAAGTGACGGATGAGCTAGGTCTTCTCTCATTGTCACTTGGCTCCCAGGGCCTCCACGGGACCCATGCGGCAGGTGACCAGGGCAGGTCTGGGGCACACGGGTCTATCCCACTTGCCCTCCTCCCCTGGGGTCTTAAAATGTGTGCCTGAAAGAACTACGGCATGTTATTTAGGGCTAAAAAGAAATGAGCTCTCAAAGCCACAAAAAGACACGGCAGCACCTTCAATGCATGTTGCCAAGTGAAAGAAGCCAGTCTGAAAAGGCTACATACTATAGGAGTCCAACTGCATGACATTCCGGAAAAGGCAGAACTACAGAGATGGCAACAGATCAGTGGTTGCCAGGGGTGTGGGGTGGAGTACCGATAGGTGAAGCAGGAAGGGTTTTTAGGGTGGGGAAACTAGTTTCTAGGACACTGGGAGGCTGGATGCGTGCTATTACACATTTATGAAAACCCACAGAATGTACAGCACAGAGTAAACCCTAATGTGAAGTATGGACTTTAGTTGATAACCATGTATCAATTTAGCTTATCAATTGTCACAAGTAAACCACAAAAATGCAAGATTTTAATAACAGGGGAAACTTCAGGCATCTGGGAACTCTCTGTACTTTCTGCTCCATTTTTTGTAAACCTGAAACTACTTCCAACGATAAAGTCTATTTTTTAAAAAGCTATAAACAACAATGGTCCTAGAGAATCTGCTTCAGTAAAACACGTAATGGCTTCCCTGGTGGCGCAGTGGTTAAGAACCCGCCTGCCAATGCAGGGGACACAGGTTCGAGCCCTGGTCCGGAAAGATTCCACATGCCGTGGAGCAACTAAGCCCGTGCACCACAACTACTGAGCCTGCGCTCTAGAGCCCGTGAGCCACAACTGCTAAGCCCACGCGCCTAGAGCCTGTGCTCTGCAACGAGAAGCCACTGCAATGAAGAGTAGTCCCCGCTCACCGCAACTAGAGAAAGCCCGCACGCAGCAACGAAGACCCAACACAGACAAAAAAAAAAAAAAAAAAGTCCTCTTTGCCTTTAAATAAATAAATTAATTAATTAAATAACACATGTAAGATTCCCAAGCCGGGGGCACTTACATCACACACAGACTAAAGGAGAGCATTTTTCTTCTTTTGTGGGGAGGGGGAGGGAACACACACACACAAACAAAAATGTGTTCGACACCATTTCTCTGCTGGAGCCTTTCTGGCGTTAGAACTGAATGGATTCTCACCCATCACTGGACCCCAGGCCCGGTAATGAGCTCTGCTTTGAGGGAAGCCACTACCTATTTTCTGATTCATTAGGGTTCATATCCACCAAGCCCTCCATGTAAAATGTCTGGCAAGTTGGTTTGCCTTGGCTGCTAAGGGACCACACAGGCTTCTGCGTGGCTTGCGTGAGGGCTCTGGCTATTTTTAGGCACCAACTAATCCATTAACTGCATAATGCTGCCACTGATGGCTCACAGAACGCGGCAGTCAAAATAAAAAATAGTGGAATGAAAGAAAAGCCATCAGTAGACACGCAGCGATCACGTCATTATAACACGCTGTAAAGGCGTGCGTGCGCACACACACACACACGCGCACGCGCACGCGCACACACACGACAGTCGGGAGGAGAAAATGGCACGGAATACGAAGCAGCCACAAAGGAGGTAAAAGGAAGTAGTCACCTTCCTGAATCTGGGACGCGACAGACGGCCCTAAGAACAGACGGAGGCCGGCACTTAGGAAAAACGCAGTCAACGACCAGTGTCACCCCAGAGCAGCTCACAGATAAACTGTACTACAATTCTGACAAAATGTCGTGTACTCTTCAGAAAAGTTGAGCCTGGGAAGAATGAGATGGAGGCGTTGGGTGGCTGCTCAGACAGAACACTGTGTGCCAGATGGAAGCCCAGGGCCCCCCAGGGGGCGCCATCCCGGGCAGGGGGTCCCCCGGTGGGCATGATGCTTAGATCCTCTCTGCAAAAGAAAGGGGCACGAGCCCGTTTCTGCACCGGTCCTCTTACTGATGTGCAGAGTGGACCACCCAACGACCCCTCCAGTCCAGCTCACGCTCAGGAAAACGCAGACTGTGTCACAGGCACACAGGCTAGCATGAGGTCGCGGAGCCTTCCTCAGAGAAGCAGCAGGATGGGTACTCCTGGGCCACTCAGGGGAAACATGCCACAGGAACAGCGGCAGCGTAAAAGGGCTCACTGTGCTCACTGGAAATGGTCAGCCTTCTTTCTAGACTTTTCTAAACTGTCTCTCCTTCCATAAACTCTTTGGAGAGAATGAAGCCTTTTATTCATTTTTCAGAAGCTAACCTTTCTCTTCTCAGGGCCAAAGTCACCCAAGTGGAAGCAGGGAAAGGAAACTAACATTGGCGAGGGCCTACTACGCGCTACCTACCGTGCTGGTTCCTTCGAACGTATTTTCTTTCATCCGTCTGACAACCTTCTTTCTTTGCACTACGGCGTAAACCGAATGGAAGGCGCATACGTAATTTGTACCATGAAGTATGCGTGCACTGATCTGTACGTGGTTTGCACGAGCTCCAGAGCGGTGGATCCAGGTCCTGCATTTTCTGACCAGCTAACCTGCTTCCCACCCAAGCAGACCACGCTCCATCCTCCAGCCGCATCACACCAGCTCCCACGTTGATGCTATCACCTGGGGATCCCTTCTGGGACTCGCCACGGACTAAGGAGACCACGGGTGGCTCTGAAGAGGCTTCATGTGGTGTGCACAGGCTAACAGACAATGCCTGGGACGCCCTTTTTGTTCTCCCACGGCACCGGCGTGGGGGAACTCGGATGCAAGGACGCTTTGCCTGGGCCGAGAAATACTGCACTGGGTAGGACAAAACCTCACGGATGGTGACGAACACACAAAAGCATTTTTCTCCTACGCTGCCTCATCTGGAGCTTTAGCTGGAGACCACCCTGGAGGTGTCTTTCGCACAATAATAATTCGGAATTTGGCTCCTGAAAACAATGCCCTCAGTGAAAACTCCCTTGGCTCTATCAGGGTGGCTTTCCTTCCAACGAGGTCTATGCGCTGATTATAAGCATGAAGTCAGGGAAGTTTCCCTTTATGTCCCCCCTTTGGTTTTTGCTTAGTGGATGCTAGTAAATTTTGTAAGAGCTGTTCTGCACGGCAGGAAAGCAAGGGATTACAAAAACGAGAAGAGGCCCAAGATATGATCTTGTATAAGGAATCATTTGCCCATTCTAGCGATCAGAAAACCCCCAGCTCTGAGAGGTGAGACCACTTGCCTTGCAGCCAACCAGACCCCAGGCTCGTGGCTTCTCCCCACCAGCCACACTACATTCACCGGGGATGCCCGTGGTTGGTTATGAAGTCAAGCATCCCTGTGGTCCTGCTTCCGTGCAGGATTTATGGCTGGGGTCATAAAGCCATCTGTCCTCTAGCAAACCACCCCTTCCTTCCACAACTCCCCCAATCCAATTTGTGAGTTTGCTCATTAAGTGCAACACTTTGCATGCTTCTAAATCTCCCTGTGGGTGCAAGTGTTAGTGATTTCGAATCCACGGAGCAGACAGACCAGGGGAGAAAACCCCACCGAGTGCCGCTGAGGATGGAGGGAAGTCCTCAGCCCTCGGAGTGTAAATTAAATCCAGGCCTTCGTTTTCTGTCTCCCTTCCCTCTCCCCCTCTCGCTTCCTCTGCTTCCCTCCTGACTCTGCTCCTGTCACTTGTGGTAAACACAGCTGGTGGAGTATTTTCGCTGTGATGACGTCAGCCTGTTTCTGATAGGCTTTGGGGTAAAGTGACAAATCACTGGTGGTGTCGGGGCCCCGCACGTGTGTCTCTACAGCGTGAAACTCCAGCCACCCTTTGGAGCCGAAGCCACAGACCTGTGAGCAGGCCCTGACAAACACGCTGCCTTCTAATTTGCACCTTGGCTGTCAGCGAGGAGACTGGTGGTCTGGCGATGGGAAGGAAACGAGACTTCCCACATGGAAGCCGACTTCACCATCGTTTAAGCGTTCACTCTGCAAAGGATCCAGCGGGGCAAACAGAGAGATGCTTCCTCTCTAAGAACTGCCGGGTCGGGTCGATGTGAAACCTAGAGGTCTGTGAAGCTCCTGATGACTACGGAGGCTGCCAGGGCCTTGGAGATGAGCCCTCAGCTCAGAGCTGCTCTTTACGGAAAGAGATGCTAGGCCGGAGACAGCAGCATTTTCAAAATCACCCCTCTTTCCATGCCTACCTCTCTTCACAGTAGTGCTTTAAGGATTAAAAGGACCATGAAAAAACATGTTTACTTCTCCTTCTTGTTTATTTTCCAGGCTTCACCTGGGGTCTGTTAAAAGACAACTTTGCTAAAGACAGCTTGTTCTTTCAACTAGTATCCACCCACCCCTAATCCATGTAGGACAGTGGGAGTGAACAGAAACTACAGACGGGTAGTGAGTTCTAAATAATGACGCCCTTTTCCAAATATTCTCATTTTTGATATATATATATATATATATATATATATATATATTTAAATCAGAACTCTGAGAAATCTTTCTTGGGCCTTACGAAAGCCTACAGCAACATCTCACCATAAAAAAAGAAAAGTCTTCGGGGCTAAAAGCTCCTGGCAACACAGGTCCCCTGATATCGTGCACGATCCCACATCCGGACATTCACAAGCAGTTCTGGAAAATGCTTTGGAAAATCGGGCTCCCCTACCTCACTTGATCTTTTTCTTTTAAATATACTAAAAACAATTCAAACCATTAACTAGTTTATTTTCTTTGAATGTCCCAAATACCAGCTATGCCATGACCATTTTTCAACTCATTTCAACCTGAAGGAGGTGCTGTCACATATGAGTGTTTCAAAGTCCTCAGTGAGGGGCTTCCCTGGTGGCGCAGTGGTTGAGAGTCCGCCTGCCGATGCAGGGGACACGGGTTCGTGCCCCGGTCCGGGAAGATCCCACATGCGGAGCGGCTGGGCCCGTGAGCCATGGCCGCTGAGCCTGCGCGTCCGGAGCCTGTGCTCCGCAACGGGAGAGGCCACAGCAGTGAGAGGCCCGCATACCACAAAAAAAAAAAAAAAAAAAAAAAAGGCCTCAGTGAAACCATTCCCAGAGGGAGTGAGTCTCTACCATCCACCAGGGCAGTTTCTGGCCTCGGGGCCAAACCTGATTGACTCCAAGCAAGCTAGGCAGTGAAACTGCTGTTTCATACACATGGGCAGAATAAATGCATTCAAGTGATTTAAGAAACTGGAGAAGAGTGGACTGAAGGAACCCATGGAAACTAAGAGAGCTCATCATAGTTCCAGTTTTAACAGGACTCAGCTTGGCTACATCTGGTCCTTGGGGTTCCTATATATCAGAAGTCCAGGAGCTCACCTGGGACAGCCCTGGCTTTGCAGACGATATTAACCACGCCTTTTATTCTCTATATCTGATGCTTTGACATCCTGGGGCCTTGTTGACTCTGGACGAACTGTGCCTCCCTGGGTTAGCTCATCGCTAGAGACAGCTGACAGCTCACCTGCCTGGGAGAACGTCCTTCATATGCAAAGCAAACACCCACAGCCCAGCCACCTCCTCTGTGGAGCTTTCACTCTCTGGGCCACTGTCCACCAGCCCTGATCACCCCAGGGCCAGGTACCAGACACCCAGGGACAGCTCCTGTGCCCAGGGCCTGCTGAAATGATTCCAACTAGCCAATCCGAAGTCTGCCTACCCTGCCTCACCCACTCCTTCCCCCTGAAACCACGATCAAGGCTCTTGCCCATGTCTTCTCAATCCCAGTGCCTCCTGACTGACCCTGGTTCTTCCCCATGTGGCCCCGCATGGCACGGCACAAACCCTCCTCTTGGCATCTGAGTATAACAAACTATCTTCTCAATGGCTGTTGTATTCTCATCTGTTGGCCTCACCATACCTAAATAATAACAAAACCTACATTTTACAACAAAGACATGTCATGGGGTGTGGCCACTCTGAGCACTTAACGTTCTCACCTTAACCAGCACTTTTCCTGACCAAAAGAAGGGGGGGGAGGGAAACAGATGACTTTTCTTAATCAGGGTTCCTCATCTAAACCACAGCACAAAAAAATAGCTTGAGTGGCGATCTTCTTAATTGTCCCAAGAATGGTACCTGACCAGCCCCACTCTAGACACAGAGAAGTTAATTCATGACAAACAGCAGGTGCTTTGGTGTATGAGGGCTTAATTCTCTTAGAGAACGTGGCTGGGAAACGTGACGAGTCTAACTTCCAGGTGTAAATGAAAACCCTGCATCATCCCCACAGCCACCGACAGGTCTGCCTCTTGGAAGAAACTCACTGCCGGGAAGCGGTGAAGGTGGTGCGGCGGGGTGTCCCCCTACCTGTGTGATCTGGATGAACGTTACCTGTGCTCGGTGATCCCCGACAGCGAACTGTATCACGGCGACGCCCGGGCTGTGGCTGTCCTCGATCCTCTCCACAGTGCTGGAGTCGATCTTCAGGTCGTTGCTGATCTCCGCACTCTGGATGAAGTCTTCCGTTTTTAAGTCCTCCACCTTCTTCAGCTCCCCGTTGGCCAGCTGGATGATGGAGCCTTTCATGAAGTAGGGAGGCAGCGTAGGGGGCGCGGCTGCAGGGGATGCCACCGACTGCACCACGGGCAGGTGGATCTGCGCCTGCACCATGGCTGGGTAGGCGGCCTGGGTGACCAGGGCCTCGGGGCTGAAGTTCTCGCTCTTGGGAAGGGCGGTGGTGACGAACGTGTGAGGCACTGCAGCAAACTGGGGCGACGACGTGACGATGGCCGAGGCCGCCCCCGACCCCTCCATGTCAGCGCTGCCCACAGGGATGAGCAGGGGCTGGGTGCCGGGGAGGACCAGGTGCGGGGGCAGGCCGCCAGCGTAGGTGATCGCTTGCTGCTGGCTGCTCAGGTAGCCGATGACGGGCGGCTGAGTCCCTGCGTAGAAGGCTGTGGCCGGCAGTCCCACCGGGAGGGGCTCCGAAGCACTGTGTGTGGTCTGAATGACCGTGTGGGGGGACAGCGTGGCGACGGCGGCGGCCTTCACGCCTTCAGGGCCCAGGGCCTGCTGGGGAGACAGCGCATAGGACCGGTGCCCGGGCTTCCCTAGGTGCAGGCCGCTTTTGTCGTTGAGGGCGGAGGGGGAGGCCTCTCGGTGGGTGACCTGCTGCACCTCCAGGTCGGCGGCAGGGGTGCTACTGTTGGGCAGGACCATCACAGAGGCCCGCACCCCGGAGGAGTCGCGGCTGCCGTAGTCGGCAGGGCTGGGGTGGACCACCACGTGCCTGGACTCGTACGGGTGGGGAACGGCCTTGCCGCCCGCCTTCACCAGGCCCAGGTCGGCCGCGGTGGGCGCCCCGTACCTGCGGCCCTTCTCCATCTCCCCGTTCAGGATCTCCTTGGCCTGCACGCCCTGCTGCAGCCGGCTGCTCTCGGCTTTCTTGGTGGCCTCGCGGGTGACAAAGTGGCTGCCGGAGTCGCTGTACTGCACGACGACCTGAGGGGAGGGCCCCAGGGTGAGCGTGTGCGGGATCATCGTCTGGTGCGGGTGCAGGTGGACGGGGATGGCCGGCGGGGAGGCCGGGCGCGCGGCGCTCTGCGGAGAGCTGGAGATGTGCATGTACTGGTTCTGCTGGGTGGGTGGTGGGGACCCGGGGGGCAGGAGCCCCGCGGTCCTGCCCAAGTGCTGCTGCTGCTCAGCCTTGTGTCCCGAGGCTTGGCTCAGGCCGCCCATGTTGGCCAGCAGGGTAGAATAGGCCTCCAGCTGGGAGCGCTGGGATGGAGTGGCGGCCCCCGCGGCCGAGGCCACCGCACTGGTGACGGGGCTGGCCGTGGGGGAGATCAGCTGAGAAGGGATGAAGCCGGCGTAGGGCCCGCCGTACTGGGAAGAGCCGATGAACTGTAAGGTATGCGGCAGGTGGGCGTACTGCACGGGCGACACCGGGGCCCCGGACTGCGGGGGCGGGTACGCGGGCATCGTCGTGGTCGCCGGGACGGACCGGGGCGCGCTGGGTGGGGAGTAGTCCAGCCCCGCGGACAGCGCTTTGTGTAAACCTATTCCCTGCTGTAAACCGAGCTCTGCCGGGGGCCCCGCCGGCCCTAGCCGCCCGCCCGCGTGGCCCCGGCCGCTCGCGTGGCCCGGGAGCCATGCCACGCCCTCCGCGCGGTGGTTGTCGCTGGGCACAGTGGCCTTGTCCTCCGAGGGCCGGCTGGTGGCGGGGATCTCGCGCTTCTTGGGAGGCAGGCATTCGTTACTGCGCTCTTGGTTGGATTTCATTTTTCGCCGTCCCCCCTCCACGGTGACCGTTTCACTCTCTGGCTGGCTCTGCTTTCAGTCTGATAAACGGAAAGTCACATTTGATTTCTGTAGGGGATCCAGGCTCTTCATGAGGAATCATCTCCCTGTGGGTGCGATCCGCCAGCAGCCGCCCTGGAATCTGGGAAAAGGAAGAGGGTCGGGACAAGGGGAAGAGGAGAGGGAGGAGAGAGGCGATCAGAACATCAGCACCGGAAAAGAACGTCCTCCTCGAGATTGAGACTAAGCTTCTGGTGTCAACGTGAATTCCAAACACACCCCCGCCCCCGCCCGCCCCCACATTAGAGCAGGTAAAACGCTGGCCGGCCGCACTGTTTAGGACGTCAGCAAGATCATTACAACATGCAGCAAGTCAAAGCCTCTTTTTTATGGATTTAGCAAGTCTCCTAAGACACCTCTTTCAATACCCTCTTCTCTTTTTCTCTTTCCAGAAGGTAGACAATGCGTTTCTTAGTTTCGCTTCCAGAAATGCCACTCCCACGCCTTAGCTCTTCTTTACCTCGCTGGGCAATCAAACGATGCCCACAAGGTGGGTGACACCAGTGAAGGTCAGCCAGACCTACCCTCTGAGCCAGGCACTGGGAGGACAAGGTTAGGAACGGAAATCCTCAGCGGACTTCATACCTTGTCTCTGAGTCCTCCTCTGCCAAAGGCGCTCCTGAGAGATTCCACTGACTCTGGGTCCATACTGGATCTACAACGATTCTCTCTTTCCTAACACACGCATGCACGCACGTGCACACACACTATACACAGGCCCACTCAGCAGAGGGAGCCCCAAGTAATCGTGTTCTCTACAAGTTTCCAAACAACTCCCAGTACAGCTACTCACATGGTAACAGAAAGCCAAAAGGAATCTGTTGGACAGTTAAAACAGGAACATGGTTATGGTTTTAAAAAAATGCAATAACCAGGCTGAGGCACCGCGGGTGTGCTTAACGAGGGTGGCTTTACGCTTGCTCTACCTCTGCCTCTCACTTCCTTTCCAAGTGGTCTTTGAATTTTCTCTCCACACGCTCCATAAAGGGCCAACCCACCCTCAACCCTACAGATGAAACCTCTGCTGGACCACTCAGGCCCGAGTGTTTCAACCTGGACATACAAGTAGTGAGCCTGGAGCCAGTTTTCATGGACACCTAATCTCAGTCTTTCAGGAACCACAGAACTCTGTTACCATGACTGTGTAGGCAGACAGATGCCCACCTGGCAAGAGGCAGATCATCAATGGAACCAACAGGGACCAGGCTTACAGGCGGCAGTTGTGAGGGCCGCCTACAGGTAGCAGCTGCAGCCGTGAGCCATGTCACGCGCTGTGACCCTGGGAAGCCCTGGATCAGGCTCTGGGAATTCCAGGCCCTGGGTTTTTAGCATTTCTCCTACACAGACCCGCTTTTCTATAGTCTGATGTTAAAACAGACACAGTTAAGGCAGCAGTTTTCAGCACTACCCTCCCCGACCTAGGGCTCTGTAAGTCCCAGATAACTCCGTTCTGTATAGCCTTCTCTTATGAAAGGCATGGCACGTAATTTACACCCAATATGTGCAAATAGATTAAGATGACAGTGCTATTTTCAAAACAATGATAGAATAAAAGTAAACTACAAAAACTGAAAACAGCTGCCCCTTTTGACTACTTAAAAAGTACTGATAACTGATCTTTTATCTCTAGGTTTTAAGTCACGCTAAGAAAGAACTGCATAAACTCTGTTCCCACACAGACTGGCAAAGGAAAGTCATTTAGGAGATGGACTCAAAGCGAACTGTTCCATGCGCCCCCTGCTGGCTCCACAGCAGCACTGATCCAATAAAACCCCACAGGATTTCATTAGGGAAGTTCATGCAAGAGTAGTATGTCAGAATCCGGAATGAGAATATAGTAGGCCCAGCCAGTAAGGCACTAGGTTAATTAGCCCAAGGCAGCTCTAGGGAAGAAAAAATAGCGGCATAAAAGTCCTTTCAAAGCCAAGTAAAATGTCAAATGCATTCAGAAAGAGGTCCATTAGCAATGCAAATGTAAAACTGCTGTACAACCAAATGCACCATACACAAACCTAGAAAACCCCTCTGAAGGTACTTTTAAAAAAAGAACTCAGCTTTAGTGAATCTGAATACGAATGCTGACTTGGTTCTCGGCAGTGCCTTGGTTTATTTACACTGTGTTGTTTTTTGAAAGACACTGGCTGACTCCGTTGGCCCTAAAGATCTCTGTATAGATTCCATGGCTGGTCTTCTGCTAATGGACCAACTAGGACCATATCGGCCTTACCACACAAATTCAAATATACTCTTCTGAAAAGCTGTCCATTGATAAACATCTTTTCCAGATAATACAAATGATAAATCAAGGATACAAAGATTAACTGGAGTGACCTGGGGCCAAACTGATACAAATTTCAACACTCCCTTCTCCTACCTTTAGGAGGACCTTGTCTCCTATTTACCAGCGCAGCTTGGAGGAGTCGAGTCTCTCTAGTTCTGGGGCATGTGTCCCTTCCTCTGTGTTTCATTAGCTCTCTATACTGTCTGTATCTCTCATCAGGGGAAATCATCGTGAGGATAGGGACTGTATCTTGCTGTATTTTCAGTGAACCACGAGAGGGCGCCACAGGACGCCACCATGTCCCTGGTACATTGGATGATAGTTCATAAATTAAAAGAACAGAGAGGTAAATTGCGAAGGTGCAAAGTACAGCAGGGAAAAGGAAGGGAGAAAGAAAGAGACTAGGAAGAAGAGAAGAAAAAAGGAGAGTGGATGTCTGCTTTTAGGGTCTCTTTCTAGCTGCAGACACATGGTCTCCATGTCCCTCATTGCCTTTTCAGTGCTGAAACGCACCAGTGGTTCACCTGGGTCCCGGAGTTCACCTCCGGATGTACCTGTCGCAACAAGAGACACGGGGCCACACACCACTGTATAACTGCTAAGTTCCCGAAGAGCCACACATGCAGATCACAGGCTTCAACATTATTATTAGGAAAGGGAATTAGGAACAGGGAATTAATAGATGGATCGAGACAAATTTATTTAGGGTTCACTACATACAATTTGCCTGCTAATCGCTGTTCTGAATACATCCATCTTAAGCATCTTTATATCTACATTTGTATCTCTCTCATCAGTATCTTAAAATTTAGCTCAGTGGCAATAAGACCTTGCTATTCCAAGTGTGGTCCTCAGACTACCTCCCCCGGCAGCTTTAGAAAAGCAGAACCTCAGGCCCCACCCAAACCTCCTGATTTCAGAGTCTGCATTTTAACAACACCTCCAGATGATTCACATGCACAGCAAGGTGTGAGAAACTCAGCTTGTCTGCATAAGCTTCTAAGTAAAGTAAACGTCTGGAGCCTCTTCTGATGGAGTAGGTGCTGGGAAACCAAACTAGGTGCTGTGAGCAAACAGAATCGATAGAGCCTGGGAGATAAGCAGCTAATATTTAGGGAGAACTCAGCTGTTTACTTTGGGGTCACCTAGACCCAATACAGTTCTAAGTAACAGATGCTCCTTTTCTTCTGGCTCTTTCCATCTTCAAGAACTATAAGGAAATACACTTCAAAAAGGCTGTTATTGTACATTTTATGTATAATTCAATCATCTCCAGGAGAAAAAACAGACTTTAATAAAGGAAGATATTTATATCTTTGATATCATTCAAAAATCCCCAGAGCCCCCCCCCCCACCCCCATTAACGTGGATTCAGATTGCTTCGCAAGTGTTAGGAAAATGAGATGATCCCCACTGATTCCGAGTCCTGTAAATAACAACCAACTGCTCTGAATGGAAGACACTCCTAGAATCTGATACATACAGTCCTAAAAATGCATTCCAAGGTCAGGGCAATAAACTAGGTTGCTCTGCCCAGCACCCTCCATCCTGCGAGTTTCTCAGTTTGAGTGAAACCCATGACTGTCTGGCATGTATGTCCATGCACAGCAGAGACGTGGTTTCGGTTTTAAAGAGGAGGAAATGCAGCCTGGTGAGCTTGTGTCAGTTCTGGAAGAAAACCTATGACCATTTAAAAGGCAGAACACCTGGACCTGATGGGAGAGGGCACTAGGACGTGGCAAGGATTCTTGAAGTCCTGACACGCAAACCTCTTGCTTTACTAAATTATTACACAGGAAGATCTGTGTAGTGCAAGGGCACTTCATTTAGGTTAAATATTAAAAACAGGCCCAACTCTGATATCCTTGAGGTTTCTGGGATGGAGAAGGGTGGGTTGGATGATAGCGTAATTAGATACCTTCATGGTTGACTGAAAAAGAATGCCCCAAAGGAAGTGGATCACATATTCATTCATCAAACACTTACCTTGTTTCTAGTATGTACAGTGGACCTTAATTATTCAGTGTCAGCATGGGGCAAATGGTATGCCAGAACTCTATTTTCAGTTCTATTCTGTTCACCATTTTATTAGTGTTTTGGTTATCATATTTAGAGGTAACAGAAGGCTAAAAGGGATGCTTAATATATTACTGCAATTAATATTCAAACATATCCTGAGAAGCTGGAAGTGATGGCACAAAACCAAAAAAATAAAGATGAACGAGAATAAATATACATGCCCTGCCCTTGGTTTCAATGGCTCAATTAGTCTAATAGCAGGGTTGGAGCAATCTGACTTAAGAATAGTTCACATCAAAGAGCCCAGGAATTTTCTGTTTGACCATCCATTCAATATGAACCAACAGTTGGGTATGATGCCTAAAAGCTGGCGTAACTATAAGCTTCATTTTAAAAAGCACAGTATTCCCAATAATGGAATGAATACTGCAGGAGCATACGGCACTGGTAAAGCCACAAAGTCCTGAGGCAAGGGGACACTGGTGGGCATGCCCAGGGTGGAGCGATGGGGTTAGTGGGAGGTCTGGACCCAAGACAGGTAAGTAACAGCTGAGGCAACTGAAGATGTGTGGCCTGGGGGACAGAAAAAAGCCGGAGCAGAGGTGCAATGCTCAGATCTATAAAGGGCCCTCCGTGGAAGGCAGGAGAGCAGAACTGACCTCCAAATTACATTGATACACAGTTGACCCTTGAACAAAACGGGTTTGAACCGCGCAGGTCCACTTATACGGGGATTTTTATTTCAATAAATACCTGCAGTACTACATCATCTGCAGCTGGCTGAATCTGAGGATGCAGAACGACCTACATGGAACGTCGACCAGGGAGCTCGAGCATCGGGGGCTCCTGGAACCAATCCCCCGCAAATACTGAGCGACGACTATATACAGTAGAAATGAGAAAGTAATTAGAACTGTTAAAATGAGCTGGGCTGCCTCATGAGGTAGGGATCCCCGTGGCATCCCAAGTGTTGAGGCAGAGTTTGGAGACACGAACTGATGGTCCCATGTGGAAGAGAGACACAATCATAGGGATGAGAGGGGGAGAACACGTACAGGGCACCGCTGCACTCCACCTAGCACTAATCAGGGACTGCAGGGGGCGTGGCATACCATGTTAGAGGCGGAGTTGATTAAGGAAGTGAGAGAGAGATCTTCATATTTCACAGGCTTGCCAGCAGGGACCCCCCAGCACATCACCCAGCACCAGGCTCAATGAGCCCACCTAGTGGTGATCCAGGGCACAGCAGCGCTGAAACCTCAGAGGGAAAATCCTACAGAGTCAGAGGTGGAGAGCCCTGGATGCTATCACGCTGTGTAAACAAGCTCTCTCTCCCTCTAGGGTCACCAAAAGCAAGTTCAAGTCTGCACCAGGGTGCAGGACCCTTCAGTCAGTGAAGTGACACATGCCACACAGGGCTGGGAAGGCAGGGATCTGCCATGACCATCTACAGCTGAGATGTTAGTGGAATGAGGACAGGCAGGAGAAAAGAGTCCCTCTCTTTATATTATTAGCACCAAGAATAACAGTTTGGGGGGGCCCTGTTCATCTATAGATTTGGGGGCAATGAATACAGTGACTAAATGTAATGTAATAATTAAAAAAAATTAAATCCACCTGTAAGAATACAGTTGCATTTGGGTGTTCCCTGGCTCAGGGAAGCTCTGAGGGCAACAAACTGACTTGGAGTCACTGTTCTGATCACATCTCCATCTCCTTGATGGAAAGATGCTGGAGGGGACTCTTCAAGACGCACAGCCGCTCTGCTGCCCTTCCTCCACTGAACTCCTCTGCTTGGCATGGAGCTAACCCCGCCCCCCGGTCTCCCTCCTCCCTAAGTCGTGCTCCCTCATCTGCTTCTAACGTCAGCATACTAGAGTGACAGGCTTCCTCAAGCCTGGGTGAAGCTCCTCCTTGGTTCCTGGCTTCTGCCATTATCGTATCTCATCCACGTGACGATTGTGACACCGGGGGGTGTTCCTAGTGGGTTTTGCCACCTCTGGAAAAACAGGGAGATCTGTCCTCTGGGTGGGTCCACCGCATGGGGATGTGGCCCACTTCTGTGTCCGCAGGAGGTCAGGCCTGAGAGAGGAGGGCAGAGGGGCAAGGCCCACAGCTGGGCTGGGCTGTCCCTGGCTCATGTGGGATGTCGCCGCAGCATCTGAGCAGCCAGTGTCCCCTGGCAGCCTGCCCGTGCTGGAACTCCTGGAAAGGCTCAAGGAAAAATAATCACTTGAAAGGATATCCATCTGGACTGAAACCGGTCCCAAATGAATTGTCCAAGAGACGTCGAGTTTGAGTTTTTAAGAAAAGCCGGAAATGCTTTTCTGTCAAGACCTTCCCTGGTTCAATACGTAAGCAAATGCCTTTCTGCTCTCAAGGGCTGTGTGTGCCAGATTAGCTACCCCGGGACACGGGAATCTCTGTTTGCCCACCACTCTGGCTGGAGGCTGGGAACCATAGGTGCTTTCCACGACCCCATAGCAGTTCTCACCCTGCCCCGGAGTGAATTGTTTTAAGGACAGAGGGACTGCTGTGACGAGGTGCAAAGAACTGGCCACAGTAACATGGTTAGAGTTGGGGTTAGGAGACAAGGATCTGTCAATCTTTGACTCTTGATCGAATGTTCTTAGCACAACAGTGAGAAATCTCACTTCAGAAGTCGTTCAGCACTCACTTCCATGGGCATCGTTGGAATATCAGGATAAAACATTATTATTACTGATAGGAAGGTAACATTAATATTCTTACTAGTACCAGTAGGGGGAGGACACAGAGAGTAGTAGAAAGAATAGGCTGGGGTGTAGGTAAAGGACAAGTTCAAAGCCTGGCTTCATCTACAAATAACGAGTGCTGTCGAGGACAGCGGGCACATGGAGAAAAGGGGGCCCTCCTGCACTGCTGGTGGGAATGTAAACTGGTGCAGCCATTGTGGGAAACAGTATGCACGCTTCTCAAAAAACTAAAAATAGAACTACCATATGATCCAACAATCCCATTCCTGGGCATATATCTGAAAAAACTCGCAAAACACTCATTTGGAAAGATATGCGCACCCCAATGTTCATAGCAGCACTATTTACAATAGCCAAGATATGGAAACAACCTAACTGTCCATCAACAGATGAATGGATAAAGAAGATGTGGTATATTTATACAATGGAATACTACTTGGCCCTGAAAAAGAATGAAACTTTGCCATTTGCAGCAACATGGACAGACTGGGGGGGGCATTATGCTAAGTGAGGTAAGACAGAGAAAGAAATACAGAATGATACTGCTTATATGTGGAATCTAAAAATACAACAAACTAGTGAATACAACATAAAAGAAGCAGGCTCACAGATATAGAGAACAAACTGGTGGCTACCAGTGCAAAGGAGAGAGAGGCAATATAGGGGTGGAGGAGGGGGAGGTACAAACTTTTGGGTGTAAGATAGGCTCAAGGATGTCTTGTACAACACGGGAAATAGAGCCAATATTTTGTGGTAACCGTAAATGGAAAGTAACCTTTACAAATTGTATAAAAATTAAAAAAGAAAAAAAAAACTAACAACCCTGGCCTCACTCCTACTGCCTATGGAATCTTTCTCTTTCTTGTAATTTTTATTTTACTCCAAATTATACATGTGTCCAGTTTAGAGAGTAAGCATCTCAACAGTGTGTAATCTTATAGGTAATATCTCTGCTTATAAAATGGGGAGGAATTAGTATGCACAGTGCCTGGCATCGTGCACACACTCAATAAATGCTCACCATCCTAACTGTAACTCAGCAAATGCTTCTTCCTGAATCCCTTGTTTTCACCCACACTGATGGATCACTAATCTCTCCTGGTTCCATGATCAAATCAACACAATACCTTCAAACTCTCAATCCTTTCCAGCATCTGGGTTTTTCCTCACACCTGTGATTTACACAAAAGAAAAAGCCATGGATGTTTGAGAATTTATTTTCTTTCTTCAGCTGGTAGAAGGGATTATAGTTACAATAGCTCCCAATGCACAGGCCCCCATTCACACCCAAAAGCATGAAAGCCACTCCACAGGTACAAGCAGAATCAACAGAAAGGTGAGATGCTAAACTCGAGCTTGGCGTGTCTCTGTAAGGGTTAAGTGTAATGGTTCCTGGTTCCACTCTGCCTGCTCTTCCACAGCACTTAGATGAGTAATTCCCCAAAGGCATGGTGGGGAAATGCAGAATCTTCTTTCCACATCCCACAGGGAAGGCTGCCAGCTGTCTTCTCACACACACTCTCATAAGCTCCGCTACACACCACACAGCAAGGGGCCCGTGGTAGCTGGAGGGGGCTTAGTCAGATTCTCTCAACTACCAGGGTGCTGGGGTTCCAGGAGATTAGATGGCCCAAGTTTACAAACAGAGAACACGAAAATCTCCATCAAGTAAAAAAAATGCCTTTCTGGAACTGAGGCAGTCTGAGACAGTCGTGAGGCATTTGTTGCCCTTGATGTGGGTAGGTAGAAGGAAAGTGGAAGGTTCTGTATAATCTTGAACTAACAGGTCATTCCTCCTGGGAGTTCCATGATGGGGTCCCTTCTGTGGTAGTCTTCCAGTCTCTGGGACACTATACAACTCTACCACCGTCTTGGCAACAAAGGCCCTGAGACCTCCTGGGACCCAGCAAAGCAGGTATGACAGAAGCCACTGGGGCTTTCTTTGTGTAGACTATAGATAGCAACGCTTTTCATACAAGCAACAGCCAGTGTGTTATCATCCCATTGTAAAGACCAGCACACTGAGGCTTAGCGTGTTACGGGACTCCCCTAAGGTTACACGGCTCATAAATGGCAGAAATAAGATGAAAACCTTGACTCATCTAATGCAAACACCCGGGTTCCAGTTCTCGGATTAGGCAGTAGATCTGCTGGTATATAGTGCAGGATTAACCCTACCCAAACAGACGTCTGGCCTTTGTCTTTGGCTACTGGGAGGTCCTGCCTATAGAAGTCTGTCTGTTTGCCTGGGGGCTTTGACCACCAGTCTAAAGTATAATTTATGAGGGGGGCTTTGGGCCCCATGCGATATCAGTGCCAACCTCTGGAGGAATTCAAAGACTAAAGTTACGCACCCAACCTCCGGGAGGAGCTGAGGATAAAAGATCAACCACGTGGGTGGTATGAGACTGAGCTCCAAGAAAATCTCTAGACACCGGGGCTCGGAGGAGCCTCGATGGGTGGCAGTACTGTGTGTGTACTGTCACGCTGCAGGACTGGGAGAAGGTAACGCCCCCCATGACCCCACGAGGAGAGGACACCTGGAAGCCCCGTGTCTGGACCCCTCCAGACCTCTGCCCTATATGCCTCTTCCTTGGTTGATTTTAACCTGTGTCCTTTCTCTGTAGTAAAGTGTGAACGTGAGTACAGCAGCTTTCAGGGAGCTCTGTGCTTCTAGTCAATGGATGAATCTGAGGGTGGTATGGGGGACTCCCCCCACCCCAGAACCTATAAGTGGTGTGAGAAGTGAGGGCAGTCTTGTGGGAACTGTTCTCTAACTTTGTAATTGGCTCATCAACTCCTTCTTATATAGCACATGATGAGTATACACTTAAAATAAATAGATCAAGTAATAAACTAAGCATAATAAATGAAGTTCACCGGGGTTCAGGGAAAAGAATGTAGGACCAAGGACCAGATAAATCCAAATCTCTACATTCCAGAACAGTGGCCTGTGGCCAGGCACATGAATGGAACAGAATGAGGGAGGAAAACACCGCCTGGGACAACCTGATCTGGCTTAGGGTCCCATAGGGAAAGTCTCCCTGTGGCAATTACCCAGTGGCACACACATGTAAGCAGCACTGAGCGTGTCACTTTTCTGCGTACAGAGTTCCAGGTGTTGGAGCAACGGGGGCAACCCATCAGCTACTTGCTGGTGTCTCAATGTTCTCCGTCTGCTGTGTGGAACTGACTTACTAGAAATCTCCCAAGGCCCCGTGGAGGCTGAACAACCCAACAGACCAAATACAGGGCTGGGCTCCATCATCTGGCTCTCCAGAGTTGTTTGGTTTTTTTTTTTTAAACAAATTTATTTATTTTTTTTTATTTTTCGCTGCATTGGGTCTTCATTGCCGCGAGTGCTTTCTCTAGTTGCGGCGAGCAGGGGCTACTCTTCATTGTGGTGAGCGGGCTTCTCATTGCGGTGGCTTCTCTTGTTCTGGGGCACGGGCTCTAGGCACGCGGGCTTCAGTAATGGCGGCTTGTGGGCTCAGCAGTTCTGGCTCTTGGGCTCTAGAGCGCAGGCTCAGCAGCTGTGGCGCATGTGCTTACTTGCTCCACGGCATGTGAGATCTTCCTGGACCAGGGCTCGAACCCGTGTCCCCTGCATCGGCAAGCGGACTCTCAAACCGCTGCGCCACCAGGGAAGCCCCTCTCCGGAGTTTTGAGGAAGTACTTCCTCCAGATCACAGAGGATGCTGTGTGCATGCCTGGGACAGTCCAAGCTGGTTGTGCTGTGTTCCTCAACAGAGAAAGGGACAAAGAAAATGGGGTATATCCATACAATGGACTGTAATTCAGCCTTACCACAGAATGAAATTCTGATACGGACTATAAGCTGGATAAATCTTCACAAAACATTATGCTAAGTGGGAGAAGCCAGACACAAAACGACCAATATTATATGATTCCACTTGTGTGTGGTCCACCTAGAGCAGGCAAATTCACAGAGACAGAAAGTAAACAGAGGTTACCAGGGGCTGGGGGGAGGGGTAATGCGGAGTTACTGTTGAGTGTGTATATAGTTAGTCTGGGATGATGAAAAAGTTCTGGAGCTGGACAGTGGTGATGACTGCACAAAAATGTGAATGTACCTAATGCCACGGAAATATAGACTGAAAAGCGGTTAAAATGGTAAATTTTATGTTATATATATTTTATCTCAATTAAAAAAACTTAAATTACATATCATGATTTTAAAAGTTTGCAAACCAACTGCAGTTTTGTTTTTAAACTTCACAGTGCCCCCTTCCCCCAAAGTTCTGCTTGGAGCTACGTGGATCCCCCCAGATACCTGCTAGAGTTAGCCCGCTTTCCATGGCTGGACGTTGGGGTGTCTCTAAGCTCTTACACTTGTGTGCATTTTCACAATGGGAACTGGGAACCATAAGAAGTTAAGAAGCATCTGGCGAGGGTGTGGAGAAAAGGGAACCCTCCTGCACTGCTGGTGGCAATGTAACTTGGTGCAACCACTAGGGAGAACAGTATGGAGGTTCCTCAAAAAACTAAAAATAGAACTACCATATGAGCCAGCAATCCCACTCCTGGGCATGTATCCGGAAACACTGGAACTTGAAAAGATACATGCACCCCAATGTTCGTTGCAGTACTATTTACAACAGCCAAAACATGGAAACAACCTAAATGTCCATTAACAGATGCATGGATAAACAAGATCTGGTACATATATACAATGGAATATTACTTAGCCATAAAAAAGAACGAAATAATGCCATTTGCAGCAACATGGATAGACCTAGAGATTATCATACTAAGTGAAGTCAGTCAGAAAAAGAAAGACAAATACCATATGATATCACTTATCTGTGGAATCTAAAATGTGACACAGATGAACTTATCTACAAAACAGAAACAGACTCAGACATGGAGAACAGACTTGTGGTTGCCAAGGCGGGTGGGGTGGGGGAGGGATGGATTGGGAGTTTGGGATGAGCAGATGCAAACTATTATATACAGAATGGATAAACAACAAGGTCCTACTGTATAGCACACGGAATTATATTCAATATCCTATGATAAACCATAAGGGAAAAGAATCTGAAAAAGAATGTATATATATGTACAGCTGAATCACTTTGCTGTATACAAAGTAACATAACATTGTAAATCAACTATACTTGAAAAAAAGTTAAGAAACATCCACGGAAGGCAGCACCCCACCCTCAAACTATCCCACCCCTGCCCACTCAACACAGAAGGCTGGCCAACATCACTGCCCTTGTGTTCTCCCCTTGGCTCCATCATCAGGTAATGTCAGTCCCACCTGCTAAATCAGGGGTCAGTAAACTTCGGTGAAGGGCTGCCCGGTAGATATTTTCAGCTCTGCAGGCAGCACAGTCTATCGGAAGGCCTCCACTCTGCTGGCGCAGCATGAAAGGCGCCCTAGATCATCCATAAACAGATGGGTGCAGCTGTGTCCCGTTCCAGCTCAAACACACTTGGCTCAAGGCCTTTGGGTACGTGGATTCCCTCAGCTCTATCTGAACACTCTCCACTCCAGCCACCACCCCTGCACAATGCCCCTTGCTGCTTGTTTTCTAACCCAGAGGTTCTCCTACCCAGACTTCCCAGATGACGTGGAGGCTACCTGTCTGGGGACCATACTTTGAGAACCATGGCTCTAACCTATCTTCGAGGTCTTTTTTTTTTCTTTTCTTTTCTTTTTTTTTGCTGTAGATCTTTTTTTTTTTTTTTTAAGCCTTTTTGAATTTGTTACAATATTGCTTCTGGGTTGGTTTGTTTGTTTTTATGTTTTTGGCCACAAGGCATGTGGGATCTTAGCTCCCCAACCAGGGACAGAACCCACACCCTCTGCATTGGAAGGTGTAGTCTTAACTAGTGGACCGCCAGGGAAGCCCCCCGGTCACTTGTTTTATGTTCTCCCCACCCCAACCCCATGCCCTCTCCTCTGTGCTGCTTAAGACCATGCTTTATCTTATCACATACACACCATCCTCTAACTGTCTGCAATCCCCACCTAGGCTAACACTGCCGCTGGCTCCATGCCTTTGCCCATCACGGCCCCCCTGACTGCGACTTTCTTTTGTAATCATTCCTAACATCTCGACAAAGCCACTCAAGACCACTGCAATGTTGCACAGCCCTTCCTTCTCTCAGGCTCACCAGCACTTACATAATGTGTTCATTGTATGCTATACTTATTTTCATGCCTCTTTCTCATTAGACTGTAAACTCCCTGTGCTGGATACAGACTGAATTTCATAACCCTGTGGGATTCTAGGGCTGCTGTCCTTTCTTTGTCGGTTGACGGTTCTCATCCTGTGTCTGTTGCTGTTCTGTCTCCCTTAGAAGTTGGCTACTAAAAGGCAAAGTGTTTCTGGATCTTCTTCTAAATTTTTGGACGTGATCGTACAGTGTTGGATCAAAAGTGGAACTCATGACAGAGAGACATAAAATACTGTGTATCTGAAAAGCATCTGCCCTTAGAGATTCCATTTCTAGCACGGATTCTCATGTGAGATTATGAACCCCAGATAATTCCCGCAGCAAGAAGTAGAAGCACACCCTAGGAGATGTTTTTAAAGATGTGGGCGACACATCTTTAACCTCTAAAAATCCGCATCCCATTCTCCAAAACTCTGTCCAGACTGTCCTCGCATTAATCCCAAGGAAAGGCTGCTGACTGTCTTTGGATGTACTGGAAGGAATACGTATTTACAAAGACAGCAATTTTACTGAAACCAGCCTAAATCAAGCATAGAAAGAGAGATGAGCTTATAAAGATCAGCCGGGATAAGAATTCTCTCTGAAATAAATGTTTGTTTTAAAACCGGGGGTATGACTCATACTCGCTGAATGGGTGGCTGAGTTCTGACCCTCAAAAGATGAATGGTTCATTTTGAAAAGCAGAGCAAGTGGGAAACCTACACTCTACCTCTATTGTTTTCTCCAGAGGGAGGCTGCGCAGTGGAGCCCAAGATGCCCCGAGTCCTTTCCAATCACCAGCAAAACGGACAATGGGATGACTTGCTCCCTGCAGCTGTTTTCAATCAAAACGCTGAGTTAATTACCACGGCCCCTCCCGGGGCTCACAGGCAGCCCAGCACGAAGCTGGTGGAACATTAAGGACGCTGAATGAGCTGCCAGAAATTTGGCTGCCAAATTACCCCTCCTCACCTTGGCTCGGCACCATTAACTTAATCAGGTATTCATTCAATAAGAACATTTTACACTCTCCCTGGAAGGCTGCCGCTGCCCTCCGAATGTGGCACACTGTCAAGCAGACAGCACTCAGCAGGAAATGTCAGGGACGGTTTTAGCTTCTTTGATTTAATTTCGGGTCTGGGAAGAAGGGAATCCCCCGCTCCAGGCAGGACTTCTTGCCTACGCCATGAAGGGAGGCTATGATGAAGAGCTGGTCAAAGACTAAGGAGACAGGCTTTGCTTATTCTGTACACTTAAGAGACAGCCCACGCTTTACGCCATAGCTCTTACTGCTGGGCAATCCACAGATGGTTGGCTTTGATGTCACAGGGACCTGGGAGAGACTCGTGGCTTTTGGCATTTGGTGATTGGTGACTTCAGGGGAGGTATTCAACTTTCTAATCTTCAGTTTCCTCTTTAAGAAAACAGAGATAATAATAAGCTCTATTTCATGGGATTCTTAGGGAACAGCATGCAACAATGCATCGCCCAGCACGCAGGCTGGAGAACCTCATAGAAAGCTGCCCCGGCAATGAACCGCTTCCAGGCATCAAATGACCTCCCCTTAAGGTGGCTGAGGGCACAGGAGTGGGATTCTAGTTGCCAGAGTTGGAATCCTGGCTCCTTCGCCCACCGGCCGTGCCTCAGTTTCCCTATCTCTATAGTGAGAATACTACCAGTACTCAGCCCATGTAGGCTTGTTGGGAGTTCACACCTTCAAAGAACATAGACCAGGGCCTGGCCCACCGCACGACCTATACATATTGGCCACTGACGTTACAATTCCCTCCTGAGAAGGGCCCTCCCTCCCCGCTTCCTTCACTTGGGTCATATTTTCACCTGTATGGAAAACACACACTTGGAAGACCCTGCGACTCCAAGCAGCTCCCTGACCCATCACAAAACAAGCAGCGCCTTAGTGGATATTAGTACCTGTGTAATCAGCAGTGAATGTGTATATGGCATTTTCAGGGAGGCAACTCTCTATGGGCCTTCCTTGTTGCTGCATATCTTGTAAGTAGAGGCACTGACTCTTTGTTCTAGGCTTTTTTCTTTCAATTGAAGTATAGCTAAGTTACAGTATTTGTGTTCGTTTCAGGTGTACAGCATAGTGATTCTGCTTTTTTGCAGATAATATTCCATTATAGGTTATTATAAGATATTGGGTATAATTCCCTGTGCTATACAGTAAATCCTTGTTGTTTATCTATTTTATGTATAGTGGTTTGTATCTGTTAATTCCATACTCCTAATTTGTCCACCCCCCCTTCCTGGATTATTTTTTTAAGGATGTTTGTATAGGTTCTAGCCTTAGAAGATCTCTTCCTCCAGAGCTAAGGGGCAGGTTTGTTTGCTGCCCAGTATAATAAATATAATAACTGCCTCTGAGGTTAAAAAAAAAACAAAAAACAAAAAACCACGTACTTGCCTCCCTTGAGTTCTTTCCTGGGTTACTTCATGCAACACACGTGCCACTTAACTGTAGTGAAGACGCTGGGTACAACAGTCTCTAAAAGGTTCCTTGCTTCACCTCCGCTAACGAGGAATTTCAAGTCTCAGCAGCTCAGAAAGTTTACTAAGTCTCTAAAACTTCTTCTAGAAAATAATCCATACTAGTGCATTGGTATTTTTTCCCCCTAACTGGACTAAAGCCTTGCCTGCAGAACAAATGATCAATCACATCTACATTCCAAAATAAAATTCACATGCACTCATGTTTTAAATTTGGAGGTGTTCGTATTATCTGTTGTGTCTTCCTGCAGTATCAGTAGAAGCCTTCTGGTTTATTTGAACGTGGAGCACGGTACCCATTTTAGACACAATTACTCATCACAAATTAAATCAGTCCTTTTTCTATTTAACCTCTCTGGAATACCCATGCCCTCATGAGCATCTCTGCAACATTATAAACGCACAAAAAATGGCCAGTTATTTTATTTAAGACCCTAATAGCAAATGAAAGGCAACACATAATGCTGCGGGAGGCTGCAGGCATCGAATGACTGTAATCTATAACAGGCAATAAAATGTTTAATGGACAGACAGAAATGCAAAAAAGTAAGTCGGTGCCCTGTTGACCACAAAGCTCATTTTCTTCACTAGCACCGTGGCCTCGAAAGATAGTTCCCCTCTCTGAGCCTCCGTCTCCTCGTCTCCTCATCTATAACACGTGAACGATGATGATAATGTTTTCAAAAGACTGCTGTGCGATGAAAGAAGACGATGCATGGGGAGAAGTGCAACGTCTCTCACAAAAAATCCGAATACGTTCTTTTTCCTGAACGTCAGCTCCAACTGCCTGTCAGGAATCTTCAAACTTCCCCTTATCACCCCTCTCAAACCAGCATCTACGCTCTGCTTCCACACTGGGGCCATTGTTTTGCACCATCTTCCCAGGTCTAAAGCAGCATTGATTCTGATGACTCCTTACCACTTAACCACTTACCACTCCCCTAGAGGTATCGATCTTTCTTCAAAATGTCTCAACCATTAGGGAAAAAAGTCACACCTGTCCCTTTTTTTTCCCCATCCCCCCACAGAGTAAGGAATTTGGCCTTTGTTCCCGATGCCCAAAAAGGACTAGACTTTACCTTTGGCTTCTGGGAGATAATCTATGTCATACTTAATAGGAGAGTATAGGGTGGGGGGCCTTGAATCACAGCAAGTGACTTAACCCAGGGCTCTGCATCCTCATTTTAAAATGATAATAATAACAGTATCTACCCTGCAGGGTTATGGTGACTATTAAATGAGATTAAGTATATTAAGCGCTTAGTGCAGTGCCCAAGCACAGGGTATGCATGCAATACGTTAGCTAAGAAATGTTACTCGTATTCAGTAGGAACTATATCCATAGTAACCTCTTTTCCTTTAGAATTATGAGAAGATGATGGAAATGGTCAGAATACTCTGAGAATTCTGTCAACATATTCAGTATTTGCCTTATTTGCCACAAAGCATTTTCATTTTGAGTTTTGCTGGTGTTCTTCTTCTAGGAAATCTATTATTTTTCCCGATTGATTTTTTTTTTTTATCGTTCTGCTTCAGACTGAAGTATGTAGGATCAATACACTTCCCTTACAATGTAATTCCAACAGAGTGAAGGGAAACTAGGCCTCATTTCAGTGTTTTCAGCTCCTATCCATCAGCACTCCCTGATTTCACGATGTGGGCTACAGACAGTCCCAGCTGTGTGCTGAGGACCCCACTACATTGCTGGTCTCTCATGGAGTGTACTTTAGATTGGGAAATGGGAAAAAAAGAAAGGCTTTTATTTCACTCTGAGATAATTTCTTAAAATAAGTTAGGCTTTTCCTAAAACTAGTAAAAATATAAATAAAAGAGGCTCCCATTAGAAATGTCTTAGTGTTAAGTAGAAAAAATGCACCCCTTTGATTTTCAGACATATGATCTCCCTGTCTGATACACTCATTTTTTTCATAAGAACATGTCTCAAAAATTGGGATCTTTCTCTGCTCTGTAGGTTTGAAAAATCTATAGTTTGCTTCCCTTTTGCTCTGGTTACCTCATGGGGTGGTGGGAAGCCTGGTGAAAGCCAGCAGGAAAGCAGCCAATGAGTCGATTAATAATGTTTCCAAGGTAAATGATACGATGAACCCATCATAAACCTAGTTAGTAAAATATACAAAGTGTCAGCTCCTGAGAACTTCACAGAAAGCTCTCAACAGGCAGTCAGAAAGGGAGCAGCCTGGGAGGCTTCCCCAAGCCGCAAACAGTCAGGTAGGAGTTAACGCTTTGGTCGGATGGGTTTTGTTTTCTGTTTCACAGCTGATTTGAAATTTTCCTCAAGGACAGTGTGGAAGATGTTTAAGTAAATGCATGGATTTACAAGCTTACTCACACTGACTGCCAGGACCACTTCGTGGTGAACGCTCAGGATGGTGGGAGATCTTTAGGTGACCATAAATGACCATAGCCAGACACATCCCGAAGACTGGCTTTGTGGTTCAACAGAAGCATGATGGGAAAGTTACAGTCAGATTCAGTAACAGAGGAGGGCGGTAGGTGTGCCTAGCTGTGGGGATCTAAGAAAATATACCCCTCAAAAGGGATTATTTTAACAAGGCAGAAAACAATTTCCCTGACAGAAACGTGGCAGGGAAAAGAGCTCAGAGAACGGGGAGAGCTGTTGCGGGGGGTGGGGGGGGGGGGGGTGGGCAGCTTTAGAATGTTGTGAAAGTCTCATTAAAAACAACCACAAACACGCTTGGCCATTATCCAAATGAGTGAAAAATAGCTTTGTCGATGAGAAAAAAGAAATTAAAACTGTTCTAAGCATTACGTTTCTAGATCACAATTGTACATGAATACATTACAGTGAGGGCTCCCTGAGCCAGTTATCAGAGACACTTGTGACTCTAAAAATACACATTCCCTGTCGTTGTCCAAGACTCAGCAGATCCGTGCTGGGACCCAAGAATCTATATTTTTTAAAACTCCTCTGGTGATTCTGACCAGCAGCTAAGTTTGGGAACCTACTACACCAGACGCACTGGCAGCATGTGAGAAACATCTGGGGACATTTTTAAAAAATCCTGCCGGTCAGGCTACATCCCAAGCCCACCATGTCATAAAGCCTAGGGTGGGACCAGGCATCCGAAGTTTCCTCCTAGGTTGAGAATCACCCCTTAGACCCTAAGTTCACATTCATTAACATACCCGCCACCCCGGTACCTGACATACAGCAGGGCCTCCACCATAAAGCCAGACGCATGCCGTTTCTAAAGCCTACAGACGTTCCAACTATAGAAAAACACAAATGAAATGCTGAGTTCCAGAACAACCTATGAATGTACTGAGCTCCAAATTTATTTGTCAGCCTATATGGAATTTGCTTTTATTAAACCATGCTTTTCCCAGAAAACAAAATCTAGGGTTTTTGGGGTTTTTTTGAGATGTTTACAGGATAATTTCCTATGATTTTGGGGGGCAGAGCGCTGCAAGAAGCCTTGAGTTGCTCAAAGGCCAGCCTCTAGGTCAAGAGGAAAGCCTGGCTGGCTGGGGCCTGACGTTGTCTGGCCTGTGACACGGATAAGAAATACTCATCCACGTCAGGCCCCCAGTTCTGATAAGCAGGACGCTCCGTGTTGCTCAGCTTACATCTTACAGTCAGGAGCACAGACAGCCTCCATTGCCACACCCTGCCAGCTGCACGCCCCTCTGTCCTGTAACACATCTGACTTCAGCGCACCCTGAGTCTCCAACTCCCCTTGCGCACGGCTTTCCTCCTTCTCCCTCCCTTCAGCAAAGACCTCTTGTTGTGTATAGCGTCACTGCCTCTAACTGGCTGCATAAAAGAGAGGGCAGGTCCACAGCTTTTTCCCTTGGCCTGATCCAGGCTTGCTTCAGGTGGCTGAGAGCAGAATCCAGCCCACTTTGCTGTCCACGGATGCCACTGTCCTTCTACATGACCTTGACACGAAGTCCCTGTATCAGGGCACCAAGCAGTGGTAATTCAACCGCACGGACAACCGCAGTGGTGCTTCGCTGCCGCCTTCCACACTCCTCAGCGCTAGGAACACCTACTCTTAGTGACAGGTGACGCATCTGCTGCTCTCCTAGCAGCCTCTTCTAAGTTCAGAAACAAAAAAGAGCAGTTTCAACCCTGATGCATGAGCTTGGTGGCAAAGAGGAGCCTCAGCTGATGAGAAGGGCATGGCTTTTCCCTCTCTGCTCCATGAGTCCTCACCCACCTTTAGACTGACCACTAGAGCTACCCCCTCTTGCCTTCTCCTGTGACTATAAGCACCACAAGCTCCAAACACCACTCCTTAGAAACAGCAGATGAACGGCTGACCTTGGCTGTGCCACTGATCAGGCTCACTCCTTCCTTGGGACCCCCCCGCCCCGTCTCTCCTTCCTGAGAGCTCTGACCATCACCACGCCAAAATAACTAACAGGCACGCTGCCTCGAAACCTCGTGCTTACATCTATGCCACTTAGAGCAAATAAAGCAAATGGCTAGATTTCTTATCTCTGGACACACGGAGACACCCAAGAAGTGATTCCCCTCCTCCTTTTTTTTTTTCTTTCTTAGCGGTACGCGGGCCTCTCACTGTTGTGGCCTCTCCCGTTGCGGAGCACAGGCTCCGGACGCGCAGGCTCAGCGGCCATGGCTCACGGGCCCAGCCGCTCCGCGGCACGTGGGATCCTCCCGGACCGGGGCACGAACCCGCGTCCCCTGCATCGGCAGGCGGACTCTCAACCACTGCGCCACCAGGGAAGCCCTCCCCTCCTCCTCTTTTGTTTCTTGCCCACAGTGCCCACTCTTTGGACAAAAGAATCGGGGACCAATCCATGACCAAATGCACAGGTCATGGACTTTTTTACCTCTTCCTTCCTCATCCTCTTGACTTAGAAGTTTCAACATATATGTTTTTCTGACCTAAATTGGCCTTCAGTGGAAAAAAAGGTTCCACTGTTCTCTCTCACTGAGTTTCAAAGCTAAGGTGAACCGAAACAGGGCTGTATTTAATTCCCAGCATCATCTCTTTGCTGTTGGCAGTGTTCTGGGAATGGTGATATATTTTGCCCTTCAATGAATACTTTTTTTAGACTCTGCAGTCAAGGCCCAGATAATTGTTGGTAAAGCGCTTTTCAATTTTCCTTGGCAGGGAGGTGGATTACATAACAAGGCCTCAGTTTCTCATTTTGTAAACTACCGAGAACAGTGTGAACTGTTCTAAAACTAAAGAATCATCATGAGACCAAGAAAGCTGCTTGCCATTCTTTGGGGGAAAGCACATCACTTATGCAGATTACCCTAGATTATCTGATTTTTTTAAATCCTAGCATACTAACTATGTACAAACTTCTTTTGAAGCAGGTTTCTCTTCTAACAGTCGCTCAAAGACAGCAAGCTGGTTTTTAAATTAAGTATTTGTCAAACATTTTGGAGAAGATAAATTTAAGGAAACAAAATTGACAGTATTCAGGAAGCACACTAAAAAAAATATATATATATATGCATTTAGTGTTGATATTCCGGAGGTCTAGATTCAGAGAGCAGGAATCACGGAATCAACAAATATAAAGGGCTGTGTGCGACTGTGAAATGGGGTATAATACCGTCTCTCTTTATTTTTTTCATCAGCATCCTTAAATGCTAGTTTCAGCCTAAAGCCAAGAAACCCAAATCAATATGGAATTTATACAAATTCCACATAGGTGTATATTTTTTTATAGTTATTCCATTTATACACTTATCTTATAGGTGGCAAAACTGACACCCAGAGACATCATGGGTATTACCAAGGTCATATAACCTTGTTGTGTTTTTTTTTTTTAAAAGAAGATGTTGGTGGTAGGAGTTTATTAATTTATTTATTTTGGGCTGTGTTGGGTCTTTGTTTCTGTGCAAGGGCTTTCTCTAGTTGCGGCGAGCGGAGGCCTCTCTTTATAGCGGTGCGCAGGCCTCTCACTATCGCGGCCTCTCTTGTTGCGGAGCACAGGCTCCAGACGCGCAGGCTCAGTAGTTGTGGCTCACGGGCTCAGCCGCTCCGCGGCATGTGGGATCCTCCCAGACCGGGGCTCCAACCCGTGTCCCCTGCATCGGCAGGTGGATTCTCCACCACTGTGCCACCAGGGAAGGCCCCCTTGTTGTGTGTTTTAATGAAATGCAGAATCAGGACAAGAATTCAGTCCCTCCAACTCCTACCCCATTACACTTTTCCCTCCACGCCCATCTCCCTATGCAGGAGGTTCCCGGGGTCTAGGCCAAAGGAGCAACGGTGAGTGTGGAAGAGAGGTGAGAAGAATAGGAAGGCTTAGTGATTGACTGAATTAAGCCAAAGGAATCCAGAGCGCTCAAGTGGGAATAAGAAGGGCACAATGCTATCGGATGAATGAAACAGGAAGGATGTTACTCTGGAGAAGGAGAGGAGCATGAGTTTAAGACTCATTCAGTGTCACATGGCTCTCTGCCCGCCAAGACTCACTGCAGGGACAGGATTTCAGAAGTAGTGCTAATTAACAGCCCAAGAGGGAAGCTGAGGCTGACAGAGATACACCAAGGAGGACAGTAAAAAAGGAAGGAGGGCTTCCCTGGTGGCGCAGTGGTTGAGAGTCTGCCTGCCGATGCAGGGGACGCGGGTTCGTGCCCTGGTCCGGGAAGATCCCACATGCCGCGGAGCGGCTGGGCCCGTGAGCCATGGCCGCTGAGCCTGCGCGTCCGGAGCCTGTGCTCCGCAACGGGAGAGGCCACAACAGTGAGAGGTCTGCGAACCGCAAAAAATAAAAAAAAAAAGGAAGGAGAGCAAACACCTTCTTGACCACTTCTCCTCAACAGAGGAAAGTGGTCAAGAAGGTGGAAGATAACTAAGACATTAACTCTATTAAATGGAGCTGAGAAATTGAGTAAGACGAACTAAGAAAGGCCACTGGTTAGACCAGTGGTTCTCGGTCCATGCTGAACATTAGAAGCACTGGTGAGCTTCTAAAAGATACTGACTCAGAATCCGGGTTAATGACCATTGGATTAAACTGCATGACCACAGATGACTTCAAAAAGAACTGTTTTATAGTCCTACTTTAAAGGAGGAGAATGGATATATGTACTAGGAGACATCTTGAATGTGTTCTCCAGGTCCTGTATTTAATGGCTACATTTGCATCATTGATTATCTTATTTTAAATTTATGTATGTCAATGGGAAATAATGTCCTTGAGTAACATATTCAGCATTTGGAAACCTCATGCCTGGGATTATACTGGCTGAGCCTCCCACATCATCAGGCAAGTGCTTGAATAAACAGATGGGCTTTGTACAAGTGCCCTGAGAGCCAGGGAACACGATTAGGTTTCAATTCAAGGGAAGTAAACCTCTTGGAAAATACTGTTCGTGTGGTTTGCTCCCTCTTCAACGGATTTTTAAGCCTCGGGCTCATTCATGGGAGCCCTTGAGCCAATCTCAAACTCCTAGGATGGTAAACTCGGTGAGAGGTAACGCAAATCGTTATTAGTAACATGATCGCGCGGGTTTACATTTGAAGAGAGACAGTGGAGGACCACACCCTCCCTGCTCCACACACACAGGCACACGCAGTCCTGTCTCCATCATCCCAACACATCACCGGAGTCCTTCCCTAAAGTCGAAAGCTGCATTCTAGAATAGCCCTGTCCATTTGTGATGGACCAACCCACCAACGTAAGAGGTTTGAATCCAGCATGTGAGAATGTCTTTACCTATTCTAAGATAAATGACTCCCAGGGACCAGGCTGCATGTAGCTAGCAGCTTCTTCAATGTTGTTGTACATTTACAACAGGCATTTATTTTAGGTCATTAAAATGATCAATAGTTGATATTTCTCTGGGCCCCTATGGAAAGCGAGTAGTGTAATACCCAAAGCCACGAAGCATCCGAGAGGCAAGAAAAGTTAGGAAGATGGCTCTGTACAGGGACATTAACTTCATAGCCAATAGGGTACTAGTGATGATTATAAAATCCGGAGTAATGTGGGGGAAAAAGAGAGGAGATAGAACTTAATGTTTCACTCAAGTTCTGCTCTGAAACAGGACACAAAAAGGATACCGCACCATTTGGTATTAATTATTTTGGTTCATTCACATGGATAATTATTTCTACAGCATTTAAGATCTCTTTAAAACAAACGTAGTTTGCACATACACACCCACCTTTTAAATTAAGCCTTTTAACCCCTTTTCCAGAGCCTTGAGGAAATTGCTGATGGATTGTCTCAAGGGCAGCACTCTGGGAGTAAATGTGGATTGTAGGCTAAAAAATGTAACTGGCCCCTAAAACTTGTATAAACAAATTAACGAAAAGGACATTACAGCATTGAGGGTATAAACAAGACAACTCTTGACTTTAACTTGTAGATTTGTTTTTAATGTTCAAGAATAAATTTTACTCCCAGAAGATTCCACTGTTCTCTCTCTTCCCAAATTTCTCCTCCTCCGTTCCTCCTGTTGTCTTAATGTCAGACCCACAATTCAGTTGCCCAGTTTGAACTCATTGCATGAATCCTTATATTGGAATTTCCTGTGAGGCCATACTTGAGTGAGGAACTTCTGAGCCTAAAGGATCAATGTTTCTGGACTCCTAGGAATCATTCACTTAAAGTGTTTCCTTACTGACGCTGTGTGCCCACAGCGATAAGAAAGCAGTATCTGGGCTTCCCTGGGGGCGCCCAGAGTCCACCTGCCGATGCACTGGACACGGGTTCGTGCCCTGGTCCGGGAAGATCCCACATGCCGCGGAGCGGCTGGGCCCGTGAGCCATGGCCGCTGAGCCTGCGCGTCCAGAGCCTGTGCTCCGCAACGGGAGAGGCCACAACAGTGAGAGGCCCGCGTACCGCAAAACAAAACAAAAAACAAACAAAAAAAGGCAGTATCACATTGCATAATTACCTGGTGAATTTGGGCGACTCTAGAAAATTCAATGGCTTCCTTTACCCTGCACCTTCCTGGTCTGACTTGTGGATGCCCTTAGGTTCCCTGTAATAAGCTGGCCAAGTCAGACTTCCTGCAGACTTTCAGTACCTCGTGCCCTGCAGAACTGCTGAAGCTTGCTTCAAACCAATGCACAAACTGAAGGCAACGGAGGCCGTTCTTGCCCAGCCGCACCCCATCATTAATCAGCTTGCGATGGAGAAACAGCGCAACTAGATCTCCTGAGTGGACAGGATCCGAGGCCCGGCTCTCAAAACTATTTGTAAACATCTGGAGCATTACGCCCCTCAAGCAAGAAGCTAGCTCTAGTCTGGGCACTTCAGACAAAGGATAGTGCTGCCATCGGGAGACATTCCCGGGAAGTCACTCAAGTGTCCACCTGTTAGCCCTGTCTTCACAGGCTCACACTCTCTCATCCTGGTCCTGGTTCCCACCCTCCCCTCCCACTGCCTTGGCCTCCATCACCACCACCATCATCACTTCACTCCTGCCTGGTCCCTCTCCTATTATCACCTTTCCCCTCTGGAGTGAAACAGAAGGACACTTTCCTTGCCTCTTCCTGCCAGCAGCATCTTGGAGATGCTGCTGTCTTTTTTTTTTTTTTTTTTAAATGGAGGGTGATGTTGGATAGAGAAACATGTCTGAAGCCTATGCAGTTAAACTAAGATTTCAGATCACTTTTGTGTCAGGATATAACGTGAAAATCTTACTCTCACTCATACTATACAAGGTTCTCTACTCATATAGATATTATACTCAGTTTATGGCCAGGCTTAAATCCTAGCACTTAATTTCATCCCCTATTCATTCACTAACAAGCCTTTATTGAGTGTCTACAATGTATTAACAAGAAGCAGGAATAATAGCTAATATGTATAAAGCACTTACTACACGCTAGTGTTTTATATGGAAAGTCTCATGTAAGGTAAGCACTCCCCTAGTTGTCATAACATTTGATTAAATGAGATGGTTTGTAGGTACAAGTACACAGCTATATAACATATATGTGTGTAATTCCTTTGTAACTGTTCTCTCCCCCATTTCCGTCCCGCCCCTGCCTATTTTTCTCATCACGCTTACTACATTATTTCATCCTTAACAGAGTTTTTCTGGAAAAATGGATGCTTATTGGATGTCGGCTGGCCATTCAGCTTCAGGACTACGAGAGGAAAGACACAGAAAACCTCAAGACTCTAAGATCCCTGAGGGCAAGCAGATGTCTCTCTTTTCCCCAACCCCAACACCCTGGCAGAGTGCCTGACACATACTCGATAGGCACACGCTAAATATCTGTTACACAAATCAATTCCATGATGTGCTAAGTATCACGTCTCATCATAATCCTGAGCATTTAATAATATTTGCTGACTGGGCTATTCTGGTGCCCCACGTGCCACTGAAAGATGCGAAACAAAATTCGGGGTCAATTCAAGGTTCCACAATGAGTAAATAAAGTTTGAAATGGGACTTAAGCCAGGGTTTAGCAAAAATTGATGCTCTTTGATGTGAATTGATCTATTCAACACGGTCAGTCTAACCACAGAAGAAGGCAAAGTTTCTCCTCCACACAGAGACTTGAGTTCTTTCTGAGATTTTTAAAGTGGAGCAAAACCAGTGGGTACGTTTCCACCTCCACCATTTAAAACTAGCTCTTTTTCACTGCATTCTCGAAGTTTACCCATTTTTCCCTCCTCTTAGCCACTCCTTTCTCCATTCTAGTTTGTTTATTGGATTCACTTGGGGTGGGGAGTGGAGGCAGGAGTTTGTAAACTTTTCATTTCTCCCCAGGCAAAGGGTGACACGATGTAATTGGGGGGCCTGCTGAGATAAGTACCAGAACAAGAGTTAACGGATAAATATTAGGGTCATGACATCTGGTGAAATCTCTCTATTAAGTGACTGTGAAATACAGTAACAACCTGACGTGGCCACGTCAGTGGGAGTTTCTCGGGGCATCTGCGTCAAGCAGGCCCTAGAAATCATTTTGATTATGAGACAACACATTTGGCAGCAGGAGACGGCTTTAATTTCTAAGCTTAGAGCTTAAAACTGTTCAGTTTACTAAATCCACCATCTAGAGTCTCTTAAAGGTGGATCTCGAATGATGACTGAAGACCTCCTGGTATTTTAATTACACTCAACACACTGGCCCTTGGGCAGCTGATAAAACTGAAGTCAGACAATCAGAAGTACCTTATTTACAAAAAATAACTCCCCAAGTTGAATTCCTTGTATTTGATGAAGTCGGGGGAGGGGCGGCACCATTTTTGAAATGATTTCATGCCAAAGTTCTGGATATCTTTAGGTTGTAAGACAAAGGCATGGTTATCCCCCAATAGCCCAACAAAAAGTGTGGCACTGCATGAATATCACGCTGTTCATGAGTATTATCTTCTACTTACAGTCCACTATTCATTAGAAAGTGATCCATTCACTGAGATCATTCAACGAACACTGTATGGACTGGGAAGAATAGGGTCATGGGATATGAAGTAGAATATGACCTGGTGCCTTGTCTCCTTCAAAGAGCTTCCCATCAGGAAGTGGGGACAGAGGGCATGACTGATGATTACTGCCCGAATCTTCCCAGCACGATGGTGCGAAGCTAGGGGTGTGTGTGTTGTGGATCGAAAACACAGGTGTGTCGTAAATCAGCACTGAGGTTTTTTTGTTTTTTTTTGCGGTACGCGGGCCTCTCACTGTTGTGGCCTCTCCCGTTGCGGAGCACAGGCTCCGGACGCGCAGGCTCAGCGGCCATGGCTCACGGGCCCAGCCGCTCCGCGGCATGTGGGATCTTCCCAGACCAGGGCACGAGCCCGTGTCCCCTGCATTGGCAGGGGGACTCTCAACCACTGCGCCACCAGGGAAGTCCAGCATGGAGTTTTTAAAAACAGTATAACAAGGAGGGCTAACACTGCACTTACTGGTTTTCAAAGTGCTCATTCTTCCTTCTGCTTTATACTAGAGAAACATCAAAATGACATTACAGGGGCTTAACCTCCCTAGATCTGTTACTGGAAGAAAATTACAACATAATTAGAAAACCTCTGACAAAGTATTTTATTTCTCATCGGTTTTCCAATTCTAATCAATTCATAGCGCTGACTACAGTCAAAGAGTACATTCAAACTTGCAAACTGTTTACAAGCAGCGTTTAGGTAAGACAATGGAAATCCTACTGCATCCAAAAAACCTGAAATGATCTCATATTTAATAATTACCCTTTCTTTTCCTTCCCTTCCTCCTGCTGGAGAAACTTCCTGCTGCTTCTCTACACTGGTGTAGAATTACTTCTGTCTGAGTCTAGATATTAATCATCTCCACTTACATACTTGCCTGTGATGGGTCCATTCAGAGTCCCCCGTGTGCACCATCCCCACCTACACCAAAGTGAAAAAAAATTATTGTCCGCTTATTTCTTTGTTCCCCTGACTTACAACTCATTCTGACCTCTTCTCAGCATCAGGGATTATGTGTATTTCTGTAGCTAAATCTTGGTCAGACCAATAGCAACATTAAAAAAAAACAAAAAAACTCAGATGTCTACCTTTTATTCCCTATTGATATGGAAAGGGGACCTTTGTGGTGAGTTTTCATGACATGTCTGCCTGTTAAAAACACTAGCATCGACATATATACACTACTGAATGTAAAATAGTTAGCTAGTGGGAAGCAGCAGCATAGCACAGGGAGATCAGCTCGGTGCTTTGTGATGACCTGCGGGGTGGGATAGGGAGGTGGGAGAGAGGCTCCAGAGAGAGGGGATATGGGGACGTATGTATACATATGGCTGATTCACTTTGGTATACGACAGGAACTAACACAGTATTGTGAAGCAATTACACTTCAATAAAGATCTATTAAAAAAAAAACCCAACAACAGCAGCAATAATGACAATTCTACCACCACCTCCACCTGCCTGACCACATGTCTTCCTGGAGGCTAGCCAGATACTGGCAGTTTCCTAGGAAACCACATTATACCACACAGCAATACCACATCAATTCAGAACCCTCCACCTAGCTCAACTCGGGCTCTGGCATGACCTCTTTGCTATAATCAGGAGCACACACGGACTTAGAATGTAACAAAAGCAACTCCTGGATGTTGTGGGTTGATCAAGAATCTCAGAGACACTTAAAAATATAAATGCACTGAATAAAACAGACCCAAACCTCCAAGCATCCCACGTGTAATATAGTCACAAACATCCTGTGGAGGTTCTGGCTCAGAATAGAAGAGTCCTGGTTTTAATTAGCTACTAAAATGGAGGACTGACTTTAAAAAGTACAAACGTGTGATTTCTTTTTTCGCTTTGACTTTCAAGAATGATCTTACGCATTCAGTCCAAACCAGAGAGTTGTAACTCTTAGTGACTTTCTCTCTCAGTTATCCTGGGGGAGTCTTCCTGCCCTCCTCGGCCGCCATGCCTGTTTTAACAGACAAGCCATGTAGCATAACACAACAGTGCTGCGAATGTTAGTAACCTTAGCAGGTGCACGCAACTCTCATGGAAAGCACACATTTCCTTGTCACTATTAATCATGTGAAGTGTTGACAGTGTGGGATAACATCGTGTATGTTGACCCTGGGGAGGGAGGTCGGGGGAGAGATGGGGCAGCTCTAAATTGCTGAGTGACTGTGTTTATAGACATCGCACCTTGCAGGAAAGATTTCGTTTCTGATGCACAAATCAACCGAAGGATGCTGATCTAGGCCTGAAAACACAATCTCAGGTCTAAAAAAATGGGGCAAGGCCAATGAAGGTATATGGTTCAAGTTGCCTGATTTTATACACTTGGTATACACTAAAATTTGACTGCATAGGTCAAATTTTCCCAGAAATGTGAAATCATGCCCTTCTGAGCTCAAAACTTGTGGCTAATCATCGCTCGTCCCAATATCCATTCTCCTCACTTTTCTTAGAAGTAGAAACCTTGATTCTGAATGGACATCTCTCTGCCCAGCTGAAAGGCTTATCTTCATCATCCCTTGCAGCTAGGTGTACTGAGACTCAATTCTAGCTGACATGAAGTCAACAAAAATGTGCTATGATACCTCTTGCAAGTATCTTTGAAAAAGGTGGCCTTTCTTTTCCTTTCCTTCTTCCTGGAATGCTAATGTAAAGGCTGGAGCTTAAGCAGCCATTTTGTACATGAGAGATACACAAAGGATGGCAAAACAGAAAAGATAGGATTGGGTCCCTGTGCCTGGTTAGCTGCCATATCTGTCCTGGAATCCTACCTCCCAACCCCTTTTATGTGAGAGAAAAATAAATGTCTAATATTCTTAGCCTTTGTGTATGTGTGTTGGGGGGATGGCATGGAACTGCACCTAATCCTGTTACAAATAGACCTTAGAGGTCATAATAGACTTCATTTTACAAGTAAGGAAACTAATGATTAAAGATCAACATTGATAAATGTCTCAATCAGGGAAGCAGTGTTGGCAAATTAATTACACTTCTGTTTAATCTTCTACTTCTAAAGATAGATGATGGAAGTTCTATTTTATATGCCCATCAGTATCTGTTAAATGAGAGTAGTTTTACATTTCACATGTATCTGAATTTCTGAACCTCCAAGGTTTTCCAACTGGCACATCTAATCCCAAATCACACATACTCAAGGAATAAGATATTAAACAATACAAAATGTAAAGAGAGGGCTTCCCTGGTGGCGCAGTGGTTAAGAATCCGCCTGCCAATGCAGGGGACACGGGTTTGAGCCCTGGTCTGGGAAGATCCCACATGCCGCGGTGCAACTAGGCCCGTGTGCCACAACTACTGAGCCTGCGCACAATTACTGAGCCCGCCTGCCACAACTACTGAAGCCCGCGTGCCTAGAGCCCGTGCTCCGCAACAAGAGAAGCCACCGCAATGAAAAGCCCACACACTGCAACGAAGAGTAGCCCCTGCTCTCCACAACTAGAGAGAGCCCGCGTGCAGCAACAAAGACCCAATGCAGCCCAAAATAAATAAATTAAATAAACTTTAAAAAAAATGTAAAGAGGCATAGGAATGAATAGACTTGAGAAATTCTTTCCTGTTTTGTTCATTAACTGGCACACGTCTTAATCTGCATCTTAGTACGTAAATCTATAAAATTATATTAATTTGCCCTGATGTTTTAGAGAGGGCTAAATGAAGATTTTCAAATTTGGGGGATGAGTCAGTATCTGAAATGTTAAAAAAGTATCTTTATTTCAGATGCAGACACAGAGAATGGACTTGAGGACCCGGGGAGGGGGAAGGGTAAGCTGGGACAAAGTGAGAGAGTGGCATGGACATATATGCACTACCAAATGTAAAATAGCTAGTGGGAAGCAGCCACATAGCACAGGGAGATCAGCTCGGTGCTTTGTGACCACCTAGAGGGGTGGGATAGGGAGGGTGGGAGGGAGACGCAAGAGGGAGGAGATATGGGGATATATGTTTATGTATAGCTGATTCACTTTGTTATACAGCTACTAACAGTTCTGTTATACAGAAAATAACACACCATTGTAAAGCAATTATACTGCAATAAAGATGTTAAAAAAATAAATAAATAAAGTACAGTTTATGCTGGAGATGAGAGGCTTCCCTAATTTGAGAGAATATTAGGACAGGCCCTAAAAATTCTGTCTTTAATGGCATCCATGAGGCCCACAGCCTCAGATTAGTGTTGCATCACTAGCTCCTTTGGGGAATAAGAATGTGAATATTTGTTGGGACCAAGGGGTTTATGTAGCTATTGTGCTGGACTCTATGAGCTTGACTGCTTTTTATGCATCTTACACAAAGTGAAACAATAAAGTCTTTTTGAAAGTTAAAAAAAAAGTATATTTATTTCAATATGCTTGCAAGACAATGAATACACTGTAAAACACACTCCCAGGTGCTTTTACAGAATAACCCTCTGAAACTAACGGCTATTACTAAACTGACAAAACTCAGTACATTCAATTAATGAGAAAAAATAAACGAACTGCTTTTACCTGGGGAAGCCGCATACCCCCAGCCTACAATCTTCACTTCTACAAATCACGCTGTGGTCATTAAAAATAGAAGGAAGCTTTCCCCCTTTATGTTACAGTAATTTCAAATTGTCTACCTAGTCTTCTAAAACAACTCTTATTTTAAAATATTCAAAACAAAAATTGTAACAGAGGGATGGGCAATATGTGGTTTCCCCTATTCTGCTCCACCTCCAGTAATATCTCTGCCTACTCCCAAGGACAAATAAACCCAATATCCAACAGAGTTCTTTTGTCCCCTAGATACGGCCCCAAAGTTTGGAAGAACAATGTGCATCCTTGCAAATAAAAGGCATGCACCGTGGAGCAGCAGAGTCAGTCTTGCACTGCGTGATCAATTTTACTTACTTGGTGAATGCCCATAGGTGGGGTTAACCTCTAACATTTGGGTGCATCTACTGTTTCACTCTTGGCTTCTCAGCAACTACAGACATTTAAAGATGTACAAAAGGGCATAAGTCTTCAGTAACCTCCACCCTCCACAAGCATCTCTGATAATCTCCAACGTCTGCTTAAATTCTAGCTTACCTTAAAGATAAACTGTCCTTCTTTATTTCATTCTACCAGGACTGAATCCTTTACTGGAGACTATTTGCTTTGGAAAATGAGTTTTCCCTTCTTCTGCAAAGGATGACTGCCGTGTATAATGGTCTCTGAAATGCTAACGGAAACCAAGAAATCGCCTGTCATGAACTATGAGGCTATTAGTTATGAACAGCAATATTGATATTTACCTTCTGACTTGTCATGCTGGAGGGCAAAGCAGAAAAAATCTGGATTTCCCTGACTTCTGTGCCAAGATAAAGAAACCATCTGCATCTTACCTCTTCTACCTTTTTAGACAGGGAAATAATGTCAGTGGTGATAATGGTGTCGTAATTGCCATTCAAAGCACTTTCACGTGATTATCTGACTTGCTCCTTGCAGGAATCCTGCACGAGGTGGGTATTATGAATACTATAATGTCCAGAAGAGAGAACGGATGCGGAAGGTTAAATGATATGCTCCAGGCAACCCAGATGGAGAAGAGCGGGGCTGTTGCTTCCACGGACAAGTTCCGGAAGAGCCGTTCTTACCACGTTAATCACTTACCCAACCCCCGCCGGACACAGTTTTTAAATGCAACTGGTTTTCATTTGGGTCCGCTCTTTTCTTCAGTAATAACCATCAAAGCTCTGAAAGGTACAGCTCTATTAAAGAACAGAAGCTGCTGAAACTGCTTTCCTATTGGTTTTATAAAGTTTCAAGAGCAAACATTAAAAACTGAGTAATGTCCTAAAAAGAACGAGCACACAAAGATGGTCTTAAGAAAAGTTGAGACAGCCATGAGAGAAGAAATAAGTTTTTTTCCAGATGTCTAGGTTATCACCAAAACTAATATTTGTAATGTAGAACTAAAATATTTTTGTTTTTTCTGACCTAAAAATAAAATGTGCTCATACTGAGAAATACGGAAACTTAAAAAATATAAAAATTGCTCATAACCCCACCAACCTGATATATCCATTATTTACATTTTGATTATTTTTGGTATGTATATGCATAAAATATATAGTGTGTATATATAATATATATAATGTATATACATATTTAAAGCTCACATTTACCCATGTGTATTTACAGAATTAGAATAATTCTGAATACACAGTTTTAAATTCTACTTTCTTTCACTGAACACTGTATGTAATCCGAATTACAGGATGCAATCAACTATTTTTTAAAACTAGTTAAAGACCAAATAAAACTGGAAAAACCTTACAGTACAGTTTGCAACTAATTGTCGAAAGCCCTTGGTAAGTAATTTTGGCATATAAATTAATGGAGCTAAGTCTTAATCAGTAAGTACTGACTGAATCCAAAGCAGCTGGAATCTTTCAGAGAGGCAGGCTTGGGGATGTGATGGCAGGTAAGGCAGAGTCCCTGATGCTGGGAGCTTACATTCTAGAGTCTCAGAAATCAGGGAAATACTGCAAATTTGAGTGAACTGGGCTCGATTTGCGTTCACACTACCTGGAAAGAATGGTTTTGCAAAGCAAATGAATGGTATAAACTATACTAAGAACAACACTCACTCACAAGAAGGAACCATAATCACTGTAAAAGTATCCAACTGCACACAAATATTTTGTTAATTACAAATGAATGTCACTCAGGCACCTATATATGCTAAATACGAGCTAATACGGGAACTAAACATGATGGTGTTACATTCCTTTTATGCTTCTGACTTTCTCTAAGCAAGTGTGAATACGAGAGGATGTGCTGCACCAAAAACGCTTATGATCTTTGCAGATGCTAATATTTCTAATTAACACGAGTCCCATTTCAGCTGGTCAGGTAAGAGGAAACGTGATAGCAAAAGATATACAATATGCTGATCTGCTCTTCAAAGCACCAATATTTAAACTGAAGTGACAGAAGTGTTTTAATTTGGTTTAATCCCAGGTGTCTAAAGAGGTCCCAGAAATTTACACATTTCTTTGACTCCTTTCTCTGCTGGACCACGTGATATTGCAAAATTTCTGTAATATAATGACTGTCTGATTAAATGCAGGGCAGGCCAGATTCAGTAGCCGGTTATCTCTACATAATATTGTTGATACAGATTTTCTTAAATCACATTTTCTTAAAGTCAACCAGTCAAGGCATTTGGCAAACCTGACCTACTTCTCTTTTATAAAACTGGAAGGAATATTAGAAAAACAGAAAGTTGAGCATCTCAATGAATGCCAAGAAGAAGGCTGTGCTTTGGAAGAAAGGTTGGCATGGAGCCTGGATCTTCCCACGTCCCTGGCCTCCTCAGAGCCAGGGCCGTACCAGTGAGACAGAAGAGAAAGGCAATTAAGAGAAGCAGAAGGTACGGAGAGAAAGAAGAGAATGAAAAAGAAGTTGAGAGAGAAAGAGAGAGAAACTCACAGGTGGAAGAGATGGGTGAGCTAGGAAGAAACTGCAAAGAGGTAAATCCCTCCAACACAGAAATGCAGTAACTCCACTGAGTCCATCATACATTTAGCCCCAGACCTGCCCATTTGGAGAAAGTGGATTCCATTTGGCAATGGCTGGCAGTAATTGTCATTTCTGAGATGCTGAGGGCCCACGTATGCAACCCATTCACTCTTTTATGGTAGCATTTAATAGCCAAGACTCTGAAAATGTGGCTGGGCTACAGTGGAGAAGGTAGGGATGAGAGCGTTCTATGGCAGGAAGGGGGCATGTGGTATGATTGATGTTGGACAAGAGGCCCAAGTGGATGTCCTGGTCTTGCCACCTCAGCCACTTCTGTTTAAGGCTCAATCTAGTCCTGGAAATCTGCAACCATCACTTGTATTCTTATATCCACTACGGCTTGACAGTACAGCTCTACTTACAGATGATCCGGCCACCACTTAAAAAGGATCTAACATTACTTGTTTGCGCCTTGGTTTTTCCATTTATACAACTGTTATTTTATTTTCTATCTGCCTCATGGGAAGGTTGATGTGCACCAGCAAAAGGCAATTATGAGCAACAGGTAAGTGAAAGGTAAATGACAAAGAGAACTTTTGATCAGTCCTACCCGCATTTCTGGGTAGATGAATCCAGCCCATTCCGGGAGGCGGTTTGGAAGCCACTTCTTCATGAGGTTAATGGCAACATACCCAGGTTAGGCCTGCTTACCCCCTCTCTGTCCATATGAACTTTGTAGCGCTCTTCCTATTGCTGGTAACAACCTAGTTACACATCGACATGTAATATCAGTGTTTGTCTACAAATAGACAACACTGCACATGAAGCACAATGACGTAAACCATGTGATAACATCGAAATGACACTTGAACGATGTAGCAATCACTCGATAAACAAATTCCTTAGAAGTTGCTCTGCACCTAGAAGACACCATAAGCTATTAGGGCGGGGGCAGGGGGTAAAAAAAAAAAAAAGACCGTATCCCTGTTAAAAAGGAGTTTACGGACCAGTTGGAAAAAGTAAGGCTCGCACATAACAAAATGAGAGGACAAAATCATATTCGGTTAAGTGCCAAACTGCAGAGTACAGTCAATTCGCAAGGTAGAAGGTGTACGAGAAGAAACAGGAGCTTAACAACTTTTCTTACTATAAAACCATAGTGCAAGTCGGCTTAAACATCAAATCTGGTTTCCCACAACTGATTAACCTGAAAATGGTTTAGCACAACACTAATCCTTTAACAATCTATAAATGCCTCCTATAATAAGTTCCACAGAGCCCTTCCTTGGATTCATAGTGATGAGGCACCTCTAGCACGTTCTTCGATGCTTGTTTTAATGAGCACCTCTGGACCTTAATGAAATATCATAGGTCCAAGTGAGCATCAATTAAAGAGAAAACGTCTCAAGAGGTATAAATGGCGATGCATCAACCATGGCACGCTACCGCGGGTTAGCAGTATTGAAAGGATGCTGTGAGCAAGCAGCTTGAAATAGTTCAAGCTACTTGCTTAGGAATGTGCCCTAAAGATGAGCAGCTCCCACCTCTGTCTGATGTGGAGATAAGCTGCTGCATGGGATAAAAGGAGGACACCCCAGCACACAAATATTATGGGAATACTGCTGAAGAAGAAACTCTGAAAGAAGAGAAATACATCTGTTCCACATAGAATACCTTTGGTGAAACCTGCGTGTTTTCTTCTATTTTTCCAAGGCAAAGAGCAGAGCAGAGCATTAGCCAGAACCCCTGAAAACTGCCGAATTTTGCAGAAATGCAAACAGCCTGACGGCCTGCGTGGCAGCAGTGAGCCCTGCTAACTCTGCTTCCCGAGAACACTTCTTGGGCGGGCAGAGAAAAGGCACCCACTCTCCCACATACCTGGCGACGTGGCAGAAATGCCACAGAGGACAGAGGATGAGAAAGGCTGATCAAGCCAGGACAGCTCCCCGCCCCCAGTAAACAGAGCCCAGATGTGCTCAGACCCCAACACCACATCAGAAGAACACCAAGGAGAAAGGGGTACTAAGGAAAGCTCCTGGATTATCAAGAAGGCAGGAGGACTTGGAAAGGATACATTATTGCCCAGGTTCAACTTCTCTGATTCCCATGACTAAGCCATCTTCAACAGAAAACTCTTTTCTTCCCCACCCCCCCGCCCCAAACACTTTAAGAACTACAGCCCTGCTGCTTAGGGTCCAAAGGAAGTATGTGCAGGGAAAGTGTCTCTAAGGACACAGCTGTCAAAGATTCTGCAATTCCTTTATCTACTACAGATGCTAACGTGTATCCGCAGCCCACCAAATGTCCCTCGTGCCTGGTTACAAAAATAGGAGAATTTAAAAATTCTTTATTCTTCATTCTCTCACCCTGATGATCACGGCAGTTTCTGGGGAGGAACCCTTTATTCGATTTTGGATCCTGAGAAACGCTGGGCAGTATGAACTCCTTGTGATTTGTAAATAAATGCTGCGTAAGTTCCCCTGATAATGTTTGTATCTTTGTGGGGTTTTTTTTTTTTCCCGTTTATTGCCCTTCTATGACTGTGAATAATCTAAGGACTCTCTCTAACCCCGGTTTAGCCATCTGTGCCCTATTCTGATATGGGTCCGCCTCACTCATATTAGACCAACATTGATTCGAGAATCAAAATCGTTCAAGCTACTTGCTTAGGAAAATACACTCCCTTGTGAATATATTCCACGGCCTCTATGTTTCCTTCTGCTACAAGAGAAAAGACTGACTAGGGAAAGAGAAAAAAAAAAAAAGAAGCCTGACCAAAATGGACTCTCTGTCCAATTAGCTACAGAGTTTCCAACAGGGTTTTACTTCAGACACTGTGCAATTTAATGCTCTCCACAACCCCTGGGCACTGGTGTTTCCTGCCTCCGCAGCACGGCTGCCTGCAGGACGGCACATGGAACGCTAATAGCACACTTATTATTAGATTTTCTGCATGGTTACATAAGCCTACAAAAGGGGAAAATGTAAATGATTCCGGAAGATATTCTTCATGTGGTTCTCATGAAATCTTTAATATCTTAAGATTTAGAAAGAACCCTCCTGGCTAGATACAATCAATTTTCATGCTTCATTAGGAAAATAAGTCCTTTTAGTAATGTCAAGGAAATGGCTATAGACAAAAGAGGAAAAAATTACACCCTGGACAGAACAAAACCCCAAGGCACTTTGGACTAAATCCTTCCTTCGTGCCCACAGCATATTGGAAATGAAAAGGAATATTCGCTTGGGGTCTGTGGGGATTGTATTTGGACTAGTCTGTCTACCCACAGGATTTCACTTAATCCAGCGTAACTCGTTATCGATTGGCCAATTTTTTATGAATCTGAATAGACTGTAGGTTAAACCGACCACCGTGTGCCCTCCAAAAAAAAATAACCCACATTGCAGTGACATGAAGGAAACAGCCAACGTAGAGCTTGTGGATGAGGAGGGGCTGGAGGGAGACCCCCATACACTGAGTTTCTTCAAAGGTAAACAAGTAAATCACACCAGTGTATTACTTTCCTTTTAATTTAAAAACTATAGCTCTTCCAGACACTTTCCCTTTATTTATTAAAAACCAAGGATACCAAAACACATTTTTTTTTTTTTTTTTTTTGTGGTACGCGGGCCTCTCACTGCTGCGGCCTCTCCCGTTGCGGCACACAGGCTCCGGACGCGCAGGCCCAGCGGCAATGGCTCACGGGCCCAGCAGCTCCGCGGCATGTGGGATCTTCCCGGACCAGGACACGAACCCGTGTCCCCTGCATCGGCAGGCGGACTCTCAACCACTGCGCCACCAGGGAAGCCCCCAAAATACATCTTTTAAGAATGCCATGCACATTATGTTTTCTACCACTTGAATAACTGTTGGCAAACGCTGAATTCCACCCTCCCCCCCCTTTTTGTTTATACCAGATATTGACACCAAATTCTACTTTTTGGTCTCAAAATAACCTGTCTTTAGAATTGTTCAGTTTAAAAGCATTGTCATACTGTAGTTACATTCACTCACGGAAGTTACTGTGCACAGGGAATGGTAGACATTCCTGAACGGTGAGAAACGAACACAGAAATACCTGCCATCCAGGCTAGGGACCCAGCCAGCTAGTTTCAAAACTGTTTCACTCACTCACTCACGTGAGCACCCCCATCAATTGATTTCCAGATCCTCAAGAATTAAACCATAAAAACCCCGCATATTTAAATAATAAATAAGATCGCCAGAGGCCATATTTATAACTGCAGATAAAAAAAGCAACATGATCACTATTTCTGCCAAAAGCCAAAAAATATGTCGACCTCAAATGAAGTAAGTGTGAAGCCATTCCACTGGACTGGACTGAACAAGGCAGCGGCTCAAAAGGCTTTTGCGGACACGTCAGCTGACTGGTGCACATGATCACGTTCCATCTGCACAATCGCTCCTTTCCCGATACTGCTCTTCCTATCGGCAAAGATCTAAAGCCAAAGGACTTGCCTTTCTTGAAAATTAAGTACAGAGTTTGAAAAGAGCTTCCTACCTCCCACTGTCCCTCCAATCACCAAGAACCTACTGGAGTCAGATTATACTGGCTTCTGAGGTGTTGGAGGGTCACAGGTGGACAGGTTACACTTCCCGTTCTGCAGGAGCCTGCAGTCGTGTCGGGGAGACAGGCACCAAAAAAAACCTGTCCCAGCACACCGCCGGCAATGCTACTCCAGGGCAGGGGGAACAGTGCTCTGAGTGGAGAGAGGGAGAAGACTGTGCAGGCACAGGCAGCGAGAGGGGCTGCCGCTGGGAACAGAGAAGACAAGATCTATACCTGAATCTGGGAAAATGAGCAGTAACGAAAGAGAGGACCACATTTCCACAACCAGGGAGGAATGCATGTAAAACCGTGATGGCAGAAGAGGGTGCAGGAGGCTTGGAGAATGCTATGGGATTTCCTAGGGCTAGGTGAGTTACAGCTCTGTTGAAAGGAAGCATCATCATAAATCACAGTGTATATATGGAAAAGGACAAGCGATTTAGCTCACTTGGAGACAGCGAAGCCCTAAACACCTTCCACCTACTCCCTGATGGGGAGCGTAATCTCCCGGACCCTTGGCTCTGGGCTACTAGGCTTCCCTGCTGGCCCCTCACACACACACACTCCCTGCCCACTGCATGCTGTGTGCTGCTACGCAGGCCACTCTCCTTCCTTCTGCCCATCCATGACGGCCTTAGACTTGGAAGCTCAGGTTCAATTCCCCTCCTGCCCATGCATTACTTGCCCACTCCTGCCTAGAAGCTCTGACTATTTACTGCCCACACCCCTCTGCTGGCCTGTGCTAACTCGGATGGCGCTTTGTGTCATGACAGCAAAGTACCTTAAATTTACGTATCACTTTATCACTCACAAGGGTCACATACATCATTCCCTCTAATATCCATAGCAATCCTTTAAGATTGGCATTAGGCCCATTGTCCAGATCAGTAAACTGAGGGTCAGAGAGGTTACATCTCATGGTCATAGAACATGTAACTTGTGGAGCCAAGACTGGACTCCTAATCTCCTGAGCCTATGAGCATTGCTCTTTCCATTATACTACTGGGCCCTCCTATCAACCTATTATTAGGATGCTATTTGCTTGGAATAAGTATGTGTTTTATCTTTCACAATGTACGTGATTTGGAAGAATGCCCTCCCATCAAATATATTTCTTTGTGTCCTCCACGACATAATGCACCACAAGCACACAGTAGGGACTCATTCATTCATTTGGTCAGTTTATCAATGCCTGTATACTAAACACCTACTTTGTGCTAGCCAGGCACTGTGGTAGGTATTAGGGAAGCAAAGACCAGAAAAACGAAGACTCCACATCTTATTGGGAGTCAGGCATATGTAGAGGTCAGTATAGTGAAGGTTAATAAAAGGCTCTAACACAGGCCTCTATGAGATGCTGGTAGGAAAGAAGGCAGCAGCAACTCACTGCCCACATGTATATGGGCAGATAAAGGTGGGTCATCTCTGAAGATCTCCTCAAAATGGAGCTTCAAAGGATATACTTAATAATTGGCTTAGGAAGTAAGGAAAGAGGGAGGAAGGGAAAATAAGAAAGAAGGAACAAAGTCAGAAAATACAGGAGGGCCAGCATGGACAGTGCATGTCGGCCTGGTGGGGGGGCGCGGAATGTTTCTGCTTTCCGAAGGCATGCATTGGTCAAGCTGTAGGATTTCTGCCAAGCAGGGCATGTATTTCTGACTTCGTTCAGGATGCAATCCAGTTGTCCATCACGGACTCGTGAGCACCCCCCGATAGGCCCAGATTGTGTGCACAGTGCAATGGGGCCCTGGGAACAAGGCATTAGGCTCTCCGCTCCTTAGAAGAGAGGCCGGAGGAGGAGACAAATGCAGGGACCTTTACAATCCAAGCCCAAGGGACAGAGACTCCATGTCTCATCTGTTCACAAACTTTCAATGGGTGCCCACTGCATGCCAGGTGGACTAACAGTACGATAAAGCTAAGCCTAACAGTCCTTAAATATTATGAGGCAGCAGGCACTGTGCCCTCGTTCCAGGCTTATTCAGAAGCTCGACTCTGGTCTGACAGCCCTGCAAGTCCCTGCGTCTGGATCTCTGTGTTTGGGCTCTTGCAGGGAGAGAGTAAGGAATCCACGTGATGTTTTTTTAAAGGCTTCTCTACCTGAAAATGCCAGACACATTTCAGATGTCAAATCTAATGCGACGCTCGGGGTGGGTGACTGATCCATGTGAGGGCTCTAAGTGGGTGTAGAAGCCTGTCTGGCGGATTGCCTTTTCCGCACATGCGCATTCCAGCGTTCACAGGCTCGTAGGCCATAAATAGCTCTTAGGGGAGTGTGAGATTACATCACAGACTCGAGAGGGACTTGTTACCTGCAATCAATGAATGCCTGACACTCTTCTCCCTAAAAGGGGACTCTGCTGAATGAAGGGCCACTAGACTCAGCCTGACCCCTTCAAAACCATCACTCGTGAGCATTGTTAGGGGTTGAACTGTGCCCCCCTTACATTCATATGTTGAAGTGCCGACCCCTGGTATCTCAGAATGGGACTGTATTCGGAATTAGGGTTGTTGCGCATGTAATTGGCTAAAAAGGGGTCAGACCGGAGAGGGGTGGGCCCCTGATCCAGTGTGGCTGGTGTCCTTATAAAAAGGGGAAGTCTGGAGTTATGCTGCCATAAGCCAAGGAACAGAGAGGCCTGAAACAGATCCTTCCCCAGCACCCTCAGAGGGAGCATGGCCCTGACACCACCTTGATTTGGGATTTCTAGTCTCCAGGGCTGTGGGAGAATACATTTCCGTTGTTGCAGCCACTCAGTTTGCGGTGCTCTGTTATAGCACCCCTGGCAAACTAATACAGGCGTATGATGTCCTCTGTGTGTGAAGGAATGACTTTATCATCTAGCGATTGGGATTCAGTTGTCATGCAATAACAGCGCCACTGAAGTCCTCTCAGCTTGTATCGCGCCTATGCACCCAAACCACAAAATTCTTACTGAACGCTAAAGACAGGTGTGTTATATTATACGGTGACCTGAGCTGTCGCTCTTCCAGAATGGACAACTCTATCACCCAGGTTATCCACACTGGGCATTACAAAGCAATCCACAATTTCTCAGGTAGGTACCAAAGAGGTATTCAATCTAAGAGCCACTGACATTTCTGTGTTGATACATGTCTACACTTTAAAACACTGAGTTTTAAACACAGTGCTTTACAACACTGAGTCATACAGAACGGAAGTTTATTCAAAATAGATCAAACAGCCTGAATTAAGTCTCCACTCATTGATAACTGGCTATTATTAGTAATTTTACCCATTGTGGAACTAAGAATTCCCTTGGAAGTTTCTGCTTTTTCTGGAAATAGGATTAGCTGAGAAAATTAATAATGCAAGGAAGCTAGGCGGTAAGGGTGGGGTAGGATGAGAGGACAGGATGTTTAACTATAGAACTATACATTTAAAAAAATCCACACCTCTTTTATAGCAGCTTTCTGATTTCCATTCCTCCATGGCCTCCAGGGAAGGTGCTGACTTTCAATGTTTGTGACCATAACCCATGTAGAGACGGAGGCTGGCTTTCCATGATGTGTGTCCCATTTAAAGGAAACATAAATCTGACACCAGGAAGAGCTAGCGTCAAGATTTTGGGTCTTGGCCAGCATTTTCGGAGGCGGCATGGAGAGCAGGGGTGGATGGGAGGGTGGGGTTTAGGGTGAACCACTCTATGGTGCCAGGCACAGGAAGACGTCCTAAAGAGCGCTTTTACACCTCTCTTCCCCGAGCTGCAGTTCACGTGGCAACTGCTCATCTGGCCTCCCACCTCACCTTACTCTTAGAGGGCCCCCCGGCTGGTCTCATGCCCCTCCACCACTGGCCACCGCATTTCTCTTGAGGGGCACTTTGGCCTAATCTCAGCGTAATCATTCACCTTTCTGATCTCACAACAAAGAGCAGGCTAGACAAGCAGAGAACTAGTCCTCAGATGGGGAGGGAGGGAGGGAGGGGACTGCAGATGTGTATGATATGTAATTTTTTTCTTTTATTTGCGGCACATTCCATATTAATGCACGTGGAACTGGGAGGACGCCTACTTAGGAACACTTCGTCACACCAAACTTATTTCCACTTGAGCTCTTTATGCTACTAAATGCACTTTTCAATTATATGTCCTTTTCTTTTTCCAAACTATAAAATTTAGTCTTTCACTTAATGGGAGAGGCAGTAAGGCTTAGTACTCATAGTAAATGCTCAATATATTTCATCCATTATTGATGACAATTAATACTGGATTTATACCCCAATAATTCACCACTTATTAAGACATAATTCTTAAAATATAAGTTGCCCACACACACTTTCTTGTTTATGGTCATTAGATCATCCCACTAATAGCTTTGCCTGAACAACAGTCATTTAACATCGAAGTGCCAGGTACTTCACTAGGAACCTGGAGACAGAGATGTGGCTAAGATACCATCACTCCTGTCCCCCATGGACGACAGGGTTGGTACACAAGGAAATTTGAGCTGGGGCTCTCTTTTCGCCAACAAGGTAAAGGCCAGTGTGCTAGCATAACCTGCTTTTGAAAGGTTACGAATGCAATGCCAACTACAGTATACTTCACTTTACTATCATGAACTTGGGTCAAAAAAGGAATTCTCGGGCTTCCCTGGTGGCGCAGTGGTTGAGAGTCCGCCTGCCGATGCAGGGGACACGGGTTCGTGCCCCGGTCCGGGAAGAACCCACATGCCGCGGAGCGGCTGGGCCCGTGAGCCATGGCCGCTGAGCCTGCGCGTCCGGAGCCTGTGCTCCGCATCGGGAGAGGCCACAACAGTGAGAGGCCCGCATACTGCAAAAAAAAAAAAAAAAAAAAAGGAATTCTCCATTTAAAGGGAAAACCTGGGGCAACTTCGCTAATCTGTGAACAGAAAGTTAGTCAATACCACTTTATACCTACAATTTTCAAATGGGCATGCCAAGGTTACACGAAGTATGCGGACTGTATTCTCTCTCTACTCTGTCTTAAATTCTATTTTGTACTTCCAGGTAATTCAAGGGACCCGTGGACCCCACTGCAATTTATGTAACAATATTTTTATTGTTTATATAACAATACTTTTATTATTTATGTAACAATACAAGTGATACCACTTTTTGAATGGCAAGATGATTCCACCTCTTTCACTATCAGAAAGTTGTATCTATGCTGCTTCAGGTACACCTGCCTTTTCTGACTTTCTCCATGTACCCAAGACAGTCAAAGCTTTCAAAAATACTCTCCCATTGACTGTTTGAGACAGGGACCCCCTACAGAGACTTGTGATTAAAAAAAAAAATTGAACATGGGGTGAGTCCCCAGAAGGTTCTCTAAAAATAGTGTGTGACCTTCCTTTGGATGGAGTGAGTATGAGATAGAATAGCACAGATGGCAAGGAACATAAATGTGTGATATCTCTTCATGTCCACTGCCACTTCTATTCAGCCTCAAGACTTCATCCATTCACTGAAGCAGCAAGTGCTCACTGACTACCTCTCTGTTCCAGACACAGGAAACAGAAGATCTAAAAGACATAGTTCTTGTTCCCAAGTTCATAGTACCTACTATGCAGACACTCTCAAGAGAATAGACAGTAAAAATCCTACATGGGCAAGAAGCACAGCATGGCTCAGTAAGACCACGAGGGGGCAGTCAGGGTGGACTTCTTGGAGGAGACAGCAATATTGAGTGTGCAGAATACATAGAAATTATCATATATGAAACTAAAGAGAACAGCTCTAGGCCAAGGAAGGAACGTGTGCAAAGGTGCGTGGAGTCACGTGAGGGAACATGGCCCGTGGAGGGAGGTACAAGTATGGAGTGTCAGGAGGGGAGGAAGGAAGTTGGCAGGGCCCTTCCCTACCCAATATGTCTCCTGAAGGCCATGGAAAATCTCCAAAGGGCTAAGCAGGGTCATTTTCATATTAAAAAGGTCACTCTGGTTCACAGGGTGGAGGATGGTGGGAAGGCAAGTTCTACAGGCAGGGAGGACAGTTGGGAGGATCTTGCTCCAGGGCCACTGGGATATCAAGAGGTCCAGACTGGTGCGGGGCAGCATGGATGGTGAAGAGGAGCCAGGAGGAGAGAGATCATGCAGGCAGAGCGCACACCACGGGTACTGAACAGCCGGAGGTGGGAACATGTACGAGCAGGATGGGGGCTTCTGGCTTGGCTACTGCCATTCACACAGGGGATGCAGGAGAAATAATGTAACAGCTTCTTTCTAACCCAGGGCTTTAATTTCCCATTTTGACCCTAGGATAAAGTTAAAAATTTTTAACTTAGCATCGAAGGCTCTCTCCAATCCTCTACACACAGTGGGTACTCAATACACATCAGCTGATTTGGTAACTTGAACAGACACACCAGCATAATCTTCTCCATCTAACAACACATCCGCATTTTCTGAATTACTACTTTGCCTTCGTGAAAGAAGCGGAACAGCTTGGAACTTATTCAAAGAATAAGTGCAAACATTTCTCTGATAACCTGCTAATCTCTAACACATTTTCCCGCCTGATACAGGATTCCAGTCCATTCATCTGATTATTCCCAACAACTGCTCCAATCTTACTCCTGGGTAGGGGCTCTGTCCTCTCCTTCACCCTGAAAGCTATTCATCTTCCACAAGGTAAAGAATTTCTAGGTAGAGACAGATGCTCGTTCTCAGAGAACAAGACATTATCCCCAAACACGATGACACATCCCAGGCTCTACGGCAGCTTGCATTATTGGATCTTTTTTTTTTTCTTCTGGCAAAGAAGCCATAATTCAGGAATCTATGCAAAAATCATTAAGCAAAGGTTGCCCCTCAAAGTTCCCATCCATCACGCCTCCCCTCCCATTCTGCCCTTCCTGAGATGACAACGTGTCAGCCTGCTTGTACGCACGTCTGCAGCAAGGTCTTCGCCTTGCTTCTGCAGCTGCTTTGTAGACTGCCGGGGAGGGGTGACAGCCTGCTCACCACGAAAAATGCAAGTTCAGGACTGGAGGTGGCTAAGAACATTTTAACATATTGGCAAAGACACCACAGAGTTAGAATAGTTATGCTGAGAACTTAAACATTCCCTTTCAGATCCGACTGAGTCCTCAACTTAAAACTTTTACATAGAAGGAGACATGGATGATAAAACAACAAATGGGCAGGGATGTTGTGTTCCTCTAGAAAGTCAAGAGAGCAAACAGGAGCTCCCTGAGCTTTCCTGACCTGCCGCCTCAGGCCCACCTGGATATCAGCTCCCTGGTGAAGGAGAAATACCCTTTGTAAGGAGTACAGCGGGAGACAAAAAATAAAAAGGAACAAAGAAACGCACATCACGACTAAAAGAGGTACATAGAGAGCAATTAGCATAACTCCTTAGGCTGACAGACTGAATGCCTACAAATAGGAACAGAACACCACTCCCTTACATCGTTTCCACAGATGTCTGTTTTCCCACTATTTCCTTGAGGACAAAGGTCACATCTTAATCATTATAAGTATGACATGTTTAATAGCACCTGATATACAACAGGTGGGTAATAAATGCATCTGGAACAAGGGATCAAGCAAATCCCTGAATTACAGATTGATTAGAAAGATGAATGGCTCAATGATGGCCAAGGACTAGCACTTAAACTAACGAAGAATACTGCCCAGAGGGTGTGTATCCAGCTGAAGCCCAAGTAAGGTCCTCCTGCTGCCCTCCACCCTCCCCCGCCGCCACCACTGCACTAAACTGTCACTCTTCTCTGCAGGATCATCAGAAAGCTTAGACAGAGCCCCTCTGGAGGCACAGAATAAACTAGACAACTTAGAGAGACCAGAGCTTCCTCCCCTGTACACTCAGAATGTAAGGCCTCTCCACTGGCCACAGGGTGGAGGTGCTGCCATGCTCCTTTGAATGGTTCAGAGTCACGCTCAGGCTGTGCTTCGCCAGTGATTCTCAACCAAGGAGCGTGATACCCTCTCACGGACATCGGAAAAGGAATGAGGGCATTCTGGATTGTTACAGTAACTTGGCGACACGGCTAGAATGTAGTGGGCAGGGACAGACCAGGGGTGCTAACTGCACTGCAAGCAGCAAGAGAGTGTTCGTTGCTGAGGACTGTGCTGCCTGCTTCCTTGTGAAACACTGACAGTTTAAACATTCTCTAGAATAGATGGCGTTGTCCTAGGGTCCTTCTGTATTTAATTCTCTCTGCATAAAGCATCTAATCGGGTTATCAGACATCCTGCCAGGGTCTTCTGTCTGAGGATATCTACAATAGTAACACTGATAGACAACATTTATTGGGCATCACTGCATGCCAGGTGCTGAATCTTCACAACAACAAACTTGGTGGATACTATTTGTGTGTGTGTGTGGGGGGGGGGGGTACGCGGGCCTCTCACTGTTGTGGCCTCTCCCGTTGCGGAGCACAGGCTCCGGACGCGCAGGCTCAGCGGCCATGGCTCACGGGCCCAGCCGCTCCGCGGCATGTGGGATCTTCCCGGACCGGGGCACGAACCCGCGTCCCCTGCTTCGGCAGGCGGACTCTCAACCACTGCGCCACCACGGAAGCCCCTGGATACTATTTTTTAATTCCCAGATGAGTAAACTCATTCAGAGAGAAAAACTCAACTTAGCAATAAGTGGAGGAGACCAAGGTGTGAACCCAGGTTCCTCTAACCCCCAAGTTCATATACTCAGCCATTAAACAACCATCCTGGTTTTGAGATCAGGCAATAACCCAAAGCCTGGTATACACAGGGGAGCATGTAGATGCCCAGGGGCTGGGGCAGAGCCCTGACCACTGAAGGAATCTCATAACCAAAGAACCTTCAACCAAGGTGAAAGGGACTATAGGTCCCTGGGCAGTGCTGCCAGCTGCAGTCCTGGGAAGAATCCGACCAGCAGCAATGGTGCATTACTCATTTTGTGTATCTGTCTGGGCTGGCAGTGTAGTCACTGTGCTGCAACTAAACGTTCAATCTGTTCCCCGCGAAAGGAGGTGGCACTTGCAATAATGTCACTGACCCAGGAACAGTGCTAAGAAGTACTGTACACACTCACCTTCTGTCAACCTCCCTCATCTACTCACTGCACTAAGCCACGTTCTTGCTATTCATTTACCAGAGGTAAGACTTCCTCCCTGCAAGGCATGTATATGGACTATTAATTTGCCAACTCTTTATTTTGCAGCTAAGGAAAGCGAGGCTTGTTCAAGGTGATCTAACAAAGTATATGTAACGTCTGGCTAACCTGAGCTTCCTGGACTTTAAATTCGCAGCTGGTCCCAACCTGCAGGCTCAGGACCACCCTTGTGCTAGTCCTTTAAGTATGAGATCCTTGACCCATTACCCCGCACTCTTGTTCTACTTCCCAAGTGTTGGCAATTGAAATCCTTATCTCTGAACTCCGGTGTTCTCACTACTATGTCTTCAATATCTGTTGCCCTATCACCACCTTCCTCGCTAAGCTCTATAACCCTCTGTGGCCTGGATCTTGGACCTCACCGGACTTCAGTTTTATGCGTGCATACATTTTTCTTGTACATCTCCTTGTATGGTATGCATGCAAATAACTTCCTCTCACAGACCGATCTGCCTTTTTGATGCTTGATTTTGTCCTATATCCACAACTGCAACCGCCTGGCTGCGCAACAGATGAACGCTGGCCTTGCTCCCTGGTTTAGAACGTGGGCGGTGAGACCCTTGGGTGTACCTTAGCTTCTGGCTCTGTTTTCATTTTGGCTTCTCCACCTCTACCTATGCCCTGATTATCCATGTTAATGGCAGTCATTCATTCATGAAAAGCAAGATGACAGACTCAAGGTATCAAAAACAAACACCCGCAAAAGCAAGCAACAAAGCTGGGATCGTGGAAAGCACATGAGACAGGAAGCAGCAGGGTTCCTGTCTCATTCTGGCCCCGCTCTGTAGTGGCATCTCAGATATAAAATGGTGCCAATAACACATGTCCTGTCCTCTACCTCCCAGGAGCATTGTAAGGAACATAAGATAATCGTTATGGAGGTCTTTCAAAAACAAGAGAACACGATCCAGATCAAAACTATGCTAGCGATGGATTCCGGTCTTCCCTGAAGAAAGCTTTTTTCTTTGAATTTCCTATAATGCAGCATCACTATCACCATCAAAACTGAGCACTGAGGGGGCTTCCCTGGTGGCGCAGTGGTTGAGAGTCCGCCTGCCGATGCGGGGGATGCGGGTTTGTGCCCCGGTCCGGGAGGATCCCACATGCCGCGGAGCGGCTGGGCCCGTGAGCCATGGCCGCTGAGCCTGCACGTCCGGAGCCTGTGCTCTGCAACGGGAGAGGCCACAGCAGTGAGAGGCCTGCGTACCACCAAAAAAAAAAAAAAAAAAAAAAAAAAAGAGAACGTGCCAGAAAGCTTTGTCTGCCTGGTTGGCAACAGAAATGATGCTGGCTAGTAATCATCAAAAACCTTGCTGCCTTCTCCTTTTCAGATGGCTATTCTGCCAGTCTGTTCAATTTGGGGGAAATTCCAATGCTACCATCAGAGACAGGACATGTGGGGAGGGGTGCTAAGAGCAAAGACAGAACTCGGGCTCCCCAGCTGATACCTAAGGATGCAAAAACGGGCAGTCTTAAAAGTCCCTTAGAATTGAGCTTAGTAGCAGCTGTAAACTGGATAACTGCCAGTTATAATAACTTGTTTCTAAAATAGCCTAATTCCCTCCCTTCCTCCTCAGAATTCTGAATACCTGACAAACTATTAATGGTCAAATTAATAGTTAAATAAATAATAAATTAATTTTACGCTTATTGACTTGCTAGACATTTTCCCCAACCCACTCTTTATCTCTAAAATCACTAGTCAGTGGTTCTCAAAGTGTGATCCTCAGGACCAGCAAGATCACCATCAGCTGGAAGCCTGTTAGAAATGCCAGTTCTCGGGACTTCCCTGCTGGTCCAGTGGCTAAGCCTTCGTGCTCCCAGTTCCCGGGGGCCTGGGTTTGATCCCTGGTCTGGGAACTAGATCCTACATGCTGCAGCTAAGAGTTTGAATGCTGCAACTAAAGATCCCGCACGTGGCAAAACGAAGATCCCACGTGTTGCAACTAAGACCCAACGCAGCCATATAAAGAAAGAATTAAAAAAAAAAAAAAGAGGGACTTCCCTGGTGGTCCAGTGGTAAAGGATCCGCCTTCCAATGCAGGGGACGCGGGTTTGACCCCTAGTCAGGGAACTAAGATCCCACATGCCACGGGGCAACTAAGTCCACGTGCCACAATTAACCAAGCTCACGCACCTCAACTAGAGAGCCCGCACGCCGCAAACTACAGAGCTCACGGGCCCTGGAGGCTGCGCGCCACAATTAGAGAAGAGAAAACCCGCACGCCACAACTAGAGAAGCCTGCACGCTGCAACGAAGAGCCCGCGCACCACAGCGAAAGATCCCACGTGCCTCAACGAAGATCCCACGTGCCGCAACTAAGACCCAAGAGAGCCCAAAAAAATATATAAAAAATAAATTTAAAAAAAAAAAAGCAAAGAAATGCCAGGTCTCAGGTTTCACTTTGGACCTACTGAATCAGAAACTCAGGGGTGGGGTCCAGCAACCTGAGTTTTAACAGCTCTCCAGGTGAGGCTGACCCACTAGAAATTTGAGAGCCATGACCACAGAAGTCCCCTTAATGTCCCCTAAACACACCAAAAAGAAATAAGAATCATTTTCTTTCAAGAATCTTCAAAATCTTAGTTTATCTGAGTGAATTCATAAGCAAAACAATAACATGTTGACATTTTTGCTTGATGAAGACTATTGTTTTTTTAGAACTACTAAAAGATCACACATTTCCCCAACACAAAAACAGCATATGACTTACAAATTCTCAGGAGAATTATGGTGAGTTATTTTGTCTTAAAACACATGACTTGACCACCACATTATTCGCCTGCAAATATGTTTACCAAATTCATGATAGGTGACCCATGTGTTTGAAAATCCTGGTCCTAATGGCATTAATGTTTTAAGTCCTGCTCAAGAAAACAAAATGCAATATTTCAGATGGGACTGAATTTTAAAATATGCTTTTTTGCAATTAATCTACAGTAAGTATAATACATTTTCATATAATACATTTCTAACAAGGAACCATTGCCTCTTTTCCTGTTAAACCCCCCATCCCCTGCCATATTAAATCTATGCTTGGCCCAAATATCATGGGTCCATACATTGGTGTGGTCTTCTTAGGCTTCAAAATAAACCCAATTCCTGAAACACATCTAGGAGTAAGTTAATAATTTAGTATCTGAAATACTGGTTTCGTTGGCTTGTAGGTCCTTTTGATGGTGTTGAATAAAAGCTGCCTTTACACATTTTTTCTCTGTGTTTCTAGCCTGGCTTCTCAAATTCTCCACAGTCACAACATGACTGGTCAACCATGAGGCCTCCATCACATCACCTTCTGATTAAAGAAGGAGGTACATGTCACCTGAAGGTCCCTTTCCCAAGCATGGACATCATGAACGGGCTAAAATTTTAATCCATTGTTCCCCAATGGCCATTTCCTCCTGGACCTTTTAGGATAGCTAGAAGAAGAAGAAAAATTACTATTCTCTCCTTAGGAATAGTTTCTAGATCCTTCTCTTAATCACCAACAAAGAGATCCTGGCTCTAAGTCTTCACTGTCTTTCAAATAGTTAAAAAGTTGAAACTTTCAAATACAAGCCCCAATAACTAAATCCATAAAGCATTCTCATAAACTAACACCCACTTTGTTAGCCAGAGGGAAATACAGTAGAAAATGTGGGACCATGAAGAGCTGGCTCGTCCAGAGTCCACAGAAATAGAGATCCATTTATGGCTGCATTTTCCATGCTGGTTTTCCAGGATGGTCCTCAACTTGCTGACTCATGGTATAAGTTTGCGCTTTAACGCAATCAAGGAGAAACAGTGGTGTGTTGGAGCCAGCTTGTACCAGCCGATCGCTAAATATGCGAGCCGAGTGTCAAACACAACCATTATTAAAAATTAAACTATATAAACTTACAATTCAACAAGTTATATTCAAAACTCATCACTCCATAATTATTTGACTCAATTTTACTATTATCTATATGGTTGAGGTTAATTCCATCTACTTGCATAGTGAAAATACTGGGTTGGCCCAAAAGTTCGTTCGGGTTTTTCCGTAACTTCTTACGGAAAAACCCGAACGAACTTTTGGGCCAACCCAACGCTATGTACTGGTGAGTTACTACGCATCTGTTCCCAACCTCACAGTGGATGATGTCCTGTTGATGGTGTGAAATTGGTCACTGTGGGAGTATTTACATCACAGGAGTCAGCAAATGCTACAAATCAGAATCCCTGTCATCCCCAAGCCAGCAGCTGAACTTTTAACAGCAACTATGGCATCCATTCCAGCTTTTTCTTAACGGGACTAGAACTAGAATTCTGAAGGCGAGAAGAGTAGGGCTAGGGGACTTTCCATCACTACAGGCACAGGCACGTACCACCAAGCCACCTACCACCAAATCATTGTCAGTCCAGAGTTTCCAATTAATCTATTACTGATTTACTATTTCTATGATCTGCGATGGAAATTAGTCTGACTCAGAAACGTAACTGTGTGTGCATCACCAAGAACTCACACAAGAATCATATCTGCAAGAAAAATAAAAGGCCCCTTGACATTTGTATGGACCTCCACCAGGCTCACAGAGTTTGACGGATGAGCCCATCATCGAGTCCTCATAACTAATTCTATGTTGAGTTTCATTATCCACATTTAGCAGATGAGAAATGTTAGTTCAGGTGACCCATCCAAGGTCACAATCTAGGAAGTGGCACAGCCAGGACTCAAACCCAGAAATCCAAGTCCAGTCGATGTTCCTTAGCTTCTACCACAGATTACTGCTTTTTATGTCAGTCTGTTTCGAAAATGGGAATTTTTTTTTTCAAATGATCAACATCTGGGTTCACTTTTCTCCTTCCTTTGGTTAGCAATGCAGCCAATGACGATGCACCCACGTCTACATGGATAGATAATGACCCCCAACAGCCCTGTTCCCTTCCCGACCACACACAGAAACTATGTCCACACTGCAATGGCCTAGATAAATCAGATCCAAACACACTCAACATGAATTCCTAAAGATGCCGTAGGCATGTGAGCATGATAAGGGAGTGTTTCTATGCTTTGGAACTAACTTATTCACACCCAGGGGAAAGATCTGCAGTATCCAATTTAAATCGAATCATAATAGTGAATTAAAAAGGCAGGTTCTTGCATTCAGTGGTAAAAATGGATATATATGCATGTGTGTGTGTGTGTGTGTATAGTTTGTTTTATATAGTTTATTTTACACACACACGTATATTCTCCATCGGGGGGAGAAAACTATATACACATACATATACACATGTATGTGTACACATGGGCATATATACATATACATACACATGTTTTTCCCCATAGTTTGTTTTTCCCCATTCTTAGGGAGCGATACAGCAGAAAAGAAAACAAAAATCACTGCCCTTTATCAGATATGTACACATTTTATCCTTGCAATATGTCTAAAATGATTTTATGACTAAATCCTGGGAAAAATGTGAAGAATGCCTGGCTAGATACATGCTTTTCCAGTAAAAACACAGCATTGCTTATTAACAGCAGCATTTGGAGAAGGCTTTTTGACATGATGTACATTTTTGTTTTAGCTTGAGACTAAATCCTGTTTGGATCTAAGTTTTCTTTGGCTTGAAGAGAAAGTTTAACGGATTGTACAAGATAGGCCCTCGGGCCCTACAGGGCATGTTCACCCCCCAGGGCCAAATGAAGTGCTAGCCTGTTAAAGTGCCTCTTGTTCCAAGACCAAGCCAGGGTTAAAACCTTGAGATGTTTTCTCAACACGTTGAGCAGAAATAACTCTAACAACAGGAAAAAAGCACGCCCATCTGTCCCCTTGTCAGGATTTCTGAGGCTCAACTGACTGACCTCGGAGCTGGAAAGCATTTTAGAGGCAGTGGAAGAAAAGTTAAATGTGGCCATGGACGGTACAAAGAAATTCTTAGCGGTCCGGAGTGAATCACTAATACTGGGATCCTGAGAATAGATTATGGAGTTTCCATTTTATCTCACAATTTTGGTGGGTGTGTGGTGATGACTTAAAATGATGTCAGGTTACTGAGCCAACATTTTCTTGGAAAGAAATTTCCCTACTGTTTTACTCAAACTGTAAGTAAATGGGGCTGAGGCGCTGGTCTGTGCTGAGGACACTTTAAAGTAATCAGGCTGTCAAATTAAAAGCAAACACTTTCTCAGCATTTCTGAAGACTGAAATAGTGAAAAGTGCGTTGCCTTCTAAGTATATCAGAGTTAAGTCATTTCTGCCTCGTGGTTCCACCAAACAGGAGGTGGATGTGTACGGGAGGGCCCCTAACTCTCCCTCTAACCCACTAGACCTCAACTGGGGAAAATTCTGTCCCCCAAGGGGCACTTGGCAATGTCCGGAAACGTCTTTGTTGTCACAAACGTGGGAGTGGAAGGTGGGATGAAGCTACCAAGCATGCAGTGGGTAGAGGGTGGGGATGCCGCTAAACGTCCTACCATGCACAGGACAGCCTCCTGCCCCCAACCTCCCGCCTCCAACAAAGACTTATCAGGCCCCAAATGTCAAGAGTGCTGCTGCGGAGATTCCCTGCTCTCACAGGAAGCAGAAGTCATCAGCCACAGAATCTTCCATCGACATTCTAACTGGTTCCTGGGCCCCTTCAAAACCCTTCTCTTCCATGACCTACATGCTTGCTACTCATGCTGTGGTCCACAGACCAGCAGTATCAGCACCACCAGCGAGCTTCCTAGAGATGCAGAACCTCACGCCCCACAGAGGACAACGGAACCAGAAATGTGCATTTCACCAAGAACGTCAGGGGACTCCTATACACTTTACAGTCTGAGGAGCGTCGTGGAAGCATCCCTTTCACCCATCCTCCAGTCCTTCCCCACAGGGCTGTTTGTCCTTCTCCTGCTCACTCAGCATTAACTCTCTCCACTCTGCCCTCCGAATACGCAGATCTAGTAAAAACAGCTATCCTTTCCAACGTTTTTTCCAAAATGTCCCCTGCAGCAGAGGCTCCCTGCAGACGCCAGTTCACACGACGGCCCCTCCAGGAGACGGCAGCTCCACCCCCGACAACTCCGAGCGGGCTCCACCCCTGCTTCCTCTATCCTCGTTCAAAAACCCCTTCTCTTCTGATGACACAGCCAGGCCCAGATGACAGGGCCACCTGCTTACATTTATTGCTTCAAGGTACCAGTTTTCAAGTCGCGTTCAGCCTTTACAGGTGTTCTGGGTACCTGGCTGACTGGCATTCCGATTTGGTCTCACCCCAACCATGGAATTCTTCAGGGACCACATGGATGGACATCTTACACGAGGACTGCTGGTTCTTTGATCTTTTCGACAATGGCAATCCCCACCCCCACTTCAGAACATTCATGCACTCATTCATCACACATTTATGGTGCACCCCTTTCATACCTGACTCTGTGCTAAAGATTATTAAGAATACCATACTGTCCTTGTCCCCAAAGAGCTTACAGTCTAGAAGAGAGAGGGGGCAGGGAAAGGCTTCGATTTTGGCACTAGCGAGGGGCTTCAAGAATTACAAGTCAGAGAAAGCCTCAAAGAATGTCATGGTCTGCCCTTGCTGGGATGGGATATTTGGGTCATCTTTGTTGGCTAACCCTCTAGCCCACATGCTGGTCTGAGAACCAGGGCCAATGCACAGAAATGAAAATACGGTATGGCGAGGTTGTCATGACACCAAATTTCTTTGATTCCTTCTGAGATCATATTATTCTTACTTTGGGGACGTTAAAACGTCCTTTCCTTTTTGAAAAGATTAGGAAAGTTATTTTAAAATGTCCTTATATTAAAACAAAGACTTGACATACATATATTAGTTCCCCATCAATTTCACAAAACTCATCCTTGAAAGCTAGCAGCAGCTCTCACGGCCTGCACAGAAGGGCCTGCTTCCGTGGGGAACAGTCCAGGTGGAGTGAGTTAGAGTTGCTTTGAAGCCACATTTGCATGGCTCTTTACACAAGACAGAGAAATCACCAATTTTCTTCATTAAAAAAAAGGACTGATGGAAATTACAAGAGTGCCTATATGCCCTTATGCCACCCCTTTGTTACCACCACTAATGGAATAAAATGTCTGAGAGCGACTGTGCACATCTTTCCATGAATTCAAGAAGTTCTTCTCATCCCCTTTCCTAGAGGCAGGGGAGCTCCAGACCTTGGGGACAGTGGTTGAAGTTTCAATGGGCCGAGTTGAGAGGTTAAAAGCCCTTGAGGGGCTTCCCTGGTGGCGCAGTGGTTGAGAGTCCGCCTGCCGATGCAGGGGACACGGGTTCGTGCCCCGGTCCGGGAGGATCCCACATGCCGCGGAGCGGCTGGGCCCATGAGCCATGGCCGCTGAGCCTGCGCGTCCGGAGCCTGTGCTCTGCAACGGGAGAAGCCCGCGTACCGCAAAAAAAAAAAAAAAAAAAGCCCTCGAAACCGTATGGCTTTTTTTTTTTTTTTTTGAAGAGGGTGCTTTTCCTCTTTGGAATGCTCCTTCCTGTAGGAATTTGCATGCAAATCTGAGGCTGCCTCTGAGATAGAGGATGTCTCTGCCCCAAGTAGGCCCAGGAATGGTCAGCGTGGGTGATTTCTGCTCTTGGCCTCAGAGAGCGAGCTTCCCGTGGGCGCTCTTTTCCTTAGGTTTGTCTTTCCACTTCTCCTCCCAATAAGGTGATTCTAAGTTGCAGGCAGGGATGGGAGGATGAGTCTCTCGCAAGGGCAGCTGGGAGGGCTGGATTTTAGTGACGGCCTTAGGGCTGAGTCGCTGTAGGTCCCCTCCTGCTACCTGTCTCCTTGTGTTTTGATGGGAGAGACTACTGAATTTTCAAGCTCACTCACCCCTCTTCCTTCATCTCCCTTGCTGTTTCCTCCTCTGCTATAACACGAATCCTGTCCCTGGTTTACACCTCTCCTTGCTCTGTGTTTTCTCTGGGTGCCTTGTCCACTCGGAACTTGACCGCTCTGCTCTGAAGACGCCCACGTCGCCAACCTCCAGATTCACGTTCCCAGCTCCTTATATCTCGCCTGGCGGGCTGTCTCTACAAAGCCCAGAAACGTCCGAAACAGAGCTCAGCATCTTCCTCTCCAAACCTGCTTCATCCACTTTACTTCTTACATCTTCATTATGCTTTTACTAGTCGAGGAGCATGCTACTTGTAGAAAGATCTCAGAAGGCGAAATCACTTAAGTTTACAAAGAAATCAGGTAAGCCAAAAGAGAATTTTTGAAAAACAACTGAAAAGTCAAGCTGCTCAATATCTATATTCATCTATTTATCTATCTGTCTAACGTTGGATACATGAATGCCTTTTCCTCTCCAGATGCACACTATATAGAAATCTGATTTTCTAACTAGAATCTAATCTAGAATCTCGTCCCTGACTTTCCTTAGAAGCAAGGTATCAAACAGAGAAGGGAAGAAGGAAAGAAAATTCTTGGATGAAGCACTGAGGACGACGTGAACTTCTGCATTCTCTCTCTCTAATACCTTTGCCAGATTCTCTTAAAAGCATAAAAACTGGTTTAAAAAGGACCGGGAAATCACTGCTAAGTTATTAGGACAATAAGTCTGATTAGCTAAACAGGAAGCTTATTTCATTAATATTGTACTTTTGTGAACAGGGGGTCAATTTCTCTTTTACTAGGCATGTGAAAACATGTTGTCACAATCTGGACAGTTACTACCTCCTCAAGTCAAGCAGCTGGTGAGTGGTGAGAATGTGGAACTTAACTCTGACAAGAGTGTAACACTTTACGAGCCAGTATAAACTACTTATCCACCAGTAAGCTGGCTTCTAGGATATGACGCTGGTATTGTTGCAAAGCTTGAAAGAGTGGAAACAGGGAGAGCTGTGGCTGAGACTTGTATCTTAGAGCAGATGAGACAGTGTCAAAAAAGGTCCAACCATCAACAAAAACAACCACTACAGATTTCGCCTCTAGTAGAAGGCGTGCCCACCGGTGGAAACCCTGTGAGTCTCTAGTTAAAGAGGAAAATAATCAATATTGACTTTTAACTGTTCAGTTCTCAGCAGCTGCAACAGAAGTGCAATTGACCCTTGAACAACATGGGTTTGAATTGCGTGGTTCCACTTACACGCAGATTTTTTTCAACAAATATGCAGCCAGCCCCCTATATCCTCGGATTTGACGAACCTATACACTATTTGAGGTTGGCTGAATCCGCGGATGTGGAACCTGTGGGTACTGGAGGGTGGACCCAGGACGTGAGCATCCCTGGATTTTGGTATCCACGGTGCGTCCTAGAACCAATCCTCCGTGGATACCGAGGGTCGGCTGTACCATGTTTAAATCTCATGAGTGTAACTGAGTATTTTTCCCCCGTAGGGTCAACAGCCCTGCCCCAGGGATCTCTTGATTCTGAAACCTCAGCTGCTACATTTTCTCAATCACTAGTTGATCCATGTGATTAAAGAAAATAAGATCTTCCTATGTTGCCCATTATTTGTTTCTAGGCCTATCACTTGCTGGTCACTTATTTCCCTAGAATTTGGAGTATTCTCTAAGCACGTTTCAGACTGTTCCCCCTTTCTTTTTATTTGCCCTTTTGATGTAGTTTCATAAAACAGGGACAGTGTATATTGGTCAGGAAGATTTTATGGGTTCTCTAACTTGTTTTTTTTTAATTGTCACATTTACAATGTTTCAGGTGTATGGCAAAGTGATTCAGTTATATATATCATATACTATATTCTAATATTCTTTTCCATTATAGGTTATTACAAGATATTGAATATAGTTCCTTGTGCTATACAGTAAGTAGGTCCTTGTTGTTTATCTATTTTATGTATAGCAGTATGTATCTGTTAATTCCAAACGGGTTTTTAAAAAGTAGAGATAACTGGCTTATAGCAGTGTTCTTCTGGGTGACAACAGACACGCCAACTCACGAGCTAAGAACGACAGAAGAAGAGAGACAGAACACATTACTTCTGAGATCCTTACCACCCAGGATCAGGGCTATAACGCACGCAAGGCTCAGCTGCAACAAATTAGGAAAGCTAGGTCTCCTTTCAAGTGAGAACCATTTCCATGGGCCCAGACCTCTCCCGTTCTCAGTTATCTAACTTCCAGCTCTCACTGACATTAAGCAGGAACAGAAAGCATCTGATGTCAGAGCTGCCTCCTGCCAGCCCAAGGCTAGAGTCTCCCCACTGCAGAAAATGAAGAGGACGCCACTGCACGTGGAGCTTGTGGCCCTCAAAGTTGCTAAGCTTTGGTGCAATTACACATGAGAACTATCTTCTCTCCCCCGAGCATCAAATGGTATCTTACGTCTCTAGAAAGGTTTCGCAATACCCAAAACCTTTTTCTCGCCGGCCAAATGAGTCAGGTGGTTTTACTCCAGGCTGAGTTCAGATTTGTTGATACAGAATTTTTAATAACTGTTAAGACAACGTTTTGGATTTTGAACGTCTTGTTGAGTGTACATGCATATACATACATAGCTGTACAGGCGTGTCTATACATAAACATCTAAATATAAACACACCCCACCCCCTGCAACGCGCACACAACACTCAGAAAGACTGGGCCTCTAGCGGGAGGTAGAAGTCTGCCGGATCGCAAACCTAGCAGAACACATCCAACTGTGGACCTGCGCCACCGCCTTCACAGCAGAAGCAAACACACAAGGCACTTCATGCTGCTTCAGACGACGGCAGGCAAGAGGATGGAATCCCAGGGCCCTGGCTTCCCAGCTGAGAGATCGGGCTTCTGCCATTTCCTAAAGCAGAGGAGCTGACTGGCTCTTCGGGCGAAGCCACTTTTCTATCACATTTATCATGCTGCTCCTTGTCAGTGCCATCCTCTAACCGCTTCTCCATTCTCCTCTGCCCCCCGCCCCCCCAAACTCTCCTGGCCCTGAAAGCAGCAGTGGTATCAGCAGCGGCCAGTCTATGGGTGCTGGGAATTCACGGGACTTCATGTGCAACTCTTGAAATAAACGTAAAAAAAATAAAATGCTTTCCCTGCTATGGTTAAATAGCAGGGTTGATGCTATTTATGCTTTATCAATTATGCCATTGATGCTATGGTTGATCTTTAAAAAAAATTAAAAATGACAACACAGTGACACTGGAGGGAGCTCTAAACGTCTAGTGGCAAGAAAAAAAATGTTGAAATTATATAGTCTAAAATTTAGAAGAGACGTTCACATTTAGGGGATTGATACTGAGCCGAATTCTGGCTTTTGCTGGTCCGTGTGTCCATCCTTGACAGGGAACCAGAGCAGCTGACGGTTAACGATACGAACATAAGTGCGTGCACAGCGGGGGCTTGCGGGGGAGCAAATCAAACTCTCCTTAACTTCAGAGTTCTTGGCCAAAAAAGGAGGCCAATTATTCTTGGCTTCCACATGACCTCTAAAAAGCATTCCCTGGAAATCTTTTCTTGGAGAGCTCTTTTAATCAACAGTATTTAAGAGACAGAGGAAAATAACAAAAGAAGGATCAGAGAAAGTGAAACTTGTTGAAACCGGGCATGTTTCGCTTTCCCATTTTCCAACAGAAGATGCTTTGGGAGGAACGTGCCTTCTAGTTCCACCCGTGCCCTCCCAAAGCCCCCAGTGATGAAAGGACATCTGGCCCACATCTTCCCTGGGGGCCAGACCCAACTAGACACAACAAGCTCTGATCCGACAGGCCGTGCGAGAGATTGGGTTCGGGCCATTTCAACACGCTGGGGGTCTCTCAGGCTCAGCCTCCTTCTTGACTTTAAAGTCCAAGCTCACTGGAGCAGGGCAGAGCCCACCGAGCGCAGTCCTGTCCTCGGATTCACATCCTCGGGTTGTAGTCAAGCTGCGTCTCCAGCCCCCAACCCACACGCACGCGCACACACACTCCAAGGGGGCCGTTTTCTGATCCACATCCCGTGAAATGCCAGCGCTCCCTCTCAAGCAGCTCATCTTTCAGCCACAGGGGTGTGACTCCAGGCAAGGGGCTGCCAGTACAGGCTGGAAAGGCCATCCAGCCAAAGCACACACTCTTATTTTATATGCATAACGATCACTTTACCAGTCACCCGGCTTTTAGTCTGGGAAACTTTCTTCCTTCATTTAACAATATTTATTGAGCATCTAAAACATTCGTCCACCACGCTTGGCTTGGAAGATGTCCTGGTATCTGTCTAATCTCTCAAAAGCAAGCCTTTTGCATCTGGAGCTCTCGGAATATCAAAGGCCACCTGGACACAGGAATCCACATTCCAACCCCTTGCCCTGCCCTGGAATAAGAGTGGGATCCGCGTGTGAAGTGCATTGGCATGTGTTCCCCCGCGTGTCACATGTCAGCAGATAAATCTGCTCTGAAATAAGTATATCGCAGGCACACAAAACTTACTAGTCAACTTTTGACTAAAGACGGTCTCGTAGGGAGCTGTCTACTTTCATCATACTAATAAAAGCCAAAAGTAACAGCCGTGAGCTATAAACGACTATATGGTGAGAGTCAGGACCTACATGATATTTTTTATTTTATCCTGAAACACCTTTATTTCCCAGCCTACCTCCTTTCGATTTTCCCCGCCTACCTCCTTTCAATTTTCCTCAGTGTCCACTATGACGTCATGCACCTTGTGGATGGAAATTACCTGAGCTATAATTCAAAAAGCTCTCAGGGAGCTGGGCCCAGAAATGCAACAGACTGGTCATGCAGGAAGCAATAAAACAATCTGTTTTATACAGCCTGGGTTTCATAAATCGTTAGCACTACACGAGAAGCGATCTCAGAGGTGAACGATGCCAAGCTCTCCTTTTGACAGCTGAAGCGCCAGGCTCCCGGTTGCTATGGTCGATTGGAGGAGACCCAGTCTTCAACCACAACTCCTGCCCGCCACTCCTCCCACAGATCACTTACAGCACATCCTGTCCCTCCGTCTTGGCTAATATTCATGCATCTCATGTGCAAAGTCTGCTAATGTCCTTTACAGAACACTCAGGCAATCAGTGCTCCAATGAAGACGTTAAGTTTACTGGAGGTGAAAGAAGAGGCAGCAAATGGGGAGAGGCGATGGCGCTGGGGGCTGGGAAGGGAATCTGGGCTTTGGGGCTTTAACCCTGCTCCCCACTTCTTCATGAAACAGCAGTGCATTAACTAGCACAGTGCATTAACTACCCCGTGCTCTCCATTTTTGGAAGGGAAAGACCGTAAATGTGTTTGGGATGTTTTCTTCTACTTTAAATGCAGACGAAGTTGATGGCCCCCAGCCCTTGTTTTCTCTTTCTCTCCACCCTCTATAATTTGCCTTCATTAAATTAAAACAACAGGACACTAAAGAAGTGGAACCCTTGGAGGAATGGTGAGGTGGCTAGAATTTTTGGATTCCTTTTCTCTCTAAGTGAATCACACCCAGAAGAACCCAAGTGAAATAGCTTTTCAAGAAACTAAAGGAAACTCTGAGCAAGCCCTACCGTGATTCACTCCCAGTCAGCTACCAATGGAGCCATCTCTAGTTTCAAGGTACTGCGAAGACGAATGAGCTTGAACTTAACACATGTACTGCGTTCATAACCTCTGAAGGCTTTACTAGATGTCCTACTTCCTTCATATCTGCCATATGGAATTAGATTGGTGAAAGTTCACAGCAGGAGGAGGTCAGAGGTCATCCATGGGAAGCTGTGGCTCAGAGAGATGATGAGACGTGGCCAAGGTCATGGAGGAAGTAGCAATGATGTCTTAAGTTTAAAAGGTCCCATTCTAAGGCACTACACTCTTACCTAAAGTTTTAACTTTAGGTTAAAGACAGAAACACATTATTAAAATGTTTTTAAAAAAAACATTCTCCCCTAAGGCTATGCCTTTACGATGCAAAATAATATGGATGGAATGAATGGAGCCGGATACTGCATGCAAACCAATGCCTAGGTGGACACTGGAATGGCAGTAACTCCTCTCCCTGGGGCACTCAGAGGTCACCAAGAGATGACCTCCTCACGGTCAGTCTGTCTTAAGAATATGTCGACACATGTTCCTCAAAAGTATCTGTATCACCCTTCGGATGCTGAGGACGGTTTCATTTACAATATCTTGTTTGCTTATATACATCACTTTCAATTAGATACTGCAAGCTGTTTAGTAAAAACCATACTTCAGTTAAAGAAGTGGAGAAGCAAGGAGAGACTAAAATGCTCAAGGACACAATACTGTCAGGGAGTCGAGGAATTAGGCTAGAAACCTATGCTCTGAAATCCTGTAGCTAGAAATCCTGTAGCTAGAAGCCCAGCTGGAGGGTATGAGCTGCTGCACACCTGCTGTGAATCTGGGTTAGTCTGGGTGGCCTGTGACGTAGGGGGAGAGACGTTATATCTGTATAGAGGCGCGTTTGATGAGACTTATGGCAGCAAACCAACAGTAGCTGACACATGGTATCTGAAGGTCAGTATTTCTTGGACCTTCTCAGCAGCTGGCAGTCTAAGGAGGGAACTGACTCTGAGTAGAGGGTCAGGTGGAACTGGGAGGGATGCTGGAGGGGGGCAGAGTGATGTTGATAAAAAGAGACGTAACAGTGGGAGCATCTACCAACCCAGCCTCTCGGGAAGGCAGCGGAAAGGGACAGTGGGGTCACAGCGAATGCGACTCTGCCATGTTTTATGGTCTGAAAAGAGAATTTTTAACACTCAGGAGGGAAGGGACACATTTCCCCAACTCTGCTTGGTAAAAGAGTAAAAGAATGACCGATCACCAACCCTTTTGACATCAAAGGGCAGAAATAGGAGCTGATGAAACATTCCGGAAGGATGTCTGGGGGTCATACCATGAACATAGGGAGGGATGGAGGGGGGAGGGGGTCACCACGAGCCTGGCAGAAGCAGGGCTGGAAGGCGCTTGGGAGAACCTTGGTGACATCTCAGGAATAGGCAGGAGGACAAACAGGCTGGGAGGTGGCTGGGAGTTTGAGGAAGAAAGTATTGTCTTATAGGTACCTTAATGCGTACTCCTCGAATGTACCCTTAGGATGGTACAGGCTTGTGAAATGTGACTTAGTGTCTCTTTTAAATTTTTAAAAAAACAGTAGTTATTTTATATAATGTCATCACCAAAGCTGGCTTTCACATTTGTTCCCTGCCCCCCATTTCTAAATCCAGTTCGCTGTTAAATGTGTTCATGTTAAGCTACTGAGTGAAACATTTCTTTCACCAAATAGGTACCCTGAAGATGAGACTGAGGAGTATGCTGAGAAGAAAGAATATGACGAGGACGATGATAAAAGTTAATGGGGGCTTCCCTGGTGGCGCAGTGGTTGAGAGTCCGCCTGCCGATGCAAGGGACACAGGTTCGTGCCCCAGTCCGGGAAGATCCCACATGCCACGGAGCGGCTGGGCCCATGAGCCATGGCCGCTGAGCCTGCGCGTCCGGAGCCTGTGCTCCACAACGGGAGAGGCCACAACAGTGAGAGGTCCACGTACCGCCAAAAAAAAAAAAAAAAAAAAGTTAATGGTAACTTAGGCCACACCATCTGATCGGCACCATCTAAATTCATGACATGTATTTTGTAATTTTCAGAACCTCTATGGCTTTAATATAAGGAAAATGAGGACAATATGGTTAACTAAATTGTCCAAATTCTCAAGGGTAGGTAGCGGAAGTGGGATTTGAACCCCAGTGTGTCCAATTCCAAAACCTACTTCTTATTCTGGCCGCCAGCAGAATGTTGGGCACACGGTAGGTGCTTAATAAATACTGGTGATGGAACAAATGAACTGGCTGAAACAATACAGGGCTTCTAACATTTAGCCAATCAAATGACACAACGCGCTTCATTCTTCACAGAAATTGGTTACATATACCTCAGTCACTTAACACAATAGAAACAGTCATTATAATTGAACAATGTCACTAGATCGATATTTCCTGCCAAGGAATAAATGACTCTGCCTTGCTTTGACATTTATTTCCCGAAAAACTGAACTCTGCTTTGCCCCGACATTTACAAATCAGCAGGAGACAGTTACCCCGAGCGGCTGCCTGTTCTGCGGAATTGCCTCTCCTTTTGTCTTCTCTATGCAAAGCACAACCATAATAAACGCAAATTAATAAAAAAACAAAAACAGTAATTGTAGTTGTTATGTGTACCTACTTTTTAAACCTAGTTAAGAATCTGACTTGCAGTTTGTGTAATTTAAAAAGCCAGTTGATGGAGGTCTAGGGTTGTTCCAAGACCATTTTAAAAAGCTCTCAGACATGCAGAAGCCAGGTCCTTCCTGGCCCCTTCACCTCACATATCGTGGTCTGCGGTTTAAAAAAAAAAAAAAAAAAACAGTTGGTTTTGTAGACGCTCCACACAAGTGGAGGCCCCCTGCTGGCCTTCTGTGGAAGCGATGTCTCAGCTGACTGATGCTGGATGAGAAAAGTAAAGCAAAGAGCAGGTTTAAGCTGCCTCCAAAGCATGCTTTATAATGAGCCCTTCAAGAACTGAGCTTGGGTTCATGTTCTTTGGCTGGAGAGGATGGGTATCAAATTACCAAAAACGTATGAAGAGCGTGACCCTAACGGCTGCCGTGAGATAGAAGATGACATTGGGGGCGGGTATAGGGAGACCTGGGTTCTTATGTTGCTTCAGCCTCTTGTCTTCTGTGACCCTGGACAAGTCACAACCCCAAGCCACCTTCCTCTCTCCCCGATTATACGTTCGATTTTGAAATACTGGGACTCCACTGTGTGCTTAGTTGAGGTCTCTTCCCTGAAGGAATTTATAACCCAGTGGATGATACAAGGCCTCATATCATAAGCCAATGAGAGAACCAAACAAGTGCTGAAAGGCCTTTCATGGAGGAGAAGAAACTGAGATGACCTTTGAAGAATAAACCTCATTTACAAAGGTGAGGCACAGGAAAACATGCCTTGCTAACCTTGCCTTGGGATTTCTGACTAAGACTCCTTCACAGGCTCTGTCCGGCATTTGTGCACGTAGTAATATTTGGGAGATGATGTTTTAACCAGTGGTTTGTCTAATAAACCCATGTAAGGGGATGTCTTCTACATGAAGTCCCCTGCTTTAAGCAGGGTTAACAGATACAAAATTCAGAGATATAAAATGATGCAATTCTTTGCTTTACTAATTTTTCTAATTTTTACTGATTTTTCTTCATTTTCTAAAGGCTTTGGGCCTCCCTGGTGGCGCAGTGGTTAAGAATCCGCCTGCCAATGCAGGGGACACAGGTTCAAGCCCTGGTCTGGGAAGATCCCACATGCTGCGGAGCAACTAAGCCCGTGTGCCACAACTACTGAGCCTGCGCTCTAGAGCCCACGAGCCACAACTACTGAGGCCGTGTGCCACTGAAGCCCATGTGCCTAGAGCCTGTGCTCCGCTACAAGAGAAGCCACCGCAATGAGAAGCCCGTGCACCGCAACGAAGAGCAGCCCCCGCTCGCTACAACTAGAGAAAGTCCACACACAGCAACGAAGACCCAACGCAGCCAAAAATCAATAAGTAAAACAAATTAAAGGCTTCATCATGAGCATCCTTTAAATTGGAAACCTCCAGTGAATGACAAGTATATCAGAATCACATATATTCAGGTCAAACACATCCTCTGTGGAACGAAGTAAATTTAAGTGTTCTCTCATGTGTAACACTGCTCATCTTGAATGAGAATGGCCAATGCTAAAAGATGTGAAATACTGGGGCTTCCCTGGTGGCGCAGTGGTTGAGAGTCCGCCTGCCGATGCAGGGGACGCGGGTTTGTGCCCCAGTCCGGGAGGATCCCACATGCCGCGGAGCGGCTGGGCCCGTGAGCCATGGCCGCTGAGCCTGCGCGTCCGGAGCCTGTGCTCTGCAATGGGAGAGGCCACAACAGTGAGAGGCCCACATACAGCAAAAAAATAAAAAAATAAAAGATGTGAAATACCTAGAAAATAAAAGTCTAAAGGATGCTTCCTGATATTAGCCACAGTCTATGCTCTTGAAAATAACTTAGGCATAATCAATAATAGTTATATATTACTAATTTTCATGTCTTATTGACTCTAGGTCTGGCTGTCTCTATTAGTCTTACTAATACTGTGTGTTACTTCAACATGGATATTGAATTAAAGTCAATGGTAGATCTTGTAATAAATTAATAAGTATGCAAAACACACAAAAAAAGGGAAATTCAGGGTCCTACTCGTGGGTGATGCTCAGTGAAAGCCCTCGACAATCTGGTTACTGCTGCAAACTGGAGCAAGTTTACGCCCAGTCGTAGCAACACGGACCTGATATTTTCCTATGAAGACAAGCAGGAATCCAGGAACCCTCACCCACATTCTTCTTCAAGGTAAAAAACAAAACAAGACAACCCTTGCTGACTGCATCAGGATTTAAGAAGTCAGGGAGGGGGTAAGGTAAGGATAGGAGAGAACGAGAGTAAGGGTGCAGGTCAATGACGAGGTTCAAGGATGATAAAACTCTTGCCCATAACTGACCTGGGAGAGAAATGAATGTCATCATAGTGTGGAGGTTGCTGGTTCATGATGTGAAAAGAGGGGACCCGGTTTCTAGTCATTCAAAAATCCTGGCTCAGATATACCTCATGCCTCTCTCTGATTTCCTCCAAAGGAAGTAATTTCTCCACCCACTAGAATCCAATCTCGATTCATAACATGATTCCATGTGGTCCCTGTGTTTAAGTTATTGCCTTACCTCCCTGAATAGACTGTCAGCCTCCTTGAGGTCAGCTTGTACGTTTTAATTCATTTCTCTATCGCCCAGGAGCTTGCTTGGGGAGATATTACATGTTAGTTGAACATATGACCAAAATGCATGAAATATAGGTTTGCTAAATCAAGGCAGTAAAGATGCTGTTGGATCTTGGATGCAAATTCTGAGATGTTATCATCTAAGTTAATGTAAATGTGGATTCCAGGAATTGTGAACTATAGAATACAAACTCTGCCAAGTAGCAGAAAACTTTCTAAAAGCTTTCCCTTTCGCTGTGCACGCTCCCAGGCATCCAGTCCAGACCTTGCATGCAAACACTCAAAGGTAAGAAATTTAGTGGGGTTTTTTTTTTTTTTTTTTTTTTTTTTTGCAGTACACGGACCTCTCACTGTTGTGGCCTCTCCCGTTGCGGAGCACAGGCTCCGGACACGCAGGCTCAGCGGCCATGGCTCACGGGCCCAGCCGCTCCACGGCATGTGGGATCCTCCCGGACCGAGGCACGAACCTGTGTCCCCTGCATCGGCAGGCGGACTCTCAATCACTGCGCCACCAGGGAAGCCCAGAAATTTAGTTTGAAGTAAGTCAGGTCTTAATCGTGAGACTATTAAGATTAATACACTGCCTTAGGTAGCCTCCTGTGTGTCCTTATCTCCTAAGGGTTTACGTATACTGTAACCCAGTCTTCCTTATCTCAGGAGCCCATTAGAGCATTATAACTCCATTGCCCGCATTCCTTTTTACCCATACGGTACAGTACTTTAATTTTCCCTTTCCAAAAACAGAACAACAAAATCAAACTCCACCAAGTACTTAACTATATTCAAATATCCATATAATTCTATCTATGGCAACAGTCTCCGCCTTTCAGAAATTGTTTCCAGCATCCGCCACCTCCATGGACAACAGAAGAAAATGGGCCTCAGTGTCACAAACTTCGGCACCTCTCAAGGAAATAATTAAACCTCCTAGGACGCCCTCACCCACACCCTAAGAAATCTGAAGGGTGTGCAAAATCCAAACCCAATTCAACACTCATAATAAAACACTCATAATGAAAGCCCTTTACTTTAGATAAAGCCTCATCTTGAATTTCTTTGTCTCTCTCCCCCCACAGAGTAGTAAATTTCCAAATTCCCCAAAGGTCATGAGTTTGGCAATGGAACAACGGCACCCTAACGGGGAGAGCCTTGGTGAGAGTCTGCTTCTCTCAAGGCCACTCCGTGGGGCTGTGGTCTCTCTTGGGAGCTACAGGCATCATCAGAGTGAATGAACACTGGGCACAGTGGGAAACTCAGTCTCTGGGGTGATGGTGGAAAACTGGGTACCTGCCACCCAGTGGGACAGGCACCAAACCAGACCTTCTGGCATCGAGGTGCTGCCCTCTGGGGGCTGTCTGCAAAGGAAAGTCCTAAGATTCTCAAGTATTGGGGTGATGAGGTATCTGTCTATTCACAGGGGGAAAAGGATTCTCCCAATTCCTTCCCAAACCAGCTTGAAATGGAAGAAAAGGGAAGGTAAATAGCACTTGCTGAAATGGTTCAAATGTGCCAGTGATCATGCCACGTGTTTTATCTTTCATCTTCACACAGCCCTACAAAGTAGGAACCACTGCTCCACAAAGACCATCCGAAGCTCAAACGGACGTCCTCAAAATGACACAGCTAGTGTATTACAGATGCAGGATTCAAACCCAGGCCTGGATAGCTCTTAAACTCCTGTTCTTACCACATACCACAGTGCCTTTTCAAAAGGAAAAACTGGTTTTTAGGTGCGAAATGTAGTGTGTTCATTTTGTAGAAAGTGAGACTCCCGACTCATCCTTTTTGTTATAGACTTGGATTATCACATCCACTTATTCTTAGTCTGACCCTCTTGTACTGTGGGTTCATGTCCATAAAATGGGAACCTAATAATGGAAGCCTATCTAGCAGTTATATCTTAGGCAACAAATGTTTAATGAATGGGAGTCAGTGGGTGAGAGAATACATGAATGAATGAATCTGACAAGTCCATACTGGGACTGAATCGGTAACCTTGGTCTTCAGTGCATCTTAATCACTATTTTTTTTTTTTTTAAATCCACGTGACATTACATTTTGGTGTCTGAAGAAAAAGCCTGCATGGTTGATGCTGGTCCGGCCTTTTTCACTGACACAGCAGCCCACCTGACACAGTGCCGATTTCTATGAGCCCCTGAACTTAGCCTGAAGCCAAGATGTTCTTTGGAAGGATGTAGCTTAAGGAAATAGATATTAAAGAGATGGTTATTTGGGCAAACAATTCAAATTCCTGTATACATTCTAAAAGTGAAACACATCCTCCAACAGTCAGAGAGTCAGGAAAATCAAACACTGTTTCATTTTGAGTTTTGAAAATAAAATGCTGCGTATAGAAGACATGCTTTAATTCAGGGGATAAAACCTGAACTGCTTTCTGGAGCCTAAAGAAGCTAATTAAAGTGTGACCAGGCAGTGATTATATACTCAGAGGTGTCCCACAGGCCCTTAGATTTCCACAGCTCAGATAATCTCACTCGTGGCTATCATTTATACCAGGTGTCAGATGCTTGGTACAGAAGTGGATTTCTACCGTATCATCTCACTGTTCAGGCAATCCTGGTCAATTCCTTGGTATACTGCACGTTAAATGAGGTGGCAAGACGCTTCTCACCAACTGAACTATCAAGAGAGTGAGGTTATAATGCACATCCATCCAACCCGTTTAGGTATGATCCCCGAAGTTACTAAAGCCCTGGCCTTCATTCTCTCTCCACTCAGCATCCACGCTAAGCTATATTATAAGGAAGCCAAAGATAAAACAGCTTCTGCATAATGAAACGCTAATCCCCGGAGTGTGACGCCCACGGCACAAATGAATGCTAGACAGAAGATAACCAAATGTCTAGACTTATTCAAACCCGCTTCTCGGAGTTCAAACTTGTACTCAAGGCTTTATCAGCTTACGAAGTGTAAACTGGTTTAAAAACACACAGCTGAACGACAATAAAGAGCTAAATCCAGTAGAACCTCTTCACTTGGGCCTCTTGATTTGAGTTAGTCTGTGTTTATCTATCCGAACACAGTAACTGCCTTCTTAAGCTGACAGCAGCTTATTGAAAATAATATACAGTTTGCAGCCTCTGAAAGAGGCGATGACCTTTGTCCTTCCATTTACTAAATATATTGGTAGATTGGAATATTTCCTGATAAGTCCGTTTTTCTGCCTCCTTAAAGTTAAATTAATAACGTTGTACAATTTAAAGATCTGCGGGATTTTGTTCAGTACAATGGACTGAAAGTATGGCTCTCTGGGTTCTAGAATGATGATGTCATTACATCTCAGACATTTTACCAGGAGCCTCATTTCATTTCTATAACAACTCTCCAAGGGACCCAATTTCCTACCTAGGATACTAACTGCATCCTCTGGCAAATTACCTTACACCTTGGTTTCTCCAACAGAAATGATAATTTTAAAATATGAAGGATTATATGGAATAAAAAGATGGCCAATTAATTCATATTAAGCACCAAAACAACAGGTGGTATATAAGCATATGTAATTTTAATATACATAATTCATTTTTATGTCTTTGTCAAGGTACCTCTTAAAACTTAATTTCTAATGAGAGTAAAAACTGAATTCGAACTTTGGAGATCACTTCAACAGAGGTTAGATATTGATACGGAAGGCCTCATTGATTTGCATCCCAATGGAATGTACTGATTCATTCAGGGGGGTTTCTTTGACATTTACCTTTCATTATGCAAGGAAATAAAATTCACTAAGAAAAGTGACAAGTGTATTATATATCTCTTTTGCACAAATATTTTTATTGTACAACTGTAGGTTCCAGCGGAGTTATTTCAACATCTAAGTCCTAGTTTTCCCCAGGCAGGTGGGAAGTAGAGCTCGGTAGGAAGCAAAAGCAGAAGCAGCTGAGAAAAGCATCCAGGAGTGAGTTGTGCCCACTGCTCCAGCCTTGGGGAGGACCCAGGACACCACATGTGGCAACTTTAATTTACCCTTCGCCTGTTTGATGAAGTCAAGGTACAGCTAAATAACTTTTTATTATTATTCTTTTATCCCCAGCTTACTGCTTTTATTTTTATGTTTTTAAGTTTTTAAATTGTATGTATCTTTAATGGAGGTATAGCTGATTTACAATATTATGTAAGTTTCAGGTGTACAACATAGAGTCACAATTTTTAAGGGTTATACTCCATTTATAGTTATTATAAAATATTGGCCATATTCCCTGTGCTTCACAATATATCCTTGTAGCTTATTTATTTTATGCTAGTAGTCTGTACCTCTTAACCCCTCACCCCTCTCTTGCCCCTCCCCACTTCCCTCTCCCCACTGGTAACCACTAAAGTAACATTTTTATTAATGGGAAAAAAAAAACCTTAGTTATAGCCAAAATAAATACTGTTCTGCTGTTATCTAGAGCCTTCCTGCTTCAAGTATGGAACAAAATAGGGCTCTGAGAGCACAGCACCCCTCCCCATCTCTTCTGGAAGCAAGAATTATCTCCAGGCAGGAAAAATAAGGTGAGGACATTTTTAATTGTTTTTTTCCTCCCCTCAAATGAGTGAGGAGAATTATGCCCAGTGAGGAGAAACAGAATCAGTACCTAAGTCAAAAATGTAAATAGGATTGTAGTTAAATGTTTAATTTATTCGTGGGAAAAAAATATCAGGGTTTCTTGAGCATCTATTTTCGCATTTAGTGTGCTGATAACAAATGGTCATCATCTCGTTTCTGTAAAGCAGTGTTTATGAATTGAGAAAAAACTTGAGTCAATAATGTATGTGTCTGGGAGTACTTGAAGTAACACAACTTATTTTCTTAGAAGGATCCCATCATTTAGATCAAATTAATGTAAAATGACTTTCTCCCCCAAAACCTAAATTAGAGAGATTTTACTGGCCCAATAATTAACACTGCATTACACATCTACTTTCCTTTGTACCCTCTGCCCCTATGGCCTTTTAATATAGACAAAGCTTTTGCTATAACCATGGAGTATACAATAGAGCAATCTATAAAATATAAGAAAGAATAATGCCTACCTTACAGGGTTGTTGTGGGGATTTAATGAGACAGTTCATGAAAAGCGCTTAATATAATGCCTGGTACATATTAAGTATTCCATAAATGTCAACTATAATTATTCTTCTCCTCAATGTAGAAATTTCTATTTAATAAAGAGATGTTTTCTAAAGAAATCTCCAACTTATCTTGCACACCATACATTTTAAAATAATTACTCTACATAAAATACCTCAGACCCCTCTCTGAATCCCATCCCATTTCCAATGTATTTCTTCTTAGTTCCTACCTCTTTCTCCTTTTATTATGTCATGAACATAGCTGAATTCCTCTCACAGACCTTTAGTTTCTGAAAAGCAGAAACCCTATTTCATTTATCATTGTATACTCAGTAGAATATGGCTTAGCACAATGTATAGTATAGGTTTTTGGTAAGCATTTATTGAATGAATAAATGAATGCATTAGTGAACAAAGAAATACATGATGACATAAATCCTAGGGTCCAACAGGCAACTACCCCACCGATATTTTAATCTTTTTGAACATTTAGTGTTCCTTTCACACGTCCCAAATTGTTAATTCTCTAGAATACACTTAAAAAAAAAAAAAAAAAAGGTTGTCTGTTAAAAGGAAAAGGTCCATCCCATGTTGACTGAATTTTTAATAATATTAGTGGCCCCAACCCCAGTTTGTTTCATAGATAACATCTGCTGGAATTTTTGGAAATTTTTTGTCATGAAGGCAAGGCAAACACCAACAATAATTTCTAAGCCATAGTTCTTAAGGGAAATCAGAATAGAAAGCATTTGATTATATGCCTACTTTAACAAATAGAGGGAATTACACCCTTTTTTAATGACCCATCCGGCTTTTTGCTTTATGAATACTATATCTAGCTACCAAACAATTGATGTCATTTGGGTTCAAAAAACAAATCCATGACTCTGTCCCTGTCCCTAAGAAGGCTCATCATAAATTATCAACATCTCATACTTTAAGGATATTGCCATTCCATGCAATAGTACTCTGTACTTTGAGACCTGAGCCAAATTATATTGTTCTACTGAACATATACTTATCAAACTCTATACAATGTTATTGAAAAGTACACCAGCAATGATGATCAATTCAAGTCAAATTATATGCAGTAACCATAACTTATATAAATGTGTACTTCTTGACAATTTACAGACTATTATAGAAGGGCAGGACTACATAAGTCTAGCATGGGATGACTGACAGCAACTGGTGTGGGATGTCTAAGTTTTACCTTTTTATCAGGAAGAGACAAATTGGAGCAACATGGGACGTCCATGTTTAGAATATGATTCTCCAGTTTAGAATGTAATTCTTCCTTTAAAGACTTGGTTTAAAAGGCAACTTCTCAGAAGCCCACCATATTAATTCCATCTTTAACCTCGGGGCTCTTGAGGTTAAAAACTGTGTGAATGAATGAACGAATAACGGACAAGAAGGAGTAGTGAGCTAGGTAATTAATGGGAGTGTGTGTCCAATTACTCTAAGACGGCAAAAGATTGAGAAGTGAACACTGTCCAAAAGATATTTGGCACATAACAGGTGCTTAAAATGTTCATTAAATGGAAAAATTAATGAATAATTCTTTGTTGAACTGTTTTTATGTAGGAGGTACACTTTCTCAAATTACTGTCATTGCCAAAGTAGACACTATTCCCTGTGCTATTATTTTCTTCCCCTAATCTTTGAATCCCTGGTTCCCTGTGAAAAGTTCTTGTAGGTGTACAAAAATGGAATTGGGGGTGTCGTACTAAGTGGTACATCTCTCTGTAGACACATGAACTCCCCCCTCAACCACGCCCAGCAGAGTACTTCCAGAAATGCTTAGTCTTTGGAATAAAGTAGCAAGTGCAGAAATCCACTGCAATACAGAGCATGGTGTATGTCAAATCAAAGAAGAAACAGAAGCATGAATCACTCATGAGACTGGGATAGTTTGACCACAGAATCCTCCAAACTCTAAAAATTGTAGGTGTTAACAACTTAGTGTAAATGATGTTACAAATTTCTGTTTGTTCCTTACATATCTGATGTGGACATCAGTCACAGTCTGGAATTTAGTCAATGCTTTCTTATTTCAAGATGTTTCAGGGGATGGAATATACCACACATCATCTATGTGCGAACCCCAAGTTTGTCCCCAGCCTGGGACTTTATGTCCACAGAGCCTTCCCTAGTTAGTCTTCCTGAACTAGCTCCTCCATTTACTACCCACCCTAAGCCTCCATTTCCTTTTCTACTGAATGAGGATAAGAATACATGTACCTTACAGTTGTCATGAGCTTCTGATGAGCTGATGCTCATAGATATTTTAGCACAGTGCCGGGCACATAAGAAATGATCAATAAGGCCATATATGACAAAACCCACAGCCAACATTGTTCTCAATGGTGAAAAACTGAAACCATTTCCTCTAAGACCAGGAACGAGACAAGGTTGTCCACTCTTACCACTCGTATTCAACATAATTTTGGAAGTTTTAGCCACAGCAATCAGAGAAGAAATAAAAGGAATCTAAATCAGCTAAGAAGAAGTAAAGCTGTCACTGTTTGCAGGTGACATGATACTATACATAGAAAATCCTAAAGACTCTACCAAAAGACTACTAGAGCTAACCAATGAATGTGGTAAAGTAGCAGGATACAAAATTAATGCACGGAAATCTCTTGCATTCCTATACACTAATGATGACAACTCTGAAAGAGAAATTAATGGGAAACACTCCCATTTACGATTGCAACAAAAAGAATAAAATACCTAGGAATAAACCTACCTAAGGAGACAAAAGACCTGTATGCAAAAAACTATAAGACACTGATGAAAGAAATTAAAGATGATACAAACAGATGGAGAGATATACCATATTCTTGGATTGGAAGAATCAACATTGTGAAAATGACTATACTAATCAAAGCAATCTACAGATTCAGTGCAATCCTTATCAAACTACCAGTGGCATTTTTCACAGAACTAAACAAAAAATTTCACAATTTGTATGGAAACACAAAAGACCCAGAACAGCCAAAGCAATCTTGAGAAAGACAAACGGAGCTGGAGGAATCAGGCTCCCTGACTTCAGACTATACTACAAACCTACAGTAATCAAGACAGTATGGTACTGGCACAAAACCAGAAATATAGATCAATGGAACAGGATAGAAAGCCCAGAGAGAAACTCACACACATATGGTCACCTTATATTTGATAAAAGAGCCAAGAATATACAATGGAGAAAAGACAGCCTCTTCAATAAGCGGTGCTGGGAAAACTGGACAGCTACATGTAAAAGAATGAAATTAGAAGACTCCCTAACACCATATACAAAAATAAACTCAAAATGGATTAAAGACCTAATGTAAGGCCAGACACTATAAAACTCCTAGAGGAAAACATAGGCAGAACACTCTGACATAAATCACAGCAAGATCCTTTTTGACTCACCTCCTAGAGAAATGGAAATAAAAACAAAAATAAACAAGTGGGACCTAATGAAACTTAAAAGCTTTTGCACAGCAAAGGAAACCATAAACAAGACAAAAAGACGACCCTTAGAATGGGAGAAAATATTTGCAAATGAAGCAACTGACAAAGGATTAATCTCCAAATTTTACAAGCAGTTCATGCAGCTCAATATCAAAAAAACAAACAACCCAATCCAAAAATGGGCAGAAGACCTAAATAGACATTTCTCCAAAGAAGATATACAGATTGGCAACACACACATGAAAGGATGCTCAACAGCACCAATCATTAGAGAAATGCAAATCAAAACTACAATGAGGACACTTAGGTTGCTTCCATGTCCTGGCTATTGTAAATAGAGCTGCAATGAACATTGTGGTATATGACTCTTTTTGAATTATGGTTTTCTCAGGGTATATGCTCAGTAGTGGGACTGCTAGGTCATATGGCAGTTCTATTTTTAGTTTTTTAAGGAACCTCCATACTGTTCTCCATAGTGGCTGTATCAATTTACATTCCCACCAACAGTGTATGAGGGTTCTCTTTTCTCCACACCCTCTCCAGCATTTATTGTTTGTAGATTTTTTGATGATGGCCATTCTGAGAGGTGTGAGATGATATCGCATTGTAGTTTTTATTTGCATTTCTCTAATGATTAATGATGTTGAACATTCTTCCATGTGTTTGTTGGCAATCTGTACACCTTCTTTGGAGAAATGTCTATTTAGGTCTTCTGCCAAGAAGATGTGGCACATATATACAATGGAATATCACTCAGCCATAAAAAGAAATGAAATTGAGCTATTTGTAATGAGGTGGATAGACCTAGAGTCTGTCATACAGAGTGAAGTAAGTCAGAAAAACAAATACCATATGCTAACACATATATATGGAATCTAAAAAAAAAAAAAAGGTCATGAAGAGTGTATGGGCAAGACAGGAATAAAGACACAGACCTATTAGAGAATGGACTTGAGGACACGGGGAGGGGGGAAGTGTAAGCTGGGACAAAATGAGAGAGTGGTAGTGTATATATGGACATATATACACTACCAAATGTAAAATAGCTAGTGGGAAGCAGTCGCATAGCACAGGGAGATCCGCTCGGTGCTTTGTGACCAGTTAGAAGGGTGGGATAGGGAGTGAGGGAGGGAGGTAGACGCAAGAGGAAAGAGATATGGGGATATATGTATATGTATAACTGATTCACTTTGTTATAAAGCAGAAACTAACACACCATTGTAAAGCAATTATACTCCAATAAAAACGTAAAAAAAAAACTACAATGAGGTATCACCTCACACCAGTCAGAATGGCCATCATCAAAAAATCTACAAACAATAAATGCTGGAGAGGGTGTGGAGAAAAGAGAACCCTCTTGCACTGTTGGTGGAAATGTAAATTGATACAGCCACTATGGAGAACAGTGTGGAGGTTCCTTAAAAAACTAAAAATAGAACTACCATACTACCCAGCAATCCCACTACTGGGCATATACCCTGAGAAAACCCTAATTCAAAAAGAGTCATGTATCACAATGTTCACTGCAGCTCTATTTACAATAGCCAGGACATGGAAGCAACCTAAGTGTCCACTGACAGATGAATGGATAAAGAAGATGTGGCACATATATACAGTGGAATATTACTCAGGCATAAAAACAAAATTGAGTTATTTGTAGTGAGGTGGATGAACCTAGAGTCTGTCATACAGAGTGAAGTAAGTCAGAAAGAGAAAAATAAATACCATATGCTAACACATATACATGAATCTAAAAAAAAAAGTTATGAAGAACCTACGGGCAGGACAGAAATAAAGACGCAGATGTAGAGAATGGACTTGAGGACACGGGGAGGGGGAAGGGTAAACTGTGACAAAGTGAGAGAGTGGCATGGACATATATACACTACCAAATGTAAAACAGATAGCTAGTGAGAAGCAGCCACATAGCACAGGGAGATCAGCTCAGTGCTTTGTGACCACCTAGAGGGGTGGGATAGGGAGGGTGGGAGGGAGACGCAAGAGGGAGGAGATATGGGGATATATGTATATGTGTAGCTGATTCACTCTGTTATAAAGCAGAAACTAACACACCACTGTAAAGCAATTATACTCCAATAAGGATGTTAAAAAAAGAAATGATCAATAAATGTTATCTGTTGTAGTCATTATTGCTGTAATTAATAACCAAGCCTATTCGTATGATCATTCCATTACTATGTGCTCACTTGCCCAGTAATAATCCCATTTTTATAAGTGTATTTTATAAATTTTTATCTTTTTCATTGAAGTATAATTGACTTGTATTCACTTCAGGTGTACAACATGGTGATTCAATATTTTTACACATTACAAAATGATCACCACTAGAATTTTAAAACTTATATTTAGAATGAATGAATCAAAATGTCCAAATGACTTGCAATAAAAAGGGATACTCTCCTCCATGGTGGGGTGTAGTGGTGTGCACGGGAGAGGCCCTGGGCCCTCGGGGTGTCATTCTCAGAGGACTGAGGCCCAAATCGGACCTCATTCTTTGGAGAAATCAGCAAATACGACAACCAAGGGTGCAAGGGGAGCCTTGAGGAGAAAGGTATACGAAGGAAGCACAGCTGGATGTGTGTGGTGAGCAGATTTCCAAGGCTGCTGCTGCTAGGGGTTGAGGTGCTAGGGGCAAGCAAGGTTAGGCTGGGAGGGAAAAAGGCGGTGACACATCCGAAGGAATCTCGTGGCTGTCTGCCAGCGATGGGCAAAGTCCCCTCTTCTACCCCAGCGGAGGGCAGCGGGCGTGTGTGGGGATGGTGACAGACAAGTAACTGCTCATGTTCTTATCTACTGAGCTTCTAAAGGGTGAGCCCTCATTCTTTGGCCTGCTTGGCCATGATCAGAGCAGATTTATTCTGATGCAGAGAGATGCAAGGACAGAGGACGGCTCGGGGGAGACAGTAACTTTTTATACAACACACACACTGGTACACACAACCACGTCACTGCCTCTGAGGATGGAGCCCGCAAATACTCTGTTGGAACATAAATGCACTCTTCAAATGACAGAGAGTCACACATTAATGCAAATTATGTAAATCCTCACTAAGTAACTTGAGTCAAGTGAAAATTACAACTGCATCAAGGTTCTCTACAAACGTTGAGTTGGAGTGTTGTACGCTGCATTTTGTTTCTGTGGTGGGAAGGTGGCTAGAGATATGGTGGTATAACTGTCACTGTCCCTGGGGACCTTCAAACAAATGAGCTATCTTGTGATACAGCTCCAGGATGCCAACTTTCTAAATAAATATTAAAATGCATTTATTGTCTGCGTCACTTAAGAGGTGGAGGAAGAGCGGGCCATGATTTGAAGACTTGCATATGGTTTTATTTAACAACTGCTCAGCTATTAGACCACCTAGAGTATTAGGAAGACGGTCTTAGAGTTACACTGGTGTTCTGAGTATGTCTACACAGCGTGCATGGAGGTGGCCATTCATAAATGGTCTTGTTACTCTGTCCCAAATGGATAAAACTCAGACCCAAACAATCCACATTTAGTAGCACCCTGACATTGCCTAATTTGTATTCACTGTGCAAGTCCTTACTCTCAGACCTGAAGGCACTATTAGAAAGTGAGAAAACAGACATTCCTCTTAGGAAGCTGAAAGATGACTTTCTAAGCTGCCACTGGATAGAATGACCCATAAAAATAACTTGGAAGGCTATTACCTTACAACCAGAGCATGTAATATCTAACAGCTACAGACTGTGCCTCTCTTCTGTGTATTTTAATTAAAGATTTCAACTGCGAAGAGACAAAAGCTGAAAATGTGTACATAATCCATCTAATTTTGCATAATTTCTCATTAGCTGCAGAGCGGATTGTCACCCTGTGTGACCCTGATTTACATGTGATATACGCACATTTACGGGCTTGTGGCATAAAAAACGCTCTGGCTGGGTATCAGCGGTCCTCTTTTTGACTTGCACAGGAAACCAAAGGTTCCCAGTTGGAATTCAGTAGAAGCACATTAGGCAAGGGGACAGTTTTGTATTAGGTTCATGCAACTCAAGTTGCCAGGGTAGCATGAGCTGTTTACCAACTGGTGTTTCAGGCCTTCCAGTTTTAAAGGTTTTTATCTAATACAGTGTGAGAAGACAGAAGTCCACATGCATCTAAGGGTGCGATTATTCACACGAAAACGAACACAGCACACGGCCCCCACAGAGCAGTCAATGGTGTCACTTGAACAGTGGCAAGGACCCAGAAGAAAAAAGCAAAGAAGCAAAATCAGTTATTGCACTAACAGTTACTTTTGCCCACCTCTCCTTGGAGAAACAATGACTAAAATAAGTAATGTTTAAAGAATGGACTAGTACAGCTCTGAGATCAGAGGATGGAAAATAATGTACAAATGCTCAGACTTGTGAGGGTTGGAGTCTTTCCTTTTCTTCTGAATGGGCACTTTTCAAAAATATTTTGAACGTGAAAAGCTACAGAGTTAAACACTGGGCCGCCTCCTACTTTATAAGGTTACACGCAGGCCCGAGGGGAAGGCCAGGGCAGACACACGCAAAGCTTCATACGTGTGCCGGGGAGGGGCGTGCGTGTGCACACACACACACACACGTTCCTGCGTGCCAAGGCAGCGATCAGGACGACCACACTATGACAAATGCAAACCGACCACAGCTAAGTCCCAAGCTCATGATGTTCTATGGAAATAAACAGAGAGAACACGAAGTTTAGCCAAGACTGACTTTCAAGCCCACTTCATGGATACTGTACATTTATTTCTTCTAGTATTTGATTCTCAGCGCCTGTTGCAAAGACAGTGTTTACACAGGATATTCAACTTCTGAAGGACGTGGGGGTTTGCTTTTTGCCTCTGTGTGTAAGAAAGAATGGTAAAGCCATATCCCTACTCATTCCAAGTTGGAGCAGAGCTGTCTCAGCTCCTCGCAAGGATTCTCCTTAGAGAGGCCACACAGTTGGAGACGGGAGGCAGGGAGACTCTGCATCAAGATGTATCAGAGGCACAGTCCTTTGGCAACGCACTGAGCGAATGTTTCTGCCAACAGAGGGGCTTCAGTGGGCTCGCAGCGTGGGTGAGCTGGAGGGGGCCGTGCACAGTAAGTGGGAACAAGCAAAGTCCAGATCACACCCCTCTCCTCCACCCACTGGTGTCACCATAGCTGCTATTCTCCCTCCTCTTCTGACACCTTCAAAACCTTTGCCTTTGGGCTTCCCTGGTGGTGCAGTGGTTGAGAGTCTGCCTGCCGATGCAGGGGACACAGGTTCCTGCCCCGGTCCGGGAAGATCCCACATGCCGCGGAGCGGCTGGGCCCGTGGGCCATGGCCGCTGAGACTGCACGTCCGGAGCCTGTGCTCCGCAACGGGAGAGGCCACAACAGTGAGAGGCCCGCGTACCGCAGAAACAAAAACAAAAAAACCTTTGCCTTCAATGAATGGAAGCTCCGAGACACCTATAACCTTGTTTGCTGAGGTTCTTACTCTTTGACTTGAGAAGATCCCCCCTTCTTGGAGTAAGACTTAGCAGAGACGGGTTTTGAGTCCCTCCACCTGGCAATTCTACATCAGTGAATCCTATTCCTAATTCTACAGTGAAATCTCCCTAACAAATTGAGGGGCAACAATAAAAAAGAATGAAATATTGCCATTTGCAGCAACGTGGATGGACCTGGAGAACATTATGCTTGGTGAAGTAAGTCACACAGAGAAAGACAAATACTACATGACGTCGCTTGTATTGTGGAAATCTAAAATATAATGCAAACGAATCTATATGCAGAACAGAAACGGACTCACAGATACAGAACACAAACTTACGGTTACCAAAGGGGAAAGGGAGTGGGGGAGAGATAAATTAGGAGTAGGGGATTAACAGATACAAACTACTATAAATAGATAAGCAGCAAGGATTTACTACACAGCACAGGGAATCATACCCAACATCCTGTAATAACTTATAATGAAATATAATCTGCAAAAAACCCTAATGAAGCACTACACTGTACACCTGAAACTAACATAATACTGCAAATCAACTATACTTCAATTTTAAAAAGTTACTTAATAAAATTTAATTAAGCTTTCAAAGAGTAAAATATTTGGATTTATGTAAATTATAAAAAATGAGCAGCAGAAATAGTAAGAGGCCCTGCCAGTCGCCAAGCAAACCAGAAATGGAATTCACTCAACCGGGCACGCCTTTATTTCTCATTGTAGAGAGCCGGTTGTGAATCTTCTCCTTCCAAGAAAACCTCCTCAGGTGGGCACATGCTACCGGAAATGAACACACGGCAACAGCAGGGGATGGGGTAGAGATGTTTCTTTCACTTGTATTTATCCCTGAGCTCTCCAGTTTTTAACCTTGGCCAATGAGGTCTTATTTTTGTTTTTTCATATTTTTCTAAGGCAGAGGGAAACTAGGAATGTTAAAGGTTTCCTACTAAAAAATACTTCATTTTCAGTAAAGTGATTAAAAAATTATTGCCTTAGCACTTTTGAAGTTTATAACGGAGTACTGTTGACTATAATCACTGTGCTGTGCACTAGATCTTCAGGACTTATTTATCTTCTAGTTGCAGGTTTGTATCTTAAAACATCTCCCCCATTCCACCCTCATCAAGCCCCTGGTAACCACCATTCTCCTCTCTGCCTGTCTTAACTGTTCTCACCATGAAGAAGAAACGATAATTATGTGACGAGACAGAAGTGTTAGCTAACACTATAGTGGCAATCATACTGCAATATATAAATGTATCAAATCAACGTGTGTGAGTTGATCATAATCACACATCAATCTCTGAATAATATTTCACTTGTTAATCCACAAGTCTGAGGATTGGAGTGCTGCCTCTGATCTATTACCTGTTCAAGTATGATCAACAGTCCTGAAAGCCAGTGGTGAGACCAGCCTGGAACTCAGGGGTTCTGACCTTCAGTTCCTTTTGTAATTGTTGCTACAATGTAATTGCTCCTAGAAGCCAAAGCAGAGGTACGGGTTCAAATGAAGGCAGGAAAGAGGCATACACACATGCGTGTGCAAGTGTGTAGGAGTGGGCTGCACACGCCATCATTCCATGATTTGGAACTATCCACACAGCTCGTCTGGAAAATCACAGTGGCAGGAAGGTGACTTTTGAACCCTGTTGGGAGCCTGTATTGACTACACCTCCCTCTACGACCTCCAGGGGTTGTATCGGCAAACGCTGGATACTTAACATCAGTATCAAGTTGGCTAACTTCCAGGGTCTGCCCCGTGGTCCAGGCACAAGCACACATCAGCTCATGCCTCCTGAGAAAGTGGTCATTTCATGAAGAATAAACCAGAATTCTCCTTGCTGTCATTACCTCCCCTTCCCACTTAGAATGGTGGTTAGAGGGATGTTTAAGGAAGCCTCTGGAAGATCTTGCTGGGCATGGCTTTGACATAGAGAGGATCGTCTGGGATCTCTGACAGGGTTAGGAGTCAAGAGGAGGGAAGTGTTCTAGGGGCCACAGGAGTGTGGGTGCTCCACGATGCTTTAGGAGCCATTCAGAACCTTTGGGAAGATTCAGAGCAGCTCTGGTCGAGCTGGAAGCAACCCTATCCCTGGTGCTGTATCTCTTCTGAGGACCTTCCAGAACCATCTGATGGTGTTGGGTCTGGGCTGGGGGCTCTCCGCTGCATTGTGCACCTGGGCTCTTCCAGGAATGGCTGTTTCTGGTGCCTTTGCAGGCAATTTCACGATGTGTCCACTACGTATAAACGTAGTCAACCAAAAGCAGAGCAATGTTCTAGCTATTGCCTTTTCTTCCCTCTAAAATGCTACCAAGTACTAGATCTCCTTAATTCTTTCATATTTTAAAGCATATAGATATGTTTGACTTCAGGGTTCCACGCAGCAGAGCAAACACAAATATCTACAGGACCTCTCTGAACTCACAAACTTCACAACTGGGAAAACAGAGACCCCACTTCATTTCACTGTGCCAAGCTGTTTACCCAAAGTGACCCATCAGGCACTTGCATTCCTTACTCAAGTGTGTTAGTTTAAGATGCCTTTTTGTACAGCTGCATTTTAAGAGTGATTACTCCTTAACTTACTGTCTAGAAATGCTCCGAATATATTTTACTGGAACGAAAAGTCTAGTTATAGGTCACAGAAAAGCATCATTCTCACCCCCTGGATTCTGCAGATTTCCCCTACCTTCTTAATCATCCTTCAGATTTTTCCCTTTTCCTTCGAAACAGCAGATTTCAGCTTTCCCTAATAATCCGACTCCCTAAATAAGGCTTCTGCTCGGACATCTATCTTGTAAACACCAAAGAGTTTATTATTAGATTTACTCTTTGGGTCTCACGACAGCCCTCCCTACGTGTGCTATTCGCTTTTTCGAAATTTAGCAATGAGAAGTCATTTGGGAGAAGGTCCCTCCTGTGCCCATCAGACGCTCCCTAACTCAGCCACAAATGTGGCTGCAACAGCGGAGTCAGTGGTCCACATCCCATACCAAGTTTGCCCGTGAGAGCTGACCCTGGGTTCCAGAATGAGGGGTGTGCACCGTTTCAGCACGCTGACACTGGAGTCAGACTTCAGGGCTAGCCTCAAGATACTCACAGACTGATATTAACCATGGTCTGCTACAAGCATATGGAAAAAGACAGGCTGGAGCAGATCACGAGCAAAGACTCAGTGGCATATTTGCCCACAGTCCTGCTACAGTGGCATAGCTTGGAAAGAGCGTGAGGCAAGGCATGCATCCAGTACTCCACTCTGGAAGGGGGATCATGTGTGTGGAGGGGAATCTATAAACCTTGGAAGGACAGAAGGCAACATGGCTTGAAAGTTAGGAGTAATGAGCCGCTTAGGGGGAAGGAAGTTGATTCTGTCATTCATTCTGACAGGGCTTCTTAACGGGAAAGGAGAGGGCTGAGAGTATGGGATGGGCGGGGAGACACAGAGAGAGGACAGAAGGGTGAAGCCAGCCAGGCAAATGAGAATGAGAAATTGCAATTACGGACCTTATGGAGGAGCTGCTGGGAAGCTACTCTGGCCAAAGGAAAATGTTGATTGGACCAGTTTTCAGAGAGAAACAGACAGCCCTTCTGCAAGCAGATGGATGACAAATCTCTGGGAGGAGGCTGTGTTGTTCATGTGTGAAATGGTCTTAGCCAAAGATTAAAAGTGCCAAGCCATGTATGTAAGCAGCAGCCACCTGGCCTGTATGTGGTGGGGTGTGTGTGTGTGTGTGTGTGTGTGTGTGTGAAGGATGCAGAGACACTGGCAGCAAAACCTCTAGCTGAAAACTCCAGGACCATTAAGCTAAGTGAGTCTCCATGTGTACATCTCCCTCTCGTGCATGCGATTTCCTCTCCCTCCCCCCCACCCAGCACCCTCCTGCTTCTTTAACCCTTCTCCATCTTCTACAGGTATCTCCTCTCACGGAACAACAAAACTAAGAAACTGCAAGTAAAAACTCAAATACAAGGCAGGATCGAGGGACTTCCCTGGTGGTCCAGTGGTTAAGAATCTGCCTTCCAATGCAGGGGATGCAGGTTCGATCCCTGGTCGGGGAACTAAGATCCCACATGCCATGGGGCAACTAAGCCTACATGTCTCAACTACCGAGCACATGCGCTCTGGAGCCCACATGCTGCAACTAGCCCACTCGCGTGCTGCAAGTAGAGAGGAGCC